>NW_022990346.1:0-642566 GCF_902827175.1 Gymnodraco acuticeps | reverse complement strand
GCTGTTGTTAGTTGCGCTAAATTATCTGTAACTACGTTAGTTGAGGCATTGAGTAATTATAATATAAAATACATCATATGACTTAAATGTTTTCTCAATTAACTTAAAGTGTGTTGTATTTATCATTTATGACCTAAATTTACTTTTTTTTCTACCCTAAATCATGCTATTCTTTCACACACACAAGCTTACGGGTATTGGGCCGAGGGGCGACCCCGTACTTCCGGTATCCGCCGTTTTACGCAAGGTGCGACAGCAGGCCGATGGTTAGCCGTACACCGTCTAGGTGTTGCTAAGCTTCCTGTACTGAATATCATAGTCTATTGCCTTAATCAATATCTAGTCAACTCTAAAATACCACATATATGCAATGGCATGATAATATTATTGTGACAAGTGGGGTATTCACCTGGTGTTTCCAGAAATTAGACGTAGATGCAGCCAACATCGACGAAGGCCACTTTCGAGGGTCGTTTTTCCATACATCTGCAGGCAGTCTGTAAGGGCAATCCAACAACACACAGCTCTAGTTTACGCTGGTAACGACCTAGAGCACACCCCTCAAGTCCAGAGATGTAATCCGAAGACATGCAGCGATTTCTTCGGTCGTTAATTCAGAAAAAAAACCTAGTGCCCTCTGCCTGGCTATGTTAGCTAGCTGTTTATATTTGCACTTCCAGGATTTGCACCTCCAGAAAATGGCGTATTTATATATATGGCGCGTGTTGCATTGTGGGTAGCTCGTGACGTCACTGTGTGTAAAAACTAAAAACTTTTGACCGCAGTTGTTTAACCACCGGTCCAGATCACCATAGTGAAATATAATAATACAGTTGGGATGGATTCTTGTTCAATTTGGGATGAAGTTAGGAGATACGACTTTGCTGATTTTTAAATCTTTCTTATTCACACTTACCAACAGAACGTTTATGGAAATAATATGACATAGGCTACCTGTAGTTTTGCTAAACTGACATGAGTGTTAAAAGTTTGTCTGATAGAAAAAATGTAACTTTATGATATCAATCAAAAGCTCGCTTAGTCTATGCATGACGAGGCGTGTCAAGTCGAGTGTGAATTATAGTCAGGGGGTGCACATACCTTTGCTTTTAGTGAGTTACTCAGATGAGTACCAGCAGACAGCGTTTGGTACTCACCCCACACGAAGCGTGGTTTTAATAAGTGCAGTCTTCCTCACTGTCCTCCTCAGTGTCTCCTTCACTGTCCTCTATACAGTAATTCCTCTTCTTGCATGGTAGATGGTGAAGATGCTGCAGATGCACCTTCCCTGTCTCTGTTTAAAGCCTCCGATTTGCTTCTCCAAAACGTGTTACCTAAACTGTGAAGCCCTTGCATTTCCTGAGGCCAAGTTGAAGGATCTAAGAAAGAAATTATCACATGACCTGAAGTCACATCTGAAATCAGATGATTTCAGATGTGGGAAATAACTAAGTACACTTATTCAAGTACTGTACTTCGGTAACATTTTTAGATACTTGTACTTTACTTGAGTATTTCTATGTTATGCTACTTCTACTACAGTTCAGAGGTAAATTGTGTATTTTTTACTCCACTACAATTATGTAATACCTTTAGTTACTTTAGACATTTGGATTAATGATGTGAAATATAATGAAGTCTTAATATACTACCCTGCCGTATACAAAGTCATTCAAACTAGCTGCACCTTTACCAGCTTTGAGAACACTTTAATGATCAATCATTATAAAACACATCATATATTATATTATTCTGAAATTGACCAATCTGCAAAATGATTACTTTTACTTTTGGTACTTTAACTATATTTTGATGATAATACTTTTCTACTTTTACTTGAGTCACATTTTGAATGCAGGACTTTTAGTAAAAGTAGACACTTTTTAGTGTTTTTTACACAAATATGACTCAGCCTCTACTCCAGATCATGACATGTGCGCCAGGTAGTATAAGATTGATGATTGTAATTTGGCTTTGTCCGTTATAAATGCTTTGACACTATTTAAACATGCTTAAACAAGCACACTCCACCCACATGTCAAACCTAAGGCTAATCACCAGAAAACGTTATCATGAGTCATGTATAATCAATCAGCGTGTCAAAGGCAATACGTGGATGAAACAGTCATACAGTAGGTTCCTTAAATACTGAAATTACTTAGGCATGTTTGTTGGACAGGAATATCCTGTGCTGATGTTGTAATTTGGTGGTTTCTCATAGTCACCGATAAAACTAGTGGTGGTGAAATATTGGCTAACTCAACAGTTTGTATCCAACCATGGATTGTTTATTACAAAAATGTAATTGATTCCATACAAGACATACAAGACATAAACATACATTTTATATGGATATTGTGAAGTAAATGTAGCCTGGAATGTTGACAATGCACGTAAATGCATTATAGGAAACACATTTAAAACTTGATTGTTCCTTAATGACAGCTATTTATATCAGGAGGAGAAACATCTGGCAAATTTGAGCTCACAGAGTTTAGAATCTCACCGTTGACCTCCAGGTCCAAAGGCAGGAAAAAGGTGAGGCAGCCCTGGTGAGCAGCACGTGGTAGGCCTGTCGAAACTGTCTGTTCATGACGGCATAAAGCACGGGGTTGATACAGCTATTGAGCCAGGTGAGGTTTGCACAGAACATGTGCAGTACTTGAGGGGCGCGGTTCTGTTTGTCAGCTATGTTGAGCAACAGGAAGGGGACAAAGCAGAAGACGAAACACAAAAACACAGTAAAGCACATGCGTGTCACCCGCTTAAATTCATCAGCATCTCCCGAAGTTGCTGAGTTGGAGGAGGGTGCTGCATTGGCGGGAGCAGGTCTGGTTGAAGGTGAGGTTTTGACAGTATCAAGGGGTTGCTTAGTTACTGATGGATCTAGAGCCGTCACTTGGGTAGATTTGGAAGGTTTTTCACAGGTGATCTCATCTGTATTTTGAGTTAGATCCGCCTGGCTGCTCATCTCAAAGCTATATGTCTTTGCCATGCCACTTTCTACACCACTGTCATCGGTCCCTTGTGTCGAAGAAGCTGGTTTCTTCCTGGAGGATCTGCGGCTGAATCTGTAGCGAAGCAACGCTTGAGACGCAATCCTGACACGTCTGTAAATAAGGAGGTAGAAAACACCAACAAAGCCCAGCCCAATAAAAAAGTAAAAAAAGAGCAAGATGGTACTGTAGGGACGACCCCTGGTGCGATGGAAACTGCATGTGCACACCTGTGGCACAAATACGTAAACAGGCCAGAGTGGGCCAAAGCTGGCCAAACCCAGTGCCCACGTTGAGATCAGTAGTAAAATAAGACCACGGCTAGAGAAGACACGCTCAAACAAAGCCCTTTTTGCCACCAGAAGATATCGGCTCACAGCAACTAGGCAGAGGGTGATAATGGATACAGAGTTGGAGAGGAAGAGGAGCAGGCCGAAGATGCTGCACCAGAGCTCACCACTGCGCCATCTGAGGTGTAGATAGGAGTCGACTGATATGGGCTGCAGTATGGTGCAGTATAGGAGATCAGCTACAGCCAGGTTGAGGATGAGCACGTTGAAGCGAGTCCTCAGATGTGGGTCTAGAGCAAAGGCCAGAATGGTCATCAGGTTCCCCACCGTACCAACGAGGGTCACCGCACATCCCCACAGCACGGCAAAGTACCGGTAGCCCACGACTGAAGGACTGTAGCAGGAGAAGAGGTCCTCCTCTGTTTGGTTTGTGTAGTTCATCAGCATTCTGTCAACCAACAAGAATCAGGATACAGGTAATGCTTTTGTGTAGTGTGCCTACAGAAAGTTACACTCAAACAGAAATGAAGTTGTCCCCACCCCTCTTTGAAAAAACTAAAAGGAACTCACAGGTCGTTACTGTGGTTCACCACTTCCTTTTATCAAACTTCTCTTTCAAACCTTTGTTTGCAATCCTCATTATGGTTATTATTCTTTTAATGATATTCGATATTACTGAGCAAAAAAATGATATTTTCAAAGTTTGTTTTCTGCAGTTTTAGGATAATAGAACTTAATTTAATTTACGACTGCTGTGGTTTACTGACCTAAAATCAATGGTAGATCAGTAATACTCAGTTATTTTAGTTAAGTGAAAATAGCATTACCACAATGAAGAATTACTGCATTTAAATGTTGTAAAAGTCCTGCATTTATTATAGAATCATAATATGATATATTATTGGATTGGAATCATTGATGCACTAATGTTTAATTACTTTAATGATGCAGCTGGGAAGCTTATATTCAAGTTTATTGTAATTATATGATATATTGCTCAGTAACTTCATATAATATGACATCATGTATAAGGTGATTTATAATGTGTATCAATAAGCTGAATCTGCAAAGATACAAGTTATTAAAACTGTCAAATAAATGCAGTGAAGTGTTTCTCTCTGGTATTAAGTCAAAGTATAAAATAGCCCTTAATGAATGTATAAATAATAAACAAACAATAATACAATGGTCCTGCATTTAACAGTTGCTCAAAAGCCCCGTCATTATTTGACATATATTATTATCCTCTGAGCCTATGTTCAAATCACTGCGGTTAATTCTGCACATAACTCAAATAATATAACATACCATACAAAAAACCAAGAATTAACAACATTGATAAAACAAACAATAACAAATATTTTAAGATATTTGAAATACATGTATAGATGTATTACAAATATATAGTGTAAAGCCTCTTATTATAACATATCATTATACAGGTCTTACCTTAAAGCAGAAGATGTGGCCAGTCTTCTAATTGTGTGTGTGTGTCATTCTCTGCTGTAATCTGGGGCTCTGAATGTCAGGCTTCCTGCTGGTGTTACATTTTATGTGCATCCTCTGTGTTGCCTAATAAGCAACTACCCTCTATTGCACGGTATGAGGTAAGGTTTTCCAGTTCATAGCTATATTGGGGAAGAGAAAGTTTGCATATTTGCTAAACATCATTTTCATCAGAACAGAATAACCATACTGCATTTAAGTCACTTAAATCTAATATATATGGGAAAGTACTTATTGTCTGCAATTGCAAATGATAAATTAGTGATGGACATATGAGACTATAAAGGGCTTTAATACACAATTTGGACAATTGTTCTGATTCACATAGACGTTTATGTCAAACAGTGATGGACCAATCTATACCGACCAAGTGTGAAAATCTAGTCATACGGCAATACCAAACAAGTACTTTAATGTCATTGACTTTTTTTCCGTTTTAAAAGCCATAAAACAGAACTCAGGTTTTGCTATGATGCTGCTACTCAGTTGTATTGAGATGACAGTGTGTTTTTGTGATGGCTTGATGTGATAAACACAATGTTTGGCGTAGTTGATATTGTATTAATAAACCTTTACAAACAACCCACTCATATCCTATAATTAACCTGCAATTCTCCCCACCAAGTGGAAGTAATGCACCCAATACTGTTTTCCTTAACTGTTAATATAGAAGTTAAGACATCTTATGAGCCACAGTATGGTTAGGGGTTTCCAAAATGAATTGTGATTGTGCACATCAGTAATGTAGACTCCCAATTCTTGCAACTTGTTTAAGAATAATACAAGAAACATAAGTTCAACATCCAGGAGTTTTGGATGGACAGCGATGTTGAGAAACAGGAAGGGGTAAAAACAGAAACACAAAACAAACAGGAAAATGCTTAACATGTGTCACACATTTATTTTGCTTCTCATCCCCTAAGTTCTGAGTAAACCAACAGGTTTGTGATGGTTGGAGCAGGTGTTGTTCAAGGTGTTGTTTGAACAATATCAGGGTAACTTTGGAGGGTTCTTCAGAGGTTATATCTTGTGCTGAAGAAGCTGCTTTCTTTCTTTAGCCCACGAAACACTTTAGCAGGAGGAAGAGGTCAACCTCTTTTTGGTTTGTTGTGGTTCATTAGCATTTTGTCAATCAACAAGAGTCAGAATATAGGTTAGCTTCTTTGTAGTGTGCTTATGGAAAGTTAAACTCATACAGAATCACAGCCCATTTTTTAGTGTTCCAGGTGAAAGCAAGCTCAGGTTGTCGCAATAGTTTACCACTTACTTTCGAACAGACAGCTCTCTCTGAAAGAAACCTTTGTTTTCAATTCTCATTATGTCTTTTTTGTAAGTTCTGGCATACAGTAGCTCAAGAATAGCTTTTTACATTAATCACACAACATGTAACTGCACGATAACATATTTTAGGTGTTACCAATTGTGTCAGTTCACATACATATTAGTAATCTCCTAATACTTTGTGTAAAATGATAAACAAGAATAAAGGTATGTTGGGTCAGAAGGGGCGTCAGAAGCTCCAAGGGGCTCCAAGGGGCCCCAACTTCACCCGTTCCCCACATTTCGAACAAGAGTAGATAAAGGGAACAATTACAAAAATTCCACAAGCTTTGATACTTGCTGTACATTTGTGTGAAAATGACCACGGCTTGGGTTAATAAACAATCAATATATTTCCAAATGATACTGTTGGTAAGATCTAATGTTTTGCACTTTGGTGCTCTGACAGTTTCGTGATCATCAAATGTAATTTATATTACAACTGTTGTTCGGCAAAAACATATAAAATATTTCGTACTGTATGTCAAAAGTGACTTGAAATAAGTAGTATTCGATTATCACATAGTATAGTATTCGTTTATTAGTCCCCAAGGGGAAAATGGGTTGCAGCACATCACAGAAGCATTTAAAAAAGTTAAGACAATACATCACTGACAACAACATAGACACAGATAAAAACAAACAGACATAAGAAAACCAGATATCGGCAGACATGACAAGGGGCCTATAGGCCCTCATTTGCGAAATAGGGGGGACAGGGCCAGACCAGCTGGGTAAACAGTGCGTCCTAGCCATCATTTGTTCAGGAGTTTGATGGCTTGTGGGATGAAAGACAGCCTAGATCTGTTTTTTTTAAATAAGGGGGCACGATATCTCCGCCCGGATGGCAACAATTCAAAGTAAGAGGCAAGAGGGTGCCTCAGGTCACTCACAATATTGTGTGCCAGTTTTAAAACTCTGTCCTTATATAAGCATTCTATATTAGCCAATGAGATTCCTGTCAATTTACTGGACAATGTTATGGCCCTCCTGACTAACTTTTTCTGTGCCTCAGTTGCGTTGCCGAACCAGCATATAATGCCGAATGAGAGCACACTTTCGATAAAAGCATGATAAAACATCTTCACCATTCTGTTGCCGACATTAAAAGACAATAATTTACGTAAAAAAAACATTCTTTGTTGAGACTTAGCATTTATTTTCTCAGCCCAACCATCCCATCTGAGCTTGTGGTCAGGCATGACACCAAGATACTTGTACTCAGTGACACATTGAATGGGCTCACTATTTAATAAAAGAGTAGGGTTGGGCGATTGTGCTATTCTAAAATCAATTTCCATCTCCTTTGTTTTTGAGGTGTTTAGAAGCAGGTTTGACTTCTCACACCAGTTAATAAAGAAGTCAAGGACAGGCCCATGCTCCTCTTCCTCATCAAAGAGGAGGCTGACCAGGGCCGTATCATCTGCATACTTAATAAAGTGCCTATTGGGAAAAGTGCTGATGCAGGAGTTGGTGTATAAAATAAACAAAAGAGAGGATAAGACACATCCCTGGGGTGAGCCTATCCAGGTAGTTATTGTGTCAGAAAGTGCCATGCCTATTTTGACCTGCTGAGTTCTACAGCTGAGGAAGTCAACGATCCAGGAGATCAGACTAGGTTCAAGTGAGAATTCTTCAGTTAAAATATTTGCTAAAATACTTGGCTTAATGGTGTTAAAAGCTGATGAGAAGTCAGCAAATAGAATCTTTACATGGGCTTTTGGCGTCTCGAGGTGAGTGTGCAGAAGATGCAAGAGAGTTGCGATAGCATCTTCCACCCCTCTAGAGGCCTGATATGCAAACTGCATGGGATCTAAGAGGTGCTGCGTTTGTGAGATTAGATGCCTCTTAACTAAACGCTCAAAACATTTCATTACCAGTGAGGTGAGTGCTATAGGCCGAAAGTCATTGGGCTCACTGGCCCTGGGGATTTTAGGCACTGGAATAATTGTGGATGTTTTCCAAAGAGAAGGGACTTTTTGCAGATTAAGGGAGGACCTAAAAATGTCTGTAAATACAGGTGCAAGTTGTTCTGCACAGTGTTTTAAAACAGCTCCTTCAATATTATCGGGGCCAGGGCTTTTTCGTATATTACACTTCCTGAAGAGATGGATGACTTCTGACTCCTCAATAGTCATACTAGAGGGGAGGGGGGAAGGATGGAGGGGAATGGCAGTGTCAGCCTCTATACTGTTGCTACTCTCAAACCGGCAGAAGAAGGTGTTCAAATGATTTCCCGTCTCCCTTCCCTCACCACTGATCAAGACAGGAGACGGTTTTCCCCTGCCCTTATGTGGAGCATTCGTCATGTTTTTAATTCCCTGCCATGCTTCTCTGGGATTACCAGAGGCCAGAGCTGCCTCCAGCTTCTCCTTATAGCTATATTTGTCTAACTGTATTTGTCTTTTAATATCTCTCTGTATGTTTCTCCTAGCAAACTCATCCTGGTTTTTATAAGCTTTTTTCTTCAGAATAATCAGCTTCTTTAAACTGTGAGACACCCAGGGCTTGTCATTCGAATATATTTTGAAAGACTTAGTGGGTATCACAGAATCGACACAAAAATCAATATAACTAGACACTGTCCCAACCCGTTCATTAATATCAGGAGTATCGAATGTTTCCCACTGTGTGCAGTCAAAGCATCCCTGCAGGGCCATAATGCTGTCATTATTCCACATTTTGACAGTCTTAACTTGAGGTTTCTCCCTCTCAAGTAGCCTCCGATAGACAGGGCGTAGGTGGACTACACTGTGGTCAGATGTCCCAAGTGGTGGAAGCGGGGATGCAGTGTAAGCGCCCTTAACAGTTCCAAAGCACATATCCAGAGTCTTCTCCTTCCTAGTGTGGCAGTCAACATACTGGTAGTAGGTACGCAGGGATTTTTTAACGGGACAGTTATTAAAATCTCCTAGAAACATTTTCGGCGCATCAGGAGAAAGTGATTCAAGTCTCTGAGAGAGATTAAAAATGATTTCAGTGGCTTTGTTAAAATTTGCTTTGGGGTGTATGTACACCACAGTGAAAAATAATTGAGGAAACTCCCTGGGAAGATAGAATGGTCGTAGAGAGACACACAGCAGTTCTATGTCTGGAGTGCACAATTGCTCTCTAATCACCGCTGCCCGACACCACTCGTCCCTGATGAGAAGACAGACCCCGCGCCCCCGCGTACCTTCTCGGTGATGATCGGGTCTCGGTCGGTTCTAAACGCCGAGAACCCGGAAGGCTCCACTACACTGGACTCGATGTTGTTATCCAGCCATGTCTCCGTGATCGCTAAGACACATGCATCCCGATATTCATGCAGGTAGCGGGTGTTGGCTGACAGCTCGTCCGTCTTTGCTCTCAGGGACTGCGCATTAATGAGTAGAGCGGTAGGCAGAGGGAGTTTATTTCCTAACCTTGTCAGCCGGTGACGGGTGCCTCCTTTGCATCCGCGTTTTCGCTTTGTGCGATAGGTAGAAGGGTCCTTTTTAAAACAGTTCGGTAGCGATCCAACACTGGATAAGAACTCCTGTGACAGATCCGGAGATGTGTTGTGCAGCAGCAACAACGTTTCTCTGGTGTAATGTATTTCTCGGGCTGTGCCGCCAGCAGCATAGTCGTGGTTATATCCATGGGAGAAATAGCTGTTTAAAATCACTATAAACAGGCTGATCATGCACCACAGAGCGAGATCCATGATTTCTTCGATTCGGGGAGGTGACGAGATAAAAGACAGTCACAAGCACTCAGCAAACAAACTAAAACAAGCAAAATGCCAACGTGAAACACCGCAGGGCAGCCACTGAGCAGCGCCCCATATGACAAACAGGAAGATGTGGGCTCACATACATCAATTACATCCTTACAACATCCTTACAACATTACTAAACTACTTGTACAACCAAATACATTTGTGATTTATTGTTCACTAGCAGGAACCACGCCACAACAGTGTGATGTTTGTAAGTTTATTGAAGTAACATGTGAATGATATGAGGGGGGTGAAGAGATGATCTGGGAGGATGAGCTGTGGTCCGTGCAGTGGGAGACTCAGAGTGGGGGTTCCGTCTCCGGCATGATCTGCGTGGGCTGATTACGGGCCCCCAGACAATACCTGGGATTAAAATGTTAGTATATACAGTATATAAATATGCACAGTTTAAATATAAATGTTGACGGGCAGAGGATGTTGGGATGAAGGGATCAGGGATGGAGGGATGAAGGGATGTAGGGATGAGGGATGTAGGGATGAGGGATGAAGGGATGTAGGGATGAGGGATGTTGGGATGAGGGATGTTGGGATGAGGGATGTAGGCAGGGCCGCCCCTCCCTACAGGCCAATCACGCAGGCTGCATGGGGCCCCGCCTTGCGCAGGGGGCCCCGCCCAGAGGGCCTCAGCTGCTGTGCGCAGTTCTCCGCTCAGTTCTCCGCGCACCCCCGGCTGACACGGGAGAGTGAGAGGTGACAAGGGGAGCACGTGTGTAACCCGACACCGTTGCAATGAATCGACATCTGACCAATCACGGCTTTGATACGGCCACTAGTGCAGGTGAAGAGATGTCGGTGAAAAGACAGTTTCAGTCCGGCGCAAGCTAGAGGGAAAAAAAAAAAACTTGAAGAAACTAGAGCATCACTCGAAGGTGGGTTATTGTCAAATGTATAACTTGCGAATGTTGTATAAGTCAAATTGCCAATTGCCATATTAAAACATCAGCTGCAATTCACGACATGAAGAAGGCAGTCTCTGCATAGCATATAGGCTAATGGAGATGCAGTTATTTCCAGCATTCTTTATTTAACATTCATTTAAGTATGTTATGCCTTTTATCTGCTAATGTACAGGAGGAAGAGAGATAAACTGTCCGTCTAGTTGGCTTACATAACAGTTAAAGTTTACAGCCTAAAAAACATGGAGCATTTTTCCCCCTTATATTCATTTTTATGTCAATTTGCACATTTCATGGTGATGCTCAGCCTCTCCCCTTAACTCCTAACAGTCATCATCATGTCAACCACAACACAGAGAAATACTGATAGCAATGTGTGTGTAGTTGTTGATACATTGCTGACAGAGGGAACTACGTTTGAATACAGATTTAAGAAATATCAGTTTTTGAGCATGTCATAAGCATGTTTTGTCTTGACTATATTACAACTATATTATAATAAAAATAATATAGTATTTACATTATTGAATTAATTATGATTATTATTAGTAGAAGTAGTTTATTTGCATTAATTATATTTTAATCTTTTTGAGGCTAGTATTTGGCAAGAAATGCAGACGTATTCACCTGTAAACGCAAACTGAACGACATACATGCACAACCATTTACCTCACTGCATAAAAAAGTGTTGATAATAATAATAAACAGGAATTATATTTGCAAAGTAGCCTACTTTGTTTCCAAAATGTTTTTTTTTTCACTCCTGTCGGTTGGGGGGGGGGGGGGGCTCATCTCACAATGTCGCATGGGGCCCCAAGTTGGCCAGGGGCGGCCCTGGATGTAGGGATGAGGGATGTGGGGATGAGGGATGTTGGGATGAAGGGATGAGGGATGAGGGATGTTGGGATGAGGGATGTTGGGATGAGGGATGTTGGGATGAGGGATGTGGGGATGAGGGATGAGGGATGTAGGGATGAGGGATGTGGGGATGAGGGATGTTGGGATGAAGGGATGTGGGGATGAGGGATGAGGGATGAGGGATGAGGGATGTGTAGGGATGAGGGATGAGGGATGTAGGATGAGGGATGTGGGGATGAAGGGATGTAGGGATGAGGGATGTTGGGATGTTGGGATGAGGGATGTGGGGATGAGGGATGTAGGGATGAGGGATGTTGGGATGAGGGATGTTGGGATGAGGGATGTTGGATGTAGGGATGAGGGATGTTGGGATGAGGGATGTAGGGATGAGGGATGAGGGATGTTGGGATGAGGGATGTAGGGATGAGGGATGTTGGGATGAAGGATGTAGGGATGAGGGATGTTGGGATGAAGGGATGTGGGATGAAGGGATGAGGGATGGAGGGATGGGGGGCTGTAGGGATGTGAGGGAGGGAAGAAGGGATGGATGGATGTATCGCTCGGTTGTGAGTCGGAAGGGGAACTGTATGGGTAGAAGGGAGAGGGAGGGTGGGTTTTGAAAGGATGGAGACAAGCGGTGGCCGGAAGTTTTGCCGGATATTAAATAGGGGTGGCCGTGGTTCGAGGTGGAGTTTTAGGCGTGGCCATGCTCCTGAACCTATGTTAACAATTTAACCTCATTTATTGTCATATCTCATTACATTTGAAAAACAGAAAATAATTCAAACAAATCAACATTGCTTACAATGGTAAACTCAGTTTATTGATTTGATATATAATTTAGTTTAGTTAACAACAAGTTAACAATTAGGAAGCCCCAACATGTACCTTTTTCATATGTTTTCAATCATCTACAGTTACACTATATGTTTTAATACACTTGTCCTAAATAACAATTCATACATTTGAAGACAATAGTCTTTTTATTGCAGTTAACAAGAAAAGTTAGCAGGAGTGCTTAAAGTATTGCTACTGTTTCCTAAATGTCCCTCTAATGTTTCACAAACCATCATGATACTTTCACAGGGATAGATCGGGGTCATGTAGGGTCGGAGCGCACAAGGCAGAGCACAAAACGAACAAATGTTAACCCACTACAAGCTTATAATACTACCCAAAATGTTGTGTTGTACAACTACTCAGCTGTGTATGTGGCCCTTTTCCGTCTGTAACATATACTGTATCTGGTGTCCTTCAGCCCCCTTGTTTTGCTGAAAATGTTGTAATTAAATGTGCATATATTGCAAAGACCTGCTACTAAAGTTATTCATCAACCATGTTCCTCCTTTGCTCACAGTGTTGAAACGATCTGATTGAGACACTTAAACCTTTCTGTGATGCGTAGTGTGGTGAAAAAAACATATTGTCATTTTGTGTGAATTTCAGCTGTTTACATTGAGAACTTTCAACACATATGTGCTTTGTTGGACTTTATGCACATGGTTGTCAGTGGCCATTTAGGGAGAACATGGAGAATCATCTGGAGAGACCGTTACATTGTTGCCTTCACTAAAGAAACTAATAGCATAGGTTTACCTTCTTTTCTCCAAACTTACTGCATTTCACACTGACACTGATATCGGCATATTGCACATGTTTACTACAACTACGCTTCCCAAAATGTAAATGGGGTTGACATACACATCAGTACAGTTTTAAGACATAATGTAAATTCTTCCCTTTTTCTGTTCCTCTTCTACTTCCTGTTTCTGTCCGTAAAAGGTTAATATACACCACCTGGGACAGCTATGAAAATGTAGACGTACAGTACAGTCAAATGTTTACCAGTAACTGCAGCAACAATATGGAAATGATTGGTACCTTTTTGTCTTAACAGGCCACAAAAACAGAACTCTACAGTGGTATATTCCACTATACTGTGACAGCTACTTTATGATACCAGCTAACATCAGACGCAATGACTATATCTAACCCAGCGGGCATGTTTCTGACAACAATGATGCTTTGGATATGTGATGAATTCTTGCAAAGATTAAAGTGAAAAACATAGGAGAGGTAGGGTTTTGAGACGGATACAGTGGATCATATGTTAGATGAAGATAATGATTTGGTTGCAGATTATCCAGACTCTACTTGATGATTGGCAGATAGTTGATTGATGAAGGAAACTGGGGAGGATGGAAACATACAGACTCATGTCTGTGGTTCTCCCTGTTAACGTAACAGCAGCCGTCTGCAACCGCAGAATGCAACATTAAGAGTCATATTTATGTCCGCTGTTTTTATTCTATTGAAACAGCAGCTGCAGCCACAGCAGCTGATTGGCTCTTGATGACACAGGGTTGCAGGCCTCCACTTCACAGTGTGCTTCTTCCTCATTCTACCCCGTTCTCTCACCGTCAGTAAGGAGTGAACAGGATTGGCCCATGCGTGGTGCGCATGGGGCCAGGGGCGGGTCTCAGCAGGCTGAGGGGGGTTCCCTGTAAGAGGTGGTGGTGGGGGTGGTGGGGGTGGTGGTGGGAGGTTGGACAAGGGGGACGTAGTGTCAGCTGATTGGAGGAGACTGCGGCTGCCATCACTGCAGCCAAAGCCAGGGGATTTGGTAAAAGTCCAGCCCCCATTGATTTTGGAAGTTCCTTAAAAAAAGTAATGGGAAAAAAAGGACATTTTTTTAGGCATGCAATCATTTCCATAACCTCTAAATGATAGTGTTTTATGGTGCGGAATTGATAAATGTGGAATATGTGAGAAAGATCATCTGAGTTCTTACCATAAAGTCAGTGCGCTTCTTGTGCCGACTGAGAAGGGGATTGGGTTTCCCTGCAATTCCATCCCGATGCCTTCGGCTAGATATATGCTGAAACAAAATGAAAAAGAATGATAAATATAATTGTATTTATTGGGATTGCTAGTGCCATTATAACCACAGTGGTTAACCACTATTCCCTGTGTTTTAGTTTTTTATATTTCTGTTGTAAATTATTGTCTTTTATTGTGATTGTAGTAATGTGTTTTTATTACATGTACAGCACTTTGGCTCGACCAAAAATCACTTTTAAATGTGCTTTAAACAAAACTTGATTTGATTTGATTTGACCGTGTGGGTTTTTCTCACTTGTTTGAGCTGCAGTTCTGAGTTGACTCTGACATTGCAGATCTCACAGTGGAAGGTGCGTTCCTGAGTGTCGGGGTCAGAAGACAGCTCCCCCCCCTGCTCTGGGCTGAGTTTAGGGCCCAGACGTGGGTATGCTTTAATGGGCCCCAGTCCACTGCGAGCCTCCAGAATGGTTTTGTGTTTGGTACCTTGAAACAATAAAAAAACGGTTTAATCTACAATGGCAATTAAGGGGCGTAACTTTGTAATGCATACACTGAAAACTAAGGCTATTTCAAAGTTAACGTTGACGACTAGACATTAAAGTGCAAAAAAGGAATGACATTTAGGAAAACTACATCAAGTGATATGACAGCGCTCTCCAGAACATCTACTAAAGGACCTTGTCATGACATTGTTTGCTCAAGCTGTCAATGTTATAAAATATATCCACTTGAGGTATGAGGGTTTTCCTGTTATTGCATTTACTGCCTGTGACAATATATAGTGTAGGTGGTAGGAGGTCAAGTTTTTATGACCACCTATCTAACCATTTAGATCATGCAGTTTTGAACCTATCGTTCTCTCCACTAGGTGGTGCTAATGCACCTGGTTTAGCTTTTAGGACTTAAAATGCAGAATACAAGTGCTTTGAAAGAGCCATGCTTCAGGGTTTCTGAAGTTTGTTCTAAAAGTGAATAATACTTAATGCTGTTGTTTGTCGGGTTTAATATCTTGCATGTTTGGCATACTCAGTGATGTGATGTTCTTGTGAACATGTTCACTCCTACCTTTGTTATGTGCCTCCAGTTGTGAGAGGGAATTCACAGAAACTTTGCACAGGGAACAGTAGAGAAGCTTCTTGGCTTTCTCTTCCTCTGATTCTCCTGAAGAAGGGCTGGGTGCTGGAGACGGGGTGTCGGAAAGACCAGCCGCTGCTGGTTCTACTGGGGGGGTGCTGAGGAGCGCGGTGGGGGAGGGAGGGGAGGGCAAAAGTGTGCTGACAGAAGGCATGAAGGGACACTCTGCATCTGAGCTCAGTGTGGGTGTTGGAAGGCAGATAGGTGTCAAAGGTGAATTGTTAAAGTTGGGACAGGATAGGATGTCATCTGTAAAAAGCACAATGTTTTCTGATTAGTCAACTATTTGTCCAAAGTCAGCCATATCTAAATATTAATATTAAGTTCAACCCTAATTGTCAAGATATAAAAGTATAATAATAATAATAATATATTTTATTTCTATAGCGCTTTTCTTGAACCCAAAGACGCTTTACATTTGGGAGGGAGGGTAGACAAACAAAACAAAGACAATGCCAAAAAGAAACAAAACAAAACAGAAAAGCAGTCAGGAGGAAGTTGATTGAGAGGAGGGGGGGCTTATGGATACAGAGTTGAAGAGGTGGGTTTTGAGGCGGGACTGGAACAGGGTGAGGGACTCAGACTCACGGAGGTATTGGGGGAGGGAGTTCCAGAGCTTCGGGGCTGCCACAGAGAAGGCTCTGTCCCTGAAGCTCCGGAGTTTGGCCTTGGGGATGGAAAGCAAACCGGCTGAGGTGGATCTGAGGGACCGGGGTGGTTGGTAGAGGATGAGGAGGTCAGTGAGGTAGGGGGGGGGCCAGATGGTGGAGGGCTTTGTAAGTGAGGACCAGGAGTTTGTAATGGATGCGGTGTGAAACGGGGAGCCAGTGGAGTTCTTTGAGGACCGGGGTGATGTGATGCCATGATTTGGTGTGGGTGAGGAGTCTGGCGGCTGCGTTCTGGACACGCTGGAGTCTACTGAGGGATGTGGAGCTGATGCCGTAGAGGAGTGAGTTGCAGTAGTCAAGGCGGGAGGAGATGAAGGCGTGAATGAGTCGCTCAGCTGCAGGGCGGGTGAGAGAGGGACGGAGTTTGGCAATATTGCGGAGGTGGAAAAATGAGGTTTTTACAACTTGACGGATGTGGGGCTCGAGGGAGAGGGTGGGGTCAAATATAACGCCAAGGTTGCGTACCTGGGTGGAGGGGGAAACAGGGGTGCCATCAATGGTGACTGTCAGGTTGGGGGTTTTGCTGAGGGTGGATTTGGAGCCGATGAGGAGGAGTTCAGTTTTATTGCTGTTGAGTTTGAGGAAGTTGTGTTGCATCCAGGATTTTATTGCAGTCACACAGGATTCGATGTGGGTGAGGGGGGGGTTGTTGGGGGATTTGGTGCTGAGGTAAATCTGGGTGTCGTCGGCGTAACAGTGAAAGTCCAGGTTGTATTGGCGGAGAATCTGACCTAGGGGGAGGATGTAGATGATGAAGAGGAGGGGGCCGAGTACTGAACCGTGGGGAACACCTTGGGTGACTGAAGCTGTGGCAGAGGAGTGGTTGTTGAGGGAGATGAAGTGGGATCTGTCGGAGAGGTAGGACTGGAGCCACCTGAGTGCAGTACCTTCGATACCGATGTCCTGGAGTCGGGTAAGCAGGATGGAGTGGCTCACGGTATCGAAGGCTGCACTCAGGTCGAGGAGGATGAGGATGTTGAGGGAACCGGTGTCAGCAGAGGTGAGGAGGTCATTGAGGACTTTGATGAGGGCCGTTTCTGTGTTGTGGTGGGGACGAAAACCAGACTGAAGGGGTTCAAAAAGCTGGTTGGTTTGGAGATGGCGGTGGAGTTGTTTTTGAGAGAAAGGGGAGGTTGGAGATGGGACGGTAATTACTGAGGGAGGAGGGATCCAGACCGGGTTTCTTGAGGATGGGAGTGACAGCAGCAGTTTTGAAGGCAGAGGGAACGGTTCCTTGGGACAGGGAGGAGTTGAAAAGGTTGACAAGGTAGGGGCAGAGGACGGGGAGACAGGACTTCAGTAGAGGGGTGGGTAGAGGGTCAAGGGAGCAGGTTGTGGGTTTGGAGGAGCTGATCAGTTTGAGTATTTCAGGGGGGGTAACCAGAGTGAACTGGGAGAGGCGGCCGTGGGGAGGACGGCTCGGGAGGTCCAGGGAGATGGGGGGAGAAATTGTGGCGGTGGATGCTGGGGGAGATGTATGTGTGTCAGATGCAGCGGATAGGGAGAGATTAATGGCAGTGATTTTGTCAGAGAAAAACTGGAGGAATGAACTGCATAAAGTGGAAGTGGAGGAAGGGAGGGTGTCAGCACGGGGTTTGAGGCAGTGCTTGAATTGGAATGAAAAAGGTGCCAGTACTCTAAAATCAGCAACTTTTTCAAGTCAATTTTATATATACAGCCCACAAACAAGAATTTGGCTACTATAATGCTGGTGGGTTTGTCTCTTTACTACTGTATATTTTAGAAAGGTTCACTGTACTTAACATTTTTTTATGATAGGCAGCGGATATGGCTAAAGCTCAGTAAGGTCAATATTAACTGAAAATATAGCAATCAAAGTCTAGATCTTCTGCTGAAGACACATGAAGCAGAGACCTTTCAGGTGAGAGCCCCTCTGGTGGTGTTCAACATTAATGACAAGGAAACAAAGCTCTGGTCAGAAGCATTTTTTATAAAAAGCTTTAACAAAATTAAGTATTTCTGTACATTTTGAATGCAATCTAACTTTCCAACTCAGAAAACGAAAAACGAAAAAGTGCCAAAAGTCTTCTCACATGGCTGAGCTGCTTTGCAATATACTTCACCACTGAAGAATACAAATATGTATAAAGTAAACTATGATGCAATCTAACTTTCCAACTCAGAAAAATGATAAAGAGCATGAACAAAGAACATGTAAAAACAAATGCAAAATTTGCACAATCTAAAATGAGAAACTGTAACTGCAAGTAACAAAGTCTGAGCCATGGTAAAGAGTTACATTGAACACCAAGCTGATCAGATAACTCCCTGGTTGGTCTGAAGTCCTTCTATCTCCAGGATCTGTACAAATCGGCACATTATGCCAAAAGTCTTCTCACTGGGTGAGCTGCTTTGCAATATACTTCACATTGTTAGAAAAGGCTCCAGAAGGCCTTGGGGACATCAGTATCAGGGGCTGGAGCTGGACAGGCTCTTTCATCAGCACTTATCCTTCCCTTTGCCAGCCAGGACCTCACATACTGTTCCGGATTGAACTGTCCTAGTGATGGTCCATTACATTTAATGAAAACCAGGCTGGACAGTCGGCTGACAGAGAGAGCATTCCTTTTTGCAGTAAGGATATCGTTCATGCAGCTGAATGCCCGCTCACACTCACTAGTGGAGACAGCGATGGTTCGGACTGCTTTCAGTAGAGGCTCCATGGCAGCAGGTGTACGGGATGCCCTGGTTTCCTTGTATTCGCGAAAGCCCTGAACAGTCTCTCTTCTGTCCACTTTCAGCACTTCGCACAAACGTAGCACCTCTATGTCCCCATACTGTACGTCTAACTCCTCTTCAGGCCAACTTCCAGGATGGATAACTTTCATGTCCTGGATTAGCTGATTGTCCCGGGCCTCCCGGCCATGTAATGGGATTTCTCTTGTGCTGACATGAGAGGAGGTTGTGGAAGTCATTCTGTGTCTCGGATTCTCTACCATACTGCGGAAAAACTGACCTGCATGAATCTGTACAAGCCTGCCATTCTCACGCAGGGCAACACCCTTGAAGGACTTCTCAGCTAGAGCTGTATGAACTGTAGTCATGTGTGGGCCAGGCATGGTGACCATGGATTCAAAAACTCGTATTTCTCGAGTTAAGAGCCTATCTGCTGTAGGCAGTGTCATCTCTCTTTTTTGGAGTTGCCGAGAGAGGTCGCTGAGCTCTGTGAGCGCATCGTACATCAGTCCCAGATTGCTGACAAACGTTGCAGATGTGAGCACATCATCCAGGCCCTTGTACTTTGCTCTGTCTCTGGAATCCCTGCTCGTGTCGTTTGCAGCATTTGTGAAGTGATCATGAAGCACTCGGTAGTTTTCCCAGACTGCTCTGACGCTCCTTTCACTTGAAGCCACCCAGCGGATGGACAAAACACGCCCTATCACCAGGAGACGCTGTCCGACTGCTTGCGCACACTGCGCTAACTGCCTCTGATTTTTGGGGGAGGCATGGAACAAGGAATAGAGTTTGTCAAAAAAGATCTGGAAATGATTGAGCCCTGAGACCTCCTTGACCACATCCCCAACTGCCAGCTCTAGACGATGATTGGAGCAGTGCCACACAAACAGGCTTGGGAATTTACTACACAACTGGGTAGCAACGCCTGTTCTCTTCCCTAGCATGACTGAAGCCCCATTACATGGAGAAGAAACGAAACACTGACCTAAAAAGTCCTCGTTAAAATCTCTTCCAAGACACTCCATTAACGCCTTTGTGATGTCATCAGCCGTTGTTCCATCCAACTCGATCAGCTCCCAAAAAAACGTTTCGGGCTCAGCATCAGCTAATGCTGAGCGTAGACACACAACAAGCACCGTTTTACCACTAATAGTGGTAGATTCATCGACCAAAACACAGAGTTTTCTTTGGTTTTCTGTAATGTCTTTTGCCATTTTTTTCTTCAGCTCATGAACTATGTGGTCGATGATTTCGCCACAGGTTTTATTGGAGTGCAAAACCCTGCCCACGTTCAGCCCATTCAGTTTCTGTACATTCAAATCAATTGGCATGTCTGTGAATGGCCGGCTATGTTGCCAATTGTATATGCCGTTCGAAAAACTCTGATAGTGGTGTCTAATTCAGATTTATGCATAGACTGCACTTGATGTTGAATAGTTTCACGTGAAGCAGATGTAAGGATGAACTTGGAGCAGGAGGATCAACAGGAGGATCAACCAAAGAAAGCTCCCCATCAGACACAATTTCCAACACAGGCACAGCATTCTCTATATTTGAAGTTTCTTCCGGTGACAACCGCTGTCTTTTTGCACTTTTATTAATCCACGCTAACATTTTAGAAATGCTAATTTGTGACGTGACTTGCTTTCCTTCTCTCGGGGGCGTGCCTGCTCTGTTCTATCACTCTACATAGCCACCCACTGGGTGGGAGTTGCACTGCATAAACACAACACACGTGCATCTAGGTATGTAAATTGTAAAGCATTAAAACATGGTTTTACTAACAGTTTTCAGTATGTTGTTACTTCGGCATTATTATTATTATTATTTTGAAACGTGTATTACTATTAAATCACGGTCAAATAGGTTAATTTTGACATAGTCGTTTCCACCACAGTATTTACATGGAGAAGATAAGCCCCGCCCCCTCTCCAGCACGTTCTGTTTGAATGACAGGAGTACACAGCTGACAGCCGCTGTGAAACTCCAGCGGTTAGAGCGATGAGAATGTCCGTTCGGCACCTCATGACGCATCTACTGAGTACCGGGCGGCTATATATATATGGATGTATAATAAGAACGGCGGGAGAGTGTTGAGTACTGGCACGGTGCATGAGTACCGGAGTATCGCCAGCATGCCGGTACTGAGCAAGAAGTGCCGGTACTCCATGGGTCAGAACCAGAAGTGCCGGTACTGCGTACCGGTGAGTACCGGCCCAATTCCAGCACTGGTTTGAGGAGCTTGTTGACGGTGGAGAAGAGGGTCCTGGGGTTATGGGAGGGGTCGGTAAAGATGGTGGAGAGGTAAGCAGTTTTTGCGGCAGTGAGGGCGTCTCTGTAGGTAGTGAGATGGAGTTTGTAGGATTCATGGTGAACTGTGAGGGATGATTTCTTGGTTAGGCGTTCAAGCTGGCGGCCGGTTTGCTTCAGCTTACGGAGTGCAGGGGTGAACCAGGGTGAGGAGGTTTTAAAAGTGACATTTTTCCTTTTGAGGGGGGCCAGGCTGTTGAGGGAGGCGAGTAGGGTGGAATTAAGGTGGTTAAGTTGTTCATCGGGTGAGCTGAGGTTCGAGTCCAGGGGGAGAGTAGAGGATAGCAGGTCGGAGAGGTGCTGGGGATCGACAGAGCGTAAATTACGGAAGGTGATGTTCCTGGATGGGGGGGGGGGGAGGCGATGGTGAACTGTATGAGTTTGTGGTCAGAGAGGGGAAAGGGGCAGGGGTGGAGGTCGAGTACTGGGAGGTTGGTGGAGCAGACAAGGTCAAGGATGTGTCCTTTATCATGGGTGGGGAAGGTGACATATTGGGTAATTGAGAAATTGTCCAGAAGGGAGGAGAATTCAGAAGCGAGTTTGCAGGTGGGGGAGTCCATGTGGATGTTGAGGTCTCCGAGGAGTAACAGACGTGGGGAGAGGGATGAAGCAATGGTGAGGAGTTCAGTGAGATCAGAGAGGAAGGAGGGGTGTGGTTTGGGGGGGGGCGGTAAATGAGGATAACTGTCAGTGAGGGCGGGGCTTTGAAGGCGAGGAATTTGAAGGATGGTACTGAGGGGAGGGTGAGTTCTGTAGTCCGGATGTTGTGGTTGTATATGACAGCCAGCCCACCACCACGGCGTGAGGGGCGGGGTTTAGTGATGTAATTAAAACCAGGGGGGGATGTTTGGTTGAGGGAGAAGAAGTCATTGGGTTGTTGCCAGGTTTCAGTGAGCAGAAAGAAGTCGATGGATTTGTCCAGAATTATTTCGTGGAGGATGTGGGCTTTATTGTTAAGTGACCGGATATTGAGGAGGGCAAAATTGGTCAAGTGGGGGGTTGGAGGGGTGGTGGCAGGCTGGAGAGGTATGAGGTTGGCCAGGTTAGCAGTGCGGGGGTGGGCACGAGAGGGGGGGGGCAGAGGAGGGGGGCTTGATGGTGGGGAGAAATGGCTTGTTATATGTGTTGGGAGGCGGAGGGGAGTGGGATCCGCTCCAGGTATTTCATGCAGCTGGGAGTGTAGGTGAGCGGGGGAGAGAGGAGCAGTAGGAGTTGCGTTCTGACGGCGCGTCAGGTGTGCGACAGTGCGTTGGGTAGAGCAGATGGATGCTTTGGATTGTCCGTGCTGAAAGTAAACAAAACTGCGGCGGGTGCTTCGGTGAATGTAGCGGGGTCGACGAAGGAGTCCAAGATGTCTGATGACTGAGATGGAAGACGGGGTGGAGGAGTTGGTGAATGACAGAAGCTGTGAGATGGAGTATGTCAGCATGATGACAGGCGGGAATGCTGGGAGCAGTGTGTTAGCAGCGATAGCGGCTAGCGGGCTAGGTGCTAGGAGGTGGAGGATTGTTGTGGAGACGAGGAAGATCCACGACATGGCAGGAGGATGTGAACAGCGGGACGGGACAGATGTACCCCAGAGATGAAGACAGGAGGCAGAGAGAGTCCACGGTTGTTGCGTGGGACGGAGACAGACAAGTAGGCGATGTAGCAGATAGCAATAGCCACCCGGCACTTTGATGGGTGAGGGCAGCCGGCAACGGAGGCAGAAGTCTAAAATAAGTTAAAATTAAAAACAATGTGCAGTGCAGTAAATATGTGCAATGCAGGGCAGTAGTCCAATTTGAAAGTTTTGCAAGAACGAATGTTAGCTGAGGGTGATGGACAGAGGCGGAGAAGCGGCGAACAGTCAACGCCAGCGTCCTCTCCGGCGGGAAAAAAAGTATGAAAACAACAACTTTACAAAAGATTTGTATATTTTCTTATTATAAACTTGGGCCTGGCAAAAATTACATATGATAATCTGTTATATTTCAAGGCAATCAAATCTTGATTAAATCTTATTTGAAGATATTGTGATACGTAAATACCTTGTGTATATCAATAATAACAAGCATATACTAACTCGTATTTCTCAGGACATATGATGCAAAATATTTTTGAGGAATATAATATGTGTTGCTTTCTGTATGTTACCTGATGTAGGCCTAGTTATTGACCAGAGAACATGTTATATCGAGATGTAGATAGTTTTTGAGATATGAAACTAGCTATATTGGGAAAAAAGATTTTGGCCATTTTACCCATCCTTATTAGAAAGCAGGGCATCAACACTAATCTCTGCTTAGTTTCTATCCTATTACTTCACACAACAGCTGTGCTGTGCATCTGTGCCATTTAGAGACATATTTGAATGTGTGTGTGAGTGTGTGTTGTGTGTAACTTCATATGTCACAGGTGACGCTCACCCTGCTTATTAGGATCAGGCTCAGGGCTAGATGGCGACATGCCTGGTGGGGAGGGAGATGCAGGGGGAGGGTGCTGCTTGTCGCCATCTTGGAAACGAGATGTTTTGGATGTTTCAATCCCCTTCATCCTCCGAGCATGGCGGTTCCCCTTGTAGTGGGCCTCTGCCTGGCTCTGGTGGAAAAACAAGACATATCTGAGGTAAAATGAAATCCTGGATTTAATTTGGCATGACTTGATTCATGAAAATGTATCTTCCTCCCTTTTTTCTTTGACACTATGACCTTCAATTAGAGAGTCATTGAGGTCAATAAAGAGAACCACACTCCAAGTGAGCTCTGTTCCATTAGTAACACTGGTATTAAACATTTGACTTTTTTGTTGCCTTTGACCTTAATAGTTACATTGTTGTGCCATAATTAGTTGTTTGTCTGTTTATTAGTAATTAATCATAACCTTTTCAATTTAATGGATAAACATGGGCTTGATAGTTTTCTATTACCAAAGAGCCTCATCAATACAGGCACATGTAACACCAGTTAAATATGTAAGTCCAATATATATATTTTTTAAACAAGTGAACAAAGCAGAAAGCACCTACAGTCAGCCTTTCTCAAAGTGTGGGGCGCGCCCCACTGGTGGGGCGCAGAGATGTGATAGGTGGGTCATGAAATACAAAATTATTATTATTATTTTTTTTAATTCTTATTATTTATTTATTTTTCACACTGGTGGAATATCAAAACAACGGCCCGGGGTGCAAAACGCATCAATGAAAGCGACCCTCTACCACACAAAACAACACCTGTAAATAACCCAATGTGTGTTCTTTGAAATTGAAAAGGATATTGCATTGTGTTTGTTACTTTCGTTGCAGTTGTATGTCTTAAGTGTAATTTGGCATGCTTTTATTTTTGAAGGCGAGTTTACGCTGTTGATAGTTGTTGTTGCTATGGAAACAAGAAACGTTTCACAGCGGGCGGAACTTGTCATAAAGTCCGCGATAATAAAGCCATTTAGAGGGAAGATATGATTGGTCAATTGTACTGTCATTTGACATTACTCTCTCGTTTAGTTACTATAGCCCTCTGTGAATTCATAGCTGGACGTCCAATCAGCTCCTGTCTTCACAGACTCGCAGAGACGAGCTTCTTTCACTTAACCCTTCACATTCAAACAGAAACTGAATAGGCAGATTCAAAGGATTTATTTCTTTGGAAATGTTATTTTAAATACAATTTTTAATCAAGTTATTTTTGGTAAAACTAATGACAAATATTACTAAAAACATATTTTAAAAAAATATATAAAGAAAAATATAATTTGTTTTAATGTTTTTAAATATTATTTTGTAGAATATCTTAGGCCCTCAGAGACAGGCTCGCCACTGGTAAAAATCTCTCATACACACATGTGAAACGCTCTCACAGACACACACAACAGCGTTGCAGTTGGGAAGAAAAGCAATGTGGAGCGAGAGAGCGAGAGAGAGAGCAAGAGAGAGAGCACACCTTTATCTATTTAATAAAGTTGTAAAAAATAAAGTAAGAAATCATTCCAATGTGTACTATAGGACAGTAAAAAGTTTAAAAGGGGAGGGATTAGTCAAATATGCATAAATAAAAAGAAAGAATGCTAACTAGGTAACATAAGATAGGAATAAACAAGTTTAAATGATTTGTTGTGATCGTATTCTAAAGATGTTTGGATTATTGAAAAGTATACAGCTCCCTTTCATCTTAGTGTTGAGAGCTGTATCCATAAATTCATGTTGGGCTCAAAGTAGGGCTGCTCGATTATGACAAAAATCATAGTCTCGATTATTTGGGTCAATAATTGATATCACGATTATTAAAAACGATTAACCATTTACTTTGAAAACATCAATTTATTGAAGAAAATAATTAGAAAAGTATGTTTTTAACAGTTGATTACCCTGAACTTTAAGTATAACTCAACTGAAAAACCTATTTAAAAAAATAAATAAAATCGTTTTATTTCGATTATGTTTATTTCATAATCGTTGCAAGCCAAAATCGTAATTGCGATTAAAATACGATTAATTGAGCAGCCCTAGCTCAACGTGCTCCAGATTGATGCATTTAACTTCAACATTTAAAAAAAATCTTCCCGGGGGCGCATGCCCCCGGACCCAGAGGACGTCCACCACCAAATAAAGCAGGTTAAAATAATGAAATTGCTACATTTTATTTTAGTAAACACTGAAAACGGGTCCCACAGACCCAAACAGCACTCAAAGGTTAAAGGTAAGCATATCATAATGTTAAAATGTGCTAAATATATACACTGCAAAAAAAAAAAAAGAGGAGTAAAAGTAGCTTACGACTTATTTTATTTTTTTAAAGTAGCCCTCATCCTAAAAAAGGTTGGAGACCCCTGTTATAGAATGATACATTTGACCATTTTAAGCTTGGCCTACCATTTTATTGGAGCGATGAGGAACAGGTGGGGCTTGAAAAGGCCCACCTGTTCAAAGCGGGGAATGACAGAAAAAGTTTGAGAACCACTGCCTACAGTAGATGCAAGAGCTATCCAGTGATGCAAGTGTGGATGTGTTGATAAAGTAGCAGGAAGTGATTTTTGGTTTGATACGAGGGGTGCTCAGGAGACTTCAGTGGACTTGTATTAAAGAAAATGTTACTGAACAAACCCATGTCTTTTTTGTCCCGTGGATACTCCAATAAATCCTCACAAATTACGGCAATCTGCATTTTCTGTGTTATATTATATATGGGAGGCTGTGGCGCAGTGGACTAGTGTGTTGGTGTTGGGATCAGGGGAGCACAGGTTCAAACCCCACTGCAATCAGCATGTCGTTGTGTCCCTGGGCACTTCACCCCAAATTGCTCCTGTGGGGATTGCCCACAGTATTGAGTATGTATCGTCTAACAAGTAACATGTAATGTAATATTAACTGGCTGTGGAGACGATGGTTTGCGGGTCTGATGTGCTGATGAGGTTGTCAGGGAAGATTAGCCTCTAGAATATTCTTGTCTTTCAACACTACTGGTGTAATCACTGAACTGGCCTGCTGAGCTCATGATGATTATTGAGTGGTGGGATTATCTAAAATGGGTTGGAGGGCTGGGGGCACCATTGACAGTTGAAAGCTACTGAGAGAAAAAGGAGACAATCAAGAAGTGTTGTTATCTGGATGTTTGCCTGCTGGTCCATGTCAATTGCAAGGGGTTAGTTTAGACTCAAGGGAAACATCAAGATGAGTGGACATTTCAGTAAGTCCTCAGTAGTACGGGTGTAGAGTTTGGTGTCAGGTTATCAAAGTTAAAGTAACAGTAGACTATATACGTGTTTAAGATGTAATCCTTAAGATTTGCAGGAAATCCGACCCCATTTTGTTACTAATTTTAAGGTTGGCTTTTTCAGAAAAAGCCATTCAATATATTTACAATGTGTTAGTGCCTGTACTCTGTACAATTTGTATTTACAGAAAACACTATACGAATGTAATCCAGTGTTTTGTGTTCATCTGATTGATAGCAGCCTCACTATTTACTGTTCACTCACTCAAGATACACATTTTCTACTGCTGCTTCACATTCAATATATTCAGCTGGTGGAAATTCTTTTATTGTGAAGCAGTGACAGGAAACACAATGTATTGGTCAGAGCTGATAGCGATCATTCATCAAATCTGCACATGACGACAATAACTGGTTATGGAGAGATCAAGGTTAAGGTAAATAAACTATTGTTTAGGACATAATTAATATTCGGCATCTAAAACAAAGACAAAGGCCTGTCCACACCATGATCACTTACTATTATGATATCTACAGTATACATTTAACAATATGAACATTGACTCCAAGCTCCAGCTGAGCCCCAGAATATGTATTGATGAGCTGTTCCTGCTGTGTTTTGCTCAAAACAAGAAATTAAGATAAGAATATAAATAATGACAATAATAACAAAGCTGTTGGAGAAATACTGTTTTCTCCACTCTTTGGGTTGTTTTAAGGCACTGATATCATGTGTGGCTCTGAAACGTGTACAGCCTTGCAGCTGCCTCTTTATGATAAGAGAAGGCAGAGCATTTTAGGTTGTTGATATAATCTGAGGAGACAGGCACATACTTGTTGTCTCCTACATTATCTCACATTGCTGGGAGTCCAGAAGCCGCAGATGACCCATCCAGATGACCCAACTTTCCGACACCCGCGGCTGACATTCCGGCACCTCGATTTACGGCTTTGTTCTCCGTGTTTTGGACTATATAAGCCTGATGTTTTTTGCTGCTCCGTTGAGCAACATACCTCATGTGTGTGAGTTAACCCATATCCTTTGTATGTGATTGATCCACCCTCAAAAACGAATACTCTTTTGTATTTATATTTTAATTGTCTCTCAGAGTTTGTATCGATCATAAAATCGCTGTGTTCCCAACAACATAATTTCCCACTGTTGTGGTTGTAATAGCTGTAGTGAGGACTCAGCCATCCTCTTGAGCTAAACTATTTTCAGAAATTATATATTTATAGTTATCTTTTTTGATGTGGCCTGCCCTTAAGGTTTGAGAGGTTGAGGTTCTGGTTGAATAGTCAATAAAAAGGTCTGTGTTGGACGCCAACTCCTGCACTAGCACCTAATACTGGAGTTAGATCTCAATTGTGAGGTCCACTCCCAATCAAGTGAAATAAAATTAAAGAGTGAGACTTAAAGGCAAATATATAGTTCCTGTTATCTTCTCGCTGTTACAGTAACAAAGATTATATGTGTGTATTCACAAGCCGAGGCCTGCGGAAATAAGATAGTTTCATTATGTCAGTAACAGGACTGAGGGACCCGAGGCACGTGACAGGTACATGTTGACTGAGGGGTGGGATGCTTCACTGAGGCAAAGGGCCCACTGGGACGTGTCCGCAATGCCTCTGTAAACTGGAGGTATTAACTGCCAATGATAGTTACGCATATAGCCCTCATCCTGATTGGTGATGACAGAAAGGCAGATATAGCTTTGCCTGTGTAACCCAACTCCTCTGGCTGCTGCTATACCCAAAGCCCTGCAATTAGACAAGGAGATGAAGCCCTACAACTCCAGGAATAAATGACAGCAGAGAGTTTGAAAAGCTGACGTACTCAAAGCTACTTCTTCTCTTCGCAGTTCACACAGTGCGCTGCCATCCTACTTATTTTCCTCTCCCTTACTGCAACTCCCGATTGTTTTCTTTCTGCCCGAGCTTTGATACTTTCACTCTCCCTGTGACCTCCAGTGTCAGATCTTAGGAAATCAATGAAGGTGTGCCGTCAATTCAAGCATAAAATGCCTAATAGCCTCAGAGGTGGGGGATGAAAGCAGTTGAAACAATAGGATGTAAAAGAGATTAACGCATCCAATCTTTTGAACAAAAGTGAATAATGATAAAATATAAATGATGTACACTATTGTGTGTGAGGGAAGCTACGAAGGAGCCTATGGAAATAAGGATTAAGATGAATGAAGAAGCAGAGATGGGATTTAAGAGGAAGAAAATGAGAGCAAGTGAATGTCCCTGAAATCCTTTTTTTCTCTAAGCAGGATGTGCTTTGATGTTTTATCTATAAAGCGACAAAGGCACAGAAAGCAGAGAGAGTGGGTCTAGCGAATCTACTGTAGGGGGTACAGGCAGCAGCGACAGGAAGAGGGGGTGGGAAGTAGCTGGAGAGGTGGAGAGAAGGACAGATGATACTGTATACCCCACAGAGGGGGAAGCACAAACAGGAAAACTGACAAGGAAAATAGTGAGCAAACTGACTTGCTGAACAGACGGGAGATATGAATGAAACAAGGTTTGCTCTGGGCCTGAGAAGTAGACGGAGAGAGCAAAGGAAAGAGAGAGAAGTGTCCAGCATGGTACTGCAGTGGTGACGATGGCTAATGCAGCATGGTGTGACGTCAGCCTTGCAGCAGAGCTGAGCTCTCAACACTGGCAGGCTAATCTGTCCTCTGTGGCCAAAAATGAATTGCATTGTTATAATTGCAACATGTGTGGCTACAGCATAGTAGCAGTGAGAAGCACCTGCTACTGAATGGCCACTATCAATCAATCTGCCTCTTTCACTTTCTGTTAGTGACCGGGGACTCTCATTTAATCCCCCACCCCCTCAGTAATATACATGAAAGAAAAATGTTGGTTTTATTAAAGCACTTTAGTGGCATATGACCGGAAGAAGTCTTGAGTGAAAATAATGAGTGTTTGCCTTTGAAGTGCAGCCCAGCCCAGACATCGTGAGTAAGCCCAGTGCTGTACTGTAAGCAGAGTATTCCTTCATTATTAAAGAATGTCCACCGTGCTTTAAGCTCCCAGTCTCTCAGGTTACTGTGCAATGTGCCTTAGAGCTGCAGCAGAGCAGATGCACACAAGTAAAACAGCAGGCAGGACAAACAGGTGGCTCAGTATTAGACATCCCAATGCATCTCACTCACAGACGGGACACCAGTTACAGACACTCTGGATATACACATATGTGGGATTTTTTTAATTCTCATCCAACACAAGCACTGTTTAAAAACAATCTGTCTACATCAAAACCACAAGAGGCTGAACACACACACCGTCAGCGTGTTGGTGGGTTCTTTGTCGTGGGAGTGTTGGGTAATGAGGCAGTGACCTCTGTGGCGCATTCTGGTCCTTATATAATGGAAGAGTAACTGTACCTTAATATATACTTGTGTAAAAGGTCCTTTTAGTTAAGTTAAACCGACCCTACTTTGTAAATGTCACCTCATTTTTTATGCTTCCCAATGGAGGTATCGGCACAGACTCTGATATTACAAGCAAAGACGGATCAAAAGCTCAGTTTTCCTTGAGCACAAAAGGTCAAATAAAGCCTGGAAAAAGCTACGTGTGTGTGTGGACTCGTACACACGCTGATTTTCATAGATAAACATGTTTATATTCATACATACAGTATGTAAATATGAACATGCGCTTTGTGGCCCCAGTCATGTTCTGTATCCCATCATGCTCATATAGATCATGTGAGAACATGCAGGTCTGAGCAGGGGAGATATAATTAAGCGGCCCCTCACAGAGAGAACAGGGCAACGTTACACGAGTTTCAGATGACTCCCTCCCTGCTTGTGTCCTTTACACACCACTGCATTTAGAGTGCAAGTATTTAGCGCTTCATCCCTGGAATGCATTCATATTTTTAGCCAGTCTTGTATAGGTCAAGCTTTTGTTTGATTTCCACTCATGTTAAAGTTAGAGTTCACAGTGTAGATCCTAAATAGCAGGAATGTTTCATCTGTAAAATTATTTTACATTACTCAAATTCAGATTCTAACCCTTAAAAAGCACTGCATTCAAATTCAGCTTGTTCTATAGAAATAAATGTATAAGAGGCCACACATAGTTGATATGTAGAGAGGCAGCGTGATCAGAAATGTTGTGGTCCACTGGGAAATGCGCTGTTTAGTTTCAGATGTCTCTATGCTAAGAAGCAGTCTCAAACCATCAAAATATTTCATGTAAACACAAGTACTTACAAATGCACACACACACTGTAAGAGGCCCAGTACTTGACTCTCAACACATCAGTCATGTCATTCAGTAGCCGGGTTTTGGATGTCCACATTATGAGTTATTTGCTTTTCAACTACTGCCTCTTTAATGGGGACACTCAAATCATTCCTCTAGAGTTTCATCACTTCTCTCCTTTTATTTTGGTCCGTCCGCCTCATGTTGGCATAGTGCCGTCTGTCAAGTGTGAAAGGTAGAAAATATGCTCCATCAGCTTTAAGGCATAGCTTTGAGGACACGCTCTTGTAAGCTGTCATTCACTCTCACATCATACCACTTATCACATTGGACTTAAATACTTGTTATACTCAAATGTGTTTTCCAAGACTCAGCTAAATCTCTGTACACTTAAAAGATAGGTTCTTCAACATGCTCACTCTCCTTTTTGCGACACAATCCCTTTGGGGATACTGGGACAGTCACAGAATAAATTAGGCAGGCAGGGATTTTCTCAGTCGTCCTCCCCCACACCTCTTCCTGGACAGGCTAAAATTAGAGCTGTGAAACTGTGAACCAAGTTCTCACCTGCTCCAGCTGTACAGTCAATCACCAACTAACTTTGACTCCAGCCATCAACGTTTTTGGGTCTTGATTTAATGCACCATGACTGCAGGTGCAGGGCTCTGCTACGGGTTGACTTTTGGCTAAGCTCTGCCGGACTCAATTACTGTTGCTACGCTTGTCAAGCTTACTGTTGCCTTCACAAGAACGGTTGGTTTTGGCAGCTGAAATGACAACTGCCACTGACCAGGCCCTCAGAAATGGCACAGGGCAGTGAAGTGATTTTAACATAGTGGCATCAGCGATTGTTTCAACTTCCTCTTTAGAAGGAATTTGTAGTTAGTCAATGACGTGCTTGATTGCTACTGTAAGCTAGTTAGCCGGATATGCTAACATTTGCAGCTAACAATTGAGCAGTTCAAGATGAAAAGGTTTTAATGTCATATGCACATAAACTACAGTGTAGAAATGGAAATGAAAATCGTATGACCCGAGCCAATGATGCAACATATATAATAAATACAAATACAAAATAGTGCAAGAAGTCTATATACACGTAGATATATACACAATAGAATATGATATATATATATATATATATATATATATATATATATATATATATATATATATATATAAAGAACAGAATGTAAAATGTAATATTGTACAGCAAAATTAAATTAAATACGGTGTATTACGCTGATAACTATTTAGATAAATAAGTAAATTGCAAGATGACAAACAGATTAATGTTTATCGAAGCACTGAACAGATTGTTAAATTAAACTGTTTAATCAATTTCTTTCATTTTGGCCTATATGTTTTCAAGTTGAAAAGGCCACAAGAGGTTAACATTCCTTTGAACTCTTCAAATGTCAAGTTTCACTATACCACCCGTGCTCACTGCTTTGGTGTCTTTTAGAAATCCAAAGGTTAACAGGTCTACTGTGCCATCTGCTAAAAGAAAATCCTTCACTTGAAGTATTTAAGGTTTCATACCTCTGAGTTGAAGCGTATTTGACAGACATTGCAGGAGATGATTGGCCGCTTTGTCTTCACCATAGGCGGCCCAAAGGTGTGCGTCATCACAGCTTTCTGGACGGGGTCCATCTGAGAACAGACAACCCAGAGGTCACATCAAAGATTCAGCAACACAGGAGGAGCTCAGAGAGGCTGTCCAGTTATTGTGGATGAGAGAGAAATGTTAAAGGAAAGGTGCAGGTGAATGACAGGGGGTGTCGCTGAGGGGGGAGAAAGCTGGGAGATAAAAAAGAGTAGAGTGAATTGTAGAGGGAGCAGAGATTGATGTGGACAGGAGGGTGTGTGTTATCTCAGGAGAAGCTGCTGCTGCCAAATTCTTTGGCATACCTAATGACAGACTCCCTATCTCCAAAAATGCGTTCTTTGTTTGCGCTATGAGTCGCTGCTTTTCAAAACATCCTGCCAGAATATGACACAAAACAAGAGAGATATTTTCTGTAAAGTACCTGTGGAAATGTATTTTAGATAAGTAGGGACAGTAGGGTTCTTGCTCTGAGAAAAGCAATCAAATATGGCTGCAGGGTGATTTAATTTAACATTACGAATAATCAGCACATTAAATAATAAAAATACAGAAATACATGTTAATTGTAATACAATACAATAAACAAGACAAGAATGGTTGTACAGGAAGTATTCTGAAAAACAACAACTGAGATTTGTAACATTTATAGATTAATTTGAGATTTAATACACTTAAAAACATATTGGGTATACATTTTAACAGATTTGAAATTAGTAAATGATGAGAAATGTATCCTATTTATCATAAGTAAATCCAATTGTAGTATTAAAACAATCTATATCAATACAAATCTATTAAAATAGATACAACCGAACAAATGAACATTTAAATATTAAGTAAGATTACAAACGGTATACTCTAAACACTTTATATTTACATATGAAAAACAATGGGATTAAAGACTTGGGTTTCTCCCTCAAAATTCTGACTCTTTTCCTTAAATAAACCGACCAACCCTGTATTTTTCGGATCAAGCACAGATACTGCATTTGCCACATCACTCTGAAGTGTTACCCCATTTCTAGAGGACTTGAAGGGACTCGTGTGAGCTCTCTGACCCTTTGGCAGGGTTAAAAAACCACAGCTCTGGGTGTTGCCCTCATTAAGCAGCCAAAAGTACTTTGTGGTTTTACTCAGCCTCTCATCTCTTGCTCACTGTGCTGACTGTGAACGTCTGCTGCCAAATGAGAGACTGTTTACGCTCTCAAGCTCCAGGCACAGGGGGAATAGTATAATTGGTCTGAAAACTTAAACCCTGTTTGAATGCATTGTTCGGAATATTTATAGAGTTCACCCTCCTGCCTCTAACTCATGCCTCCAGTTCACCTATCTCTTGTTTTGTGCTTGTATGTTAAGACCTGTAACACCTCCAACTTAGTGTGTTTACATCTGTGTGTGGTGTATGACAGCCTTTGTGTGTATCTGAGTGAATTATGTATGTGCGTTTCCATCCACCTGTTTTTAATGAGCACATTGCAAAAAAAGGTTTTAACGCTTAACGGCTGAGGGGGAAAAGTTGTTGTTTCGATAAAAGCAAAATACAGCAAAGTGCAAAGGAAACACATTTAGTGAATTCATGATGACATACATTGAGCATGGGACTTCCACATCCACTAAATCTTCTGCTCTTCTGAAGAGTCAAAAATAGCCTGAATGCTCCACACAAATCAGATGTTACCGTCCTCACATTAATACATGAAATAAACAAAAATGACATGGTTCTCCCTAAAATGACGATAGCAGTTAGCATGTTCTGTCTGTACAAATCAAATGCACCAACGACTGTTTACCTCGTTTAACCAACTCATACTTTGCATTTTCTTTTTCCAATTTTTGAATGGAAACTCGTCTAATGTATCCCAATTTGCGCGCTAACAAGGTTTTCAGTATCATGGGAGGAGTAGTGATTGATGAAGAATGAGTTAGTATAATGAAAAATAAAGCAGAGCCTCTGATCACAGTTCCTTTCTGCCATTCTTTAACCACCTGTTCTCGTCATGATCTCTTTCTTAACACCTGTCCCTACTGCAATACCCTCATTAGCCTATTAGTCTGCTTTCTGTCTCCTCTTTCTCTTTTTCCTACCTCAAACAGTGGAGATTTTGTAGCAGCTAGCTTACACTGTGTGTCATATTGATAAATGTGGCTCTCTTCAGCTCCATTCCTAAATATCAAATGTACACTATAGTGTGAAGAGTAAGATCATTCAAGTAAAAATTCCTAAGATTTTAGTCTTGATAGATTTGGAGATAGCAACTAATGTATTTTTGTATTACAGGTTCAATTTTTCTGTTGAAATTGTATGTTATTGACCACAGGCTGTAGCCATCACATTGAGAGTCTCCACAATGGAAAAGCAACTAATTTAACTTTTTTTTTTATAAAGACAACTAAAGATGACAGGAAGCTTCTTAATCTGGCGCTGTGCTCTTTGACAGCTAGTTGCCGTTAGAGATACAACTGAGCCAATCAGTGCTTTGCAGGGAGAATACAAATTGGGGTCGACATCTGCGCCAGAGCCAGGAAAGTGTTGACAAGGCTCCAGATCCATGCAGTCATACATGTTAGTAAACTTAAAATTCTATCAGCTCTTAAATCAATAATATAACTTCACTCAACATGAAAATTGTAAACTGCTCCAGGCAAGCTGTCCTGCAGCTTCTGTGTCAGCTGAAAATGATGTGGGACCATAGACTGTATATAGACATAGACAGATATATTGCCTGCTTCTGATTGGTTTGGGGGAAAACTAACATCCTCCCCCTTAAAGGCCCTGTCACACTGTCCCGAAATTGACACCCGATGGACACACGATAAAGGAAATGTTCAAATTCGGCTGTGATCGTAGTAACATCGGGCCATTCGTGAGGGCATCTTAAGCCATCGTATGACCGCCGGTGGAGTTTCTCAGGCTCCGGCAGCAACTTCGTGAGCGGCAACTTTGTAAGGTACTCGTGAGGGCATCTTGTCAAATCGTGTCATCTTCGTGTTATCATCGGTGCATTCACCCTCACTCTGATCGGGGCGAATGCCCGATGGCACCGATGATAACAAGATGCCCTCACGATGGCCTTACGAAGGGCAACATTTACACACGAATTCAACACGAAAATGAACCTTCGCAAGGTCCTTCGGCAATTTTTTGCCACCGCTCACGAAGTTGCTGCCGGAGCCTGAGAAACTCCACCGGCGGTCATACGAAGGCTTAAGATGCCCTCACGAATGGCCCGATGTTGCTACGATCACAGCCGAATTTGAACATTTCCTTTATCGTGTGTCCATCGGGTTGTTTTATTGCACAACAAAATCATGTAAATATATTATGTAAATAACCCAATTTGTGTTCTGTGAAACTAAAAAGGATATAATATATTATTTTGAAGGACAGTTGACAGGAAGTTGTTGTTGTTATGGAAACAACATTACGGAGAAAACGTAATATTTTCTACATATAACGACGGATAAAGTAAAGAACAAAGTCTGAAGATATCAGTACAGTATCATAGTACTGTAACATAATTGTTTTTGGTACTTTCATTGCAGTTGTATGTCTTAAATGTAATGTAAATGTTGCCTTCGTGTGTGGTTCGGGGCCATCTTCGTGCGAAATTCACAATTCCATATTCGTGTGTCCATCGGGTGTCAATTTCGGGACAGTGTGACAGGGCCTTTACAGAAAACTGCCACTATGTATTATTATTATTATTGCAGAAGGGGTGTATGAACGCAAACTGGATTATAGGGAAACACAGAATTACAGTAGTCTGTTTATCAGGTTAGATGGCCATTGTATTTGACAAGGTAACAATTAACTATTGATCTTAGCATGTACTACTGAACACGTCCGATATGTGCATACACAACCCAGTCTCACGGCATTTCGTGTTCACCAACACGATTTTTAATCTATTGATTCGTGTTCACCAACACGATTTGCCCCTTTTTTTCGTGTTGCACAGCACGATTTTAAAAGCAATGTATTTCTACTGCCTGCAGCACGTCTTTTTCTCCAGTCGGGTCGTGGGAGACCGGAATCTGTGGTTCATAAAAACATGTTCTTACTCAATATCAAGCCACAATTATTGCTTTTATTTTAAATCGTATAATTTCGGACTTTTGTTGCCGTCTGTGAGGAAAATAAATGGGGCTCAGATCCTCAGAATACGGAAATCTGTATTTTTTAATATTCTTTTCCTTCTAATTCGTTATTCTTTTCAAAATAACACACTGTTATTTACTCACCAATAACACACAATTATCCTTGCTTTTATTTATTGGTTTAATTCCATAATCTCGGGCTTTTTTGGCGTCCGTCAGGAACTGAATTTCAAAATAAAAATAACCGGAAACAGACGTAGGCGGGCCTATAAGGGACATTTCGAGCATCATTGCGATTGTCAACATTTCTGAGTTTAGGATGGCCGAAGACACTACACTACCCATAATCCCCAGCTATCGTTTAGGACTACAGTCCCCGCAGAGCGTCAAACAGCTGTGTGAAATGGAACGAAACCACGCCAGACTATCCAAAACTGGAATCTAACGCCCCCCCAGAACTACACATGCTGGCTATTGTGTTTCGCAAAATGTTCTATGGGACGTCTCTACTGAACGTTTTCGTTTTTCCCACAATTAGAAGTTGCCAGTATTAAACACATTGGTGTTATCAAATGTAAAACATATAATTAATAAATGGGTGAAAATCACTTGTGTCCATAATGCGCAGCATTAATACCCACATGACAGCTCATTGTTACTTTGTAATTCTACTCCACTACAGTTCAGAGGTTAACCTGGTATTTTTACTCCACTATACTTATTTGAGTTACTTTGCAGATTCTGATTAATGATGTGAAATATAAACAACCCTTAAATCAGACTTTAGTTACACCTGAGTAAAATTCAGGGAAGGTGATTGTCAAGTGCCAACAATCAGGAGAGATATTTGATAGTTGGTGCTTGAGAAGACTAAACATGTATCTGCAATTGACATGAATGGAAACGAGTAATAAAGTATATTCATTACTCGTTATTCTCTACTAATAGTTAATTAAAGACTGTATATTATGGCTATTTTGCACATCCCTTTCAAGATTTTCAAAGGTGTATTGACATATCATATACACAACTACGGTGTAGTTATGCAATGAATGAAACACTTGGGTCACAGGTTCCTCAACAGTGCATTACAAGACATCTATCAATATGTGTGTACCTCCACCATTAAACTGTCATATTCTGCACATTTCTTATTCTATCTACATACATAAGAGTATAATTCATATGTATAATATCAGTTAAAATAAGTGCTTCAACATAGTTAACATTGCAGGAAAGCAATATATTAGACGTTAAGTACTTTGTCAGGCTTAATATTTATCTGTAGATAGATACCCCCAAAGTTTTTTTCTTATTTAAAAGAAGACCTTCATCTGTTATTTAATGTTTTAAATAAAGGTTAATTCGTTTGTCTGTTTTGCACCTCCTCCTATTAATATCTTTGTACATTCTGCACTAAACTGTTTTATTGTAGAGATCACTTATAGTATCTTCTTGATTTGTTATATTCTATATTTATACTTTCCCCCTATGAAAGTATGTACTCTTAATATTTGTTTAATCAAATAAAACACAATAATTCAATAACGTGCTTTAACCACTAGGAGGTGCACACAAGGTACACACAGCCATAATAACTTTGTATTATTAGTGTAGGACACTTGTGTTTTCGTACAACATCTGAAGATGTGTAGTTTTATGCATGCTTTCACATAATTTTACAGCATATTGCTATACTATTTCAGACTCAGTATTTACATTCTTACATTCAAAGAAAATCAGTAATATCTTTAAAAACTACAGTCCTTTTATATCAGCTGTGCACCGTTATGGTGTAAATATAACCTATCTATGAATTAGATCAAATGTAAAAGTCAGCCGAATTAGTGTTGATACTGCAAGGAGACGTATTGTGTGAAGAGAAATTGAAGATGTTGTTTCATTGTTGAATATATTTATGATCCACGTCAAGTATTCAGTTTCGGCGGCATTTTCTCAGTTTTTCCAAAGGTCTTCTCATCAGGGCTCTATAAATAAAGAACTACGGCAGATCTGTAATATGTAATGCAACCGAACCGTGTATTACAATGCCGTTATGTGATGACTTTCAAAGAGAAAAGCAAGAGCGCTCGGAATTAAGTATTATTTTATTCTTTTAAAATGTTTTCCGGATTTCATATCATATAAACACCAAATCCCAGCATGCATTGCGGCTAAAACATCCAATAAACGAGCTTAAAACCATAGCTGAGGATCTTGGGTAATCGCTCGAAATGCCTACGTCTGTTTCCGGTTATCTTTATTTTGAAATTCAGTTGCTGACGGACGCCAAAAAAGGCCGAGATTATGGAATTAAACCAATAAATAAAAGCAAGGATAATTGTGTGTTATTGTTGAGTAAATAACAGTGTGTTATTTTGAAAAGAATAAGAAATTAGAAGGAAAAAAAGATTTAAAAAATACAGATTTCAGTATCCTGAGGCTCTGAGCCCCATTTATTTTCCTCACAGACGGCAACAAAAGTCCGAAATTATACGATTTCAAATAAAAGCAATAACTGTGGCTTGATATTGAGTAAGAACATGTTTTTATGAACCACACAGCTTCCGGTCTTCCTCGACCCGACCGGAGAAAAAGACGTGCTGCAGGCAGTAGAAATACATTGCTTTTAAAATCGTGCTGTGCAACACGTAAAAAAGGGGCAAATCGTGTTGGTGAACACGAATCAATAGATTAAAAATCGTGTTGGTGAACACGAAATGCCGTGAGACTGGGTTGGCATACATTGTTTCCTCTCAGTTCATTGTCTATTGATATGCAAGGTGAAGGGTAGGTAGAATCAATATAAGCTTAAACCATAAACAATATCAAAAAGAGCTTTGATATATTGAAAGTAATAATAATTATAACTTTGAAATAATATTTATTGTTTACACTGAGGAACTATAGATTGTACATTAAACTTCAGCTTTAAAGAAAATGTATTTCTCTCTGGAGCAAAATCTCTGCTGTACTGCACAGCTTTTGTCTCAATGCAAGAAGGTGAGACCTGCAGTATCCTCCTGAGAATCTTTATTATTTGGAAATTAGCTGTATTCCTGGTAAACTATGCCTTATATAAACCTCTAAATAACTTGCATAACTCCACACTCCACAGAAAGTGTATACCCCAACTGAAGCATAATACAGAAATATATTTTGGTAGTTTGTCCTTCTCTGTGTCCTTTAAGGCTTTAAAGACGTGTTGTCCGTTTTTTAAATTACAAGACTTGCTGATCTGCGGCATTCTATCACTGGATGACAGCTGTGTTTTAGACTTGTTTACAATTTGACTGTGCTGACAGAGAGTGATTTGAATTTAGGTGGTCTGGCATTAGTGGCCACACTCATGTCCTCGCTGAGGCAGGATGAATGGTTGATCTGATGAAGGGTCATTTTGCCCGAGTGCATAAAGATAAGCCTGATGATAATTTGTGTGTGTGTGTGTTTGTGTGGATGTGTTGCATGTGCATCCCTGTTTTCCGCCACGCTGACCTTCACATGGAACCCAATCTAGAAATGAGAGGAAGCTGCAGAAAATGCTGACTGGAGAATCCAGCCCTGTGCCTCTTATACAATTGATTAGCTGTAATTCATTTTATTGCAGTAAAACAGTCACCAGGGCATTTTCTCAATTATGCTGAAACTCACTGCGGAATAAAAAGTTAACAGCTGTCACCTTATCATTTTAGATTACACAGTATAAATCCTCAACACTTAATCACTTGGAGGCAACGCTCCAAAACCACAACAGAATACAGGTGTTGTGTCAAATTATGCACCCCCGTCGTGAAATGCACCCCTTGACATGGGAACGCGCATTTGAATGTATAGTCCGCTATTCTATGTTGTCTTTTTGATGGTTGTCGAATCCTGGATTTTGCATTCATTCGTCACTTATTTTTCAGTTAATTTTTTATTTAATATATGTTTTTATTTCATTGTGACGTCCTGTCTGTATACTTTTGCTTGTACTTGTGCTTTACAATGTATTGTTTATTGTTACATAAAGTGCTTGAGGGTGGGATTAATATAATTTTTTTTATTTTGGGTGGTGCTTTTTATGAACAGCCTGGTTGCCACGATATGCACCCCTTGCTATCTCTGACAATACACGTGTCACATACATGAAACGTGCTCCATTTATTGGTACTAGTCCTACAACTATACCCTCCAAAATGCTTGAGGGTGGAATTAATAGAAGCATCTTTTTTGGGCGCTTTTTACGGCAGGCCAGGGGGTGCATTTCACGACGGGGGTGCATAATTTGACACAACACCGGCTGTCTTATGTTAAGTGAAACAAGACAAATGTCAGAGATGTGTTAACGCTCGTGTGCAGGTAAGACTGTGAGCACTCACTGTATTAAAGTTGTGGAAGAGGCCGATGCTGGCGGGGTGAGGCGACTCCAGGGGGAACTGGAGGAAGTGCTTCATGTCCAGCGGGGTCGGGAAGACAGAGGGGCTCCTGAGGAAGGCAGGGACCGGCCCCGGGCGGTTTACACTTCCTGTGGTAGAAACAGGGAAATAAGAGAATACAAAATTAGAAAACAATAAAGCCCTATTAGTCATTTATACCAAGTGTTGCTCTGACAGACGAGAATCACAAACTGAAACGTGTACACAAGGTTTGTTGGTGAAAATGTTTTCTCAAAGGACTAAATGCACATTTAGATACCAACTGCAGAAAAATGAGAAAATCGTGTTGGTGAACACGAATCAATAGATTACATTTTGTGACTATAACAAGAAATGCCGTGAGACTGGGTTGTAGATCTCATAACAGGTAATGGGGACACAGATGGCTCTGGCCTGGTTATGTCCAAAAGGTAACAAAATATGCCAGGACCTCTAAAGGTCACTTATTAACAAGTAATATCTTGTATGTTTATTCCGTACTATAAACGTAAGTGTACAATTATACGTTGTGGTTTCACAGGGTGTTTGCAGGATGTCTTGGCCCGGGAGCAATACATTCCCACAGTACATTCAGATAGAGTAGCTGTTTCCCCCCACAATGCTAAGCTAAGCTAACCAGCTGCTGGTTACATAATTACTGTTCGAACATAAGAGTTGTATTGAATTTCTCATCCACTCTCGATAGACTTATACTAAATCTCAAACTATTTATTTAAAGCTAAGTATTATATTATAAGTACCTGCTAATCTCATATTCCCCTTTTTCTCAATGCAAACCCTCATCTTCTGCGTCATTTCCCCCTATTGAGCCCCGCTAACCACCCACACTTCTCCTCTCTTGGCTTCTCGCTCTCACTCTTCCCTCAGCAGTAGCTCAGCAGTGGTGAATGCCTGCACTTGAGGAGTCTTCTGTGATGGGCAGGGGGGCTAAGCTCCTTAAGCCTCGCAGCTGGGGTGCTGCAGATATCTGCCTTTTCTCCATTTCTGCCTGTCTCTCTCGCCAATAACAGTATTCTATCCCCATTTCATGGTCCCATGCTCTGTCTGCCTGCCTCTGTATCGCTCATCTCTACTTCTCACTCCAGCACTAGTCCTTCTAGTTGTTTTGTTTCTTCCCCCTCTTCCTCTTTCTATGTTGCTCCCTCTCAACTTCTGCTTGTCATTGTTCTTCTTCGATTTAGTGTTAAAAAAAAAACAGCCGGGTGCTTCAAACCCAATTTTTCTATACAGACAGAATTTGTATAATCTTTTCCCCTGAGATTAGATGCAGTAGACATATTTTATTGTCACTGCTTTGTGATGACTACTTGCCAATTTTGTTTCATTTGAAAAGAAAAACTGGTCACTTGTCGAAACGAAGGGAAGAAAAGGCTATTTTAGTGACAGCAGAGGAGGCTCCTTTCACTGACAGCAGGGGAGACGTAAAGAATGTGCTGTCAGCATCAGAAATAGATGGAGGGGAAAGTCTCTCCCTCCTCAGACTGCTTTAGTCCTTGGGAGGCTGTGGCAGCGGAAGCTAAGCTGTAGCAACTGCCACTGCTGCTTTTGCATATGCTGCATGAGAAGTATTGAGTTCAAAAGGTAATCTAGGAAGCAAAACAAGATATTAGAGTGGAGGTCACGGTTTAAGTGTCCTTCCGGCATCCCATGGACCCCTACAGCTCACATGGCGGCCATTATCACCTCTGTAAACCAAGCACAGCAAGGTCTGTGCTGAGCAAAATAAAGGGGTAATAACACACTCCTGCATGTTCACACCAGCGTACGAACATGCAGGAATGAGTGAACGCTTAACACCAGATATCCCAAAAAAATGTAAGCTTAAAATAAGAATGATGCAAATGATGCAAAGTTTGACGTATTTGTTATTCATATGGTCAAAAAAGTCAATATTAAAGGATGGTGATATTCTTCAGTATATTTGAAGATATAAAATCCCATAAAAAAGCCAAACTGACCAAGACCCAGCCATTTTGTTCCTACTGATAAAAAAAACAACTGATAACAGATAAAGACTTTAACTTTTAAATGATGTAGAGTTTTCTTGAAAAGATGGATACTGTTGTTTGTAGAAGCAGGAGTAAATTATGATTCTGTTGGGGAACATTCTCCGCCAACGATACACATTTTGTGGGCTACTGAGTACGGTGTATGTGGGATTGACTCAAAATCAATAACCCATATTAACGGTAGTAGAGAAACATTTCATCCAGTCCAACGGTGTGTTTCAATAATATTTGACCACAGTGGAGCTCTACAGCACAAACTGTATGAACTAGATAATCAGGCTTTATCTACACAGTTGCTTATTAGTAGGATCAATGGTTTTGGTCTTCTCGTGGGATTTGTAAAGAAAAATATAGAATATTACCAGACATTTTACATCCTTTTACATTTCTAAAATTCTTTATGCACCTAATTATTATTTTTTCCAGCTATAAGCAATAAAGGAGAAGGATAAATTGTCCAAGAGGCAATTAAACATGTGGTTAACAAAGCCTATAGTGGGACAATAATGTTTCAGCTTGATGGATTGGCTGAGAGGTATCATCAATGTGTGTCTGAGGCTAGTGAAGCGTATTCCCGGCAGCTTCTGGTAAATCCGCAGCTCATTTTACGCCACATTACAATTTAAAGGTCAAAGCGTGTCTGTCATTACTTATAAATCTGCATTTGCTGTGCAGACGCTCACAACAGAGTAATGTATTTAATGCTGGCACACAGTCTTTTCAGGGTCAAATTATGCACAGCAGCTCGATGCAGTGTGAGTGTAGCGGCAGCATCCCCCGACCTACCCTCCTCTTGAGGGATTTACAATGACATCAGATAAGTGAAAGCCACGACTCTTCAACAGCGTCCACACAGAGAGGGTCTGCATTGATTGGACACATTCTGAGGAGTGTTAAAGTGTTAAAGTGCTGCCAAACTCTATAAATCCAGCCTTCACCATCTATCTACACTGAAATTAACAGACAAGGATTTCTCACCCAGACCCTCATCTTACTGACTTTTTTTTTCTAATGCAAATGTTTGGGCAAGGAAAAGATCTATGCCTGTGTAATAGCTTATTGAATTTGTGTGTAGATTGTGAGCAAGAGGTAGTAGGACAGAAATGAAGAGACGCAGAGAGGGGGGACAAAAGAAAACAGACAACCAGAGACTCAATCTGATTGTCACAGTAGATTTCACAAACCTTGACGTGTGCACACAGAGGCATGCACACACCAATATGCTGTGACTAAGGCCTCTCAAATTGGCAATTCATTTAGCCAATTTAGGTTTAATCATCACAGAGGTAATGTCAATGTCAGTGAGGTTCCTGGAGCCTCTCTGTATTCTCTGCCTGCCACCATCTTTGTGCTACATGATGGGACAGGAGACTGGGTGACATGCTGTCTGACAGAATGAAGTCTGACGAGAGGCAGAAGCACTGCAGGGTCCAACCGAAAAAAGATATTGAAATAAAAAAAGAAAAGAAAGCCAGCCACCTTTTAGTTCCAGCTCAACACTCGAAGCTGGCTTGGCACACGATGCCAGTCGCCTCACATCTGCATCTCAATGGACTGCTGTGCTCACAAGACTCTGACATGTGCTTCTGTGCTAGATTGCCCAGCCTCCCCTGACAAAACCCATTGACTGGAGATATAAAACCAAACACAAAGACAATTCTTGAGGCAGTTCGTCTGTTCACCTAAAAACCAACGGATGTGCTGTGTTCTTGTTCGTCTTTGCCCTAGGTTTGGTGTACAAGGCTATGTGAAAAAGAGTGGATCCATCATTAGGCAGCATTAGTATGTTGTTATGTTATTATATGTACAGCACTTTGGCTCGACCAAAAATCGTTTATAAATGTGCTATATAAATAAAACTTGATTTGATTTGATGTTGACGATCGTCATCTGTTCAAGTGAATTATGACTTCAATTTGTTGTTATGTGACAGGAATGCTTTGGCACCAGGTGACATTTTAACCAGTTCTCTGCGAAATAAACATTTTAAATGATTTGTCACATCTGCTATTTCCCATGTGGTGTAAATGTAATGGAACTGTGTTAGGTGGTCTAACCTTTAAAGGCACAGAGTGCTAACTTTGTGGTGATGCAGGGGGAAGATGGCTCTGTCTCAGTGTCGCATACAGCTGCTGTGAAGGACTGAGCATAAAATCCAATTTACTGCAGCTCAGCTTACCCTCAAGTCAAAAGCAGCTATTTCAAACTAAGCCGGGGACAGGCGACAATACACACACACACACACACACACACACACACACACACACACACACACACACACACACACTAACCTTTGTAGTCTAGAATGAATGAAGCTCTAAATGAACTAACGTATAGGCTCAATGCTGATTAATGTTGTGTTTGTCTGTGTGAGATCTGGACAGTGAGGAGGGAACACGATGAAGAGGGGAGCTGAGTGCTGGCGGTGAAGGAGAACACAGTTGATTTCAGTCTGCACTTTGTTTTAATGATAGATGCTCTGCGCCCCAGCAGCCAGGCATAAATGCTACCTCCAAGAGAACTCTCAGAAGACCTCTTTCACTGGAAGTGTGTGTGTGTGTGTGTGTTTTTATGCAGTGCTCTTGAGATCAGCCAGTCCTTCTGCAGCCTCACTCTGATTTCATGCAGTTTTCCCCAACAGATTTGCACTGCTCTCATTAAAATGAAAATCATTATGTAATGATGGAAGTACGTTGCTGTGTTTAGACTATTCCTGGCTAACAATTTCTCATGAAAAATTCTGTCTGTCTTTCCGTAGTGCCAGATAATGAATCATCACAAAGAGGTCAAAACTCCCTGATTGGCAAGAAAGTGGAGATGACGAGCAAAGAGGAGCTTTGAGAGAGAAGATGATGGCAGTGGCAACCGGAGAGAGTCGGTTGAGCGAGGAAAAGAGGTCTGGACGACGGGGGTAGATGAGGTGGAAAGAGAAGGAAAGCATCGAGGAGGGGGAGGGAGCCGCATGTTTTGAGGTGAGTCCAAGGTGACCAGAGGAGGTAAAGAGCCATGTTAACCTGCAGGTTAATGTGCAGAGAAAATACCATCTATTAAGAAAGCAGTTATAACCCCCACAGCTAAACAACATGCTGTATTGTCCATGTGCTAAATTCTCGAAGTGTTTTCAAAATGGAGAAAGCAATCCAATCGGTACAGCTGCTTGTGAGGGTTAACCTTTGGCTGTCACATGCAAAATGTTATACACGCATGAACAATTTAGGGTTATTTAGTTGCCCTCCCTGTAGCTTGTCTGAATGTCATATCTTGTTGTAAGCATTTACAGACATCTTGAGACATTGATTTGGGAAGACAGGTCATCTTTGTTTGTTTTTGTTTTTTGAAACCAATTCAATTCAATTGTATTGAATTTATTTACAATTGCATTACAAAATAAATCAATTATCTCTTTCCCTCACACATATACAAACCAATTCCCTAAATAATCTTTAGGTCTCCTTACAGACATAAACAATAATGATAGTGATTAGGGGTGTAACGGTATACGTATTCGTACCGAAAATATTCGTTATGGGCCCTTCGGTTCGGTACACGTGTGTACCGAAGTGTACCGAACAAATATAACGTTACACGTACAAAATGTAGAACGTGAAAAACGTTTTGGAAGTAATCTCAGGTGCGGCGTCGCAGCGTTCAGTGTAATTTGCTCACATTGGGTTCAACGCGTCATAGAGCGACCAAGTCATTTCATTGGACGAGAGGCATACTATGAGAGCTGGTCACAGGGATGCGTTCAAATTGAGTCAGTAATTTGAGGAACTGTGAAAAATGTATGGCGAACGCAGATAAAGTTGAGCTCGAAAATCCTCCAGCATCATTGAAGTCTCCGGTTTGAGAACATTTTGGTTTCGCAGTTACGTACAAGGATGACGGACAAAGACAGGTGGACCGAACCAAAGTTGTTTGTCGGCATTGTTCAACTAAAATTGGATACGCGGCTGGCAATACATCGAACTTGCACACTCATTTGAAAAGGCATCACCAGAACGTGAATATCACCGGTACCACAAGAAAAATGACTGAAATGCAAACCCAACTCCCACTAGCATTTAAGCCTCCACCACTCGCAAAAAGTCCAGTGCCATGTTAGCAAAGCGCTACCTGGCTGTATCTGCTACCTCTGTCCCTAGCGAGAGGGTGTTCTCCACAGCAGGAGACATTGTTAGTGCCAGCAGATCTGCCCTTTTGGCAAGCAACGTGGACAAGTTAATCTTTCTTAAAGAAAACATGAAAATACAATGACAAGCAAGTCATAATGTCAAGCTGGCTGCTTGTGAGTAGTACAGTAGTTCAAGAAGGCTACAGATTATTTCAGTTCATCGAAATGCTGCACCTTAATGTTCATTTTATTATATTTTTTATTTATTTAAGTGAATACATTATTCACAGTTTAATAATAATTAAAAACCCCACAAAAAATATTGTATGTGTTGTGATCATTTTTTCTACTTTAACGAAAACGTACCGAACCGTGACCTAAAAACCGAGGTACGTACCGAACCGAAATGTTTGTGAACCGTTACACCCCTAATAGTGATAATAATAATCATAAACAAATAACTAAATAATGTAACTAACAGGACATACATCAAATAACCATTGGTAAAGTGGACTAGTATTAATATAACAAATTGGGTTCATTAATGATGCGTGTTTGCAGCTTTGTTTAAATTGTCAGTAAGAGTGGGACATGTTTTACTACATTAGCTGTTGAGTGTTTGCATCATATTAGAATTGTTGAAGTTGATTTTCTACAAACATTTTGACAAATGTTCTTGCATTGTGGTTAATAGAAACAAATGATTCTATTCCAGGCTTTCTGTAATCACTTTATTTCGGACCCTCTGTGTGTTCATACAGAATCTATGGATTTTTTCCCTTGCCCTATTCATGTGATTATCTAATGCCAGGAAACGTGTCACTTACAGATATGAATTGTAACACTTCAGACTGACAGATCTCAGAAAGCACTAGAAATTCCACTTCTGTTTGTCTTTTTTTCCTTATATCTATATCAATGAAATATATAGAGAATTATAGACTCAGGATCAGCTAAAAAAAATTAATGCTCAATTTGAAACATTTTGATAATACTCTCCTGAGGAAGTCATAATCTACGTGAACAATGATCTTTCCATAACCTTAATTAACAGTTTAATAATGTCACCAAGATGATGAGGGCTTTTGTATAAAGGGTAAAACATTCTTCAACTCATGCAGATGCGCCTTTGTCTAATTTAAGGTGATACAGTAGCGTCTATTTACGCACATTTTGATTATTTCCCTAAGCTTTGTATGAAGTCACGCTTATGCAGTCATGAAAAAATATATAGGGTGCTATTTTTGCTGGAATATGTGTTACCTAAATATCTAGAGCAAAGTTGTGAGTAAAAAGTTATCATTCCCAGTAGTTACAAAAGATAGGAGAAAGCATGGTAGACAGTTCATATTGGATTTTTAGCAGTATGTTACCATAGTTGTAATGATATAATCCATCTGTGCCTTTTTGTTCTGTAAATGGTAACAACCTGGATCCTGGAGCTCATGAGTATCTGTAGCTCCTCTCAGGCTTCAGCTCTGTAGGGCGGTGTCAGAACATCCTGAACCTGGCTGTCAGCCCTGCGGTCATGATGTAGCACAGTTTGAGGCAAACAGAGAGCACTACCGCATGCAGAGCAAAGTAAGAACCATTAAGGGATCCACCATGTCAACATCACCTGCAGCCCTGCCCCACATCATCATTATGTGTGTCAAACCATTTACACACCTGCTGGGAGCTGGCAGGACACACGGCTGCAGATACAGACCTACAGAAACCTGAGCATGTAAAGTACACAAGCAAACACACAAAGGCACATGTGCAAAAGGATGAATACACAACATGACAATGGCATTGGACGTAAAGAAGCCAGGTGCATGTCCTTAGGATGTTAAACAATAGAGAGCACACAAAGGCAATGAATACTTGATTTTCAATAGGCAGAACAATCTAATCAAACAACAGGAGTATGTATGCAGCTGATCTACATATAGCACATTGTTTGTTCCTGCAGAAGCAGAAATTATAGGCTTCGGTTTGGAGTCTTCAGGCTAGAGTGTGATTTTATGCTATATGCTTTGTGCTTGTCTGGGTTGTTATGCTGCGTAAAAGGCTGGTGGCTGGTGGCTCAGCTGTGGCCTGCATACCTTCAGGACAATAAACAACAAAGATACTTTATGTTTAGCCTATTTGCCCTCTTGCCATTTTTGGCATCCTTGTAACCAGTAAAGTAAATACACTAGTGTTTTGGTGCTGCAGCTATTCAGGCCTTCTACTTTTTATAAATATGGTCAAAAAGTCCTTTCAACTTATTGGCTAATATGTCGTTGTCATGCCTTCCAAAACAACATATATGTCAATATCTTCTGATCTTACTTGCAAATCAGCAGGATAAGATAGTTTGCGTTCATACACCATCACCACTACTAAAACAACAATACATACTAGAGTTTAGTGATATGGTACTGCTATGGATATGGTTCAAGCTAAAAAATCTTGTTGGTTAATGTTGGGATCAGTATACACATATTTATTGTGTATACATGTTTTGTCCAGAGTGAAATATCTCAACAACTACTGAACTACTTGTAGTCTACTGTTCCAAAAGCTTGATGCTCAACACTTGTGTGTCGACTCTACATTTAAAATCTTAGTCTGTCCTGCTCCGTTAGCATTTCTTTTCTAGATGCGCATGCTTTCTAAATACTTAATTATCACCGAGTGGCCGTGATTCCCAGACCCACCTGATAGCACTAATACCTCCCATCTTTCATTTCCACATGTTTACAGTTGTGTGCACAGGGGCACTTTGGACCATTATTAGGCTGAAAGCATGTAGTGAGATGTAGTCCTGGCAGAAGGTCAGACAACCATCTTGGTCATGGTTGATGTTGACTGGGGTATTTAACGGGAATGTGTCCTGTATCTCACATTGTGTGGACATCAATCCACCCCAAGCTCCTCTAAAAGGTTGCTTTTTAAAGTCATGCATCATTTTCCTTGCGTTTTGAAAGACAAGAGTCATATGTTCGATTAAAGCTTGTTGTCAGATAAAAGTTAATGTTGTTTTTAAAACATTAATAAACAACAATTGCTTTATTTTGTGTGGAGAGACAGTATAGTATACATACTGTAACTATGGCCCGTCAGAGGTACTTGACCTTCACTTTGTTGCTTACCATTGCTGGTTTTACTCCGTGCGTCAGTTGGCGGCTTCAAAGACGTTTGAAATCTGTGTCAGTTTGTCAAACACACAGAGTGATGCACTACGCATTTCTTCATTTTAAATGTCAATACTTTTCATCCCTGGCTGCAATGCCTCTATTCAAAGGTCATGTTGTTTATCAGGAACAACAAGTACCTGCAGGACATTAATGAGGGATGGTTTTCTGTGTATATGGATTACTTCATATTGGTTGAGTGAACAGTGATGCAAGCTACGAATCTTTTTTCATAGGGCTGAGTGAGGAACTTGCGTCATTCTAGAAGAAGCCTTGGCCTATTTTTTAAATAAATAAAGACCTGAAACCTCTGGGTCTGAAATATTCATCATAAAAATCACTAAGTTGCTAAACTGCGCTGCTCGCTGCTCTGCACCAGGGGAGATAAGCCTGCTTTAACACATTTCTTTCATACTTCGCTGCTGAACATGTAGACGTGTTTGAATGTTGCCTTTCATTAAAGAAATACAGTATTCAGATGGCAGTGAATGGATTGGGAGATTTTTTTCTGATGATGGACAACCGGAGAGGAGACTTTTTTCTCCATGTTTGTTTTTCCATCTCTTCCTGTCCACACTGTCACTGTCATCGCCTTTCATAGACACTATTTTAGTCCCTGGATTTACATCTGTATCTCAGTAAAAGGAAACTAATACAGTATATAAAACCGGAGCCCCATGTTGATGTGATCTCGTGTCAGTACGGAGTTAAAGCTTCAGCTCCAGGGAGGGATTACCACAAGCTCAAACCCACACTCAGATCACAGGAAGACTGAGGCAGGGGTAAGATCAAGCAAACAAAAATAAAGTAGTCTAATATTTAGTTAACATGGAACAAGGTCATAGTATTTAATGAAATGTAAGACGAGAAGCAAGTATCAATATTGATGAACTAAAAAGGTCAAATGTTTAAACAAAAAATGTGAAAGTCTACTGTTTAGGACTGTGTCACATAGAAACAAAATACATATTTTATCAAATCTGCATGTTAGTCTATTAATACCATCCAGCACAGGCTGTGAAATGCATTAGGATAACTCAAAATCATATATTTTATAAAACATATTTAAACTAGATATATACATGATTTTTACAAATCATAATTAAGACATATTTTGCAAATAACTATAATTATGATTTATACAGGATCAGTGTTATTGAACCGCTTTGGGCTTTTTTAAGGAAATAAAATGGATAAGCAAATGGCCTTTTGACCTCTTCTTCTATTGCTATTTTGTTTCAAAGCTTATAGGACACGGAATTTAGCAACTACAATATACACATGCGTTTATGAGCATTTGAGCATTTGTGACGCCTGCAGGATTAATGATGAAAGCCACATGAACAGGAACAGCAAGGAGCCTCGCTCACACCATCCTACAGATTTTCCAAAGAGGGGAATCCTTCTATCGTGCATCGGTTTTCTTTTTATGACTATGTGACAACGTCATCTAAGATGGATTTGAGTTTCCCAAAGCAGCGCATGCAGCCGAAAGTTTGTACCAGAGATAAATGATAACCTTGGCATAAGAAGAATGTAACTGTGAAAAAACAGATCAATCGGATCAACGAGAGCAAAAAGAGAAATGCTTTCTGATATCCTCTTACCCAAGATCATCCTGAACACGTCCACTGTCAACTTCTTGTTCCCACGTTATCTCCTTGCTCAGTTCCTCTCTCCCTCGATCAGCAGTGACTCCAACCTCTCTGGCTCTCAAAACTCAAAGTGAGACAAAAAAAGACGTCTCAACACCACAACCATCACTTTGCATCCTGCGCTGTGTCTCTTCCGCTGCCTTCGTCCACATGAGAAGCTTCTCCTTCTTCAGATCTTGACACGCTCAGCCAGCTGTTGCCAGAGCACAGCAGAACCCCCGACTGCAACAGCACGCGCACTCAGTCTACTGCAAGGCAGCCTGTAATGTATTCACTGGTATATATATTCACTCAGTGGAGAAACACCACAGTGTACAGCTGAGATGGAGCCCTGCCTCACTGGAGGAACCTCTGCACCACAGTGTGCATATCTCTCTCTCTCTCTCTCTCTCTCTCTCTCTCTCTCTCTCTCTCTCTCTCTCTCTCTCTCGCTGTCTCTCTCATATTTTGGGGTTGGGTATAACCTAAAGGCACCTTGCATTCCTGAGCAACGATTGGCCGGAGGCTCGGCCAATGAGAAGAGGAGGTGCTGAGCATTTTCTTGGTGTGTTTGAATGAGGAGGCTGAGTGATAATGCTGCTGTCGATTTTGCTTTCCCTCTCCCTCTGGCACCCCTTTTCTGCTGTTTACTATTGACTTTTTCTTTCTCTCATGTGTCTCACTCTATGCCTCCCAATGACGGCATCTGAAACACGTGTGCCGTCAAAACACCCCCCCCACATATGGAGGATTTATGTAGAATCTAGTGTCAGGTGTTAAATTGTGAAAATACCGACACACAGTTCACACCACAGTGACTTTTCCAGACAACTGTTTGAACAGAGAAAAAAGAAAAGCAGACACAGAGGTTCAACAGAGACTGACAGCTCCAGAGACTCTATGAAGCAGTGGAGGGAGGGGGGGGGGAGATTGAGGTTGACGCAGGCTGACGGGATGAAAGCGGTGATGAAATGTGGAAGATATGATGGAGGATGAAGGGGCGTGCAGACAGGCAGAGTGCTGAATGAGCACAAAAAGAAGCTTACTCAAATGATTCAAAGCTTATTTTCCAAACTTCATCAAACTATTTCCCACAAGATCCGGCAGCATGCCCTCCAGCTTTAGGCAACATGAAGCGACCTATTTCTACATCATTAATAACAAATAAATACGTACAGTGAATCCGATAATGCTCTGTGACAGACTGTGTATGTGTGAACCCAGGATTGTGTGTGTGTGTGTGTGTGATAAGGTTTCCTCATTAGTTGAGTCGGGCTGAATAATGCAGGTAGGTGTATTGTTGTTTCCAATGGGCCAGGTGCTAATGTGGCTGTCAGAGGGTAAAGGGGCAGACACAGCATGACTTTAATGGATGTCACCATGGGAAACTGAAACCGGACCACTGGACTCGGGTGACACACCATCCTGTGTGTGTGTGTGTGTGTTTGTCCTGTGGCTTTAAGTTGTTCACTTATTAAAACACTTTGCTGGTTCTCAGAGAACTGCTTTAGGGTTACAGGATGTTGGTGCCAGGTTGATAGAATACAGTTACATGTATTAAAGAATGAGCTGAAATAAGCTTTTACTATTCAAATATATGCACCTCTTCATGCCTTATTGCATGTAGGAGCAGGAGTAATGTCAACGTTATATTAAAACGCTTTGACAAAAGAGGTTGCAATTGTTTTTTTTAGTGTGGGAAAATGTTCTAGAGTAGTGTCAGTTTAAAGAGGAAGTGAAGTCTTTCTATAGGCCTACAATATTTTCTATATGATTGTTTCTGTATTCTCTAAATTGATTTACATGTTACTGAGAATCTATCCGTCTAGTTAAATGGGCTATTGATTTTGACAAAACTCTCATCTTTTTTTTTTTCAACTTAAAAGATAAAACCTTTGGCTTCTGTCGGGTCCTAATGTCTTGTTAGGGGATGAGATTTGTCCCAGTGGATAGCTGCCTTTTGCCAATTACTGCTTTATTGGATACATCGTGTCTTTTTATTAGACAGTTTACAAAAGACCAACTGATTTGAACATATACAGCTCTTAAGGGTTTCAGGCAGATGCATTGTAATATTTCAAAGTCAAGCATAATTTGGTTTTAATATTCATCAAATATAATTTGCAGAGAGATTATGTGTTTTCTTTCATATGGAGTCGTTTCTGTGTCTAATGTAATTTAACCGATGCTAGCAAAATAACAAAGCATAGTAAATACAGCGCATATACATTCGAGTTGGACTGTTTCACACAAAACTCTACTTTTCTTTTGCATAAAAAAGTCTAGATATATTGAACAGTTTGAATACAGTAGGTATCGGTTGTGCAGTGCAGTCAGTGTACCTGCTCTCCGTGTTATTGAGAGCATGTGACCTCAGCCATCCTTTAATTCTCTCGCCCCTGGAGGCCATAAATGTGTCGACAGGCTTGTTGAACTGTAATTTGAGCCGTGATCGTTAGCGGTGAGTTCTGATGAGGCCTGCCAACGTTTAATGAAGTCTTAATTTCTAGTGTAACTCTGATGAAACAGCCTAAAGCATTGTGTTAAAACAGCCACTTACAGGTTCAAGTGGCCAAACAGATTAAGATAAAGAGATCAAACCAACCAGAACATCTTTGTCATTTACTATCCTGCATGCACAAGTATAATTTAGTAATGGTATACAAAACAATTATTTGTGGACTTATTGACAAACCCTAGTGACTGGTAACAATATTATAATAACAATGTTTGTTGTTTTGTTACTGGTTTTACTGGTTGTGCTGTTTGAGCTGTGTGGTCAATCAGCTGAGGTCCAGACACAAAGTGAAAAAGCAGCCAGCTGTTTGTGGTTGTACATCTGTCAGATGGAGAGTTTCTCCTCGCACAGTGAAGGAGGCTCAGAGCTCACTACCACTCATCATCACTGACTGGAAGAGGTAGTGGTTCACCGCATGTACAAAAAAAACATGCTTTGTTAGGGAGGGGGTCGACTGGTCATGGTTTAGTACACTAAAAGTCTTTATTTTTAAATTAAATTTTTCCAAACATTTGTTATATATGTTGTCAACTTGTCATGAAAAAAATAGTCTTTCACTGCAGAAAGCAGAAAATACAAAAGAATACAAGTTATTAAAACATGAAACTCGATTCAGAACTGCACTTAATTGACTAGATGTCCACTCACTAACTTTTGTAGAGCATTAATAGCCAACATTAGAGACAGAGGTTATAATCTCCTATGACAGACCAACCCATATCATGACCGGAGTTCATTACTCATATCAATAGAGCAACTCCCTCTACTGAAGAAGTTGACAAGGTGAAGTGAACCTAATATTATCTTGCTTTTGTCAAACACACTAACATAATTCTACTGAGTTATGTTTACATGGAGTAATGACTAATGACTTAATCCTGACATCTGATCAATTCTTTTCACTCTATATCATTTGCTCTTTTTTAATTCCAGGCACATTTCAACGTGTTTATGACGGGGTGAAGGGTCAGTGTGCTCAAGTCAATGAACCTCAATCTAATCAACATGCAAAAAAACACACAACTGTGTCTGTTATCTGCAGTGAGAGTTTAGGCTGACACTGAATTAGTGTGAATCTTGCAATTGAGTCCCCCTACACCGGAATCAGTACACCCTTGATTGTATTAGTTAATTTGCAAAGCTATAACCAACTACAAGTCTTCCTCGGGCAAAATGTGTTCCTTGTATTGCATTTTTTTGGTATCCTTTACCCATATCCTACTGACACTGACAATCCTCATTTGAACCAGAAAACTTCTTGCACACATTGCTCATTATTTCTCCTGAGTCTGCCTGATTCTTCCATCCTGTTGTTATGTCGCTTTCATTAGGGATGTAACAAAGTACAGAGACAGTGCCCTCTATATAAGCCTCTGTCTTTTCTCTTTTCCCCTCCCTTCATCCCTGCACCACACCGATGATGTATGTGAAAGGTCGGGGGTCAGATCAGGTCTGAGTGCAACTCTTGTCTGACAATGACTGCTGACATTTGTTAAAGACCGCCATAACACTCATCAAAGAGAGAAAGCTTCAAAGCCTCATGGAGGTCTGTCACTGGCGCTTTATTTCTGCTCACAATATTGCAATAATGAGGGGATTCTGGCTTATCCAGCTCTCGTTCATTTTAAGGTGATCAAAGGAGGAATGCTCAGAGTTGTGGGTGGGTTAGCATCGCTCAGAAGTCCATGATGTTCTTACCTGAGCCCCACATTGGTTGCCTCTGTTCCTCACCAGGGTCGAAAGGATCCAGTTCTTGAGTCCAAAGGTCAGTGTGTCAGCAAGCTCCTCTTTGAGTGCGATAAATTAAAGTTTGCTCACGTTACTGTGAGGAGATAAATAAAGTAGCAATGAGCGACATTAGCGCAGACCTTGCACCGGTCAGCTGGAGAGCGCAGAAACGCTCAGCACAAGAAGCCGCATGCCCACAGTGAAGCTGCATCAAACAGAAAGCTGCATGATGGTCAGTTTCTTCCTCTTCCTCTTAATCCTCCTCTGTGTTTCTCTATATTCTCTCTTTGTTGTTTTTATTTGATCCTTCCTGCCGTCAACTCTTTCCTGGGAGCTAAAGAATCAAGTGCATGAGATTCCAGAGGCTAATTCTGCCTCTTAGGACGGGGGAACCTAATATGTGAGGACAACTGTGGAAGGAGGGAGATACAAGCAGAGAGAGAGAGAATGTGAGGAAAAGGAGGGGCAGGACCGAGAGGAGGGGGAACCAGCGACGGATGGCAGATCAGACGAAACAAGTGTGTGTTGTCGAGGAGGAGCAGGGTGGCAAGGCGTTGAAACTTGAGAGACATGAAGCAGAGCAGGAACATGTTGACATGGTGAAGCATAGAAGAGTATGATTGGTGGATGAATCAGATGGCTTACAGGCAAATAGGTTGTTTGTTTTAGGAAATGTGTTCCCCTAGAATTGGCTCTGCCTAACAGGTTCTTTTCTCAGATAAGGTTATTGGCTTGAATAAATGGTTTCTTAAAAAAGTCTTGAAAGCCATTAAATTCATTAGAAATAAGGCCTCACATGGTCTTTAACTGTCTTAAATACGTTACAGCAAGTCAAATATCAAAATAATTGGAAGTATCACTTTTTTGCAATACATACGTTTGGGATAGCGGACAAATAACAAATTTGTCTTAAATGTATTTCTCTGAGGCTTTTTAAAAAGTCTTAAATAATCTTAAATCTAGCTTGCCTTTAGCTTGCGGAACCGTGAATAAATTATACAAAAAATGTGCCCTACAATTTTTCAAACCATGGCTGAGGGGGAAAAGACTCATGAACTTGTGTGCTTTCATGCACAATGTTGAGCTAATATGGAGATGAAAGCATTGCAAAAAGCTGTAAGCACATGGACAAATCTTTAAAGCAGTGTGCTCATATTTTGTCTGATTCTTGCCTTTCTTTTAATTTTTTCTCCATCACCTATAACAGTTCAAGTTCATGTAACTCAACAACCGTTTAAACGCAGTCATAAATTCCCAACTGTTTTTACAGCCTCCTGTTGATGTTGCTTTTTCACTCTCACATCGCACAGTTAAACGCATCAATTATCAGTAGGTGGCTCTTTTGTTTATTTGCACATGCATGTAGAACAGACAGGAGAAAAATGCTTTTTTAAGATATCTGCTCTTTTAAATAGCAAGAGTTATACTTCTTAACAAATAATAGCAAGATATATACAAACACGGATGAAAACAAAGTAAAAAACATTTTTAAGTCCAAGCAGTTACACATTGAGTTGAGGTGCATGTTTTATTAATGTTGCTAATTAAAGTCCTTAAAACGCTGATCCACTGCAAGTCCAAAACTCTCTCAGCCTCTCAGTCATCCATTACGCAGTTAGTCATCCACTGAAACACCCAACGTGAAGTGCTGAAATAGCTGGGATGATGAAATTTAAATGTGGATGGCAGTGAGATGAACAGTGTCTGACAAAATGTACAAACATGATACTGTTGGGCTCCTGTGTGTGCTAGCATGTCGATTCCTCTCTGCTGCCAGTAAGTGTATATTCAGATTGGATATCGTAAATGTGCTTGGAACTGTGGTTTTAAGAAAGTATACGAGTATAAGGTGGAGGAGCAGGAGGAGAGGCCGGAGGTGAGACTGACGCATGGCGCAATGTCGACTAAATGTCAGCCCGATTCTGATATGCTAGAAGGCGGGTGAAGAATCGATCTACATTTTACAACTCACCTTGCAGGACATGCCGGATAAATGTGGGGTTAAGTACAGGCTATCAAATGTAAATGAACAGTTTATTGGCATTTACTATGTGAAGTGCTTTTGTGTAAATGAGAGTGAGGCTGTTTAGAAAAACTAAGTGTTTTAATGTTGGCATTAAAAGCAGTAACAGCGCCGTCCTGTCAGCCATGACAGGGTCCCACTGTGACACTTCAGAGAAAGAGATGCCCAAGTAAACTTAGAGCCTGGTTTAATTTGAGGCAGACACCTTCCCTTTATTTAATTTGCATAATACACACACACACACACACACACACACACACACACACACACACACACACACACACACACCCTCTGGCAATATCCCACGTAGGGGTTAGGTTAAGGGACAGTGGGGAAGGACAGCAAATAGAAGCAGTAAGCACATTTCATCAGGGGGATACAGTTACACACACACACACACACACACACACACACACACACACACACACACACACACACACACACACACACACACACACACACACACACACACACACACACACACAGATCCCTCCCCCTCAGGCTCGCTGTTCTCTATCTAAGCCATTCTTTCTCTCTTTATCTGCTATAAAATGTTAAAAGAACACCCAGCATTACTTCCGGCAGAGAAATGCAGGACGTGTCTCTGTCTCTGATCTATAAATGACTCATCGATGTTTACGTACGTTTCCATTCCACTTGACATGTGGATCTATTTGGACTGAGGCTCCTCATCCAAGCAGGTAATTAAAAGACTGTTGGCCGAAACGATGCTGTTACATTTGAACGGCCCTCTGCTCACCTAACTTTTACCCCAGGTTGACATTTGTGTCACATAATTAATAGTAACAGGACACCTGAGACTGCGTTGAAATAGGGGATTTCTGTCCACACAAGGTCAAGGAAGGTGAATTGTTGGACACTTTCTTCAGAAGATCATTAACTTCTCATAATGGACCCTTTACTGTCTTCTCCAAAATGATTGAACTCCAAAATCAAAAGTATGTATGTAAGAATGAGAGATACAATTAGAAACAGAAAATATTAAAGGTTTTCAATGTAAGATCATTGTACACATTTGAAAAAGAGATGGATGTTGGATAATAAAACTCATTTGTGTTGGTCATAAGTATTCAAATCTTGTTCTTAAGTCAAAATAAAAACATGTTCAATTTTGCATAGACTCACCTACATCAGAATCATTTGTCTCATTGTATAAACAATAACATTTAAACCAATGAAAGAGTTTTACTTCAAATAGTAGTTCCATGTTTTTGGCTTCTTCTCAGCCCACCGAGCCAGAAGTCCTGGAGAACACTGTCTGTTTTTGTTCTTGGTTTTTTTCCTCCGCAAAGATAAAAGCACCAACCACATCCCTCTTCCCTGTTATAGACCTTGCTCTTCAGCGCCGCCTTTGAAGATTTAATCAGTCAGATTTCCTTGATTAATCCTTTTTCATGTCCTTTCACGGTAAATAATTACAGATACGATCGCTAGCTGGATATGGGGAGAGCATGCAGATTTCTGATAGAGCCGAGTCCCCAGGTACCTTCATTAGCCTGATCCAAACACACTCCCATCAACCAGTTTACATGTAAATAGGTTCATTTAATTCCCTCTCCTCGCTCACTGCTGGCTCACATTGGGAATCTTACCAAAATGTGTCTGTTTTATTTAGTCTTTACCTTGTGCAACAATACTGTCAAATGTTTAATTTGCACATGAAATAGGCTGATATTTAATCCAGCTGATTGTGTTTGACAGATGACTACAATTCAACCTCTTATGAAGCTCAAGAACAGGGACTCTCTTTCTCGACTACAGTATTTCTAGAAGGCTTGTATCAGACTCCACAGATACAGCAGGTTGTCTAATGGTGACATCTAGTGGCCAAATACCCATCATCATCTAGTTTTAGGATTTGATTTCAGTCACAAGCTTTCACCACATGGTGGCAGTGCAACTCTGCCTTTGACATTCATTGAGTCAGCAATAACAAATTAATCTCATGACAGAAACATTATTTCTCATTGGCACACACATAACAGGCTGATGCTTTTTCCTGAACTATGAGTTAAGATCCTTTTACTTGTGCCTGGGCGAGTCTTTAGCATCATTGGTTCTTTGTTGTGGCTGTAGCTGCGAGCCGTTGTGAAACAGAGGAGAAGATGATATGCTGCCCCGACTGCCCCTCTCCCCTCAGGATTAGTGAGTTAATGCAACCATTCAGACACTGAGCTCCGATCAGCTGCTTAATACTGTTTTATCCCAAATAACACAACCATGCACGCAGCATGGTGCTTCACAGACGCGCATATAAACATATACCTACTTAATCCAACAGATTAAATATACATTTGATATGTTTTTGAACTGTAGATCGCTCACTCGAAGCTACAATATGAACAAAAACTCTGTGAATGCTTTGTTTTCTGGATTTCTAATTTCAAAGAATTGTCTATATATTTCCCAGGTCTTAAGTCCAAAGATTTGTTAAAAATATAAGTCTCTTTGAAAGAGGTGCTCAATTTCATCCATAGTAAATATTAATGTTTTATTTTAAACTATATTTTCCATAAATATAAAATGGTATTTGTACCTTTGTGTATGCTCAGTTGACCTGTGCAACAACTAAAAGCCTTCAAATGCATGGGTTAGGGTTGAAAACTGTCTCTTTTTTATGATTTGTACCAATTTACCAGAAGAAAACGTAGTATTTTACATACATGTAAAATGAGATTTTATATTAGTTAGCACGAGGTATTGCTGCTGCCATCATGGTCTCATTTAGACCATTTGTCGTCACAGTCAGAGGGGTCAAAAGGGACAAATTCAGCCCTTTGTTTGTCTTGGGTGAAAAAGTGGCCTTTCAAATGGAAAATCCTTTCCCCCCTAAAACCCTGGTCTATCAGCGGTCTATCATCTATCATGAGGGTAAATCAGGGATATTCCACATATCGTGTGAGACGTCCTGTGCCTTCAAAGAGCAGAGAGATGCCCTGCTTTTGTTATTCATCCGGCCCCTTCAAAGTCACTCCCTGGTCCCCCTGGTTAGTAGTGCAAATGCACTGCGAACACACACACACACTCACAGGCTTATCCTAATCCTTGTGAAAACAAAGTAATATATTTTTCCCACCGCGGGTCAGGCGTGGGATGTTCATCAGCATGTTTATCAGGATTATGAGCATTTCATCCATAATATAACCTCTCACATCATACTTACCAAACACTCAGTGTTCCAAATGAAAAGCTGTGGTGACTTTGTGCAGGAATAGATGATGAGTTGACCAGCAGAAAGAGGACTCCACTGGCGACCATGACTCTTTCAGACCATTCCCACCAGTGAGCCATGACCCAGTGTGACCTTGTGACCCCCACTCACTGACCTCTCAGTGGGTGGCCCTCACACTGACCAGCCTGGACCATGAATCAACACAAGTGGCTGCTCTTAGATCAGATCTTTGTTATTTTTTTGCCATTGTCTTCTCCACTTTGACAGTACATTTCTAGACCGATATATTTCTACTCAGTCAGTTACTTGTTATAACGTTGCCCTTTTCCACCTGTTGTCTGGCATTTTCTTTATAAACTGTACCCTGTGTCCTTTTGTGTCCTTCTATAGTCCATTTCCTGTTGTTTGTCTTGTCTTACCCCGGCTGATACTTCACTAAATCCACTGTTTTAATTGTTCCCTATTGCCCCTATGCCCTGTAAGGTGTCCTTGGGTGTTATGAAAGGCGCCCCCCAAAATAAATGTATTATTATTATTATTATTATTATTTGTCATTTAAACACACAATACTTATTTTTCTGCCCCAAGGGTTTTCTCAATCAAACAATAGCAGGAGACGGAGTTTGATGGAATCCATTTCACTCAGATTTGTTGAGGAGGCTTCAAACAGCGACCGAGATATCTGCCGATGTCTCCACGCCAAAACAAACTGATACCAGTTTTAGCAGTTTAAAAATGCAGTTTCTTCGACGGTGGTCAACTGCTCCTAGCGTCTGCTCAGATGATCTTTCTGTCCTAAGATCTAGATATCCAATGACTAAAATCCTTCCAGCAGTTATGACAGCTTTTGGTAGACAACCACAACGATGCTTTAATGAAACGTACCGTTACCTTGTTTTAAATCAGAGATTGCTCTTGGTTTGCAAATTGTTGAAACATGTATACAATAAATGTTTATGACTAAAAAACATAAATAAAATAGGTCTGGTTGTTTTTAAACATTTTTAAATGTCGACAGTATATATATCATAACCTAAATGTTTCTCCATTACTTTGTAATCCTCAGATTCACTCGTGCTTCTTCGTAGAAAAATGGAAAGTCTTATATTTCCAACCCTATAAATCCTGATTTAGATTGCATTAGGAATGTGTGTGTTCCTGAATGTATGTGTACAGTATATATGAAAGGTCACCAGTGTAAATGTAGAGACATGTGTTTATTACATATGTGAAGGTTAAATTGTGGTCTGAGTGAACGTCATGACGGGATTATGCCGTCCCAGTGTGAATACAGAAGAAATCTGTGTGGCTGGGCAGCCATGTTAATCATAAATCTTTATCTTACAATCCTGCCTCGCACATCCGCCCTTTCATTAAAAGACGGCCAAAGGATTAGTGCAGCTAAACCATTGAGATCTTGGGAGAAAAATGAAAAACAACGTAGCGAGTAACAAGGATCCTCGCCCTGTTGATGGTGCTGCTGAATTGATGGGTTCATATGAGAAAAAGAGGAAGAATAATTGCTCTGATAAATAATGTTAATATTAGGGCCGGGACTCGATTAAAACAATTAATCTAATTAATTAGAGGCTTTGTAATTAATTAATCGAAATTAATCGCATTTTTAATCACATATAAATATTTGACCTAAAAACAGTGAGAAGCAATTTTTTTTCACATGGATTTTAGTATACCATTAGGCGCATTCACACCGCAGGACTTTTCCCACAAAGGTTCATGAGAACTTAGTTCATGAGAACTCTTTGAACCTGGGGGTGGATTAGGCAAATGAAGCCGCTGACGTCACTTCTTCTTCTTCTGCTTTGGGTTTACTGGCAGGCCGCAAACCACTTCACGGCGTATACTGCCGCCCAAAGTCCCCGTCCGGAAGTCCCCGGAGTTAGGGACTGGCTTCAGTAGAAGCTGCTGGGAGTCCCAGAAACGCAGAGAGACTAACTTATGGCAACACAAAATAAAACATGGGAGCGGTGGAGATGAGGAGGTGTTGGCGTTCTGGCGATTTACTCGGAAGGCTTCAGTAGAAGCTGCTGGGACTCCCAGCAGCTTCTACTGAAGCCAGTCCCTAACTCCGGGGACTTCCGGCCGGGGACTTTGGGCGGCAGTATACGCCGTGAAGTGGTTTGCGGCCTGCCAGTAAACCCAAAGCAGAAGAAGAAGAAGTGACGTCAGCGGCTTAATTTGCCTAATCCACCCCCAGGTTCAAAGAGTTCTCATGAACTAAGTTCTCATGAACCTTTGTGGGAAAAGTACTGCGGTGTGAATGCGCCTAATGGTATACTAAAATCCATGTGAAAAAAAATTGCTTCTCACTGTTCTTAGGTCAAATATTTATATGTGATTAAAAATGCGATTAATTTCGATTAATTAATTACAAAGCCTCTAATTAATTAGATTAATTTTTTAATCGAGTCCCGGCCCTACTAATAATACTAATGCGAGGATAATAAAATGGCGGCTTCACAAAACTTTTTGCGAGTTTTACGGGGCGTGGTTTGCAATCCGCCCAGCCAATCAGAAATATAGCTATTTTCTCACAAGAGAGCCGTACGAAAGTCCCTGCTCTCTAGCAGCTCTCTGCTCTCTAGCAGGGACTTTCGTGGGGGTAAAAAGGTTCTCATGAACTAATTTTAGTACCGGCTCTTTTTGGTGTGAACGCGATAAAGAGGCTAACGTCCACGCTAGCTTCCACGCTAGCTGCTATATGTTTTGCATTGAGGTGATACTTGAGGCTTGATGTGCTGCGGTGATATGCGAATTCCTTTTTGCATAATTTGCACACAACCGTGCTCTTATCAACGCTTCCATCCGTCCGTTTTTTAAAACAACATTTCCCACTGTTCACTGTGGTTTGTTGTTGTCTGAAGTCATGAACGTTAGTTGGTGCTCCAGTATAATCGGTACGCCTGAAACTCATCCAGTGAGAAACGTTCCGCGGTGCAAAAATAAGTGCGATTAAAATGCGTTAATTTTTTTAACGCGTTAATTTTGTGTAATTAATTCATCTTAATTAACGCGTTAAAGTCCCGGCCCTAGTTCATATACTTTGTGTCTACCTACACTCACCTAAACAACCAACCAGAGTAATGACTCATAGCATGCTAAAGTCCATGAAGTACATTAATCTATCATAATCCATGTTTAATCAAAATACCGTTTACCGATGGTAAAACGGTTGTGACTTGTTTTCTTGCATTGCAAAGACTCTATGCTGCATTATAATGGATTATCATGTAAAACAGCAACATGTAGGGAATCCCAAGTAACCTGTCTCAGCATTTTTTATGGGATTTTAAATTAATCAGAAATCTACAGTTGTTTATGGTTTGTTAGAATATTCACTTTTAATATCTGAAATAAAAATGTACAAAATGTCTATCTTCTTTTTCTTTGAATATATCTATATGTCTTATACCCTTAAGTACCGTTCCGAAAGCAGACACATTTGACATGTGTCTGCTTTCAGGTATCTTCCATAATAATCACACACAGTATAATGCAGCATAGATTATTTTAAATGGTGACATGGCTTTCTTTGTGTTCTTTCACTTTTTATGTTTCGCTTTGCCTTTAAACATCTTGGGACTATGTTGGATACAAGTTATTTCACTGGAAGATGTTAACCTACATTTATTGTATGATAATCCAAAATAAGGTCGGTCGGTCTGTCTGTCTGTCTGCCTGTCGGTCTGTCTGTCTGTCTGTCTGTCTGTCTGTCTGTCTGTCTGTCTGTCTGTCTGTCTGTCTGTCTGTCTGTCTGTCTGTCTGTCTGTCTGTCTGTCTGTCTGTCTGTCTGTCTGTCTGTCTGTCTGTCTGTCTGTCTGTCTGTCCTGTCTGTCTGTCTGTCTGTCTGTCTGTCTGTCTGTCTGTCTGTCTGTCTGTCTGTCTGTCTGTCTGTCTGTCTGTCTGTCTGTCTGTCTGTCTGTCTCTCTCTCTGTCTGTCTGCCTGTCTGTCTGTCTGTCTGTCGGTCTGTCTGTCTGCCTGTCTGTCTGTCTGTCTGTCTGCCTGTCGGTCTGTCTGCCTGCCTGCCTGTCTGTCTGTCTGTCTCTCTGTCTGTCTGTCTGTATGTCTGTCTGTCTGTCTGTCTGTCTCTCTCTCTGTCTGTCTGTCTGCCTGTCGGTCTGTCTGTCTGCCTGTCGGTCTGTCTGTCTGTCTGTCTGTCTGTCTGTCTGTCTCTCTGTCTGTCTGTCTGTCTGTCTGTCTGTCTGTCTGTCTGTCTGTCTGTCTGTCTGTCGGTCGGTCTGTCTGCCTGTCTGTCGTCTGCCTGTCTGTCTGTCTGTCTGACTGTCTGTCTCTCTCTCTGTCTGTCTGCCTGCCTGTCTGTCTGTCGGTCTGTCTGCCTGCCTGTCTGTCGTCTGCCTGTCTGTCTGTCTGTCTCTCTCTGTCTGTCTGTCTGTCTGTCTGTCTGTCTGTCTGTCTGTCTGTCTGTCTGTCTGTCTGTCTGTCGGTCTGTCTGCCTGCCTGTCTGTCGTCTGCCTGTCTGTCTGTCTGTCTCTCTCTCTGTCTGTCTGTCTGTCTGTCTGCCTGTCTGTCTGTTTTACAAAAAGCAAACACAAAATCCACGGACTGATTGATTTCTTAATATTTTAATAACATAGAATTTTCAAAAAGACAACAGAAATGAAAAACAAAATGGACATGTCCAAAGCAAATGTGTTTTTCATATTTATTCATGAATAACCTGAGAATGATATTTCTGCTTCTTCACCTTGATCCTTGAATCTTGATGTTTAATCAATACATCTTTCTTCTTCAGACAACAGCTTCCGAAGATCAGCTACACCGCGCTAGGAATTCTACATCTGAATTTGTTTGAAGTGCAAAACATGAAATAATGTAACGAACAACAGAGAAAATGACACAAAAGTAATATAATAGATGAACTATCAACAAAGAGTGGCCTTGACCACAAATATGTACAAAAGGAAACCATACACACAACTGCACATCAGCACAAAGTTAATTTACACTGAATTAAATAAGAGAATAAATAAAAATACTTTTAATTTATGTAGAATATCTGATGTTACCAAAGTTAAATGAATGCTTTTATCACAGTAACAGGACATCTGGTCCAAATGGTCAATGTTACGTTTCTTGTAAAGACCCTTGGAGGTTCTTAATTTACTTGGTAATCAGATATTTAAATGTTTGTATTGGTTTCAAATGAATTTCCTAATTTTAACATAATCAGCCGTGCTATTCTAGGTGCACAACACATGCTAGCAAACCGTGTTAGATGCTACGAGCATAGAGACTGATCCTGCAGTCAGTCAGTGTTCATGAAGGATCAGATCAGTTCATTGGGGGTTTGAAGCAGAATCGACACTCCTGATCCGTCTTAGTCTCTGTAGACGGAGGTGATCTGTCGGGGGGGCATGTGCTGGGGGTGGTAGGAGTCATACGGCCCCTCTAAGTGTACGTCGTAGCCAGTCTGAGTCTGATACAGACCCTGCTCCACCGGGGAGGGGGAGTAGTGGTGTTGAGGGGGGTAGTGCGGTGAAGGCTCCTGTTTGGGCACCAGGTTGCTGCTGATGCTCAGAGGCGGTGTAGGGGGGCCGTCGTACGGAGGGGTCCCCACACCACCGCCATTATACTCATTTGGGGAGTGATTCTCATAAACTCCTCCTTTCATGGCCCTCAGGTGAAGCATGTGAGCAGAGTCAAACGTGCCGTACGGGGGGCTCGGCAGGCCAGGAGAGGAGTAGCCCACCACGTCACCGAGAGGAGCAGCTGCCGCCCGGACCCTGTGTCTGTCCTCAGGCCTCATCCCGGGCCCAGACCCCGGCCCCAGCTGCAGGCAGCCCGCCACCAGGTTGCTGGTGGGCTGTGAGAGGCCCTTGCACAGGGTGTCCATGAAGGACCTGCTTTCTGTGGAGATGCCCCCATCCAGGGCTTCGGACAGAGCGCAGATGTAGTTGCGGGCCAGCCGTAGCGTCTCGATCTTGGACAGTTTCTGTGTTTTGGAGTGACAAGGCATGATGGTGCGCAGGCTCTCCAGAGCGTCGTTCAGACCGTGCATGCGGGAGCGCTCCCTGGCGTTAGCCTTGACTCGCCTCACACGGAAGCGCTCCTGCCGGGCCTTTGTCATGCGCTTTTTCTTTGGCCCGCGTCGTTTGGACTCGTTTTCATCCCCCTGTCCCTCCTCGTCATCCTCCTCGTCTTCTTCGTGTGCATCCTCGCTCCCCAGCTCCCTGTCCTGTTCATCTCCTCCATCTCTGTAGTGGTGTGATGAATCTGATGCGTCTCCATCAGGGGAGCTCATGTCTCCGTCCACCCACTGCAGAGGGCTGGCGGCCTCCTCTCCCTCGCCTTGTCTTACATATGGCTTAATCATCATTGTACTGTAGAAACAAGAACAAGGGATTGTCAATTTCATGTGCTGTGCAAATAGAATCATCATTACCATTTTACAGCCAAAGAATGCCATTGGACAAAAGCTCATATTTACTGCATGTAATGCTAAATAAAACGAAGTAATGCACTCACTGTGATTCATTGTATGCTACTACACCAATTAACAGCGGCAAATGTTGTTCTTTTAATCCATATGTAAATGGTTTATATAGATATAGATGACCAGTTTATAATATATGTATTGTTTAAAGGTATGTTAACACAGCTAATAATGATGCATTGAAATGTAGCATCAATGCTTTTACCTAAATAAAAGGTCTGATTTGTGTCCCCTTCTAAATATCTCTTCCCTGGCTTCTTCTGAGAAGACACTGAGATCAAGTCCCTTTAATTCTTTCTCAGAATTGTGTTAGTAGGGCAGGACAATCACATATTATAATTTAAAACGTGTGCATTTATAGGTTATAGATTAAAGACTGATTAAACCTTAATGTGATTGCTTTGATTGAAATAAAAACAAAGGATTCTGTATTTCTCCACCTCAGGCTGTGAAGAAGGTGAGCCCTCTTTAAGATATAAAAATATACGGAAATGTAAGTGAACTGGAAAAATAATCAGAACACTAAGAACATTTCTTTGGTGTCTTCTGGTGTCTTTTTCTAAGGAGTTTAAGGGGGTTATTTGGGGCTGTCACCTGGAGCCAGGTAATTTGTACTTTTTATTAACCAATAATAATAATCTAACTTCTAAACCCTGCCTGCCAGAAGTCCTCAAAGTGTTTCAGCACCGGACAGCTCCCTCTCGCTCCTCCGCCACAGGTGTCGGTGCGGTTTAGCCGACACAATAATGCGCAGAGAAGAGATTATCTAAAACGAATGACCTTAGTGAGCGTTGGAAATGTGAGTTTTCATAGATGCATTATCTATTTTCATTCCTTTTCTCCCCCGCTCCCGCTCCCCCTCCCCCGTCACAGTAATCCCGGTTAACTTGTGAACTAGTAATGCCCTGCGAGATAAAGTCACTGACAGGACTTCAATCTGGGGCATCGCAGGATTTTCTCCGTGGATGAAGCGACGACCATGGGATTAAATGAAAGATCGACGTCCCCAGATCAGCGACAGACAACTCAGAGTGTATTGAAATCAGACCTTTTCAAAACGCACAACTATTAATGCCTCGACACAAATTGCTTGCTTGAGCTGCTTTTTGCTAAATGTCAATATTAGAATAAGCCTCTTGTACTAGTTGTATACTGTATGTTGACATGTTGTGTTTACCAGGAAATCATCAGCCAAATAAAAGACGTTAAACCCATGCGATTGAAAATAAACATGACATCGAGTCACTTTAACTCTACCAGCCAACATAAATAACTTTAACATTTTAAAAACTTAAATCATACCCGTGTTAATATGTCCCGGTCCTCCACAGAAGGTCTGGCGGATGATACTCGTTTTTCAGAATTATGTCTCTGTCAATAAGCGGTGAAGTGTCACTGTGTCCCACAGTGTGAGCCTCAGTGTGGGACACTCTGCGGGGGATCTGGATTTTAACTCTCCCCGGTGAAGCTCCTCCCCCCGTCCCTGTCCTGCTGACGCGCTTGAGCTCGCGCGTGGCCGGCCCGTGGCTCAAGCTCTAGTCGTCGTGTGTGTGTGTGTGTGTGTGTGTGTGTGTGTGTGTGTGTGTGTGTGTGTGTGTGTGTGTGTGTGTGTGTGTGTGTGTGTGTGTGTGTGTGAGTGTGTGTGTGTGTGTGTGTCACTTAAACTCCAGACAAACAGGAGAGGCCCGGGCCTTTGTTGCTTTGCGCCAAATCCGCAGCACGTTCGCATTGAGCGGCGCAGAGACGCGCTCAGTCGGCTGAGCCTAACTGTATGTGACAGCTTGAAGTTGCGTGTGAGCAGGTGTTTGCTCCATCCCTTCTTCCGTCCAGCCATCCATCGGTCTGCTCTGCGGAGACAGGCTGTTGAACAAGTTCATCTCACCCAGGCGGCAGCTCTGAGCAGCCGGGTGAGTTTGCTCTCATTGCAGCTACAGCATCAGTATATCTCTTTAATGGCCTCCTCTCTGGAGGTCCTTCTGCAGCTTAAATAACCACAACTCACACTGAATGTTCTAGCAGGACTTCTGATTGAAGTGTCAATAAATATAGCAATATTATATTGGTATTATTACGGCATTTAAAAGCTTTTAACAATTATATATACTTTCACATCACATTTTGTATACTGATCTCAATGTTTTGATTTACAATTAGGTTGTCTTAATTGATGAAAACAAGCACATAACTCAAAACTCTCAGTTGGTCTGAGCACACTCAGTTCAATCTAACTGTTTGCTTAATGTGATTACTTTAGTATGTGTGTGTACGAGCATGTAAACATAGTCTTTAGCTGGAAATATGATTTCTTTGTCTATACAGTAATTTCATTTGAAACGCTTGTTCTTAAGATATATACTATTTATTTATTAAAATACCAGAACACTTGAAAGTCAAAGCATGATGAAAGCAAGCTGAGATTATTCCATTTTCAATTAAAATAAAAGAAGGTATAGGATTTGTTAATGTACCAATGATTTAGGGAGTTCATAAAGCTGGCAAAGAAGCCCCTGCTTTAAGTGACATCACTAAAGGCGATTTATCAGACTTCATGAAGCACCCTCTGCAGCCACAAAGCTACAACTTTTAATCACAAATGCAATAAAACACCTTAAAATGTAGTATTTGGGTAAATGATGTACTTTCTTAACCATAAGGATTGTGGCCATTATTGGAGTGATTGTTACTGTGATTCATCACCCCATGATAATAATTATAGATCAAAGTTCAAACTGAATTCTAGTTGTAGATATGGCATTGATATACATAATTAAAGTGTATGGGTACATTAAGGGTTGCAACTAACAATTGTTTTTGTCATTGATTATTTTTGCAGATTATTTTCTACATTAGTCAGAAAATAGGAAAAAGTGTCCATCCCAGTACCTCAGAGTCTTAGGTGATGTCTTCAAAAGTCTTGTTTTGTCAGTCCAAAACCTAAAAATATTCAATTGAATCCGATATAAACCCAAGAAAAGCAGGACGTCTTTACATTTGAGGGGCTGAAAACTACTTTTTTGCATGAAAAATAACAGAAAACAATTCAAATGTGACCAAAATAGTTTGTGATTACTTTTCCGTCAATAGATAGGTTTAATTGTTGCCGTTTAACATTCCTTAAATATTAAATTATAATTGAATATTTTTCTGAATCACACTTCAGTGACAAAGACGTGCACAACAACATGATATATTATAGACCCTCATCAACACTAATCGGGGAACAGAGAGCAGGGAATGTGCATGATTTGGAAACAGAGCACCACATGCCCTAACAGGGGAATTGAGGTAGGTTACGAGGTTATCCGCACACCCAGACAAGGCTCTTCTCGATCCCCGTTCACTCCCAGGCCGACCACCTTCCCCACTGCCCCTCCCTGTGGGTCTCTGCCTTTCCTATTCCACACCTGCAGCCTGAAATGGGAATAGCAGAGCCGGGCCTCTTGCATCCCAGGAGTGGTACCAGCAGGGGAATATAAGAGCTGAGGCCCTGTGTCCCCATTACTTATACTCATAACACCTTTAATACAACTTAATCAAATCAGAATTTGTATTTGAAATTGTTTTAGGGCTATAAAGTTGCATACATAAACACCTGTAATGTTGAAACTGAAATGTTTCCTTTATTTGTATTCTTCTCTGTTTGACCCACTTATCACTGTCTTCAGGTGGGGCTCAAGTGTAATTCTGTATGTGTGCCATAATGTCCCATAAGATCCCTCAGTGCTGACCACACATGATGAAGTCCTGCTGCAGATGGCCCTCTCTTAAACATATCTCTTATTTTAACAGTCTGTGGCTCAGATGCTCATCTATTCTCCACCGGCTGCTCAGCGCACTCAGCATGTTCACATGGCTCAGAGGACACCGCCTCACCTTATCTAGGTATGTTCGTGAGATAGGAATTCAGTTTATTATAATGAAATACGAAGGACGGATAAAACTTCACTCCAGTACACACACAAACATGACCTTGCCATGAATCCCCTGTGAATCTGTTTGTGACAGTGGGGGAAAGAGGGCTTTTTCCATCTGTCATACTGGAAGTCCTCCGAGAGATGTCATCCCCACAGCACGCGGAGTGTGTGCATGTCAGTGTGTGTGTGTGTGTTTAGAGTAGTGGAGAGATTGCATATGCAGCAATCAAATAAATGTTTCCTCCAACAATATCCAAAGCCTATAACAAGGTCAGCGCAATGCATCAAGATTTTATCCATCACTCTGCATATGTCAGTAACCACTAAGAATGACAATGCGGTCTTCAAATTGTTTGGAAAGCACAAAAACAACTCCAGAGAATGAACGTTGCTCTGTATTTCATGGTCCCGCATCAACTTTAGAAAAGGCCGGCATCTAAGCCAAAACCTGAACCTCCCTCCAGCCGAGCACCGACCCTGGGGAGACAGGGGTGATGTTGACCATGTGTCCTACTAATCATCTCAATGATGGACCCCACTACTGGGTAAAATAGACACCCCCCTGCCTGAACCCCTAAACCCCCTTAACCCTTCCCTAAACCCTCTGTTGGCCCCCCGTTGTGCGTGCTCATTGGCTGACCGCCTTCAGGCGTCCCTTTTCCACGGGCCCATTGTCTGGCCCCATAAGCAGCTTTGTTTCTGCATGTGCAGCTGGGCTGGCCCGCGCAGCCATTAGCCACAACACGCTAAAAGGAGAGCGGGATAATATAATTACAAAACAAAAGTCAGGTGGCTCACGAGATCTGCCAGAAAAAGCCCATTTGGGGGAGATGCGAGGACACGCTGGCGGGTGGCCAGCTATAATTCGATTATGAAGTTGTGTGAGTGACAAAAGAAACAATTGAATCTTTTTTTCTTTTATTTGCCACACTGTGGTCTAATTTGATTTCATCAGGGCCTTAAAAAGAAAGCAGTCTGAAAAGAGAGAAGATTTACTCTTCTAATTTCTAGAGTCACCGGCTCAGAAAATGTAATATGCTCTGACAAAAAAGCGAGAGAAATTCTTCCCTGGGCTGACTTTATTGTTGTTGAACACTTTGACTGCATGTGAGGCCCAATTCAGATAAATCGCTGAGGTTTTCCTGCGAACTGGTCTTGTGCTCTTGTTTTGCATGAATGCACACTGACGGGCGGACAATGGGATCAGTGGCAGATCCATCTCCTGTTATACTTTCTTCAAACAGGGCTGCAAGTGTGTCCCCCTGTTCCGTCGGCAGACCAGAATTTATCCTGTTAGTCACCCTAGATGAGTGAAAGACTAAAATCAACCCCCATCCCAGCTGGACTCACACACACACTCACAAACACACTTTACCCCACACTGGGGAGTTAGACACACAGCTTTATGGACAGCTGATAAGAACAGGTTTAGCTGGTGGCTACTGTTTGAAGCAGGTCAAGCAGAACAGAATCTGTTAATGTCTTTTTGTTTCTATAGTTCATTCTGAAAAAGACTGCATTTTGTTTTTTGTTCTGCTGTTTTTATAGACAATAATCAATTGTGTCAGATGCACACATGCTCTTAACGCTGAAGGGTTGGTGTCAGTATTGTGCCCACGCGGGGTGTGTAAAAGCCCATTTTTTGCCCCATTAGGCACAGTTTGATCGTGCCCCTGGGAGATCAGCACATTCTCTTGGTCTGTGAGACTGTTCACGAGAGGCTACACTGCAGATTAACCAACTCTCTGATTTACCGTTTTATTTGTACAAGTGGAAGTGCCACTGAGGGCTAGAGAAGCAAAATGTGAATATATATGTTATTTTAAAACATTTCAGGAAACAAAATAAGCAGATGCGAAACATTGATATATCCATACAAATCTGTTTTATTTGTATTTTATTTTAAACAGAAAAGTTGAATTACATTTATGAAGACCTCTCACGGAGAAAATCCTTTTTATGTGATTACATAATGAGGGTCATGAAATGTTTGCTTGTTATTTAGAAGATGTCAGCTTTAGTTCCTGGGCGTTGCAGGAAAGGCAGAGCCGATGTACTTCTTCCCATCGCCGTAGAAAGAGTTTTCCCATGTGTAGGTTTGGATCATGAGCTCCTTCCCTCCCAGGCTCAGGCGACACCTGCGGATGAGGGATAATATAAAAAAATCGGAATCAGAAACGATCTACATGCAAGAAAACATCGCAGGTCCTTTAGGTATACTCACTGTTTTCCAGGGCGAGTGATGTAGCAGAGGCTGTACAAAGCAAAGTCAAATTCAGGGCTGCAGCCAATGACTGCAGATCCGACCTGCTTGAAGTAGCCCTCCCACATGAACTGCATTCCCAGGACATCAGGGTAGGAAGTCCACTGAGAGCAGGGGGAAGAAAGAAAGAGGAGAAATTAAGGAGAGCTACACATTTCACATTTTAAATGAACACATTGAGGTCTGTGTTGCGTATGCTTACAGGCCCATTGAAGCTGTGGCTGTAGTAGTTCAGCTTTCCACTTTTCTCCAGAAGGTAAAACTGGATCCAGTTGTGGAACCCAGACACTTTTCCTCCCTTGATCTCACCTGTCACAGAATGTGTTTCTTAATAATCATGAAAACACTTTTTGGGGCAAAACATCTGTGCTTTTTGGAAGAAATGTGCACTGTCCGAACCTGCAAAGATGTGTTCAAAGCCGCTGGAGTCCTTCTTGTTGTTGTTGCGAGAGTACAGACCAAACCACATCATCTTCAGGTCCTGAAGGAACTCTTCCTCTGAAGCGTAGACGCCTTAAAATACAGAATCATATACAGAACACTGTAAGCACTATATATGTTAAACTGTGAGAGAAATACATGAGGCAAAGATACTGCACGTGTAAAGGGCAATCGTGGAATTTTAAGAGTCCTTTCAAATCCTTTTACCTGTAACGTTATCCAGTAGATTAATTTAAACACTGAAAATAGGATCATAGAGCTCATCTGATACTTTAATGGCGCCAATTTGACAACATATAAACAAATATAGGCTTTAAAGAAAACAACTGGGCTTAAATTGTAACCCAAGGATGTTACTTTAATACATATTCTGTCTTTCAATTTGTGATTACAATTTATTTTGTAATGTTGGCATGTGGCTGGTTACTCCCCCCCTGCTGTTACATGTGGACATAGTTACCGTTGGTGTAGAGGAAAGCAAACAGCTCGCGGCCCAACTCGGTGTTGGCCATGGTCTCCCTGACGAAGTCTTCCTGCTCGGCCAGCTGCTGCGGGCTGAAGTCTTCATTCTGACCGGTCATCCTGTTGTAGTTGTCCAGCACCGCCAGGAAGGCAGTGTAGGTGGGCCTGGAGAACAGAACCTCCTCGTTCAGGTATCGGAACAAGCTGGGGGCACAGAAACAAACACATGATGAGAAGGAAAATAGGGTAATCAAGGGTTTTTCTTACCACTGCTACGCTGACGACACCCAATTAATTCTGTCCTTTCCCCGCTCAGAGACCCAGGTCGTCGCACGCATCTTTGCTTGTCTAGCAGACATCTCTCAGTGGATGTCTGCTCATCACCTCAAGCTCAACCTTGACAAGACTGAGCTGCTCTTCCTCCCGGGGAAAGATTGTCCCACTCTTGACCTAACAATCAACATCGGCACCTTAGTTGTTTCCCCGACTCAGACTGCAAGGAATCTGGGTGTGACCCTAGATAACAACCTGTCCTTCACTGCAAACATCGCTGCTACAACCCGTTGCTGCAGATACACGCTTTACAACATCAGGAAGATACGTCCCCAGCTGACTCAGAAAGCGACTCAGGTTCTGGTCCAGGCTCTCGTCATCTCACGCCTAGACTACTGCAACTCCCTCCTGGCTGGTCTACCTGCATGTGCCATCCGACCTCTGCAGCTCACCCAGAATGCAGCGGCTCGTCTGGTCTTCAACCTTCCTAAATGTTCCCACACCACTCCGCTCCTCCGCTCCCTTCACTGGCTTCCGGTAACTGCTAGAATCCACTTCAAGACACTGGTACTTGCTTACCATGCTGCGAATGGATCTGGCCCTTCGTACATCCAGGACATGGTTAAACCGTACACCCGAGCGCGTGCACTACGCTCTGCATCAGCCAAACAACTCGCTGCGCCCTCGCTGCGAGGGGGACCCAAGTTCCCATCAGCAAAAACACGTGGGTTTGCTGTCCTGGCTCCAATATGGTGGAATGAGCTCCCCATTGACATCAGGACGGCAGATAGCTTGCACACCTTCCGGCGCAAACTGAAAACTCATCTCTTTCGACTCCACTTCGAGCGATAGAATTATTAACAAAGCACTTATATACTAATAAAGGACTGGCTTATCTAAAGCCAGTTGAGTAGCACTTGAAATGTTTGGCTCTATGAAACCGGATGTACTTATATGATTCTGTTTTCTTCAAGGTTGTGTCTTCCTGGTCGAATGTACTTATTGTAAGTCGCTTTGGATAAAAGCGTCAGCTAAATGCAATGTAATGTAATGTAATGTAAAATATACTGAACATTAGGGTCAAGAAGATCTCCTCACTTTCCAGAGGAGAGATCGATCATGGAGCTGGTCTGAGAGTCGTGCACCAGAGCCTGAGGGTTAATGATCAGCTCTGAGGACAAAGCCTTGTTTGAATCCAGAGCGTAGAGCGCCTCAGAGAGAGACTTGATCTCAGCATCAGTGATCACACCACCACTGCCACTGCCTCCTCCATCACCTGCACAACACCACACACACAGATTATGTCTTCATCATATTAGTGTTTCAAATGGGGACCATGGTTAAACAAAAAGAAAGCTATATCAAAACATAGGTTTACAATGTCTCACACAATGTATCATTATTTAATAAAAACACTTTCTCAAGTCTCACACTTCAACAAGCTGAACTACTCATCCATGCAAGTCCTGTTTATGCAATATTCTACTGATAAAGCATGTTTTTGGGAAGTGGGCACACAACTGGAAAATTAAACTTTCAAATTATACTACACAAGAGTTTGTAAACGGGTGTTTTCATATAGTTATGCTGTTGTCCAACGGGATCCTAATTCCTAATCAAGACTTTCTCTGTTGATATTTCATTTACCGCGGAGGCATGCAAATAAAACAACGTTTTCTTGAATAATTTAAGTTAACAGGTTGAGTGATTTAATATACAAAAATATTGTTTTGAGGGTTAAGTACAGTATATAAAATAAAATGGTATAGTTACTAAGTTCCACCTTGAGCAACTTCAAAGTCAAAGTTAATCTTCCCTCATGATATTGTAATGATAATATAAAACACTCCGCAATGGTCATTCTTCACAATGAGTACTTTTACCTACAGAGTTCAAGTTGAATTTGTAAGTAAAACTTCTGTAACTTTACTTTAGCACATTTTTTAAGGAAATATGTGTAATGGAGTACATTTATATTGTAGTATTGCTTTTTGTATTACAGTAAAGGACCTTAATACTCCTCCCACCACTGAGTATTATAACTGTTGAAGAATGGTGCAGTTTAGAGGGAAGAGCAAACTGAACTTTGTTTTGCTTGCAGTAGGTTTTATAGCACAACAGCAGCACCCGCTGGTCAAACACTGAAAAAAGATTTGACACAAGGGCGGCCACTAAAGCAAACAGTGTTGAAATATTCAGCCTTCACTGAAGGACACTTACTATTACCACCATTTTAAAGATTTTTATTACGAGTACGTTTCTTCATTTAATATCTTTCTTTAGTTAAAGTTAAGATTCATTATCAGCAAAAATGTAGGCTACTTGAAGTATCAAAAGTAAAAAGTCCCTGTGATCAATATGTTGATATATATTCAAATAAATGACTTAATACAAATGCATACTTCCTCTACAGTTGGTTAGTTTAGTCCAGTGGTTCCCAACCTGGGGGCTGTGACCATACAAAGGGTCCAAAACAAATCTTAGGGGTCGTGAGGTTAGAAGGAGACGTAGAAAGAATAAAATAGTTGTACAGTTTTCTTTGGATTCTCCTATCATCTTTGCTTTTTTGTGAAATGTTGGATTATGTCACTCTTGAAGCCTCGAGTTGTTTAAATGACAGTATAATGGATCATCTCTTTTCAGCACAACTCATAGGTTTCTGACTGTTTTTCAGTGCATCGCCATGGGACTGATGACGGGTTAGATTCAGTGTCCACCATGGGAAAGGGACCAGGTGTCACGAGTAGCTGCTTAGGAAAGACAAACAGATAAACACGGGGTGGTGGGGGTCTTACTGTCACAGAGGTCTGCGTAGTCGCTGCAGCAGTTTTGGTGCTGGGCACACTTGGAGTTGCAGTGGCACTCGTTCTGAGAATTGAATTGCTCATCACATCTGCCTTTACAAGATAAGGCCGAAGCTAGAGAGGAAAACAAACCGTTAATTTTCCACAGAAGTCTACTGAGTGATAAAAAATAATTAAACCCTCATGAATGAAAATGTAATATAATTGAATCTGTGATACAAACAATAAACATTACGCTTGTATCGCTACATGAATATATTATTTTTGAATGAATCTGAATTTTATTCAAACAGAAGACATTGTGCATGTTTTCTCAACTGGATGTATTTATGTAATGTCTGCATATCTTTTTAGCTACACTCACACAAGACACAACAAGAAGAATTTCTCAATCTCCAAATGCAAAAAATATTGGAAAATATTGCTTCACTGGAAAAAGTGAATGCTTTAGCAGTAACGGTTAAAAGGTATTCAAAGATCTGAATCAAAACTGGAGGTGTAATCTATTATCAAATGCACTGCCTGTGGTTTTAATCATTATCCAGTACTACTAAATATGTCTTATAATCATTTCTAAGTACTGGTTTTGCTTGATCTACATAATAAGTCAACTTAAAATAGTAAAAAGATCCTGCTTGATTTGCATGATAATCAAATTCAAGTACATAATTCAGAATATTTTAAGTTATAAAATAAGCTTTTGTCAATCACTTTTACAAACGTCGGTGTAGTCAGAGCAACAGTATTTGAAGCGCTCACAGGACGGGTTACACTGACAGGAGAAACTGTTGTCGGTGCCGTAACCACAGCGACCCACACATGTATCCAGAGTCTGAGGAGCAATTCGACACATTAGCAACCTAAAAACAATCCTATTTTAAACTGTAATCAGTGTTTGGGAGGCTACTTGGAAAGCAAGGTTTTGCAAGCTTACGTCACTTTTGAAAAGGTTGAACTACAGCGAAGCTACCCTAGGGAGGCATTTAGTTTAACTGAAGTTATTGAAAAAAAGTTGTTTAAACTAATCTGTGGGGGGGGGGGGGGGGGGGAGGTCAATGCAGACCTATGGAGACAAAAGCAAATTACATAATAACACGATAAAGTCACATGCCAACAACCTTTTTAAATATTTAACTTATATTTAAAAGCATTGATGGCCAAAGGGGGTTTCATTGAATTCAATAACTGTATTTTTATGGCATATTTTTTGGATATATTATGTCTTTAATTACACAAAGAAGGCACAATAAATATAAATGTAGTTGAACCACTGCAAAATATAGTTAAAATACCAGTCCAATCACATGAAGCTAACTTCTCCCAAACAGCGCCTGTAGTAATAGCTTATGGTGATAAAAGAGCATAAAAAGTATCTTACTGCTGTATCCCTGGTGGAACAGGGTCACCCAGAGTGCGAGGAAAGCAATGACCTTCATCTTGGCTCCGCTGCAACGTGATGCAACAGACTGACTGTTTCAACGTTCCTCTTTTATAACAAGTTTTGCATGACCCACCCAAAACTGACTTAAATCCAGCCCATTAGTCAGGATGCCTTACTTCATTGCAATGATGTCCCAGATAACTTATGTTGTCAGGTCTTGCTAACTGTGAGCTTTTGTTCCTTATTGTGATTTGTGAAGGATTAATAATCGATATGTTGTAGAACAGGACGTCCTATCAATTATTTATTTCATAAAGTGTAAATAGAACTTTCTATTTATCTCTTCTCTGTGAAACTGCTCAACTGTTTAGCACACAGGCGGCACTTTAATGTATCAAAAAAAATCCATATCAAGGTGCGAGCTGCGATACTGACTACTGATTTTAATGTAATTGTTGTAACATTGATATTAAGAAACAAAATGTCCCTTTAATTTGATTACAATTTAAGGTGCTACTGTCAAACACAAATTACATTTAAAGAAAAGATAATTACAGGACTAGATGTTCATATATCTCCTGCCAAAAGGTGCAGATGCTGCATTTCACAGGCTTTGTGCAAGGTCAGTGAACTCACTGCCTCTCTGTCCGAGGGCACATGTGAAGGTGCATGTGGGCCCTATAAATAATGAATATATGTATACAATCAAATGGTGATTATTACTCTGAGGCTTTTACATGCTTTAAAACAGACACTTACAAAAGAAAATGACAGCTGAATTTCAGTTTGAAACAATAAGAGATAACCTCAGTAGATCAAGAACAGTTTGCAGTTTTACCTGGGAGTTGATGCCTTTCTGTCGGTGTAGTTTGAACAGTAAAAGTTGAGGTATTCAGATATTTTACTGAAGTAGGAGTAGTGATGTGAGACTACATTGCAGTTAAATTCCTGCATTCAAAATTGTACCAAATGCAGTTATTTAATTAAATATACTTTAATCACCCATCTCTATTTCCCCAATAACCATAAATTAAATTGTAGCATTTTATTTCCCTTATCAAGTATAGTGCCCAGTAGTGAGTTAGAAAAGACAAAGATAGAGAAAGTGTTTCTTTCACAAATTAGAAGCATAACCCAAAAGCAGACACTGGACAGGCAAGCTGGTAAGAAACAGGAAAGGTGAGATAGAGGCTGAAAGGTACGGGTGGGGTGGGGCTGAAGAAATGTCAAAGAAACAGATACGAACAAGAAAATATATGTTTTTATTTAAAAGACAAAGAATGAGGTAATTACTAGCAGCAATCTCTTACAATCTCCTCCGCCCACATGCTGTCCCATCCCGGAACCTGCGGTCCTCAGATTCTTATCCGTGTCTCCTGCCTGTTCCCGTATGTAAGTTTGTTCCTGTATGTCGTGCTCCCCGGTTTTGTTTCTGTTAATTAGTTTCTTGTTTTTTCATGCCTTCGGCTTTTTATAATAAAGCTCGCTTTTTGTTAACGAACCTTTTTTTGTATTTTTTTTTAAAATTGCACTTGGGTCCTATTTTCCCCAAACCTGACAGTACGAACAGACCAGTATGGACCCAGCAGTTTTTTCATTTAGCCAAGAGCTTTATGAGCTTAAATACAATCTGGAGTGTATTTTCAATGACTGGAGGAGGGCCTCATCCAGAGAGGCCAAAGAGGCTGCCCTTAAAGAGGCACGCAGGGAGGTTGACAGCAGGCCCTGGCTTAGGAGCTTGTTGCCTGAGAAGCTAAGAATTTTTACTAGCAGCCCTGAGTGCCAGCCTCAAGCCTCAAACCCCTTATTGGGATCCCGCCTTTCCTTAGGAGGTCCACGGAGCCTCCAAAAGGTCTCTAGGAGACGCAAGGCCAGGATTCCAGCCGTGGCCCCAGCAGCCATGGTTCCAGCCCCAGCAGCCATGGTTCCAGCCCCAGTTCTGGCCCCAGCAGCCATGGTTCCAGCCCCAGTTCTGGCCCCAGCAGCCATGGTTCCAGCCCCAGCAGCCATGGTTCCGGCTCCAGTGCCGGCCCCAGCAGCCATGGTCCCTGCTCCAGAACCGGCCCATACAGCCATGGTTCCGGCCCCAGTTCCAGCCATGGTTCCGGCTCGAGTACCGGGCCCAGCAGCCATGGTCCCGACTCCGGCTCCTCATCACCTGTTGGCTCTCCGGCCGACGCCAGCTCCCCGAGTCCTGTCGGCGTACCGGCTGACGCCAGCTCCCCGTGTCCTGTCGGCGTACCGGCTGACGCCAGCTCCCCGTGTCCTGTCGGCGTAACCGGCTGACGCCAGCTCCCCGTGTCCTGTCGGCGTACCGACCGTCTCAAGTCACCTCTCGAGTCTCCTCTCAAGCCTCCTCTCAAGTCACCTCTCGAGCTCCCTCTCAAGTCTCCTCTCGAGCTCCCTCTCAAGTCTCCTCTCGAGTCCCCTCTCAAGTCACCTCTCGAGCTCCCTCTCAAGTCACCTCTCGAGTTTCCTCTCAAGCCTCCTCTCGAGCTCCCTCTCAAGTCTCCTCTCGAGTCCCCTCCCAAGTCACCTCTCGAGTTCCCTCTCAAGTCTCCTTTCGAGTCACCTCTCGAGTCCCCTCTCCAATCCCTACTCAAGTCCCTTCTCTAGTCCCTACTCAAGTCCTTACTCAAGTGCCGTTGGAGGTTCCGCTGGGGGTCCTGCCAACTCCATGCCCTGTCCCGTTGGGGGTCCCGCCGACTACTCTTCTGCCGGGGGTCCTGCCAACCCTATGTCCTGTCCCGTTGGGGGCCCCGCCGACTACTCTTCTGCCGGGGGTCCTGCCAACCCTATGTCCTGTGCCTTTGGAGGTCCCACCGACTACTCTCCTGCCGGGGGTCCTGCCAACCCTGTGTCCTGTCCCGTTGGGGGCCCCGCCGACTACTCTCCTGCCGGGGGTCCTGCCAACCCTATGTCCTGTGCCGTTGGAGGTCCCGCCGACTGCTCTTCTGCCGGGGGTCCTGCCAACCCTGTGTCCTGTCCCATTGGGGGACCCGCCGACTACTCTTCTGCCGGGGGTCCTGCCAACCCTGTATCCTGTCCCGTTGGAGGCCCCGCCGTCACCTGTCTCGCCGGGGGTCCTGCCAACTCCTTGTCCTCTTCCGCCGGGGGCCCTGCCTACTCCTTGCCCTGTTGCGTTGGTGGTCCCATTGACACCAGCCCAGGTCATGTCCAGGATCCCGTCTACGCCTGTCCCACCGGCTCCGGTGCCTGTCCGGCCGACACCGGGTCCTGTCTGGCCTCCGGAGCTGTGCGGTCTTCGCCCTCGAGCCCGGCCTCCTGAGTTCCCCAGCCGTGGTCTTCGCCCTCGAGCCCGGCCCCCTGACTCCTCGAACTCTGCCTTGCCCCATTTTGCATTTGCCCTATACGATGCGCTGTAAGTGATGAAAGTGGGAGATGTTGATTTATCAGGCGCCCGCAGCTCACAGCCAAAGTGGGAGCGAGCAAGAGAGAGGGCACGCATGCATCGGTACTGTGGATTGTTGTTGGATTGAGGCTGATAACTACAGCTCAGTGAGGTAAAGGACTCTGAGTGTTTAGATTGTTCACTTTAGTCTAAGTTATCTCAGTGGGTAGTAAAGAAAGGAAACATATTTTATTATTAATTCAGAGCCGTCTTTGAATTAATAAACAGCAGTTTAAATGCCCATTTTTTTTGTACATTTATATACAACAATAAATATTTGTGAGTGCATTGAGAGATATTGTTGTGGAGAGTCATTTATATATAAATCGCAAAATACATTTGTGAATCCTTCTGTGAGCATTTATTAATATTGAGACTGATCTGACTCCATACAGATGTTAAGTTCACCTAGGAATGGTATCATTGACTTAAATGTTCAAATAAATGTTGCTCTTCTGTCTATATTGGTCATATGATGCCCCTTGACTGAAATGCTTCCTGTTCAATATCCCCACTGATTTCCTTAAAATTCTGGGATGAGAGTCCACATCACAATTTACTCTAAACTGTCATTTCCCTTTCATCACTCACCTCAGCAACAGACCTCTCTCCACTGTCCCTGTATTCTGCCTCTGACTCACTCTCAAGCGCCTAGATGTCAAGAGAGGTGGTGAAGTGATCATTGTTTATTGAGCAGTATACTCTTTCACATTGAATCATAACAAGTCTACTGAATGTAAATACAACTGACTCTAAAGTAAGTCCCAGTCTGTGACATTGGACATTTTGAAGACTCAAAGTCCCAAGCAGTAGGTAGAATATTAGCTAGTCTATAATGTTAACTGAAATAAATAGTTAACTGAATAATGGGGTGGAAATGACCTATAAGCACTCAGTAAAACATAAACACACACAAAAAGCTTCTGAATGATAAGAAGTATAATTAAAACATAATGCACATTACCATTTTGAGAGAGAGTACCTAAATGAAAGAACTCAGAAAATAATCTCTTATCGAACTGAGGCTCCAGTAAAACACACTGACTGCGTCTACATGGACGTTTATAGTATTATCCCGGTTATGATCATATTGGGGATTGATTGATTGATTGAAAAGTTTATTAACAGCTTGTATATTGGGTACAGTACAGTACAGCTCAAAACATACAATTGTTAAGGGGATGCAGACCAGACAAAGACTTTCGTCTTGTTTACATCAGGGTCCCCCATTTCCAATTCATCATATCATTTAAGACATAGGATAGGCCTATGGTGTTTACATGAGCATAGAGAGATCGGGTTATTCATGTTCCCTGTTTACATGATAAATACTAGTAACCTGGCATTTCGATGCCTTTTCTCATCTAAACTATTCAGTATTTGTATCTCTCTATCATGACATAAAGCAGGGTTGCCAACTTTGGGTACCTGGCTGGAGTGAGATTTTGATATCATGGGTTTAATTACACATATGCGCACGAAATGACTGCTATCGTGTCATTACATTACATTACATGTCATTTGTTAGACGCTTTTATCCAAAGCGACTTACATGCTCAATACTGTGGGCAATCCCCACAGGAGCAATTTGGGGTGAAGTGTCTTTCCCAGGGACACAACGACATGCTGACTGCAGTGTCAGCAGCGGGACCTTAGCATATATATATATACAAATACACAATATTGGACACAGACTATAAAGGGCACAAAGTTTCATTCACTAATAAAAGTCAAACACATGTTTGTTTTCACTGTTTTATTGTGTGCCTGTCGCGATAAGCAATTAATTGACTTATCGTACGATAAATAAAAATGAACTCGATAAATTGGCATTTACATGAGGATGTGACTAGCAGTTTGAAAGGATGTACTTGAATTATTATTATATGTTATCATTATGTCAGTGGTCTAAAACAGGGTTGCCAACTTTGGGTACCTGGTTGGAGTGAGATTTTGATATCATGGGTTTAATTACATATGCGCACGAAATGACTGCTATCGTGTCAGCAGCAGGACCTTAGCATAGCCTATATATAGGATATATATACAATATATACAAATACACAATATTGGACACAGACTATAAAGTGCACAAAGTTTCATTCACTAATGAAAGTCAAACACATGTTTGTTTTCACTGTTTTATTGTGTGCCTGTCGCGATAAGCAATTAATTGACGTATCGTACGATAAATAAAAATGAAATCGATAAATTGCCATTTACATGAGGATGTGACTAGCAGTTTGAAAGGATGTACTTGAATTATTATTATATATTATCATTATGTCAGTGGTCTAAAATGGTCATACAACGGTGCCGACAATATTATCGTTTATCGCAATAATTTCCGGGAAAATGTATCCAACAAAATGAATTATCGTGAGAGCTATACATGAAACACACACACACAAACAAATCTACAGACTTACTCCAAACTGCCAAATATATTAATTAACACACTCTCACTCTCATACTCTTTGACTCTATTTTGGCCTAGTAGAACAATAAGCAGCAGACTTTTACTTTTTTATCATTTCTACTGGTTCTTAGATCTGAGCATGCGCAATATGGGTCGGCAGTTGCGAGAGAGTATTTGTGTTGGGTAACCTATGGTAGGGCTAACCCATACAGTGGTGGGGCTCATGTCAGTATTTGCAATGTAATTACATACACGCTCCCCTTGACAGTGAAACGCCACGCGTGAGGTTTAGATTATTTCCCTGTCTCAATCCAAATTGAACTGTATGAAATAAAAAGGCACATTTGTCTTGTAGTAAATAAAAAGGGCGACCTGGAGCCAATCCTGCAATCTCTCCACAGGTGAAAGAGTTGGCATGCTGAAAACCCAACCCCTGCAGGGGGGTCTGGGGGGATTCTCCCCCAGGAGATTTTTTTTGTTTTAGTTTTGAAATAGGTTACTAACATAAAATACACATTCTGGTAGCCTACTCTCTTGGGAAGAAAAATAAATAAATCTATTGACATATTTAAAAAAGTAATGCCATTTTAGTTTTTTGTTACTTTGTTCTGAAAGCTGAACCTGCTTCTCCTCACAGAGAGAAGAGGGAAGAGGCTGTGTGAATTACTTTACATTGTGGATAAGGGTGGATAGGCCCCATTGTTCTTTGTGTCAAAATGAAAGACAGCCCACACACCTATCCAGGGACGTGCACAGACATTTGGAAGGGCTATTGCTCTAAACTGGAAAAAGGCCCCCCCCCCGAAAAAAAAAAAACATAAGACCTTTTTTTTATGTAAAAGAAACCAAATGATTATTACATCAACTAAATTGAACAGTAATTCACATCTCATAACAAAATAAGCTAAGGCGACTACTTGCATTCGGTGACTTAATTTCAAAAATGAAAATCAGGGACATTTTTTGTTTTGCGGTCCATACAGTATCTCATTAAAATATCTAATGTTAGTAACTATTAAAGACAAAATGGGGACAATTCTGTTCTAATGTAATTTGACCATTGTAACTGCTGTGCAGTCCAGACATACTGATAAAATAGGGCCTCTAACCAGGGGTTAAATTGGGCCGGGGCTGTCCAGGGCTGTCCGGGGCTCAGCCCCGGCACATAGGACGATGCTCTGACGTCATCGCCCTCGCTCATTTGTCATTTGTTTAAGCCATAATGTCAAAACATCTCTCGTTCTTAATATAGACTTTATTTAGGGTCGATATGTGTTGACACACACACATTTAAAATAGCAGATCTCTGTGACAGGATATCGTTTTTCCGCTTAGTGAACGTGTGTCTCTGCTCCGATCAGGAGCTGCAGCACCGTGGCTCCTTCGTGCAGAGAATCTGCAGCAGTGTGTGTGTGTGTGCGCAGAGAGTCTGCAGTGGTACCGCCAAACCCCCGACCCGTCTTGTAACACGGAGCCCGTTTCCTACACCATCAGGGCCGGTTCTAACCAATTTGTTGCCCTAGGCGAGATTTTAGCTGGCGCCCCCCCCTGCCAGAAAATCGTTCAGTAGAACAAATAAAAGTATCCAAGGAATACACAATAGAATATATAAAAAATAAATGAAAAATCTCTACAAAAGACCAATGCACTACAAAAACAGAAACGTATTGACATAAGTCATATACATCAAAGGCTTCAAATGTATTCAGTATTATATGAACATGTTTTAATTGGGGTGAGGACATCACATCCTCTAGGGGGGTCCGGGGGTATGCCCCCCCCGGGAAGAAATGTTTGAACATTTAAAGTAAAATTCTTCAATCTGGTGCACTTAGAGCACACATTACTAGAGGCCTGATCTAGGGGGTACTCTAACGGCCCGTCCACACAGCGGCGTGCGTTGAAGCTTGCCGGCGGGCGTGTCTGAAACTCGACCAACAACCAATCACATGAATCTCCCGCCCCTGACATACAAGCAGCGGTTTGATTGGCTAGAGCTTGTACTGGCATATGATTCGATTGGCTGACGCTTCTGCCGTGGCTTAAAAACTTGAACATTGCTCAACTTTTGAAGCGAGCCACGCCAGCAAAGTGACGTCACCCCATTCAAAGTGAATGGTGAAGCTTTCAACGCACGCTGCTGTGTGGACGGGCCGTAAAACACCCATATGAAAAAGATTGGTTTACATTTTAATAATCAAATAAGTATGTGAACATAACCAATAGCAAATAAATGCCACTTATTTTATTTTTGTTGTTCATTCATATCTTATTTTACCTAGTTAACATTTATTTATGCATATTTTTGTATCTCTCAAGTTTTAAACAATATTTTTGGTTTACTGTCCTATAGTATACATTGAAATGATTTCAAACCTGTTTACCCCAATAATTATAAAAGAGTGCCTTGGAAATATGTGTTTACATAAATTGCATTTATCTCTCTCGCTCGATCCCACACCCACTTTGGCTGTGAGCTGCGGACGCCTGATAAGCCAACACCCCCCACTTTCATCAATTACAGTGCCTATCATACAGGGCAAATGAAAAGTGTAACCCAGGGTGAAAAGGGTGTTACCTTGACTTAATTATGAATTAAGGCCTAAAATTAGGATGAGCGCAAACAGTGAAAATGTTTTTTTCCCTCCCAGATCTGGCGCCCTAGGCGACCGCCTATGTCGCCTATGCCAAGAAGCGGCCCTGTACACCATGCTAAATATGTCTGCATAAAGCTGAGTTATGATCGGTCATAATAACACAGAATTTGGTGATGATTAAATAGTTTACAGTGAGATTTACTCCCATACTTTTGGCCATACTCATGCAGCCCTACAAATGAATTGAGATTTCCAGACAAATGTTCTTTAGCAAGTGTGCAGAGCAGTGTTGATTTAAAAAAGCAATTTGAAGGTTGGATATTTGTAAACCTTTTTTTGTGTATATATATATTCATAATTTAAGATGTAAATGAATTCCAGTTTATTTGTAGTACTTTCTATTTTTATTTTTGACATTTGGTGGCATCAATGTCTGCATTTGATACAGATAATGGAGCAGTTGCTTTAGGGCCACAGTGTAGGCCTATATCCCTTAAGGTCAAACAATGAGATCCTCGATCATGTTGATTCGGCCACAACAGAAAAAATAAAAATAAACTCTCGCTCTCTCCAGAGGGGCAGGTCAGCCAAAAAGGCCAAACGGGCCGTTGCCCTGGCAACATTAGCCCGTACCTGTGCACGTCCCTGCACCTATCAATCATCAAACCGTGGGGTCTTATTTCATTACGTGTTGATTTCTATCAACACGTAATGTTGTATCGATGTATATAGAGATGTACTACAGCAAAAGTATTCTCCGTCGGGACTTCCTGCAACAACACCACGCCGTTATCTTGATTCTGATTGGCCAGAAGACATTATCAAAGATGTTCTATTGAGAAGACGATCACTACCTGACAAAAGTTTTCAAAACCGTTTCTAGTCTTCGGTATTCTTGTTTTTGGCGTGAGAATAGTTTGGGCAGCGTGAGAGCGTGAGATTGAGAGTGAAAGCGTGTGTCACACGCCAGATGCGTGAGAGTTGGCAACCCTGTCTAAAATGGTCATACAACGGTGCCGACAATATTATCGTTTATCGCAATAATTTCCGGGAAAATGTATCCAACAAAATTAATTATCGTGAGAGGCTGGAGTAAGTCTGTAGATTTGTTTGTTTGTGCACACACAAACAAATCTACAGACTTACTCCAAAACATATATATTAATTAACACACTCTCACTCTCATATACTCTTTGACTCTATTTTGGCCTAGTAGAACAATAAGCAGCAGACTTTTACTTTTTATCATTTCTACTGGATCTTAGATCTGCGCATGCGCAATACGGGTCGGCAGTGGCGGCTCCGGAGTATTTCTGTTGGGTAATCTATGGTAGGGCTAACCCCAGTGGTGGGGCTCAAATCAGTATTTGCAATGTAATTACATACACGCTCCCCTTGACAGTGAAACTCCACGTGTGAGGTTTAGATTATTTCCCTGTCTCAATCCAAATGGAACTGTATGAAATAAAAAGGCACATTTGTCTTGTAGTAAATAAAAAGGGCGACCTGGAGCCAATCCTGCAATTTCCCCACAGATGAAAGAGTTGACATGCTGAAAACCCAACCCCTGCAGGGGGGTCTGGGGGGATTCTCCCCCAGGATATTTTTTGAAATACTAACATAAAATACACATTCTGGTACTCTCTTGAGAATAAAAATAAATACATCAGATTATTACACGACATATTTAAAAAAATGAATGCCATTTTAGTTTTGTGTTACTTTGTTCTGAAAGCTGAACCTTCTGCTCCTCACAGAGAGAAGAGGGAAGAGGCTGTGTGAATTACTTTACATTGTGGATAAGGGTGGATAGCCCCCATTGTTCTGTGTGTGATTGATTGATTGAAAAGTTTATTAACAGCTTGTATATTGGGTACAGTACAGTACAGCTCAAAACATACAATTGTTAAGGGGATGCAGACCAGAGAAAGACTTTCGTCTTGTTTACATCAGGGTCCCCCATTTCCAATTCATCATGTCATTTAAGACATATAAGACATATTTGACATACAGATGGCTTATTTACAATTTACATACAGGTGGTTTTTTACATACAGATTGCTTATTTACAATTTTCATTTTAGATTTTGTTCTAATACATCCTAACCGGACATTTAAGACATACCAAGTCTACAGATATACAGTTAGTAACAGAGTCTAAAATGCGAGTATATACATAGATGGGGGGGGGAAGCTGTCCATTGAACGACAGGTTGAGATTTGTACCATTACCGGGGCCAGTTTTGCAATGCTCTCCCCCGAAGGTGCTCTTTAAGAGAGGTTTTGAAGGTAAGTATAGTTTTACTTTCCTTTACAGTTGTGGGAAGAGCGTTCCACCTTGATGTGGCATAATTGCGAAACGTGTATTCCCCCTTTTTTGTGCAAAATCTGGGTTTCACATGATTTGTGGAGCTCCCTCTGGTGTTATGATCATGGTATTCCTTGACCTTTGGGAAGAATTTTGACATGTACATGGGTACCATAGAGGTGTAGTGGATCTTGTAGACCAGGCCCATTGCAAGTAGCTGTACTCTGTCGTCTACTCTAAGCCATCCTAGGTTGTCAAAGTGGGCAGAGGTGAGGTGGGTTCTAGATGAAAGGTCAAGCAGTAGTCTGACCAGTTTATTTTGCGATGTTTGAAGTTTTATTTGTAGCGCCTTGGAGGTGCTATGGTACCATGACGTGCAAGCATAGTCATAGTACCCTTGAATGAGTGCTCCTGCCAGAGTTTTCAGGGTGTTTTTGTTTACCAGAGAGGAGATCCGGTATAGGAATCTAGTTCTTTGATTTACTTTTTTTATTACATTGGATGCCATTTTGTCACAGGAGAGGTTTGCCTCAAGAATAGATCCTAGGTATGTAATTTCCTTCTTACTTGTGACAATAATGTCGCCCACTGCAACTGAGAAGTCGTCGGATTTGCTGAGATTATGTTTCGAACCGAAGAGAATGGACTCTGTTTTACCCAGGTGTAATGATAATTTATTATCGGCGAGCCAGGTGCAGATTCTGCCGAGCTCGGAGCTGAGGGTTTTTTCAACCTGCAACCTGTTCCTGTCAGAGACCAGCAGGGCTGAGTCGTCCACGAACAGGAACAAGTTGCAGTCACATGCTGATGACATGTCATTTACATAAATTAGGAACAGTAACGGACCTAATATGCTTCCTTGTGGAACACCACAGCTCACTGGGAGGGGGGGGGGGGGGGGGGGGGGGGGGGGGACAGAGTACCGTTTACCTCCACCATCTGTTCTCTCCCCTCCAGGTAGGATTGCATCCAGCTCACCGATAGTTTATCAAAACCAATTGCTTTTAGCTTGTCAATCAGAATGGGGTGATTGACAGTGTCGAAAGCCTTTTGTAGGTCCAGCATCACCATGCCGCAGTACAGTGTCAAAATGAAAGACAGCCCACACACCTATCAATCATCAAACCGTGGAGTCACTACCGTGACTCAAACCGTGGAGTCACTTTCATTAAGTGTTGATTTCTATCAACACGTAATGTTGTATCAATGTATATAGAGATGTACTACCGCAAAAGTATTCTCCGTCGGGACTTCCTGCAACAACACCACGCCGTTATCTTGATTCTGATTGGCCAGAAGACATTATAAAAGATGTTCTATTTAGAAGACGATCACTACGTGACAAAAGTTTTCAAAACCGTTTCTAGTCTTCGGTATTCTTGTTTTGGCGTGAGAATAGTTTGGGCAGCGTGAGAGCGTGAGATTGAGAGTGAAAGCGTGTGTCACACGCCAGATGCGTGAGAGTTGGCAACCCTGCATAAAGACGAAACTCCTCTCCAGAAGTGAGACGCCGCCGCCGCCATCACTGTTAACTGATTAACTGCTACCAGCTGAGGACTTACTTTCCTCTTCTTTGAAAAAAATGTTGTTATGTCCATGTTGTCTGGGGAGAAAACATATCAAACCAAGAGATCGTCAGCTTTGATTTTCGCTGTATTAACCATTTCCTGAACATTTGGTGTGTGTGCCTTACCTCCGCTACCGGCATCGCTTCATACAACAGATCTGAGCTGTCCAACTATACGACACTCCTTGAACATGCGCGCGCTATGTGAGAATCTGCCTTGGTACAAAGTAGCAGTGAAAACATGGAACGGCGTTTCATTGATTTGGGCATTCTCTCAATAAGCAAGTGGAATGGATTTGATAGTGAAGCACTGACACAGCGCTCTACAAAGTGCGGCGAGTGGGAGAGACCGATTCACGGACTTTCCGCAAAGTAAAAGTGGGGGGGTCTAAACTAATCATTTGAAAAAGTGGGGGGGACTTGTCCCACCCTCATATAATGGCTGCGACGCCCATGGGCTATGGTAGGTTATTGGTTATGTTCACATACTTATTTGGTTATTAAAATGTAAACCGATCTTTTTTATATGGGTATTTTAGAGTTGTACCCCCTAGATCTAGTCTCTAGTAATTCTGCTCAAAGTGCACCAGATTGAAGCATTTTACGGGGGGGCATTACCCCGGACCCCCCTAGAGGATGTGACATCCACCTGCCAATTAAAACATGTTCATACAATAATGAATACATTTGAAACCTTCTTTATATATATAACCAACATGTCAATACGTTTCAGTGTTTGTAGTGTATTGGTCTTTTGTAGAGATTCTTCATTTATTCTTTATATATTCTATTGTGTATTGCTTGGAGGGGCGGAGGACCAAATCATAATCTCGCTAAAATGTCTAGGGCCGGCCCTGATACAGTTCAAACCCCAATGCAGTCAGCATGTCGTTGTGTCCCTGAGCAAGACACTTCACCCCAAATTGCTCCGATGGGGATTGCCCACAGTATTGAGTATGTGAGTCGCTTTGGTTAAAAGCGTCTCTAACAAGTAACATGTAATGCAATGTATACTGTATGTAGCCTACCATGTGAGACAGGCTATGAGCCCTCCCGCTCTGTAGGGGGCGCTGAGCAGCGATAAGAGCCTTCTCACAGTCTGTTTGACGCTGCGCGGTTTCCGTACACAGCGTGGATTCAATGACACTGAGCTTTCAGAAGTCATTTCAGTCCAACAAGGTTTAAAGATGTCGTTTACCTTTTTATTCAGAACAATTACAAGAGACCTTGCAAAGGTGAGCACAATTAGCTTTACACTAAGTCTTATTTGTATCATTTTACCTAAAGCTCGACCTGTCATTCACTGGTGTGTTGGTTAGCTTCATTACTTTCTGATTTACCGGCTTAACATTACTGTGCCAGTCTCAATGTGTTACCTCGCTAATATATTCTTAATTCATGTTTTATCTGATATCACTCTTGTTAGACGTCTCGCTGTAATATCTACTCAATAGATCAACTGGATTTTTGAAGTTATGCAATTCTCCCTTCTGTCATCTTCAGGTCAATACTTGCCATATACAGTCACTACACACAGGTCTCCAGCTCCTTGCAGCTGATAAATCCCTGCTGATGAAACTGCGGAAAAACACCGGCTACACTTTCATTAACTGCAAGAAAGCCCTGGAGAAGTTTGATAATGACATGGCACAGGTAACCCACATCTCTCATCCTCTCTGCACAACAATATCTGTATGTTGTCTTCTGAAACTACTATATTTGTGAATGTGTTACTGATGTTAATGTCTATGTATATACTCGCATTTTAGACTCTGTTACTAACTGTATATCTGTAGACTTGGTATGTCTTAAATGTCCGGTTAGGATGTATTAGAACGAAATCTAAAATGAAAATTGTAAATAAGCAATCTGTATGTAAAAAACCACCTGTATGTAAATTGTAAATAAGCCATCTGTATGTCAAATATGTCTTATATGTCTTAAATGATATGATGAATTGGAAATGGGGGACCCTGATGTAAACAAGACGAAAGTCTTTCTCTGGTCTGCATCCCCTTAACAATTGTATATTTTGAGCTGTACTGTACTGTACCCAATATACAAGCTGTTAATAAACTTCTCAATCAATCAATCAATCAAATGTCCAATCTTTCAGGCAGAGACCTGGCTGAATGAGCAGGCGCAGAAGGAGGGCTGGAACAAAGCAAACAAGCTGGAGGGTCGCAAAGCCAAAGAGGGGCTGATTGGCCTGTTCATGGGAGATAAAGCTGCAGTTATGGTGGAGGTAAGGCCCGTGATATAGTGCTTAAGGATGCATTATAAATATTTCTACATGTATTTTCTTAATAGAAGAATACTTTTAGATTATTTGACTCTTGAGAAACAAGCCAAAAAAAATAACCCTACCTCTGACGTTTTTAACCAAGCTACATTTTGAGAATCAATGATTTATTTGGTGGGATTTTTATGTATTTAGCATTAGTGTTTTTAGTGGGTGAAATCATAGGGTCGGATTGTTTTAGAGAGGAGTACCTCTGGAGATAATTTGTCTCCTGGTAAAAACCTACTGAACAATGAACGCTGAAATAATTCTAACCGGTAGAAGCACTCTCAAACTCTGTCTTTTGTCATTCTCTTAAATAAGTGATCCCCACTTATAGATAACAACATATTATGCTTTTAATTACAAGAAGCATCAATACTTAAATTGATCACTTTCTAGTTTGTTTGATGTAGTTGCATTCAGATATATCCGTCTCTTTTCTTCTTGTGCGCTTGGTGCAGGTTAACTGTGAGACAGACTTCGTTGCCCGCAATGAGAAGTTCCAGCAGCTGGTTAAGGAGGTGGCGCTTGCAACCTTGGCTCACCACCGGAATAAAACACAAAGCCAGGGCGGATATGTGAAGGTAAAACCACATAGTAACTTCAGGAGCTCTACTGTCATGTCGTTTTCTCAAAATATGTAAATCGACACATACAGAGGCCTAGTTGTCTGGATGAGCCTTTTATGAGAGAGATGCAAACAGCAGGACACAGGCCGAGCACAGGCACTGCTCAATACATCTTCATAATTACAAAGTTATAAGTATTGCAAGTACTTTACATAAATACACACTGCTTCATCTGCATACTACATTTTGGTGTTTTATAAGCAATTTTTCATATTGACTTCTTAAATATGTAAAGGTTATACTGTACATGGTAAGGCTGTTTTCTTTGCCCTGCTGTAATGCTGCTTCCATACATTGTTTGTTTCCAGAGTGTCCTGGTAGGCGATGAGTTAAACAAACTCAGCTTGGAGGCAGGAGCTTCACTTTCTGACAGGGTGGCTCTCACAATAGGTCAGTAAGAAAATGTTTCTTTAATTATCTCTAAAACACTGTTGTCTTGGTTTCAAACACATATACCTCCTCGGTCCCTCTACTAGAATTTTAAGTTTTTCTTCAATTTGGGTTTACGTGAGCAATGATGGCAGTATAAAACCTAATTCGGAAATAAAGTTAATGTTTTCTTGTAAGTTTGTTTCCATGCATGCTTTACATTCGAAACATTGTTGGGCATAAACAACCACATCGTATAACACAACTGAGAAGTGTGAGAGGGATTGTGACAGATTTACAGTCACACAATATCATTGAAGTTTTGTTAATATACCAGATGTTAAGTATCTACAACTTATCATCAATTAACAGCAAAAAAAAGAACAAACAAAACATCCTTTGACCTATACTTTAAATATTCCATAACACTATCAAAACTATTCTTTACCACTGACCCCCATTGACACAGACTCCTAACTCCCATAGTCACTATGTGTTACATTAACGGTAGTGTCCCATTAACCGGCATCTAGTGACATGTTTGTGTCCTTCCTGATTCTCTATACTGTAAACCTTTGCATATTCATAGGACTATTTTGCACATTCCTTACAACACTCACACTTTTATTTATTTGTATCTTTTATAGTACTTTTTACAATAGTTTGAATATTATTTCTATATTTGCTCTTTTTTTACATTTTAATTCCTCCTACTGTGTTTATGTACGCACCATTATACACCAAAGCCAATTCCTGTCATCTGTAAACCTTCTTGGCAATAAACCCGGTTCTGAAGTAAAACACGTTTTGCTGAAATCAGTATATTTGCGGTTTGTAAAACATGTTTCCCTCTTTCTCCCCAGGGCGCCTCGGTGAGAACCTGTCAGTGCGGCGGGCGGTGGCGGTGGGTGTCCCGGCTGAGTGGAACATCGGCTCGTACGTTCACGGTGGTGTGAGCGGCCAGACCGAGGTGGCCATGGGTCGGTACGGCGCCCTGGTCGTGTTTCAGGGAGGAGAGGAGGGAGCGCAGGAAGTTCTGGGGCGTAAGCTGGGACAGCACATAGTGGGAGAGTCCCCGGTGTCCCTGGGCAACATGGATGACCTCCCCTGTGGGGAAAGTGAGACCCGCCTGCTGCCTCAGACCTTCCTGGGAGACCCCAGCAGGACCGTGGCTCAGTTCCTCAAAGGTCAACAGGCTCGAGTGCTGGACTTTGTCCGATTTCAGTGTGGCGAGACAGCCAGTGAAGAAGCCAAATGAAGAATGAGAATTTATCTAAAAGGATTTGTCATGTGTCTTAATTAAACATGAAAATGAGATGCCCATTTATCCAACAGTTACACAGTATCCGTGTGAATTACAAAGATATACATATATATACATATACAGGTCAACCAACAAATTACCAATCCAACAATAAAATGTGTTTGCTTTTCTTGGAAATCTTTGTCCAAATGAATTTGTTTGTTTAAATTGTTTTGAATTATAAGACTTGTTTTTAATCATGGGTCAACCTGCTGACATAATTTACATATTCTTATGTTTTCTTAGTTCCTTCTATCCTTGTGTGTATTTATATGTTGTTGAATTCAAGAAAATTAATCAATTTGACCTCTGAGATGAAGTGGAGTGAAATTATAAAGTAGCACAAGTAAATGCAAGTAAAGTACATTACCAAAAGAGTTGTATTTAATAATTGGATTTGCTTGAAGCTAAAACTAAATGTAACAGTACTATTTCTAAGATTACTTTTATTAAACGGTGTGCCAATTGATGTATTTTCTTTTTTTAATGAACCATTTTTTAATCAAGGGAAATTGGACACAGACATGGAATCCTTCTGTCAATGGTAGAAGAATAACGTTGTAGTAAAATATTATCGATATTGTATAAAATAAACACATGAAAATGCTTTAAATCATAATAAACTTAATTAAACACAACATCATTGTAAAAAGGGATGGTGGGGCATTTTGTTGCTGCACTCCAGCAAAAATGCGAACTATGCAACTGTGAAAAGGAGGACTGTGATTGGCTGTTGCAATATAAACTGCAGTGACGTCATCGTTGATGTAGTGTCCTCCTCATTATTTGAGAGACCCTCGCCCGTCTGTCATCACAGCCACAAACAGACATGGTGAGTACAGATATTTCGCAGACTAATTCATAGAAATAGCTAAAATTAATAGATTCGTAATAAATGAAATTACGTTGTTCTTCATTCAGAGATTTTGAAGCGAGTCGCACAGTTAACGTTAAGCTAGCTGCGTATCTGCTGGCCTGCTTCTCTCTGTTTAAGCCTTTTGCCACAATCCTTGTCTGTACGCTGGCTCCAATGGAGGATTAACTTGAAGCATCTGAATAACGCTAACAACGGTCTGTTTTTTCTTTTTGTCTCCTCCAGTCTGATTTCACAGAGGACCAGATTATGGGTGAGTTTACATCTGATTACCAAAAGGGATTTCTCTTTTTTATATAATATATTAGGTTATATACACATACCCTGTCGTAGCATTTTAACAAGCTTCATGAATTCGTCCATCTGACCCTGTAGTTTGACTACTGTCTCTGCAAATCGCTGGACCCCTTCAGGTAACTCTGACTGACTGGGATAAAATAACATTTTTTCTAACCGTGTGAGGTTCAATGCTTGTCACGACTTACACCTGGCAAATACCATCTGAATGTATCACAAGCAGTAAAGAATATCCTACCAACCAGTTTCAAACATGTCAGCAGCAGTCATAAAAGTGTAGACAGTTTGTGTTTTTGTAGCCATATACAGTCTATGATTTTAGCAGACAGCACAAGGATCACTTCATGTTGCCAGCAGGGGGCGCTATGAAAATGATTTAAACTAGTCTTCAGATTAGTCGTTTTCCTCATGAAATTTTACATTTGGAAAATATGGGACCATGTTGAGTGCTACAATAAGCCAGTCTACTTAGTCCATACACCCAATGGATCATGGTGTAGGCTCAGACTTAAAGGCGTGGCATGTGTCACTAAAACTATCCTTTTGTGGCACTAAAACAGTTTGTCAGAACATAGTATGCATGAATGATTCAGGTCACCAGCTACGTGTTGTTTAACATAACAAGTCTTATTGGAGTTGGAAACAATTGGTGCTTTTAAGAATAGCATTTCTCCGACAACCCCCACCACCCACAGGCACAAGAGCTGCTGCAGGCAATGAGTGTTGTAGATTATGTGATAAAACACAACACAGCATATTTCAGTTTTTCCTTTAAAGTGGGTCAGCTGTTGATCTGATGCAAAGTAATTCCCTGGACAAGAAAACCTACTAGCCTATGTAAAGCTGCTGATAACATTACATTAAATGTTATTTGGCTTTCAATTTTTTCTAAAGCGACTTACATACACTTACCATGTAGACATGTAAAACAGCAGCAATTTGAGGATAAGTATTTTACACTAACATGTTGACGGCAGGGAAGGGATCAAACCCTAAAACCCCTGATTGGCAGACGTGACGGCATCATTAACTGACCGAAGTACTTTAAATAGGTGCTGTGTTATTGTTAGCAGCACATTGCTATAATGCTTTTGTTGTTGTTAAGCAGTTTAAACTGATAGGACTCTTTCCTACACAGAAGTGCTCCTGCCATGCTACTACAGAAAAGAGTAGACTTCATTACATGTCTCACTGTCAAATACAACACTGTTATTCAATGAAATTCCACATGCAGTGTTTTGAGCCCTTTGGTGTTGTGCATATGTGTTTGTGAGTAATGGTATTTTCAGCTAAACCTGACTTCTACCTCTCTACCTGTCTCCATATCAGAGTTCAAGGAGGCCTTCCTTCTGTTTGACCGGACGGGTGAGGGGAAGATCACCTACAGTCAGTGTGGGGACGTGATGCGGGCCCTCGGACAGAACCCCGTCAATGCCGAGGTGCTCAAGGTCCTGGGAAACCCCAAGCTAGAAGGCAAGGCTCAACTAAAATAGACCATTTCATCTTTCTACATTATCGTTCCCAGTTAGGTCGGATGTTGTGTAATCATTATAGCCCCATTATATGTGCTGAACTTCCGTTTTGGGCTTGTTTAGGTATTAGCATTTATTTTATTTTTGATGACCCATTAAAGCCTTTCATATTCACTACACAAATACGGCCTCTTTTTTTTTACTCTGTAAGGTCTGTATGAAGGTCTGTATGAAGGTCTGTGAAAGGTATGGTATTTTGTATATTTAAAATCAATGAATATATAAGGTTTTTTTGCAATCCATGAATTGATGCATACAATTAGTTAGAGACCATCTTGTAATGGGATCATCACCCAAGCCCCTTCCATACTCATGCCCCCTATTGAAAGCACCTTGCACCCATCTGAAATGTCAACAACATATTTCTAAACTTTAATCTTGCATGTTCTGAGGCTATAACGTTTGACAATATCTGTCCACCTACAAGCAGACATGTAAACACTTATGTTGTACAAGTATTTACATTTTTCTTCCCGAACGATCTTACTGACAGCCATACTAATACACACCATTTCATAAGAGCTCTAGAGTTGTTTTAAATTAAACAACATTATGATTCATTCCCCTGCAGAGATGAACTACAAGATGATGGACTTTGAGCAGTTCCTGCCCATGCTTCAGGCCATCGCTAAGAGCAAGGACCAGGGCTCCTTCGACGATATTGTAGAGGGTCTGCGAGTGTTTGACAAGGAGGGAAACGGCACAGTGATGGGAGCAGAGCTGCGCCATGTTCTCACTACACTGGGTGAGTCAAGAAAAACCTGCAAAACGAGAAGATCTGTCGATGATCCCGATCTCGCTGAGAGGACCCATGTCTGTCCGTCTTATCTCCAAAGTGAAATCCCTACAGGCACTTATCTGTGGCAAGAACTTTGTAAACAAGCTGGCTGTTTTTATTTCATCTTATGGCCCTCTGTCTATGATTTTCTTTCATGGCATCCTATACTTTACTTTTTGTAACTTTCTTTAACATATTATACTATAAATGTATTGACTTTTTGAATGATCTTCTATTGACATTTTGCACCAGGACGTTTTTTACTTTGTGACAAAATATTACTTTTTCTATGACTTTTCTGCTACATACTAACATAACCAACACATTTATAAATACAACAAATAAAATACTAACTATGACCTTTTTTCACATTTGTACATCGTATATACTAGGATTTTAGTACCATCTGATACTATTCCCTTTCTCTGACTTTTTGATGACACTTTTATCACATCTTATGTGCATTGTAATTCTTTGTTTGTTCCAGGTGAAAAGATGTCAGAGGAGGAGGTGGAGACTCTTTTAGCGGGACATGAAGACGCCAATGGCTGCATTAACTATGAAGGTAAAACTGCACAGTGTATGAAGACACTCTTAGACTATTTGTTTTCAAGTACTTTACTGTTCAACATGAACATACACTACTCTTCTGGATAGTCAGAAAACAACTAAAGCCATTGTGTTTTTGTCTCATATGCTCATTAATCCGTGGTCTCGTTCCAAAGCATTCCCCCTCTTCATGTCCTCTAGCTGAGCAGAGTAAGAGCAGATCCCTAAAGCCTCCTTAACTGCCTGTATCAGGGAAGCCCATCACTGCTCAAGGGCTTCACTTTCAGCTCGAGAGTGAGTGAGTTCCGAAACACGTTGTAACATGCCGAGGGAGCGCAGTGTAGCAGGTTTACTAACAACAACAGATGTGTTGGTCAGACTCAGTCATTCACATAGGGAGATGTGCTATTAGTGGCAGACGACCTGGCAAATAAACGTTCATTCCTTAACCAGAAGAGTAATGGACGCTTTGCAAACTGTTTCAGAACTACAGCCCATGCACTGAGAATAAGATTCATTGTAGCCATTTCTGTAAACAATTGTGTTGACTGATATAATGATTCAACTATAGCTTTCTTAAGCATCAGAGCCTTTCATTCAGACATTGGAATCAGGACCAGGAAGGAGAGACCTTGCATCCCCACTAACAGATGTTTTCTGTGCAGTTTGTTCTGACATTCTTCAGATGAAATGCTGATGTTGTTTCTCTTCTCCTGACAGAGCTCGTCCGGATGGTGATGAGCGGTTGAGGATTTCAGAAACACACTTCCAGCTTTAATTTTATTCCTAAATATTTTTGTATTGTTTGACCGTTCCATCCAAGTCACCCTACCTCCAACAAGTCTGTCTTTTTCTTTTTTTGACATCTTATTTTGAAAGTGCCTTTTCTGTCTAATGTGAAGAAACCCTCTCATTTTCAGCCTCACAGGTTCAATCGGCACGAAGGTCAATTATTTTACCCGTTCCATTTTAGTTAATCAGCTCGTCTTGCTGTCAAGTTTTCTGTTGTTTTCTTTTCATTTGGATGGCTATGATAATGTGACATGTTACACCTAACAGTGTTGAATAAATCCTGCTTTCCAAACAGTCTTTCAGTCTTTGAGTCTTCAGCTTGGGTCAACTATTTTTTTATAGGTTTTAAATCACATAATAACAAGATATTATTGGTAAAATTGGAAAAAAATATATAAAAATGTATACTTGAATAAGTAGAATAATATGTATTAATATATAAACATATTTGATGTATTGTTGGGTAGTTTGATCTTCTGTCCTGTGAAAAACACGTATCTAAAAGCTTTCATGAGCTCAGAAAAACTGCCATCTTTTCAGCTTTGTGGTGATACATGTTCCAGCTGCTAAAAAAAGCTTTTGAAATCGTTGATTTAGCTCAAGAAGTAGAAACATTTTCTGATATATATAAAGGGACACATCGTCCTTCATTTGATTTGAAATATTCAAAATAAACACGCCCGAACTAGAGATACAGCACATGGTCTCCATTGGATAGGAGATGGGAGAAAGATGTGTAATCTGAAAGGAACTAAAGCTAATAAATGTAGTTGAGTATATTATTTCCCTATGAGATGTAGATCGGTAGAAGTGTTAAGTTAAAATGGAAAATAATGAAATAAGAACAAGTACCTTACGTTTGTGCATAAGTAGTGCTTGAGTAAATGTACTTAATTCCATTCCACGACTTTGCTTTTCCTACTGTGAACACATTTTAACAATCCACCTACACCTGGCAGCCAGTCCATTACATAACAATTGCATTCAATAACAGGAGTGTGATCTTTAAATATCCTGACAAACCAGTAAGATACTTTATTATGTTGTACCTTCTCATATCCTGTTACCAGTCTGCTAATTGATGACAGAAGAAAAACACTCATCACAATGACTTCCTCTTCACATCTTTATTTTTTCCCAACATTTTGTAATGAAAACCTGGACCTTTTCTTTTGCCTCTTTTTAAAATACAAACTGCCAGAGTAACTGTCAGCACGAATGCGATGATTTACTGAGGAAAAAATGATTTCTACCGTATAATAATCAATGCAATCTGCTGCTAGCTTCAGCATAGTGAAAAACATACAGAAACTAAACATACACTTATTTCATATCACAAAGTCCACACAATGTAGTAATTACACAGTTAAAAGAAGTCCATGTATGCTCACGGCTGTGGTGAGGTCTGTAATACTGGCTTGACGGACACCGACTGTAGAGCTTCACCTTCTGACTGGATTATATTTCATGACACTGACGTGGTGGCCGTGTGCACAATGAAGCCTGCTTTTTTTATTATTCTGGAAACGTTATGACACACGGCAAATGGCACTGGAAATAAAACTGAACGGAGGTTTTACAGATGTTCATGGCATGCGTTCACATACACACATGCTCACACTCACATCTGGACAGATCCAACAGACCTGCCTGAATCATACACAACAGTGGAGAGGGTAAATATAGTCTACAAAGGGAATCATATACAGGTACAATGTTGACAAGAAAAGATGGAAAAAACGTACAGTAAAAAATATAAAAATTGATAGGATATAAAGTGAGGATATTGTTGCAGATATTAAGGACACAATTCTCCATTGTCAACTGTTTAAGGTGCGAGCTCCCTTGTTTGTTTTTCTTGACAGCATTTACATTTCTTCCATGTGTAACTTGAAATGCACCAGAGCTGCTAAAAAACTAAAAATCCTCTTTTTCCCCAAGACACCACAATAAAACTCACTGAATAAATGTGAGATAAAAATGATTATAAAAACCTTTTGGTTTAGCAATGAACACAAATCATGAATAAAACACTGATGCGGTCGCTGGTGGAATTATCATTCCCAGATTTTCAGTCATTCCTTCTGAACAAAACTACATTCCTCACAAGACTAGATGCTTTGAATACACCCAGATTTAGAAAACATGAAACCCCATCGCGACGTTTTCTATAAGTGCTGTTGAAAAGAGGGACATTATTGAGATAGATTTAAAGAGAGCTCATTTCAGAATGAAAATCTCACAGGGTCAGTACTTTCAAATATCATCGTTATGGGGCAACACAAGGTGTGTTCGTAACAGAAAATCCAGTCTACAGTACATTTCCTCAAACTGTATCCAAACTTAATTTCCAACCGGCTTTTGATTTGTTTCCATTCATTACTGACGCAACCTTCAGGCCTGTAGAGTGACCGTTTGACCATTTAACACAAATAAAGGTAACATTCCCAATCAAGTTTTCAAAACCTCCAGCATGAAAAAGTATTTAAGACAACAAAGGGATAATATAAGTGCTAAAGTTCAATTTCATGGATGCGTCAAGTCTTTCAATGAGAACTTGGGAAACATGTTAAAAGTGCATTTTTTGTCTTACATATCATTTAACTTTCGTACCTTCAGAACAAGCGGGGGAACTCTGGAGAGATTGTGACGCCTTTACAAGCAAACTGTTGCAGACAATAAATGCAACCATTTCCAAAACACTGAACACAAGATGAGTCTTTTCTCCTCGAGCGGCAGCATGTCGGTGAGACTCTCCTAGTTCAAACATGTCGTGAGATGTTGCTGTCCAATCGACCTCACCGGAGGGACAGCTTCTGTTTGAAAGTACATTTCGTCATTGGCAGATTACATTTGAAAGGGACTTCTTTTTATAACAGAGTCAAAGTAGAGCTGGTTTGATTTAGTATTTTTTTCTTGCATTAATTGTCCTGTTGGAAAAGAAAACAAGAGCTGAACATGTGAAATGTGTTCTCTTCCTTCATGTCATGACTTCTTCATTTTAGATAATACCGGCAGGATTCAAAGTGGTCAGAGTCATTGGGAGTCTCAGGCAGGTTTCTCTCACTGTGGAGGCGCGACGGGAGCCGAGGGGTGGAGGGTTTCCCCGGAAAGAGGGGCGGCGGCCTCTGTGAGGGGGGGGAGAAGAGCGGAGAACTTTTTTAACACATTTAAAAATAACTTAGAGATTCAAGTGAAAGCTGATAAACCTTAACAGTCATACATTTAAGATGTTATCCTTCATGGAACCTTTTGGCGCTAACCCAAAGAGGCTGCTCACCCATTGTTCTTTAATTTCCAGACTTCTCGGTTTATTTTATCATCAACATTCAAGAGTTTCAGCTAACATCTGCCTGTGAAGAGTGAAGAAACACACATTCTTTCCACACTTTTCTCTTCTTTACTCCATACTTATAAAGACCTGAAAACCTTAACTAACTCAATTAGTGTTAGTTGCAGGGATCATTTTCGTGTGTTCTGCACATCATTGATTCATCTTGCAATACTGTGTACGTTTCACGACTATATGCAGCTATTGTTAAAAGCCTGTAAAAACATCTGCTCACTCTTTTAAAACGTGTAGCATCTAGACATAGTACCAACTAGTGGTGTTGAGGAAATGAACAGAAAGTCTCTCTGTATCATCACATTAACAACTTCTACATTTGGTACATTGCGGTTGACTTTAAACTCACCATGGAGTGGAGTAATGCTGGAGCTGGAGCTGGAGTTGGAGTTGGCAGCGGGGGTCCCGCCGGGGGGGCAGGAGGGCGAGGTGTGAGCACTCTGAGGGGGCTGGGACTCAGGGGCCGGGGCAGAAGCTGGAGGGGCGGGGCTGGGGGCCGGCTGCGGCGCTGGTGTGCTGGGAGCCGACTGACCTGCGGTGGGACCCTGGCTCGGTGGGGTGGGGGCCGGGGCCGCCTGGTTGGCATGAGGCCCCCCCGCCTGGTGCTGCTGGTGCTGGATCTGCTGGAAGTGCTGCTGGCGGGCCCTCATCTCCGCGTACTTCAGCTGCTCCATGTGGAAGGACTGCCGGTCAGCCAGCAGCTGCTGACGCTGGTACTCCAACTACACACACACACACACACACACACACACACACACACACACACACACACACACACACACACACACACACACACACACACCACACACACACACACACACACACACACACACACACACACACACACACACACACACACAAAGTTAGTTACTCAGCCATGCTGCTGGAGAGAATAGGATGATTGATGGTTCATCGTGCTCATGTTTTCTGGTCTTATTCCCCCTAGACACCTGCATTTTCCTTTGGGGATTGATAAAGGTTTACCTTAATCTCATCTTAACTTATCCGGACTTAATGAAGGATGTGGCAACGATCATCTTAAAAACATTCCCATCTCTTTAACTTCAACACATATGTACATCCTTCAGCTCTTGCTGGCCATTACAGAATTCTAGCTTCAGAAAAGTTGTCCCACTTCTTTGACAATATTTTTGAAGCAATCAATCTTCTAGAACAGTCCACCTTATCCATATGACTACAAATAGACCAGGGAGGAACGGTGGAACAAGTTGTGTGCTTATTTGAGACAAACTTTTAATATTGTTTTATAACAGTATGCAGCATTTTAATTAAAAATAGTCAAATCCGCTTGATTTACTGATCATCCCATGACCTCATCTTTGTTTGCTTTTTCGTTTCTTATCATATCTTTTAGTTACTGTTCTTATAATGTGACTTTTTTATGTGAAATTCATACATAAGTATTTGTAATTCATCGTTTTGTACTCTTATAAGGTTGTCTACTTTCTTGAGATACTACATTTCCCAGAATCCCTCACTCACAGCCTCCCTCTCTCTGTCCATGATGGTTTCCAGTTCTTCGAAGTGTCGCAGTTTAATCTCCAGCTTCTTCATTTGGGTCTCCACCAGCAGCGCCACGAGAGATTTGATCTTCCTCTCCTCCACCGCAGCCAGGTGCTACAAAGACAGGAGGAGGAGCTTAGAGAAGAGACCATTGCAAGCAGACGGGGAAGAGTGTGCTGCAGGACACGGCTGGTTTACCTTGGCTTTGACAGCAGCAGCTGCGAGGGCAGACGCAGCGGCGGTGGCCAGGTTCCCCTCTCCCACGTCTCGCTCCACTTTAGCCTTCCTCTCTCCTTCGCTCTCCGCCTCTCTCTGCCCTTCCTCCGTGCCCTCCTTTCCGTCCTTCTCCTTCTCCCCATCGCCTACAAGCGGGAACAAAGTTACATCTGTATCACCTTTGACACGGAACCTGTATTCACTGTGTCTGCTTCATTGAGTTGCTTCCTCTTACCCATCTCCGCCTCTGTTTTGTCCGCCTCCCTCTCTCCCTCTTGTTCTCTCCCTCTTTCTTCTTCCTTCTTCCCATTCTCCGGCTGCTTCTCCTCTTCCTCAGTCGCTCCATCTTTGTTCTCCTGCACGGGAAAGCAAACAGGGCACAATGAGCTTTGCAACCGCAGAACTCACAAATCAGAAATACAAAATAATGATCAACATGCGCCATACCTTGGCCTCCCTCTTTTCTTCACTTGGCTGGTTGTCACTCTTGTTTTCATCACTGTTTTCATCTTTAAGACAAATGACTTATTATCTTCCAGTGCAAAGGTATGTTACATGTTGTAATGCTCTTGTGTGTGTGTGTGTGTGTGTGTGTGTGTGTGTCCATCCTACCAGGTCTCTCCCCCTCCTCCAGGCCGGTGCCTGCGATGCCGCTCCCCTCCAGGCCGTACAGAGGGTCTTGTCGCCCGCTGACCCTCGCTGCCTCCTCCACCCGTCGGACATGAGCCTCCACGAGCGCCGCGGGAACCTCCTCCTTCATACGAGAAAACTCCTCTGAGAGGGAGGGAGACAGGACGAGGTTATCAGTGTAAAGGATGACTACGAGTAATCAATAACTACATTTGATGGAGACCGTTAACTTATCTTAGCATCTAGTAGGAAAAGTTTGGTATCTCCAACAGTAAGAGATGTTTACATAGTATGTGAAGCCTTTAGTGGCAACTAGCTAGCAGATATATCTTCCTTATTGAATCATTCCTATAGTCTTGATTTTACTTGTTAAAGGGTTTACTTAATGCTTAAAGTCCTGGGTGCAAACTAACCCTAGGAAAACTGCTTTTATTAATTTTTTGTGCTGCGCACTTATTTTTTAATGTTTTACGTTTCACAACATTCATCAAAATGTACCAATGTAACTGTTTTGAACTGTGTCCTGTTCTCTGGTTGTTGTTTTTATGTTTTATTTAAATACAAGTGGAATGAATAATGACCAGGAACATTTTAGTTTGAAATAAAAAATAAAACCCTCAAAAAATGAAATTCAAAATAAGCTTCTTCTCACCCAGAGCAGACTTGGCTGCAGCCGAGGCGACGCGGGGGTCGACAACAGAGGCGAGGAAGGCTACCGAGCTCATCACCGGGTTTCCTGCCTGGCTGAAAGGAACCGGCTGGAAGGCGAGCGGCCCCAGGGACGAGGAGTTTTCCTCCAGGTAAGGGTCTTCGATGGGCAGCCGCAGGAAGTGCAGGATGCACTCATCCTGCGTACGGCTGCCCACGTGTTCTGAAACCTTGTTCCAGTCGTCCTTGAACATCTCCAACCCCTGAAGGGAGTAGAGCAACATTTAACTTCACATGTTTACTTGTATCAAATACTCTAATGAACACAATTACTTTTAGAATCATTTGTACCTCAAGGAGTAGAAGTGTTTCTTGTTCTGTCCACTCCCTCATAGAGCTCGCTGTACTCTTGCTCTGTGCAAAGACACCACCATTTGTTACTATGAGCAAACAATAACAGCAAACATTTTACTATCGCGCAGCTCCCTAGACTTGTACCTTCACAGGGCCCGTCTTCTTGCTGTACATGTCAGTCCTCAGCCCAAAGTTCTGCAGATCTGCAGGTTTCTCCTTCACTTTGTCAGGGAAGGAGATAATCTGCTGGGTGGCCGGGGTCTACAGGTGCATAAGGTAACATAGGGACGTGTGTCAAAAATAAATACTTAGGGTTAGGAACATTTTTGCAGCCTATGGCAAACAAAAGACCAGAGTGTTATTGGTTCCACTATCCTGATCAATAAGTTACTAGTACTTGTATCAGAATACCATTTTTAGTAACGCTCCCAACCCTGCATGTGTCTTTATTGGTGTGGGTGTATATGTGGGTGTAAATATGGACCTGGGACGTTTTGGGCTGCAGGGGAACCAGACTGGACGGAGTGTCTGCCAGGACGTGGAAGTGAGAGGTGGGTGGGGGGCCCATGGGTGTGGGTCTGCTCTCAGAGTCCACCTGGTAGTTGATGAGGCCCCACTGCTCCAGGAAGGCATGAACTCTGAACGTAAGAAGCATAGAGTGAGCACGCTGACGGCAGTTTGAAAAAACACGTGAGGCTGTGTTAGAAATATCCACCTGCACCTACCTCATGATGGCACAGACGTCTCCGGCCAGGTTCCTGCGGCAGGCGGTGGACGTCAGGTACTCCTGAGGGTTCAGTCTGTAGGTGTCAATCATGAAGTTCCTGTACGCCAGGTAACTGAAAGAAGCAGGTGCATAGAAAGATATTTCTGTAGTCCCACATGTGAATCATTATTTTGGCGTATTTAGTGGCATAAAAACATGTTATATTGGGATGTGTGCTGATGAAATACTTACATCTCCGGAGTTTTGGATTTGTTCTTCCCATTAAAGAACTCTGGCAGGGCTCTGCGCTCAATGGCATGAACACTGTGGGAAAACAATTACAACACGGTGAGGACTCAAAGCAGAAATACTAATAATTTACTGACCTTTGAGACATGTTACATCATTTGAAACAATATTGACACCAGCTGATTTCAACCCATGCTTCTTCACATGTCTGATGTCTGAATTGTATTATAACATTATAGATATCTTTACTTTCACATTATCCCAAACATTCATACATGTCATGTTCACATATTAAACGTGTAACGTATCACTGCTGTTGTCTTACCATCTCCTACTACTTGACATGTCTATCCTATGTCATTATATTTATATGATGTGTTCATATCTTTTTTTTTGTACATGGAAGGTTATCCAGTGCAATAAGTGAAAGGTGTTTATATTTGTATTTATCACTCAAACATTTTGTCCATTACTGTTGCATCGCAAATGTATCTTTCTCACCTGTTGTAGTCGAACCAGGCAGCGTAGCTGGGTATGATGATGTGATGAGTCTGCTCGGTCACGTTGTCCTCGTGGAGGTCCGAGCCTTTCACTGGTTCGCCCTTCACGCTTGGAGAGCCTTCCTCCTCCTCCTGTCAGAACACAATCACACACTCATGTTGATGTATAGCTTTACTGGCATCATGTTTCCATCTTTCCCTGCACTTTACAAACTGCCTTACCTTGCCTGTTGTTTCCATGGACTCATCCTCTTGCTCGTCTGTTCAAATCCAAAAATAAAGGTAAGTAATTATAAAACGGACTGCAGACGAATGACATTTGCTTATTATAAAATGTACTGTCTCTCAAAATGAATGACTTTCACAGTTCACAGAGACTAAAAAACTATTTGATCTAATAAGAGAGAAACCCAGATCAAAGATAAAGTTATACAATGATATCTTATGACCTGATTTCATAAACAGACAATGAGGATCACAAAGCACACAGGTTTCTTTTAATAAAAGTATTTAGAGGTGACCATTGTGAACTTCTGCTCACCCAAATCTGCTCCCCCCTTGACTGGAGTTGAATCCGAGTCTTTCTTAGTGTTATCTGCAAAAAGAAAGAATGTCAGCCAGAAGAAGACAACGACTCATTTAATGTCTAGAAAGTTCAAACTGAGGATCATTTATTATTACATTTAGGTGTGTTTTGAAAATAGGTGTACTTGTTTTAGGTGTGTTTTGAAAATAGGTGTACTTGTTTAGGTGTGTTTTGAAAATAGGTGTACTTGTTTCAGGTGTGTTTTGAAAATAGGTGTACTTGTTTCAGGTGTGTTTTGAAAATAGGTGTACTTGTTTTAGGTGTGTTTTGAAAATAGGTGTACTTATTTTAGGTGTGTTTTGAAAATAGGTGTACTTGTTTTAGGTGTGTTTTGAAAATAGGTGTACTTGTTTTAGGTGTGTTTTGAAAATAGGTGTTCTTGTTTTAGGTGTGTTTTGAAAATAGGTGTACTTATTTTAGGTGTGTTTTGAAAATAGGTGTACTTGTTTTAGGTGTGTTTTGAAATAGGTGTACTTGTTTTAGGTGTGTTTTGAAAATAGGTGTTCTTGTTTTAGGTGTGTTTTGAAAATAGGTGTACTTATTTTAGGTGTGTTTTGAAAATAGGTGTACTTATTTTAGGTGTGTTTTGAAAATAGGTGTACTTGTTTCAGGTGTGTTTTGAAAATAGGTGTACTTGTTTTAGGTGTGTTTTGAAAATAGGTGTTCTTGTTTTAGGTGTGTTTTGAAAATAGGTGTACTTGTTTTAGGTATGTTTTGAAAATAGGTGTACTTATTTTAGGTGTGTTTTGAAAATAGGTGTACTTGTTTCAGGTGTGTTTTGAAAATAGGTGTACTTATTTTAGGTGTGTTTTGAAAATAGGTGTACTTGTTTTAGGTATGTTTTGAAAATAGGTGTACTTATTTTAGGTGTGTTTTGAAAATAGGTGTACTTGTTTCAGGTGTGTTTTGAAAATAGGTGTACTTATTTTAGGTGTGTTTTGAAAATAGGTGTACTTGTTTTAGGTGTGTTTTGAAAATAGGTGTTCTTGTTTTAGGTATGTTTTGAAAATAGGTGTACTTGTTTTAGGTGTGTTTTGAAAATAGGTGTACTTATTTTAGGTGTGTTTTGAAAATAGGTGTACTTGTTTTAGGTGTGTTTTGAAAATAGGTGTTCTTGTTTTAGGTATGTTTGAAAATAGGTGTACTTGTTTTAGGTGTGTTTTGAAAATAGGTGTACTTGTTTTAGGTGTGTTTTGAAAATAGGTTGTACTTGTTTTAGGTGTGTTTTGAAAATAGGTGTACTTGTTTAGGTGTGTTTTGAAAATAGGTGTACTTGTTTTAGGTGTGTTTTGAAATAGGTTGTACTTGTTTTAGGTGTGTTTTTGAAAATAGGTGTACTTGTTTTAGGTGTGTTTTGAAATAGGTTGTACTTGTTTTAGGTGTGTTTTGAAAATAGGTGTACTTGTTTAGGTGTGTTTTGAAAATAGGTTGTGTACTTGTTTTAGGTGTGTTTTGAAAATAGGTGTACTTGTTTTAGGTGTGTTTTGAAAATAAGTGTACTTGTTTTAGGTGTGTTTTGAAAATAGGTGTACTTGTTTTAGGTGTGTTTTGAAAATAGGTGTACTTGTTTTAGGTGTGTTTTGAAAATAGGTGTACTTGTTTTAGGTGTGTTTTGAAAATAGGTGTACTTGTTTTAGGTGTGTTTTGAAAATAGGTGTACTTGTTTTAGGTGTGTTTCCCTCTTCAGATGCTGGAACGGGTGAGGCTTCATCCAGGTCTTTGCTGGGGTCTTCCTGCTCCTCCTCCCTTTGGCCCCGTTTAGACTTGGTGTACGGGGTCGTTGGCCTGCTCACACAATAACATTGAAATGAAATAAGTCCACACACATACACACACACACACAGACACACACACACACACACACACACACACACACACACACACACACACACACACACACACACACACACACACACACACTACATAACGTCTCTGAAACAACTGGCCTTGCAACACAAAGCTCTTCAACGGCTGAAAGATAGATCGTTTCCTCAAGGCACTGACCCTTTTTTGGTATTCTTTTTCTTGCTCTCCTGAGGCGGGGGGGTGGGGGAGGGGGACGGCGACCTCTTCCTCTTCTTGGCGCTGCCTGGTTTCTTGTCCCTTCGCTCGTCTGGCGTGGTCACCTCATCTGTCAGGGTCTTGGCGGAGATCCTCTTCCTCTTCGGGCAGCCTTCTCCCACTTCATAGTCTTCCTCGTTCATCCACTCGTTATACTGGTCCAAGTCTAAAATCCACTTTGCATGGACCTGTGAAAAGAGAGTGTACAAGGTTCAGGTTCAGGTTATTTATTTGTACCCGTAGGTAGATTCTTTTGCAGAGAAAAAGACAAGGGTTCCATCCTGACACTAAAAACAACAACAACAAACTTATTCCACAGTTTAATCAGGTAATAATGCACGTTTTCAGCCACTTATTCGAGATATCATCAACAGTCAATTTAATGTCACAATGTAAGCTTCTATACATGGATTTAAATGCCTAGTCTGGAAATGAAATGAACGTTATTTAAGTGTAGCAACAGCAGAAATGACTTATAAGGGTGTTTTCAGATTTTCCTGTGCATCCTCCATAGATTTAGATGCTTCACTGCTCTAATTATCATGTCCTAGTGAGTGCGCAATAATTTACAAGTAAGCGACAGAAAGCTCTCTCATTCTTGTAGGTTTTTATAGAGCGTTTGTTTGTTTGTTATACTGGGCACGGATTTCAAAATGTTTGTATTGAATGACAGAAGAAATAGAGAGAAGAAATAGCAAGCAACAACAAGGGGAGGAGGTAAATACCTTTCTGGGCTTTTCTGGGCTGGGAGGATCCTCCACTGTAGCCTCAATCTCACTGGATGGGATCCAGGTATCATAACTAAGTGATGAGAGGAGAAAGGTCAAAGGTCAGTTACAGGGGAATGACTCCACGTTTGTGCTTGTAAAAACATCTTGGGTAGACTAAGGGGCAACTTAAGCTTGTAGGGTTTAGAGCAGTCTGAAGCTTAAAGAACGAAATAAGCAGATTCCCTTCACATTGCAGGAACCGTGTTATACTTACAAAAAAACGTTAAATTCTGATGTTCACCTACCCGTCAGGAAAATATCCCCAGTGGAGCAGCACTTGCTTGTCTCTCTTCATCACGGGACGAATCCATTCCTCTGGACCGAAAAGAGAAATGGATATTAGCCCAAAGCGAGCAGAATCACAATAAATAAACTAACTGTGCTTAAAAAACTAAATGTGAGCCTCACCTTCCTCCAGGCTGGTGGGAATAGGAACGACAACATGGGAGCTGGAGGCCTTCTCCTCGGTCACTGAGCCCTGCAGATGAAGTCACCAGAAATATTGGTAAAGGCACAACAATTAGGATTTGTTGATTTGTAAATAAAACATTCAGTGTTGGCACCAGCTCCCCATCTCTAGAGGGATAAGGCTGTTCACCAGCGGGTAAAACCAACTGCTTGATTACTCTTGTTTTCAACTAGCTTTGGGGTTTTGCAAGGCTATTCTTTTGCTTGCTCATCGTGTCTGCCATTTAGTTTGCTTCCTCTTGGATTTAAAAAGGTTGACGCCAGGAAATATCCCTAACGAAAGAAACATGTACAGGCAATAACGCTTTATTTTCAGGGAAATACTACTGATTGTGCATAAATATACAATATAAAATACGTTTTCAAATCTGCCTAAGGGCCTCTCGTGCAGGCTAGTTTTGGAAAAAGTTGTAACTGTGATACGGTGACTTTTAATAAACAAAATAAAAACCACACCTGATGTCTTTTGATGATGTCTTTCAGTTTCCCGAGCAGCTTGGGCTCTATGTCAGAGCTCAGGTAGATGACTGGTCTGCTCAGGCAGTTGTTCTGAAATGAAAAAATACAACAGATATGTGACTGAGTAAAACCCATACATTAGAATGAGCAGGAAATGTCTAAAAATATGAAATATATTCATGTGATCTCAAACAAGAATCTGTGTATTGGAGCTCTTCAGATTAGGGGAGCTGGATGATTGTGTGGTGTAACTGCAGGACTGATTAAGTCCTTAAGTAGGATTACTGCTTAGGTCACATGACTGGGTGCAAATCATTATTTCTATCTGTAAAGCTCAGGCAGCCTGATTCTCCGACACGTCACAAATATCATGTAATCACAGGAGCACAGGAGTATTTGTATTTGCCCTCATATAGATCTGGTGCTTTATGCTAAAAACTAACAACATAAATACATGACCTGACTCCTAAAGCAGCCCACAACAGTTCATCTCTTACACAACAATAACAACAGTGTTATAGTAAATGTTGTCTTCATGTTGTTTAAGTGTGTGGAGTGAAATACGCTTTATTTAATCTAACATTTAAAAAAACACTGCCATAACACAACAAAACATAACAAATCTAATTGCATTTTCGCTGTCTAGGTAAAGTGTGTCACAAACCTGGATAATGTATTAGGTGAACTCACCTGCACTAAGGACTTCTCGATGGTCATGAACATCTCAACATTTCGGTCCATCCTCGATGGATTCTGGAAGTCAAACCTGCGCCTACCAGGAAATTAGACTGGAGTTACACACGAAACGGCAACAAACACTATAATTGTGTACTTGAAGCACTTAGATAGCATTGTTTATTTTCACTTTGTCTGTCCAGCAAACATTAATGCAAGCTAAAAAGAAAAGCCTTACCATCCTTGGTCACTCTTGAACTTGTAGGCAGCGGCCAGGATGTGGCAGAGGGATCCTCCTGACTTAAAGTCCAGAAAACACTTCATCTGAAGACACATGGATTTAAGAATAATGAATTATCATGTATAACAAAATGCAGTTGTAGTTTAGTCCATTATGTTACAGATAAAAACCATGACAAAACAGAACAAACCACAATATGTGTAGCATTATTGAAGGCCATTTTGGAGGAATGTAAAAAAAACAATGGTATATCTTCTGGGCAGATAATATAAAGGGCATCGTTTACATCAAGGCAAGGCAAGGCAAGTTTATTTATATAGCACTTTTAAACACAAGGCAATTCAAAGTGCTTTACAAAAAATGAAAGACATTAAGAAAATGGCATTTAAAATCAGTCATTAAAAAGAAAAGCTAGTAAAAGAAACATTAAAAGAAAAAATACATGGATAAAAGTTACAGTGCAGTCTAAGATGTGAATAGTTCAATTAAAAGCAGCGACAACAAGAAAAGTCTTCAGCCTGGATTTAAAAGTAATCAGAGTTGCAGCAAACCTGCAGGTTTCTGGGAGTTTGTTCCAGATATTTGGAGCATAATAACTGAACGCTGCTTTACCATGTTTAGTTCTGACTCTGGGGACAGAAAGCTGACCAGTCCCTGAAGACCTGAGAGATCTGGATGGTTCATAATTTAGCAGGAGGTCAGAAATGTATTTTGGGCCTAAACCATTCAGTGCTTTATAAACCAGCAGCAGTATTTTGAAATCTATTCTTTGACACACAGGAAGCCAGTGTAAAGACTTCAGAACAGGAGTGATGTGATCCACTTTCTTAGTGTTAGTGAGGACTCGAGCAGCGGCGTTCTGAATTAGCTGCAGCTTCCTAATAGATGTTTTAGTGAGACCTGTGAAGACACCATTGCAGTAGTCCAGTCTACTGAAGATAAAAGCATGGACAAGTTTTTCCAAATCCTGCTGTGACATCAAAACAATTTCAAAATGTATGTGTTTAAATTACACTGAGATAAAGAGACATACTGGCAGCTTGGTGAGCGGAGGGTTGCTGACATGGCGACCGAACACCTCCTCCTGGAACTGGAGCAGCTGGACCACCAGGCTGGACAGAGACTTGTTGGTGGGGGGCTCGGCCTGGATGTACTGAGGGGAAGCAACACGGAGAGGCAGTCAGAGCAGGGCCACAAGGAGGGAACAGTGTGTTGATAGGCAGTGGTGGAAGATGTTTTCAGAACTTTAAATTAAGTAAAAGAAGAAACACTACAGTGTAGAGATAGATCAAATTAAATAAGATCAAATGTTTGGTCTGTCAGCAACAGCAATGTAGCTTTGAAAAGGATCACTGTCAAACATACAATTCACGCATAAGTAATGAATTTAAATCTAACTTGAGTAAAACAACGAGAGTTTTAGCATTAATATATTTCCTTAATTACCTCAAGTAAAAATACACATTATGCAGAATATTCCATTTATGAGTAATGTAGCATACATAATGTAGCATACTGGATTATAATGTATTGATGTGTTCATCACCTAATGTTGCAGCTGGTAAAGGGGGATCCCAATGTAATCACTATATCTATTCCTAGGGAATTTAATCCACTATATAAGTGGAAATGTATTGTTGGTTAATGTTTTGCATTACTAATATAAACCTATAAAGTAACTAAAGCTACCAAAGGAATACAGGGGAGTGAACAGTACATTATTTCCCTCTGAAACTTAAGAAGAGCAGTATTAAAATGGAAATACTAGTCAATAGAAGTATCTCTAATTTTCATTTAACTGCAGTGGTGGAGTTAATATTCTGTATATTTCACCATTTGCTCATAAATGCTGTGTGTGGTGAGATGTGCTGAAAAGTGGAGGGAACATTTCAATCTGCATTAATATTATCAATAACATAATGCTTTGTACATTCTAAATGGGGATTTAATGGTAAATATGGCCAGTTCCATCTTTAATAATGCATTGTTTTTAAATGAATAACCCCGTGATTGTATTTAAGAGCCTCAGTTTTGATCCAGATGGGCCACGGCTTCAGTCCGCGCGGCAGCAACATCTGGATCTGAGCTGCATTACCGTTAGCATTAGCTACCTAGCTAGCTAGCAGGCTGGCCGGCTTTACTCATCCCTTTTGCAAAATACCATCCTCACAGAACTGACTGTGAGCTGCCTTTGCATTTGTTCAGCTCCAATAGCCCTAAAGTGATTCCGCCATGCTCGGCCGCATCTGTTGCAGCGGCCGGCTCAGCATCCTTTTGTATCCCGGCTCAAACAGCTGGATGTTCTCCTCCTCTCTTTGTCACTGCCTCTGCCCAATAGGTAAGTGACCACATTTCAGGTGGAAATGTGTAACCTCAGCGTGTGTGGATACAAAACATGCGGTCAGTACCTTTTTGTAATTCTTTCCCAGCCAGACGCGGACATTATCAAACTGAGAAACGGTATCAGACGCTTCGAAATATTTTACATTTGGGCCGCCGTCTTTCTTCCGCACCGCCATCTTTGACTGCAGACAACTGGTCTATGCCGCGCGCCGCCCAGCGGACACGGCGCGGTACTGCAGCGGCCGGCAGGGGTAATAACCATGGTAGTAACAGCCACTGTCCAGCAGGGGACGTGCCTATGTAGAGAATGAGTTTCAAATGACTTCTTCAGGATGCTAGAGATTCAATTCAAAGGTTTTATTGTCATATGCACAAAGCTAGTGTAGAAATGGCAATGAAATTATTTTGACCTGAGCTCCTCCAACAATGCAACATATATAATAAAATACAAAAATAAAAAGTAGTGGAAAACGTCTATAGAATATGATATGTACAAGAACAGAATATGACATTAAATAATGTAAATTAATAAATTAAGATTTGCACACATATTGCAATACGTATTCAGTATATTTACAATTAAGCAAGACCAACAACTCATCAATGTTAAAAAACACGTTCTGCATTTTTTGTACTTTTTACAACACTCACTGCATGTACTTCATGCATAATGTACCTACTTTGGATTCACATTTCAAAATCGACATACATTAAACAAATTCATAGTTATCCATATCTGTATAGATCTAAACTCCTTTAATTTGACTTTATATTGTTCTTTTCATTTTTTTCTTTCTTACATTACTTATTTTATTATCCTTGAGTAAACTCGTACCTTTCCCATCCTGTGTTTCACTCTTATTACTGTTGCTGCTATGACACCAGAATTTGACTATAAGGATCAATAAAGGTGTATCTTATGTTATCTTGTAGTTTTGTATTAAGGGTATTTGTCACTCACACACAAATCCTCTTTTTCATAAAGTTATATTTCCATATATCTATTTATCATCTCATTCCCTTTCGCTTATTAAAATTGTGCAAAAATGTTTGGGACTTAACTTTTCATCAATACTATGTAACACATATGTATATAATGCTACATTTTATTGTCATTTTATGGATATAATTTTGTGATTCTATCATCGTTTATATTACCATCATCATTGTTGCATTAGTGTTAACATGTTGGTGGACCTTATTTTAACTTGCATGTGCTGCTGGGTAGTATAATCTTTATATCAAAAGTGATTGTGATTCACAGTATATGAAAAATACTGAAATGTAAAGGCATCTGTAATTATACCAGTTAGATACTGTAGATGTGGGCAAAAGTATTTAAATTGTTTTATATATAAATAAGTTAAGTGCAAATAGAAAAACATGAAAGTATAGTTGGAGCATAAACGGCCACAAGATGGTAGTAGTGCTGAGCAAAAGAGTAAATCTATTTCTAGCTGCTTATTACATTTTCTCTTTTTTTGTGTGTTTTACTTTGGTAACCTGTTCTTGGCTTGTTCTTCCCATGGTTCTTCCTTGTCCTGCCCAAGATTGACATTCAAATAATGAACAATGTATTAAGAAAAAATAAATAAAAGCATTTGGCTGTGAGATGTTTTGTCTACAATCTAACTTGATGCCCCGTTTGTACTTGCAGAGAAAAAGCGACAACACAGTAAATTCAATGTAATCTAAATAAAACTCACTCAGCATCTTCACAGGGACGTTCTTCAGTGGCAGTGAGTGCACATATTTCAGGTATCTGTCCCTCATATCCTGCTATCAATTACTTATTTTGATTGCATACGACCTGAACTATTTGTTCTCTTCAAAACGTATGAAGTTCATTTCACAATTTTCACAAAATTCAGTTATACAGGAACTATGCGCTATATGTCTTGCTAATTATTTAACATATATTTTGAGTTCAGGAGTCATATTGTGACAGCAGTAGGAGAAGTGATGCCCTCTAGTCTTATAGTGTAGGTGTAATTCCTTAAGTATTTCTGGCTAAATTAAACACATGTTCTTTCTTCATCTGGGTTATAAATACAAAGAATGTGTGATGAAAAAAATAAACAAAGGGATGGGATAATTACCGAATTTGCATTTGACTTGTTAAGTTATATTGTTCTAAACCTGAGGATGTGGGTCCCTATGAAGGGCTCACATATTTAATCTCAGTTGTCTTTGAATGATTAACACGATGATAATTGTCTTGATACAAAACATTGATGTGATTTGTTTTCACTAAAACTTGAATGTTTTTTTAAAGACTGGATCATTTTCTCTTCAGGCCACCAATTAATTCAAATATATCAATGATGGAACTGCACACAATTCATCGACATGTGCAACATTGACCAACTCTGCAGTCTTTCACTTTCAGATCATTATCTCAATTATGTTAAAATGAAAATATTGTCTTGCAGTCATCATTCAGTTTGATATCTGCAAATAATCCTGATTGGGTTAACAGGTACATACCTCCAGTTACTGCAACAGGTAAATAAGGTAAATGACAGACCTAAAAAAAAGGCATGCTCTGGCACAGGCTTATTCTATTATGTCCAAACTAATTAAAATCATACAATGCAATATATTATTAAATATGTATAAAAAAGAAAGTAAAATACCTAATGCAAGCAGTGCCTAGTCTTTAGGGAAATCTATATCATGCATTACATTAAAAGAATATCACAGGATGACACATGTCTCCCCATAATGAGTTACTCCAGAAAAATACTTTGTTTAAAAGTCATAGCAACTAGAAATTCAGCAGACATGAGAGTACAGAAATAACTGCTTTCATGTCTCTGACCTTTTAACTGGCTCTGTTAGTCAGAGGCTCAAATTAACCCTCATTAACAGAGAATAGGTGTGTGTGTGTGTGTGCGCGTGTGTGTGTGTGCGCGCGTGTGTGTGAGTGTGCGTATCTTACATGACCCAGGCTAATATGTTAAAGTCTAGAGACAACATAGAAGAGAGTAGTGCTTCTTGAACTAGTATTCCTCAGGCTGTCTGTGTGTTTGTATTTGCTCATGAGCGTGTTTGTGTGTGTGTGTTGTTCACCCGTCTGTGCTGAAGGAGAGAGAGTGAAGCCTATTGATTATTTTAATCCTCCTATTTGTGAGTCTGTGATCCTCTCTGCTCAGCCGTCCACAGGGGGATTGCTTATGGGGCTGAACGCTTCTCTCCTCAGTCCTCTCTCCCTGTCCAATTAACTTAACGCTGGAATCTGCGAGGAGGGAGCTCTGGGACTCGGAGGGTATAGTGCTGGAGGGGGGTGTGGACACACTGCTGAGATACATCCACCAACACTCTCCAGTCCAACATCTCCCAAACCTCTTGTTTGCACCACACGGCGAGAAGCTCAGCATCCAGAATAGTATTACCTTTCACTTTTAATTAAAGATCCATCTGCTTGCTTGATTCTGGCGAGGTGAGAACACGCTTCAGCCAGTGTTTCATTTTCACAGGGTGGCTTTGCAGAGGATAAAAGCATCACTAGGTGAAGAAGCAAGTCGTACTATGTGAGAGCCACCCTCAAACAAGCTGCTGCAGCTGTAGTTCTGTCACATCAATAAGTATTTGTCCAATTACTGTAAATGTTCAACTGTCTCTTGAAGCCTGGATCCAGAAAACCAAACCTTTGATTTTTGACTGCTTATTTAAAACAATACATTTCATACGTTACATTAATTAGGGGGCATGGTTAGTGGAAAGTCAGCTGTCAACACTGACACAATCTGCACTTTACAACGCTCTGTTTGTACCTGTTGCTATCTGTCTGCTTTGTGAATATGTATTTTTGTTTTGTTTTTATGTTTTTATATATGCTTTTATCATAATATAAGCATCTCTGTTGAATGTTGTTTTACTGATTGTATTTACCTGTTATTTGAAGTGAATTTTTGTTTTTAGGATGACTTTCAACATCTGTAAAGGGACTACAGACGAAAAATAGCCTGTTGGCTAACTTACATGCATTTACAGAAATGTCAATCAATGTGCACTGTCCCTGTCAAATACATATATAAATAAAAATAAATTAAATCTGAAGAACTTTACAGATACGTTCAACTCCTGCTATTGTATACATTATTATTTCATTAGTGCAAAAAAGTTTGTTAACAATTTGAAAAAAGGAAACAAGCACCAGGGGTGTAATGCACATTTACCTGTTGCACAATTCTTTAAAACGGAGGGTTCTGTATATAATAGCAAGAACCCAAGATAAAGTTGGCCCTAAATGTCTATTATACGAAAATGCAGATATTACAATACCAAAAAAACTGGCCCAAATAGACAATTGTCCACGGAGATTAACTGAGTCTGTTTTGTTAGAGAAGAGCTTCATTATTGGCAAAGCATTAATGGCACATTGATAGCAGAATAATGAGTCAAGCAACTGTTATGTTTAGGAACCTTTATTAGATGAATTTATTTTTTGCAGACTTTGAACTCCCGTTAATTGTAACTGCCCGGTTAGATTGGATTGGTTAAAAAATATATATATATGTTTGTTAATGCAGCAACATTAGCGTTAATATAAAGCTACAGATATATTGAACAGCACATTGTGTAGCTAGTAAACACTTACATGTGGGCCCCTTTCTAACTCCCAGGGTGCGCTATTAAAAGATTCCCCGGGGAAACCAACACCTGTTTATCGTTCCGGTAGGGTCACACCAAGCAGCATTGAGAAGGGGGTCGTGAATAAATATTAAATGTATGTAGGCCTATGTATGGTAACTTTCTTGTAGTTTTCTATAATTATGTTAATTAATATATGTTGACTATTTCTGATGTCATGTTTATTCATGTAAGACTTGCGTTTCGTTATTCCATGTCATATGAAGGTAGATATGGTGCAAAATGCGAGAGCGTGTAAAACCTGATGTGAGCACTTGCAGAAAATATCTGAGCTTGTGTGCATACATTTACACTTGTATAACATATCCACGTAACTGTGAACCAAATGTACACTTGTATAAAATATCCACGTAACTGTGAACCAAATTTGAAGTCACAGAAGAAGAAAAAAATGAACTTAGTGATGAAATGTTCACTTGCAGAAAAATACATATTTTTTAAATATATTTTCCATTACAACTGCAACTTGGTTATTACAACCTCTAAAATCAGTCATTACAACTTGACGAATCTGCTCTGTGGCAGTTTAAATCGACGAATCTGCGGTCTTGACTTTTGCTACACTTCTTGCGATAAATGTGTCGCAAAAGTAATTTTCACCTGTAGATGTGGGGAGGGAGGGGGGTTGGAGCGAAGCGGCGGAGCTATCAGAACGATGAGGCTTGGGTCAGTCACAGTCACAGTCAGCCACAGTCAGGTCGAACCGGATGACAGCGGGGCTAACGTTTCGTGTCGCTACCAGTCCGCTGACATGGCGCGTCAATCAACGGTACATTTTGCCCAGTATTACTTTGAATATTATTATTGTGATTGAGGATTAAATCCGCTTTGAAGACCACCGTTTTATATCGTGCAGTTTAGCGGTAAAATAACGTCAGTCAGCCAGCTAACGCTAGCTTTGTTGAGTTTATGCTAGCTAAACAAGTAGTGGTTGTAGTCTACAGCAGTAATTAATATATTATAGCCTACTGCTTTGGCACTAACGGTTGATAACCGTTTATGAAAATAAAACCAATTGAACTGTGCTGAAATAATGACAAGTTTTATAATTGGCTTGGGCTCCTGCTGTGTTTTTAAAGCCTTTGTAAATTATTCATGCTATTTTCTATTTAGCTAACGTCGAAGTAGTGTATGTGAAATCAGCCTCACAATAAGATGTGTGTATATTACAATGATTAATTAATGTCATATTTCAAGATGATTACTTAGATATTACAATATGGTTGGTTGAGCTGGAGTTCATTATTATATCTGAAGAACGAACCCAAACCTTTTTGTTTTTATTAATTGTATTACCAAATTGATATCAAATAAACAGTACGCATTGGTAACACAACTTCCAAAGTTACAGTAAAATAAAAAGGCCCCTGACTCGGACAATACACAATCCAACATGTTCAACAGAAGAGAATCAGTTATATTGTTTGTACACATGGTACTTTACATATATATATCTGTTTGTTTAAGGTGTCCAGGTGATGCAGACAGGCTGGACCAGAGAGTGAGAGACAGAACTGGACTCCTCACAGCAGTGAACTTCAGCACAGGTACAAAGACTCTTTTTTCATACTGTACAAAGAATCAAGAAAGATATTGGTTTAAATAAATGAAGTATTGACTTGAATACACTGATATACATTCCATTAAACAATACTAAATACTAGATCACCTACACATCAGTTAAGTTGAGGTTTTTTTCCATGCAAAAGGTTACATTTAGATATTTAGCAATATGACTTTGTCAGCTTTCTAATTTAATGTATTGAAGGCAAAGATATTTAACACATAGTGAGAACTGCTACTATTTATCTCTCAATATTGTCTGTAAAAAACGTGGTCAAAGTTATTCTTTCAGTGAGACAACAGAGCAAGCTTCTACAGTTGCGCTACGTTTTGTAACAGTTAAATATTATTTTGATAATAACATATATTTCAATGTTGATGAATTTCATACTGTTCATTCATAATCTGATTACAATTACATTTTTTTTATATCAACAGCCCCTAAACACACAAACACATCTCTTTCATAAATAACACACTTGTTCTGCAATAATATGTTTTATGTTTCCTGTCATTTTTGTTAGGAAAGGACATGCCTGAAAGACACGACTCAGCATCTCCTCTTTCTCTGAGGGTCAAGAAGAACATCCAAGAGGAAAATTAAAAGCTGATGTTATGAGATTTTAAGACCAGTACAGGACATTCACTATAATACTTCACTTCACTATAATTTATAATAAATAGCATGGATAATTTACAAAGGCTTTAAAAACACAGCAGGAGCCCAAGACAATTATAAAACTTGTCATTATTTCAGTACAGTTCAATTGGTTTTATTTTCATAAACGGTTATCAACCGTTAGTGCCAAAGCAGTAGGCTATAATATATTAATTACTGCTGTAGACTACAACCACTACTTGTTTAGCTAGCATAAACTCAACAAAGCTAGCGTTAGCTGACTGACTGACGTTATTTTGCCGCTAAACTGCACGATATAAAACGGTGGTCTTCAAAGCGGATTTAATCCTCAATCACAATAATAGTATTCAAAGTAATACTGGGCAAGTAATGGGCAAAAACTTACCATGCCCGAGCCTCGGTGTTCTGATAGCTCCGCCCCTTCGCTCCAACCCCCCTCCCTCCCCACATCTACAGGTGAAAATTACTTTTGCTACACATTTATCACAAGAAGTGTAGCAAAAGTCAAGACCGCAGATTCGTCGATTTAAACTGCCACAGAGCAGATTCGTCAAGTTGTAATGACTGATTTGAGAGGTTGTAATAACCAAGTTGCAGTTGTAATGGAAAATATATTTTAAAAATATGTATTTTTCTGCAAGTGAACATTTCATCACTAAGTTCTTTTTTTTTCTACAAGCTACAAAACTTTTTTTTTCTGTGACTTCAAATTTGGTTCACAGTTACGTGGATATTTTATACAAGTGTAAATGTATGCACACAAGCTCAGATTTTTTTTCTGCAAGTGCTCACATCAGGTTTTACACGCTCTCGCATTTTGCACCATATCTACCTTCATAAGAGCACCCCTTTTTTGGTAGCACCTAAGGGTGTGGTCAATATAACGCTGCACTTTCTAACAGTGCTATATTCCATGATTTAAAAAAAGCTTTTACATTCAATGGGAGGAGAACTACACACAAATTGTGTTTGTTAGCAGTGTATAATTTACTTTTTCTTTCTTTTGTTCTCGTTTTGGTCCGTTTTAATTAAACACAAATAATAAATGAACATCTATGATTGTTTTTTCCAGAATGGCCCTCGAAATGCTGTATCAAATAAAAATGTTTTAAAGGTCTTTATGTTAATTATATATCAATCAAGCAAATAAGTTGGGTACTTTGACCTTTTTGCTTTTCTTTGCCTACCCCCCCCCCCCCCCCCATTTTGCTTCATTGTTTATTTGTCTTTAAGTTGTTAACTTAAGCATCTTAATATCAATAGCAAAATAATATCCACAAAGTCAGATTGATGTAACTTATTATTTATTCTAAATGAGGAAACGTGCCTTATGTTTATTGTTTGGCTCTTGTTTAAAGTAATGGAAGATATGTGTCAGCTGTTTTCATATCTGAACCTCGCTCTGTGATAGGTTTGACAAAAGCTGATAAAATCTTAAGGTGGTTGTAAGAACCAAATAAACACCCTGAGCAGTGTGTGAACCTATTTGGATATTCCTGTAAAGGAAAGAATAAGACAAGTATACTGATTTACAGCAGTGACAGAAAAATAATTTCAGAATTTTCTTTTTTTTAATTGTGTTTCAGCATTAGAGAATGGGTAGAGGGCAGAGAAAATGTTGATTTCATACATAACAAATACACACAACTCAGCTTGCAAAGTACAGCAACATGAACCCAGACTGCTCGTGAACAAAGGTAACAGCGCCATAAAAACACACAGTAGAATGCAGCATGACACAGATTATGTAAAGTCACTCATGATAAATGTATATTGTACATCACAACATTTGGAGGGGTTTTCAGTCACAGTACAAGAATAATCGTAAAAGCTCACACCCAAGTCTCATTGAGGTACAGTCATGCTATCGGGCTTCAAAGCTGGATCTGTGTCACTCGTTGGGCCAAGTTTTCTTCCATTGGCACTTCAACTACTATAAACCTGTTCATAGGAGTTTTATATTATACCCATTTAAGCATTATATTATGGGAAAAAAATAGAATTGTTATACATAATAATTTGGTTACATCTACCTATTTATAACTTGACTGGATGCAACCTTTAATCAACACAGTGACATGCATCTGTTGTTCCCATAGGTGTTTCCCACCAACCAAACAAAGCCTGGTCCCCATTTGGGCTTTTATTTACAGCAGTTACATCCAGTGACATACATATATTCACAATCATGGTCCTCAGTTAGCTTCTGCATTTCTTAAAGTTGTTGACAACATTTGCATGGATGGAATGTTGCAGAGGTTTTCAATAGAAATCCTCATCAGATTTATTATTGTACCAGTTTGTTTGCATGTCTCATAAGAATGAAAAATAAAGTGTAAGGCACATACAACCTATGGGTATGGCGTAGCAGTATAACATCAAGAGTCACATGCATTTTAAAAGATATCCTTATATGGGTTACTTACTAGTACAATTAAAGAAATTGCTTGACACTTTATTTATTTGGTTTTTTGCAGAGTTAGATGAGACACGAGTTTAATGTCTGTAAAGTTAATATAGTGTCAGATAGCATCCGGCTAGCTTAGCACAAAGACCTTTAAAAGATATGCCAACCATTACAAATGTTTGTTTCTATGTTTTTGTTGTTGTACGAATTGAAAAGACAATATACGCATTTTATCAGACTTTCAAAAGCCCCAGGCTAGCTAATTCTACAACCTTTCCAATGCTTTGTTAGCAGTTTATGTTTATGAGGGGAAACTCAGGCAGCTATCTAAGCTTCACAGTTACGAGACTCCATAGACAAAAACAGTATATTTACCTTGCAGAACCTACAGAACGTTCTGGTCTAACGCTGCCTGCGTCACTTAGTTGGTGGTGTTATGTGAATTTGGGGAAATCAAACCACTTTTGTTCTACTATGTCTATAACCCAGCCTTTACAGTGAATGGGCAGAATCGGATTGATATCAATGTTCTCATCTAACTCCCGGCAAGAAAACAAACAAGCTTTTTTCCACACAAGGTTAACCTATTTCAGCAAAGTCGTACAGCAAACTGTGGATGGCAGATGTGAGTGTGACTTACAGATGAGGCTGCAGAGGAAGCCGCAGCTCATTAGCAGGACATCATGAGGCTCTGCTATGAGCTCTGGCTCAGGGAACATCTCAAAGCTAAACCTCAGTATCGATATACTGTATGTGTTAAGGGACTGTTACCAACAACCTGACACCCCCTCCCTTAACAGGAGCCAGAGACTGTGCAAGTCAAACTAACAGCTACGTGACGCGTTTACACCCCAACACAAACTGAAGGGTAAACACACGCGTACGCTCGCTCACAGGCATGAACACAGACATACTGGATTATGTTCATGGTGTTGGCTGTATTATCAGCTAGGATCAATATATTCATGAGTTTTCTCGTTTGGAAATCCCTCTCACAGTGAAGGCGAGAAGCTGCAGTCGCACTTCGATTTACAGTCTACATTCAGAGATCATTTCAGTCGATTTCAGACCGATGGCTGAAATGGTCATCTTTTCTCAGCCCAACAACTGATAGGTAGAGTTCTATTCATGTGAGCACCTCTCCTGTACGTGTGTACAAGCTGATTGTGCATGTGAAACAGATGCGAGCCATTTGTTTTAGCCATGCTTACACATACTGTACATGGCACAGAATAATGATTACACAAGTGTGTATCAGAAGTAAATGTTTACTGGTAATATATACAATACTATATTCATTTTAACACACATTGTCTATTTGTTAATTGTGTTTGTGGTATTACATGTTTTGTGTATTTAACAGCATTGAAATGACAAATTACGTCATGGTGGTGTTAGATACAGAAAGAGGAGGAAACGTTTTGCTTGATAACAGAGAGAGAGGGTATATCAATGTGGGTATACTGTCAGTCGGGGTAGATGAGGAAGCCAGAGAAGGTGCTGTATTTGTTGGTGTTCCCGCCGTGAACTTTCCCCCCGTCCAGCTGCACACACACTTCGTCCCCCACATCCAGGTGCAGGATGACACTGTTGGAGGCATAGTCGTAGTTCTGATCTGCATCTTGGGCGATTGCACTGGCCCTCACCTGAGACAAAGAGGAAAGACTGTGTTAACAGGCTGCTAAAAAAAACGAGTAGAAATATGGAAAAAAAAGGTTGATAACCATGTCATGTGGAGGAGGTTAGTTGGCATTTCAAGCCGTTATTATGAAGATATGAAGCAGAGAGATACTGTATATAACTAGGGTCTGGAGGTGCTGTGGCTGACAGTCGATATATATCAATATCTTCAACTCTGACTGTTCATATGAAAAGGAGTTAATGGTTTTTGCCCAATTCTAGTTTTAATAGCTTGAAAAACTTCTTTATCAGCACAGAATTTGATGGGAAAACGCAATTCTCCACTGACATAATTTCTTTAGTCTGAGCTACTTTTTGAAGTGAAATGTAATATAGAGTTAGAGCCTCGGCATGAAAATGTGAGGCAGGTTACTTTGTAAAGGCAAGACAACTCAGCTACTACTAGCTACTCTTTACAAACACTATTTCATATTATTTACATTCTCTACAACTTCTTCTTTAGAAATGTCATATCAATAAAGCTCATTCAAATAAAAAATGTATTGCAATAAAATACATCAATGCTACACTTTGATGTAGATTTTGCATTTAGCTTTGACGTATATAGATGCATTCATGGGCATTATCTTGAATACATATGAATGATTTATTTTTAATGGCTAGTTAGCTAGCAATATTTCATTATGGAAATTGATTTATCAGTCTCATCCATATGTCCGTACAAGCCTCTGCTCCCATAATCCTCTCTGCTGAATCTCAGCTCCTCTTGTAGCCCCAATACACTTATGATCACTTGCAAAGGAGGCATGTTCACTACAGCTATCTAAATGTTAATTGCTGGTTTGAGGAGATAGTCATGGCAGAAATATGGATTAGTATGCATGTAACATTAAGAAAGTATGTATCCATATATACACTGATCTAACGCAGAGTGGTTATTAAGAATAATCCTAATTGAAACAGGAAATGTTTAAGATTAAGTGTTTTATTTCACAGGCTGATGACTTTAATAGGTTTATCTTTTTCATCTATGACCCTAAAACCAGTATGTTCATGTAATCTGGATGTTTCTGGTGCCATTTTATTTCCTGTTTCATTCTGTGATCTTGGTGTAATGTCATCAGTACAGATGCCTTCCTGTCCACTGGTTAGATAGATGAGATGTGCACTGATCTCTGGCCTCAAACCTCTATCTGAGAGCATAACCTTTCTTAGCCGCCATCAATTTTCTAGAGGATTGTTGCTCTCACACCTGATCCACCTGTTGCAGAAGAGAGGCTGATGGGGATTGCAGGAAGGGCATCAGGGAGGACATCAGTTCATTCGTGGTGCAATATCAGTAAACACAATGAGCGTGCAGACATACACCCACTGGGTGCTGATATCTGGATAGTTTTGGTTGCAGCTAGTTTCAACAATTGTTTATGACATTAGCTACCAACTATTTCAGGCAATTATGGTATTCAGTTTTCTAAGGTTGGCATATGTTCACCTTTTCGCTGGTGAACTTAATGGTAAACAGTTACCTATTTGTCATGGATATGGAGCAACATGAGCATGAATGTGTGCCCCTGATTAATCATATCCTATACATTTAGCTCTACTCTTCACCAACTCCTGAGAAAAATGTATCTGACTCCTTGGCTGCTAAATGATTCTCTAGGTTTACCATCAACTTTTTGACCAGCCTGCTACAGCCTCAGATTTTGCTGGTGATAATGAACCAGAACAGTGAGCTGAAACTTACAAAAATGCTTCACAGGCATACGTGGAAAATTGTATGTGGTAAGTGGCTTCACACTTTTATGTAATAAAATATTATCTTGCCACCTATAATTAAAATAAATGTACAGCAAGCGGCTTAATTATTTTGAGCAATTTAAATTGATTATCCTTGAGTTTTTAAATAACATGAGGAAACTGAAATACATTGAAATATTAAAAAAACTAATTAATATACAGTATGTTAATCTAAACATGGAAAATACACATTTGCAAGGACAAAGAGGGTTGAATGACACCACACCCTCAAAATGACCAATCAATGTAATCAACACCACACAGTTACAACAAGAGCCTGCTATTGTCAGCTTCATAAACTGCCATTCAGGTCTGCCATACAGCAATTGCAAAACAAACACACTGAAGATGCATCATCTAGTGTGAAGAACACACAACCTGGAGCCTGACACAGTTTTAAAAAGTAATACCGTCTGATGAGCCATTCTTCACGCTTTTATCTCCATCTGGACAGGTTTATGTGTGAGGATGTCTGATTGAACTTGATGCTGGAGCTGTAATGGTAGTACCAGCCGTTAAAAAGGAAGTCGTTACATCTGAGGATTACCACACGTGTTTACATAGCACTTAACACAAATATGATACCGCAGAACTAATGATGGCCGCATAGTCCAAGATCATAATGTTTCCATACATGTTGCTCTTAAGAAGAGGTTTCATTATGACCTAAATCAAAGAAACACCTGCATTAGCCTTCCCAGTCCTAATGTTTTACACAAAAGATGTGCAAAAAGCTTTTTCTTTATTCATCATGAAGGTGTTTCTGTTCAATTCCAAGATGTTTTCGCATCAAATAAGCAAATCTGATAATAAATTGCACTATCATTTGGTAAGTAAGCAACTATTCAAGCAAACGATCCATTTAATACTGGAAAATAAAGTACACAAGCACATACATATTAATGAATGCAAATATGATACCCTCACTCTATCCTTGTCTCCTGCTCTCGTCCATCATCTCCACCAGTCATCAATAGGATAAATGAAGAAAGACCAAACAACACATTTTTACTCATCCTTCATTAAATGGTGATTTTTTTTTCTCCCACCCATTTAATCAATTCAACGCTATATATTTATTTATCCATACAGGCGTTTCTACCACGTAAAGAAGGTGAACATTTGTATTCCCCACCTGGGGACAGAAATGAATTGGTGCATTTCCTTTGTTTTAATTCAACTCACATCACTCCATTAATTGTTGTCTCTCGCTCCACACCTCACGCCCCTTCCATCACCCCTTTCCCATTTGCAACCCCAACGCTATCTCTTCATTCTGGACCCATCCATCCATCTTTTTGTGTCCTTACACTCCAATTAGATGCAGGTCACGTACACATTTTCTCTCCCCCGCAATGGCAGTGTTGGCGGGAGCAGCGACTAAGTGTGTCCCTGTCCGGTCTAAATCGGATTGATTAACGGCGTGCTGCTGTGGCAGGTCTCCTGAGGACCCCTACATCCCCCCCCACATCCCCCTCTGCAGCATCCCTCCCTACCCCAAAATACGTCAGCGTGGGCAATACACGGCTGCAGGCTACGGTAATTGGTAGTCGGATAGCCATGGCAGCTCCCGGACTAATAGGTCCAACTCCTCAATAACTCCATACAATCACAATAAATGGGGGCACAGGATAGGCTACGTTGGTCAAATGGGCCCATGAAACACTAGCAAGGGGTGATAAGACCCCCACATATATACACACACACACACACACACACACACACACACACACACACACACACACACACACACACACACACACACACACACACACACTCCATCTCGCTCTCCCTCTACATCAGCTCTCTTTGTGTTTTATGAATCTCAAGTGAACACCTGAATAAAACCACACAGCATACAGTATGAGACATTTGTTATTTTACTGTTAGACTGTTTTGCTCTGGAGGGACTGAACAGCTCCCCTGAGTAGACCTAATAGGTTTTAGGAAAAATATAACAGCAAAGAGATTCTGACATCTTGTACGTCCAACATCTGTCTACATGGTTGAACGGCAGGATTCCCCTGACAGTATAGACTCTAGAGTTAGAGGCTGACAGGCTGCTGTAACCTGCTGCAAATACAGACAATATACAGTTACAATTAGCTGGTTTTCCTCTCTGCATGTGCATACATAAATGCATTTATCTTAATAAGTCTGTGATAAATGTCCTAAACAAAGAAGATCGTACCATTTTCAAACATGAAATACTTGAAATATCATGGAGAAAACTATATAAAAACAAAGATACAATAAGATGAGACTGCTGGGTTCTGTCTACTCGTATGTTTAAGGGTCCTATAGGTTGCAGCAGTGATATTCACACCACCTCATTGAAATGGCCTATTAAACGTGAACATCAACTAAGTATATTTGCCAGCCAAAAGGACACAATGTTATTTATGGCTTGTTATGGTTGACTTCATTATAAGACACCCAGGTTTAATTATCCTCGACTCCACTAGACAGTGGAGATGCTGACATTTAGTGTGTTATGTTTATGATTAATTCATGGTTGCATTGCCCCTATTTATAATACCCCAATGGACAATGTAGCTACTATACATTTAATGCACATATTTGTAAGAGTGTGGTATTTAAGATATTATCACAGTCATCAAAATGAGTTGACAATGAAATGATCTGCATCAAAGTGATTGAAGAACAAGATTATTTTTATTTATTAAAAAACCAAATATATGTTGACATAATTTGACCATTGTAAAATGGACCATGAGTAGAAAGGGAGAACTGTGCTGTAGTACAATTTAGTTGTATTTACTGTACTTGAGTATTTTGATTGTATGCTGCGTTATACTGTCCTACTTTTAATGCAATTACTTCTCGTGAATACGATTTTACAATAAAACAATAAATGTATAAAATCTGGTGCATTATCATAATTATATTACATAGCAGTATCTAAAGTAAACCCAGCTCCACCTCAAACAGCTACAACAGTTTAATGCAATCATACATCAGTATTATATTAGGAATCTAATCATTAATATAATTCCCAGAGGTCATTTTCCTCTGCATACTTTAACTGTGATACTGTACACTGTAGGTATCCAACAAATGTATCTAACTGATCTTAATTTTACCGATTGCCTTAAAAAAAGACTTAAATGTAGCTAAGATTAAGATTTTTAAGATATTTTGCTTCCTGCTTTTGAGTGAAAGACTTTAACTCGTAACTGATCATCTATACATTGTTTCATTAGAGATCATTTTTCACTTAAGGATATAAAATAAATACTATCTCCAACACTGTGCAATATATTATAATTTCTTTGACCAAGCCGGAGCCTTTGACATAGCAGAGCTGCAGGTCCGGCTGTCAGAAACAATCACAGTGAAATCCTTTTTTCTCAAAGTGTGCAGGAAGCGCACCGGGGCTTTGAGAGTGAAAACAAGAGGGAAAGGCAAATCAGGATTATTGTCAACAGCGGCGGAGATTGATAGCGACAAGGGAGTGAGTTTCTGTCTTTTGGCTCAATGCTGTTCTGACTTGATCTGCTGCTGTTGGGGAGAAGGGAGACCCACGGGACAATAGAGAAGATTACACTGCCTCCACTTTTGATTAGGGGCCAACACTAAATGGGGAGAGAGCGGTGGAGAGGTCTGAGAAAGGTGTAAGAGTGAGAGGAAATTGACAGCGTGGAAATAATTCCCAGACGGTGCTAAATGCTCAATACAATCTACATTTCAGCTGTGTTCCACTGATTTGTGTGACGTTTTTAAGGGCTGACATACTGTATTTCAAATGTATTCGACCAAAGATGTTCATCATTTTTATGTGTATCGACCCAATATCAAAGTGTGTTCATAGTGTTTATGTCTGAGCTTTGTCTCAGGTAAAAATGATTGGAAGTAGGGCGTAAGAAAGAAAAAGAACGATATGTAGTTTTGAAAAAAACAAGGGTGTAAAAGCAGAAATTTGTACAAGAACACTTTCACAGGCGCGCAGCTGCACACTCCTTTAACAGTCTAAGCACATGATTCGGGTAAAGAAAGCCAAAGTTGAGAGGGGCTTTGAGTGATGGGGAGGGAGCCTGTTGGATAACAAACTGATCAAGCATGCCTGCTTCAGAGGAAGGGTGGGTATAAATGAGGTTGGGGAGGCTGGCTGTCCATGTAGTGTGTTATTTTTTCAGTTTTGTTTTGTTTCGCGGTGGTGCCTTGATCCTCTGGTAATAAAACTGACAGGATTCATTCACTGTGATGTACAGACCTCTCAGAGCAGAGCGAGGCGATTGAGACGGGGTCTCTTAAACTTACCTGAGGGACCTCTAAGGGTAAACTGGGAGAGAGAAGAAGGGCAATTGAAATGGCCCTTTTTGTAAAAGCGGCTGTGTTCTCTCTACCTCCCCCCTTGTGCAGCCAGAGGTACACTGCTTCTATTATGCAGGTCAGCATGTAACCCTTCTCCTGCACTGCAGACTCACACACTAATTGGCATACTAAATGTTAATATTTTTGCCATGACACTCAAGACCCAAGGTGTCAAGATGTTGATTAAAAAGTCTCTAATTGGCTCTAGACTGAAACCTTTGAGGGTAGAGGAGATGCCTTAATTGGATATAAATGGATTTTGTAGACGGCCTACCTGCAGAGCATCAGCCTGATCCAAATCTTCAGCCCCTGAGTTAAATTATAGTATTCCTTTATGACATATTGTTTACTGCCTTTTTATTAGCTCCGTGTTTGCTTTACAAAGTGCACAGGGACACAAAGTGTGATACTCGTTCATTATAAAAGAGCTGTTTCAGGTCAGACGTTTATATCTCTCTAATTCTAATATACATGCACTTAAACATTTTTATAATCCAATATACATGTTTCCTTTGTTCATGTTACCTTGTCCTTATCAAACACTGCAACACTGCTGTTTGTAAAAGGGAGAAAATGCTGCTGTTTAATAATGAGGGGAAATAATGATATAATGTGGAAGCAAAAGGAAAGCACAACAAAGGCTCGACAAAACACGGTAACAACCGGCCGAGTCGTTTTAGTCGGTGGAATATAATGGCTGAGACCATTATAAGGGAAACAGATAGTCAAATAATGGCTGTGTGCATGAACATGTGCATAAATGTGTGTGTACTCAGAGAGAAAGACAGGAAGACAAAACAAGGGCAAGCTGCAGGGTATATGGGAGGACGCGTTCTGTTTGCTCTACACGAAATGATGTCTGAAAGGAAAAACGTTCATCCTTTATCACAGAATGTTCCCCATTATAATGCGAGGCCATTGTGCCTGACACCTAAGCAATGCACCACTAAAATGACTCTTATTATTAATTAATCTCACGATTGTTGGAGAAGAAAAAAACACAGCTACCAACAAATTAAATAAATTAGTGCCACAGGAGGCCCATGTTAACACCTTTTCTTTTCTAATCAGGAGCCTTCACTTCACAGGAGCTGCCTCACACCTACATACCGGAGGCGAGCTGTTCCTTGCCTCTAATTGAGTCCAAACTTGTCATCGCCACAACTTGTGTATTTAATTATGTAATTAGCTCATAGATCTTATTAGCTTATTTTGTAATGAACACGCATGGATCTTCATTACCAGTTTGTACTTTGCTGCTTGTTGAAAGTGTTAGACATCAATGGTAACCTCCCCCACTCTCACCCTGAAAACTGCTGGAAACAAGACATGTGCTGCCATCTTCAGCGTAACTCTTAAACTAGCTTCTGTTTTTACATATAACTTCTACTATTTAACTATCCTTTTACTTTTTTTTACTTTAATTTGCACTCCACACTTTAGGTAATGAAGGCTCAGGGACTGTGCTATTTTGTTGTTGTTGTTTTCTTTAGTTTTATATATATATTTTGCACCATGATCCCAGAGAAACGGAGCTGTCTGCCCTGCCCAGTGATGTAAGGTAAAAATGACAATAACCTTGAATAGATCTGATTTGAGCAAACCTAAATGACAGCAGTGTTCTGCCTAAATTCGAACCCTCATTTATGACTAAATCTCCTCCAAGGACAACGCTTCATTCACATGTTCCTTGGAAGGTCCTATTTCCTGAGTTGGTGTTTACATGGGCCCTGAATGTGGAAACAACATGGATGCTACAAAATGTATTTCAAAGCTTTCTTACCAGTATTAGCATGACAACAAGGAACAAGGAAAATATCATGTTAGCCATTAGCGTACAAATGTTTATGCTGCTTTCCGAGATGTTGTTCTGACTTGAGGTGGCAAAATCGTTGGGATTATTCAGGAGAATTCAGGAAGTGTGGAATTATTCTGACACTTCATGAATGCAGAACAATCTCGCAATGTTAACACAAATTAAAACTTAGTTTGTACATCTGCCCCATGATTCAGATCTGCTCCATAATGTGGTTCTCTGTTGGCCCATCCTAACCTTCCACCAAGTTTCATGATGATCTGCCCATAGTTATTCCATAATCCTGATGACAGACAAACATATATACAGTATAAAATGAAATACAAAACAACATAGGCACCTTAATAGGAACCTATCTATAATTCCACCCTGTTCCCCTTTAATACACATTATTTTAAACTTTATTTCCCCACTTTTAATTAATCTTTCCCTCCAACCTTTAGACCTTACATGGTTAGGGCTAAGCCACATGTCAGAGCATTTTAATAAGGCACAGCTTTGTCCCGCCGTAGGTCAGATCCAGCCTAATGCCACTGCCACATAATGAGGTCACCATGTCAATAGCATATGAGATGCTACTATACTACACTAATTTCATAAAAACTATAGTGTGTGTGTGTGTGCATGTGTGTGTGTGGAGGGTGGCATAGCAGAACGACCAACTGGCCAGTTTCTATCATATATTGGCCCCGCCATAAATATTCACACTCTCTCTCCATGCTCATCACTGTAAAGGGCAAAGTACATATTGGTGGTGAATTATATATCCATTGAAAAGGTCATCTACCTCAACACCAATCTTTTGATGAGTTATGGGACAAGATGAATGAAGAGGATTCCTTGCATTGAGTGATTCATTTAGTCATTGTTCATCAGATACACCTTTCGTTTTGATTTCACTAACGGCTGGGAACACGATTTTGATTTGTTTCATTAAGTTTTCCCGTCTCGTAAACTCCTAGCTTCACCAGAGGACAAAAATGCTCTCATGTTGCTTTTTCTGTCTTCCTCCCCCTCTGTCTACTCTCCTGTGAATATTCATCCATCTCTCTGTGACTTTGTCTCTGTCTGTCTGCAGGGACAAGTCAGCCCACGTGTCTGTGTCCTGCCTGTCCCCGCAGTGATCTCTCCTCAGGATGTGACTTATAATCAGCTCCTTTTGGCAAGACATTGATCAACACCACACATATCGGTCTGACAATTGTTACACACACATACACACAGCCATGAATGCTGCAAAACACATTGTCAAAAGGCATTGCTAATAGGAAAAGTTAAAAACGTTGGCAAATAGATAGAACCGGAGGATGACCCTTCTTTAATGGTCACACATACTTGCACAGAGCACACACAGTCTGCTTTTGGCCCATCCTATTAGGAGCAGTGGGCAGCTATTGTACAGCGCACCAGTCCACACTCCATATTTTAAGTCTGTGCGGTGACTTGAACCAGCGACCCTACGGTTCAGTCCAAGCCCCTACTGACTGAGCCACTGCCAGACACATTTAATTTTTTATATAAGTCTGTATGGTAAATAAGTGGAGCCAACATTATGTTTGCTAAGCTTAAGTTAGCATAACAGTTTGGCACAAGTCTTCCCCACACACGGCAGGCCTTTACACTCTTTTTGAAGATATAGATATAAACTGTACACCCCAGCACGTGCACTCCGCTCTGCATCAGCCAAACAGCTCGCTGCACCCTCACTGCGAAGGGGACCCAAGTTCCCATCAGCAAAAACACGTGGGTTTGCTATCCTGGCTCCAAAATGGTGGAATGAGCTCCCCATTGAAATCAGGACAGCAGATAGCTTACACACCTTCCGGCGCAGACTGAACACTCATCTCTTTCGACTCCACTTCGAGCGATAGAATTATTAACAAAGCACTTATATACTAACAAAGGACTGGCTTACCTAAAGCCAGTTGAGTAGCACTTGAAATGTTTGGCTCTATGAAACCTGATGTACTTATATGATTCTGTTTTCTTCAAGTTTGTATTTTGTTGGTCGAACGCACTTATTGTAAGTCGCTTTGGATAAAAGCGTCAGCTAAATGAAATGTAATGTAAATGTAATGTAATATAGGCCGGATAGTAGGGCTGTGTATTGGCAAGAAACTGATTCATTTGTATAATGATACAGGGGTTATGATTCAATGTATTGCAGTATATTGTGATGGCTTTGAGTAATACTTTGTTATGCAATCAAAACAGTGGGATCTGTATGTATCACAGTCCTTATAACATCAAACACCATAGCACTACTTTTGGTGTAATCTGAGCAACATTTGCATGTATCAGTATAACAAATGGGTGTTGCTTGCTGGATTATTTAGCTTAATAAATGAAAGGTTCTTTGTTTAACTTGCAGAACATTTCTGTTTTTAAATGACACCTGTGGTCGTGAGGTGAACAGCAGTCATCATTCTGTTGCAACCAGGGGCGGACTGGCCATTGGGAATACCGGGAGTTTACCCGGTATTCCCTCCCCCCCCGGTTGACAATTGACTAGCGGTACCGAGTTGGGCCGGTCGAGTTTCCCGGGATGGTTTTTAGTCCCAGTCCGCCCCTGGTTGTTCATCCAGAGTCGATGGGTTGATCTTGCTGATAATTGTTAAGTTCGTCTTCAAATAACTGTATCAGCTCAGCCATGCAGCCATGCAGCATAGTTACAGCTAGCTGGCTGGAGTTGGAGCTTCTCCTCTAACTTTTGGCATAAAGTAAAAAAGTGTATTTCCCAAAATGTAAAACTACTCCTTTAATGCATTTTCTCTCTCAAAATCTTCATGAACAAAATATTCATTCAAATAAATTCATAGGAGTAACGTTTTCACACGTTTCTAAAATGCCAAACTTTTCAGTGTGATTCTCAAGGTGTTTCTTTCTGACCTAGCAGGTTTTACTATTATTACTGAATTGGGTTAAATAATTTAGTTGATGGAAAAGATAATTAATGGGGGAAGGAGTCAATAGCCAGTGTGGACATTAAAAGTGTGCGCGTGTTTGTGTGTGTGTGTGTGGTGTCTGTGTGTGTGTGTTGGTGTCTGTGTGTGTGTGTGTGTGTGTGTGTGTGTGTGTGTATGTGTGTGTGTGTGTATGTGTGTGTGTGTGTGTGTGTGTGTGTGTGTGTGTGTGTGTGTGTGTGTGTGTGTGTGTGTGTGTGTGTGTGTGTGTGTGTGTGTGTGTGTGTGTGTGTGTGAAAGGAGGGGCCCAGGTGGAGGGGAGAAGATCTCATCTAAAAGCTATGAAAGATTTAACAGCGAGAGAAGACAGGAATGACAATGTCTGTGAAGGCATGCAACAAACCAAGTCCCCCAATTATATCTGGCATTTGACTGTCTGTCCTCTTTACTCTGCACTTTATGCACACCCTATACAATGAAAGAGGTTAATACTATTTTTATGGACTTGATCCGTCACAGAACGATCTAGGATGTGTGTATTTGTAAAGTCTATAAAACCAAAGCAGTAAAGACCATCTTGTGAAGGGATTACACCGGCTAGGCCAAAGCGGGCCAGGGGTGTAAAGGTTTGGGGTGCCAATGGCCCTTTTACCCCCTTACTATCCAGGCTTTCTTTCTCAGACACCTCCTATGGGCAATCTCAATCTTTTTTTTTTCTCAATTACACACATTTTGCACAGCTGTGACGCCAATGGAGTGACAAATCTGAATGACAGAGGTAAAAAAATACCAGTGGTCCCTTTACCCCCCCACTGTCTGGGCTGTTCAACGTTTAAATATTATACTGAGCATCATATTGCTTTGATCTTTGTTGTTAGTTAATTTGAGCTATTGTAAAACATTTTAGTTGAATTTGGTGTAAGTGAGACAGGTTAACAAACAAGTGCTAGTTTGCATCCTACCAATGTAAAGCATTGTGAACATGCTCCTGGTGTGGAGGGTTAATGGAAGACAAACAAAGTGTCCTTTCAATCTTGTAATGTAAAGAAAAAAATCCCACCATGAGTCACAAAAACATTTCTCTGCACTCATTTTGACCACATTTGACTGTTAAACCAGGATGGTCTTGGGGGTCTGCAGTAAACATGGCTGATATTGGGTAACACTGGGTTTTTGCACATATGTTTTTTTTAGTTTCTGCTGAGCTGTCCCCTGTTGAATGCTTACTGGCCCTCTCACTGAATCTTAATGTTTTAAGAATTAGAGCATATCAATGAACAGCAGCCCAGCAGGATGAAGGTCTGCTCACAAGCAAATTGCTGTCTGATCATGTACCGTGTAAATTATGTGCAGAGAAAACACTGTTAGCCATCAAACACTCAGCCTATACGTTGACTTGTACCAATGCAGAGCATTCCTCTGTGGTAATCCCCAGGACGTCACTCTTCTGTTCTGCAGCACACATGTCAGATTCAGGGCTCCTCCACAAAGTCAGGGCTTAGTACTTCAAGCTTGTCACGGATCTCCAGATGGAAGCAGTCAAGGCTTTTTTCCAGGCATTTGTACTTGTTTATTTATTAGTGCTAAAGTCATAGTTCCTCAGAGAACAGTAGCCAGCTGTTGCATTTTGGTTTTGTTCTACCGAGACCTGGAGGATTGTTATCCTCTGATCGCTTGGCTGTCACTCTCTCTTTGTCTCTCTCCCTTTGTGTGCAAGTTGTACAATTAATTACAGTTTTCGTTTTCAGTGTAAACGTATATTCTTAGTCCCACCTCTGTATTCTACTTTCATCCTGCCCTCATTTATGCGTTGTCCTGGTAGTAAATCAACGACTTTGAAGAAAGCTGAGAGGGTTGATAATTATTCTTCATATAAGAGATTGGAAACAGCATGAGTGATTTCCCCTAGTTTATTTTTTAAGTAATCATCCTTTGGATACTTGTGTTGATTATTTGGTTTGTTTTGTGGAAACTTTGCTTTAGACATTACTTCTTCAACACTTTATCATGATGCTCTTGAAACTCTGTTGTTTAGAAACAACTTAAAAAAATTCAGAGAGGTGTTGGTTATGAAATCTGTTTGGAAGCCTAGCTGGAAGAAAATGCAGCAGCAGTAGTTGCAAAAAATGCCCTTAAGCGATGTGTTTTCTGTATGTTTAGTGACAAAGCCCTCAAGGGTCTGTATAGGAGATCTTGCCAGTCAGAAGAAAAGGAGAAAGTTGTGTAACAATGTTTCAGAGCCCCAAAGTCTGCAGACAGAGACGTCCATAAAGAGAGGTCCACATACTTGGACATGAGACTGCTGCGTTCTTCCATAGTAAAAGTTGGTTTAATGTTGCCTATTCTTAGACATGTTTTATTGTTACCATGCCAAACATGGCACCCTGACATTAACAAATGACTATTTTAACCCAAAGTAGTATTTTTCTCCAGCTTTACACTTAACTTAAAGTTGTTTTTGTGTCTAACTACCAAATCTTGTAAGTAGAATTACTTTTTCCAAAAAAAATGTATGAAGACTCGTACAAAAACAATCATCACTAATGATACACTATTGTGGTTGTGTCTGTAGCTGGAGAGACTCAGCCCTCTTCATGGATATATTAATTTTGTAAGAATATCCATTCAGACGTCAGCTTTTACAAATCGTAGCAATAACAACTTGTTTTTTCGCCTTTACATTACCAAACCTTAGTGGTGTCAGATTAGAACATTGTCAGTTTAGAGAATATTTATCCATGCCGGATTATGTGTTCCTGTTATTGTGTCCAATGCTGCTGGCTGCACAGAGTGACACTGAATCAAACTCTGTAGTTTGACTGTGCAAAGGATTTTCCCCTATTTTGGTTGATTAGTATCTGCAGAATCTGCAGTTTGTTTGAACATGTGGAGCTTTCAGATCACAGTAACACTCCATAAACACAAACACAAACACGCTCACCTGGCCGTTCTTCTTCAGGTCGGCCCACATGCTCGTCCCGTCCCCTCCTCTCATCAGGACGTGGTAGGTGAAGTAGTAGATGCCAGGCAGGGGGCAGGTGAACTTGCCGGTGCTCGGCTCGTAGTAGTTCCCGACGTTGGTCACCACGTCATCAAACTTCAGTATTTCACTCCCTTCGTGTGGTTTTCTGAGGCCTGCATAAAAGGCGATTTTGGGACTGTAGAAGGATTGCCCGTAGCCCCCGGGTCCAGGCCCCGGTGGACCAGGTGGGCCGGGCTTGCCAGGCTCTCCATGGGGCCCTTTAGGACCCGGAGGACCAGGAAGTCCAGGGGTCCCTCTGAACCCCTGTTTGCCCTTGCGGTTTGCGAAGTCTGGGGGCTGAGGGGAAACGGCTGTCAGCTCTCCCTGTGGGGGGGTTAAAGTGTCACACACCATCTTGCAGCTCCCAAGCATCTCGTAATGCGTGCCCCCTCCTCCGGACCCTCCCCCCTTGGTGGTGTGCACCAATAGGGGAATGGCCACCAGCAGGACGAGGACCATCGCCACGCCGACTCCAGCCCCAATCACACGTTTCTTGCGGCTGAGCCGGGAGGCGGCCAGCGTGAGGAAATCCTCCTCCCCCTTCGCTGGAATCGTTGTGCCGGCCAGACTGAAAGCTAAAGAAACTAGGCCTACTGGATCGATAAAGTGGAGGAGGAATTGTGGGCCAAAGAAAGACAATGGGGGGTGACTCTATGAACAGGACAGGCAAGTCTCAGACAGGAGAATATCAGAAGTCTGGGGAAAGGGACAAATAGGTTTTTCCATTTCTTGGTTTTCAGTAAATGTGTTTTGTATCCTTTTAGTTTCCTCTGCTTTGCAGTGTCAAAGGGTTAAAGATAGTGCATCATTTTGCAAGACAAAAATAATTAGAATATTTTAACAAAAACTGAGCATCACCTTTGGATTTTGGCGATTGCTTTTCTTTTTCCAGCTCTGTGGACGTGGTGGCTCCAGTGAAAGCTTCCGTTTCTTAGGCAGCGAGCTGTCAGGTGGGGTCTACAGTATTCCCACTGGAGTTCATCTCACCCTCCACATATAGGGATGGGCGCTTTACTTGTCAGTCCAGAAATGGGAAGAGAAGAAAGAGGAAATAGCTAAATCTCTGCTACTTTTCTCCCCTATTCTGTTTTTGTTGATTGGCCTTCACACCTCTTCTCTCTGTACATACATTGTTGTTGTAGGAACCTGGGTTAGATTTATCTCAGCAGTCTATTCTTCCATTCAAAGTGCAGATTTGCTACAGGTCATAAAGAGGAAAATTGTGAGGACAGAGCAGGCCAAAATGCATTGAATGTGGAAACTTGTTTTAAAGGCAGCTTGGATGACGCTGAGTACATTTTCACTGAATCTAGAAAGAAAAGAACAAGCAAACACAAACATATAATTATAAAATAACTAACAAAACCAAATACATTTGCTCTTATATATTAACTTTTATCTGAAAATGTATGAATATATGTATCAAACTAATTCATTCATTTTGTTATCTACATTTTCAATTTGTAATAAGCCATTTAAAATAATAATGGCAATAATAAATGCAAGACAGATACATTATTCAATGTGCCATACTCATTTTATTCAATGTCATTAGACCTACTGATTATTTTTTAAAAACCTAATTTAATTAATAAAACAAACTGAGATAGCTTCATGTTATTACAGGCCTGCATGTATTATACTCTACAAACTCGACGTTTAACAGCAAAAAATATACTCCTAATACTACTTATCACCCCATTTTGTTCACATTATCACTAGATTTTAACACTCACAGGAAATAAGGATTTCAGCAGCCAACTTTTAAGAAACTCATATCGGCTTACCTAGTTTCGTCTTCTTCTATCCTTCCCGGTTCTTAGCGTTTTTAATGCCGCGGGTTTAGATGGAAACGCCGCAGGAAAACTGCTCCAGGAACGGAATGAAAATCCCCTCCAACCCTGAGCGCTTTCACCGTCGCATCGGGTGAAGTTTCGTTACGGAGCAAAGTCACAAATCTCGCTAAAATACTAACAATTGAACTTGATCCAGGACTCCTGCATGGTGGCCGGACGGCACCGTCCAAAGATACTGACAGCAGCTCCAAAAAGACAAGGAGAGAATACAAAATGAAATAGAAAGAGATATGATAAAATAATTAAAAGTCGCGTTGCACTCCTTCAAATAAAATCACAAATTCTCACGAGTTACTTTGAGAGACTTTCGCCCTGCGGAAATCCCGCTGCAGAGCGACTTTATTTGCAGAGCAACAGTTCACTCACTTGTTGTATTTTCCGTCCTGCGTCTCTCTCCTCAGCATCTGCCTACTGCTCCCCTCCCTCCCTCCCTCCGTAACACACACACACACACACACACACACACACACACACACACACACACACACACACACACACACACACACACACACACACACACACACACACACACACACACACACACACACACACACACACACACACACACACACACACACACACACACACACACACACACACACACACACACCCTCCCATCCTGCATGTGACCTTTTCACAAATTAAAATGACTACATCTGTTTAATAGTTTCAAATCAAATCAAGTGTTATTTATATTTACATTTATAAACGATTTTTGGTCGAGCCAAAGTGCTGTACATATAATAAAAATAGCCTACAGTAGAGACACTTTACTAATCAAAGTTTGTCGTTTTCAGTTAAAATATGTATTTGCACCACAGTTTGATATAAAACTAAAAACTGACATGACGATAATATTTATAATTGACTGTGTGTGTTTGACATACTGTAACACCTGCAAACTGTAATAGCAATTCATGTTTTTTATTGTGTAATCTCTATAGTTTACTTCTAAAATGTACGTTGGGATTGCCTTAGCATTTCTTCATGAGGCTTAATGAGAACACCTTGTAGAAATGTATTTTAGTCTTGCTTGGTCATTAAAGGGTTTTCAAGTACACATGAGATGTAGCTTCTTGTGGTGCTTTTAGGCTGAACAGCAGGTGTGAAGAGACGTGTAGTAAAACTATGTGGGCTGCAGATGTGAGACTGATGTGCATCACGCAGGATGTTGAAGTGAAAAGGATAAGGTGAAAGGAGGAGAGGGGTGTTCTCAGGGTTGTTGTCAATGTCTGTGTTTCTGTAGCTTTCAGACCTCATTAGAGATGAGCGATGTATCGCTACTGACAGGCCCCTCCCCTCCATATCCTTCTGGTCTCTTTCTTATATTTTTTCTCTCTCAGACTTTATAGCATTTACAAATGAATGAATCCTCAAACAATGCTGTGTTTTTCTTATGTAATTATTTCTGGGAGTGCTTATGCCTGAAAGAGCAGAGCTTTCTTTCAGGGTTAGGATAATGACTGTATCAGTAACACACACCTGACATCCAAAACATATGTAGTTTGAAATGCACTTTAATTTGTTTAAATTTGATCAAGAAATATATGTCAGGCGGCATAAACACAAGACACGGGCAGCAAAGCATTTAGGCAGCCCCCGGTCCTCTAAGGCAGTGGTTCCCAACCTGGCGGGCACACCCCCCCCCTGGGGGGGCGCCAAAGATCGCAGGGGAGGCGCCAGGCCTCAGATGATTTGAGGCCAAATATTTAGACTCTTTTCTTTTTTTTCTTTTTTTTTACTTATGATTGTAACGCAATAAATGAAAGTGTCCAAACCAGGCTTTTCTGGATAAGCGCATTTTTAAAACATAGTCATTGTCCATGCCGGTTTCCGATCAGATCGGTCTCCTCCATTTTGTAGATTATTTACGACTTTTGAATCCACATAAACACATCAGCAAAATCCTGCTTACTTTGAGCATGTGTTTTAAACAGTTTAATCCCTTTGTGAATTGTTTCCACTTCTGCGCCATCCTTTAATTCCTTCACACAGCGGGAATCCAAATGAATTAATCCTGAGTCCAATAACCATCAAAGTCACTCCAATAGTGCTCCTTAATTACGCTTTCATCCTCCTTTAACAACATACTTCACATTCATCCAGTTTGTGACACTAGTTGTAGCATCTTTGAGACTTTTAAACTTTAATTACCGCTGTTGCACCCCCCCCCCCCTTGTGTGTGTGTGTGGGGGGGCGCAACTTCCAAGTGGAGTCATTTGGGGGGGCTCTTGGGGAAAAAGGTTGGGAACCACTGCTCTAAGGCACAAGTGTAGTTGTATGAACTGTCAGTTCTGCTTCTCATTTATTCATCTCCCAACTTCAGGAGAGTGTAGCAAATATTGAATATGGATCAATAGATCACTCCCCAGAATGCATACTGTCAGCAGACTGAGCCCTGAGGCAGAAGCCAAGCCTCTGATCACATTTGCATTTGGAGATAGAATATAACTATTGCTTGTCAGAAAGTGGAAAACTGTGTGGTCTCAGGTAACAGGTAAAGAGGTTAAAGTCTACATTTGTGAGTATATGCTTTTAACAGTATAGGCTACTCTCTGCTTTTATCCACTGCATTCTTGGCCGTGCTTCTTTATGCGACCTTTATGGCATGTGTGTGAGATGCTATATGCATACATATGTGCACACATACACATGTAATTTACATTTGAGCTCTGACACACTGGTGACACACTCAGAGGCCGCCTGCATTTAAATGATTATTGCCAAGAAGTGAGAACAATTTAGAGAGAATTAGGTTTTTAGAGCCAATGAATATATCAGCTGTGAAGCAATAATGTCTGTTTCCTCTTGATATATGATATCATGTTCTTGTCTGTACTATATCATCCTCTCCTATGTTTAAGTAAAGCTCAGGTTTACAGAAATAATCAGTTGGACATTTTCTTTTGATTTGAACAATTTAATTTGACAAAATTATTAGCATGTTACATCTTCTTCCCTTACACTGATTTCTCCTTTATGACCTTCATGTGTCTGAGCTGTGAACATTTGATTGATATACATGTAAGGGCTTCACAGCAACAACAAATCTGAAAACCAGAGGGCTACAGGGTTAAGTCTGATGGGAAATGGCTGCTGTTGTTAACACAACGGTCCACTGACTCAGCCCCATATATAAGCAAGAGCAGGAGAAAAACTGTAGTACACGATAGCTGCTTATAACAGAAGGCTTTTCCCAGGTTAGTAAAACTCGGTATGTCTGAGTAATAAATTGTCATTAAAAACACAAGAGCAGCTTTAAAGTGAATCCAGTAAATTGTATTTATTGGCGTCATGCCTTAAATCTCGACTTAAATGATAACTTTAGTATCCTTCAATGAAGAAACCTATCATCTGTGTTTTTGTGTTTAAATGACTCAGTTTTTGTTTGTGTTTGACAACATTTTGGAAACATGAATACAATGCAAAAAATATGTACCTTTTGCCTGATGGGTCCTCTTATGATGATGCCTAACCAAGTGTCATTCCTAAATCTTTTAAATAGCATGTCTAAATATTCAACAATGACATTAAAAATCTTTTAGATAACATTAAACTGCTAACACAACAAACTCTCTCAATTCCCACCGTTGTCTTCCAAGTCAAGTCACATGACACAATAACAAATAGACAGGATCAAGGGAAAGGTTTTGCAGACTCCTTTCCATAATGTTGTCAGAGACTTCAAATAATAATCTGAGCTTGTCTGTGGCAAGAACAAGCACTTTAAGCACTTTGGATGCAAACTCACGGTGTGGAATTGGCCATTAGGATTACAAAGCTTGTTCGCGGCTGCCACACTCAAGCCACAAATTAATGTACCATGTAAAGCTAATTAAGTGGTGAAATTGGCACAAACCACATATATTTCACTGACTTCACATTAGTTAACAGTAACCGCACACCTAATCGATGACAAATGGCAACTGCACTCGTTTTATTTAGGTGTGGTGAAAACAGAGGAAAGGCATTTTGCTGAAGCCCTACCAGTCTCTTGAAATTGCACAAGAGATAGCGGATAGTCAGCAATATACAACAGATAGTGCTTGCAACATGATAGCAGAAGAGAGAATACAACAAATATATGTGCCGTGCAGCGCACATTATACAGAGGGTTTTTCAATGCTTCAGCTTAATGTCGGAAAATTGTCGTAATTCATGCTGATAATTCAGAAATCATGTTATAATTAAGTCACAAATTAACATGATTACATTTTGTAAACGATTGACAGCATGTGCTTGGAAAATAGAAATGTGTGTGTTTACATATATTTACGAAGCACTGATATAGGACTATACAAGGAACCCGAAACACACACAGAAATCTAAGTATTGTTTAATTGGACTTGTTATTATATTTGTGCTGTTCTTGTGAAGGTGTTTTTGGTGACATCACTTTTGGCAAGAAATTGAAGGGTTAGCTTTTTCAAAACCTTTTTAAATGTATGTATGTATAAAACCTTGGTGGCATGATAACAGGTGGATGCATTGTTGTGATCATTGAAACACAATTATGCATTATCGTAAATGTAGTACATTCTTTAGGGTGAAATTATCTTCAGTTACATAACAGAATTCATGGAGCTGGTTGGAGTTGTATGACTTGCTGAATCTTTTCAACACGGCAGTTTGACCTCAGTTCTCTACAGGCCAATAGACTACTCTGTTAGTGGATTTACGGTCATTAAAAACAGATGTTATGTGTTGGAATGAGTTATTGCAGCTGATGCACTCTGGTTTTCCGGGCAGCGGCACAACGGTATAGATAAGACTGGACAGAGGTGATTCACCAGCAGGACACTGTTAAGAACAATCAGCAAAACCAATCAGGACATGAGCAGAGAGTCAGCATGTGATCCGAGGGGTTACTATGGTATTAACCAGCTAATTCAAGGTGGAGGTGCTATCTACACGGCAGGACACACATACAAGCCAAGCAAGTGGCTGTGGAAAGGGCTTAACCTGACCTGCAATCTCACAGGTCAGAGAGCAAGCGCGAAGGAGAGAGTGAGAGCCAGACAAGGACGCAGAACGGAGAGGTGGCGAGGGTAATGGAAATGTTGGGGTCACAGCATCACATGGTATACAGTAACATGGGATGGTTTAGTGTGTGTGTGTGAGACAACGTCAGTGTAAAGTTAATTTTCAATTTTTCTGCATGGCTTGTCAAGACTGTCTCCTCAAGAAGTTGCTTCTTCAATTGCAAGCTATGTTTCCATTTACCTGACAAGGACCTCTTGTGGATGTGGAAGTCATTACTCCTGTGCTCCATCAGGAAAGTAAAGCGACAGTGTTATAGCTCCTCTTGACCCACTGCAGTTTGTCCATCAGAAATGTTGTCTCTTAACAATGTATGTGACTTTGTGGCAAGCAATGTTCTTTATTATTATCTTGACAAGGGAAATACAAACATTTATCCACAGCAAGTGGAGAGGGTGTTTAAGCCTTTCACTTTAAGGAGAGCCCCATTTGAGACTCATATTTCCCTGATAGGGATGTTAAAAGGCATTTTAATTCAAACGTATAAAGGTAAAATATCGATGATACTATGGACCATACGAAACTTATTGACAGACTTTAAAAGTGTCTGGTATTATCTGGTGTAGTCCACTGTTCATGTGTCCTTGTGGATTAAAGAATACACACTAATTCACTTTGCTCTATAATCGATTTGCTAAAGTCCCCTAGACTCTCTCGATGATAAGAGCAAGGTAATATCTGGGTGCAATTGAAATTCCTTTAATAAATTAGTCATTGTATTTGCAACAAAGAGGAAAGAATGAAAAACATTGAGAACATCATTACAGATGAAAACCCAAGTTAGAAATGTTGTGGCTTTAGTGGACTCAGACCTGAGATCTAACAGCCGCTTGAATGCAATAATTTCAGTAGTTATCCTGTCACACAAATAGCAAAAATGTAATGTTAAAAGACACTCATTCTTCCCTTTTTTCCCAGCAGGGTGGACTATTATATTGGTCTCTGGTCTGGTGTTTCAAAAAAGGCTGTTAGACAGCTTCAGCTCAACCAGAACTATGCTGCCAGAGACCTAACGAGAAGCAAGAGGACTGAGCACATTACTCCTGTTCTTCAGTCTTTACACTGGCCTACCTCATACAGAAGAATACATTTGAACTGCTGTGCTAGTGGTTTATACACCGCTCAGTAATCTCTGGCTAAATGTCTGATCTCCTTGAGGAATTTAAAACCAGGGAGGACCCATTTAGAAAACAATCAGCTAGCGAAACCTCTGGTGCAGTCAAGTAGTCAAATACATGAAGTCCTGTCCTTTCCAAACTATACTTTCTATAACCTTGTTGGAATTGCTGTCATAAAGGCTAGAAGCTCCAGGAGATATACTATGACAGTGTTGACATTGTTTTTTATTTTGTTTGGATGACTTTTTGTTTATGGAAGATCTACCTCAAGATTCATTTGAATGTTTTATGTTATATTATTTTAATCAGAACAATTATTTTCTAAATCACTTTGAAGATGCAGATTTAATAAATACACTTTATTTTTTGTGATCCACATTTGTTTTACTTGACTGATAAAGTTCATTATATGAATTGTATCTTATATTATCGTATTAATGAAAGTCCAGCAGGCATGAGAGGAGTGATTTTGAAAAGACTTCTGATTGTCATCATCATCCAACAGAGTATTCTTAGTTTAAAATGTTATTCTGTGGACATTTCCACAATTATTTTTAACATTTGAGAATCCTCTCCTCTTAAAAGTGCCAGTGTAGAGTTCAGTGTAAGGTTCAGAGCAGAAGTAGGATAAGGATTTGGTCAGGGTTAAATGATCAGGATAGTTTAGGCCCCAGGATTGAATTCTACTGTAGATATTTCTCAGAGTAGAGGAAGAAAATGGTGGGTGTGTGTGTGTGTGTGTGCAGGAACCACCTTCTCTCGCACATGTACCTCTGTCTGTTTGCAGATCTGATTATGGTCCTTGATTGCGAGTGACAGTGTGCAGATTGAGTTGCACAGCCTTTCTAATTCTCTCTATTAATGAGTTGCGCTCCACACTGCTGCCCCGGACCCCATCTATTAATCACAATTTGTCATCTGTCTTGTGCTCTCCACAGCTACCCCCCCATCTCCCATTCTCTCCCCTCCCCTCCACTATCCCTCCTCTACCTATATCCCTTACCTCCCAGCTGCTGATTCCATCTCATCCCTTTATCTCCTCCTGACTTACTTCTCCACACATTGTCCGCACAACACTTGTCTCTCAATTCGCTGTCTTTTTCTGTGTTGTTCTTTGCTCTGCACCTGTTTCCTTTCTTGCTGTTTTTACTTGCATCTCCATCTTCAGCTGGAGCACTCCTTTTCTCCCCTTTCGTGCACTTGTGTCTTTCTCTTCTTCCACGGCATGGTCGAGCATACTGAGTGGGTTTTCCCCCCTGAAAATCCACATTTTAATTCTGCCAGCACTCCAAGGTTAAGTAAGCCCTCTCACATCGGTAAATAATGATTTATCACATCAATTCATATCTGTATTGGTACTTTGTAATTATATATATTGCCATAGATATATGGCTGTTTGACACATTTTAAACATACTGAACAGCTTATTTAAAGCTTCAAACACCACAGTTATGAATATTATTCTTTAAGCATAACATATTCATAGCTTTGATTGCGCTAGACTTAAGCAGTGTGTAGTTACAGTAACATACAGGAAAGTTGCATGAAATCTAGCATGGACAGAAAGAGAGCCTAAATAAGAGTACAATGTACAGTTCATTACGCATGGATCAAAAGTAGCAGCCAAATCCCTGCTGAGCAAATGTGTCAGAAATCCTCCACCTCACACTGAACATTAATTAGAGCTCATGTCTGTCCCAACAACCTGCTGCTACCGCCAAGCTCTGAATCTCTGCGACACAGGAAACACAGAGCGAGACTGCACACGAGTCTGGAGCAGATGTGAAGCAATATTGTAAATGTCATGAATTATAAGTGATAATATACACTTTTGAACAAACAGATGCCAGATTTGTGCTGTCTGCTTTCAACACAGTTGTTTAGTCAACAGCAAAAACTGTTATGTCACTTAAACCTGAATTAGAATTGGTGATCAAAGCAGTTAAAAAAAAGTAATAGTTATTTATGCTAAAGATATATATGATACATACAATGTTCACCTCACATTAAATCTGTCTGTTTAAATGTTCTAATCTTTTTTTCTTCGACATACTAATTATCAATATCTTATTATTTATAATTATTATAAGGTAGGAAAGTAATTACAAGTGTTTGCAAGAAAATTAAATATTCATTTGTTATACTACTATGTTATTAAGAAAAAGTGCAACACCCAACACCGTTGATTAGACAGATACAATAAGACAGAGGTGTGATGAGGTGTGTGTGTGCAATGTGTTAGCAGGTTTGACAAATAGGACTCACGTGTTAGCAGGTTTGACTGTTTGGAGACAAGAGCAGAGAAAGATATAAGCTATAATGCTGTTTCGTGCAAATTAAGTCAAAGGGTTTTGTAAATGCGAATATCAAAAGCCTTACAATAGGTCTATAAGATGACAAGACACTAAATGTACAACCTGCATTAGGCTTTCATATACACATACATTTTTGATAAAGCCTTAGTTTTTTTTGCACCCCAAACAGATGCTTAAGTGGACTCACACAAAAAAGAAGACAATGACACAAGGACTCACACTTAAACATAAATGATATCAGCTACGTTAGCCTAGCTAGCATTAGCTTTAGCTAAAAGCACCAATGTGCCTGAGTGCAGCCGCACAGAGCTGCTAGCATAAAGAAAGACATAGGGGAGAAGGGGGTCAATTGAGCCAGTGGGTAAATTGAACCACCCCCTGTAACCAGGCAACGCCTTATAGTTGTAATCAAGTGACCAGAGATTATGCAAGCTCCACCCATTTCTCATTGCCTGTGAAAGAGAGATACTCATTGTGGTCTGGTAAGTAAACATTTTTACAAAAAAGTACTGTACATTTTCTAGATGTCAGCTATATCGGCTGTCAAATATATTTTAAAAACTAAGCTTGCATTTGGTTTGTTATTTATTGTTTATAATTACCTTTAAGATTTGTTGTAGGTATGCCCAGGTTTGAACAGGTATGCCCAGGTTTGAACAGTGGTTCAATTTACCCCCTGACCTGGATCAACTTACCCCTACACTGGGACAAGTTGAGCCACAAGACTTTTTTTTTTTGTTAAGAAGTAATATTTTCACTGCCCTTGATCAAATATTAATTATTATCATTGCCATTGTTTGTTTGTTTGTAGCCTTTATTTAACCAGGTGAAAGCCCCTTGAGATCAAAAGATCTCTTTTTCAAGGGTGACCTGCAGGACATTAGTTACACATGTAACATAAAAACAACAGAACAACAATAAGGATGACATACAACATAATGTACAGGGTACAGTTTACAAACTCTATTTACAGAGACAGGTACCATGAGTATCAAACAGCATGTCACCCAGCTGAGTTTTAAAATGATGCAGGGGAACCAAAGTGCTCAGTTTTAAACATGTTTGCAGACTGTTCCAATTTAGTGGAGCTGCACAACTAAAAGCTTTCTTCCCTAAGACAGTCCTAGCACTTGGCACATTTAATAAAACAACATCATGAGATCTCAGGCAATATGTACTTTCAATTCGTCGAGAGATCAGAGAGCAGATATAAAAAGGTAGTTTACCCAACATGGCTTTGTAAATGAACATGTACCAATGACTGAGCCTCTGTACAGTTAGTGAAGGCAGACCTGCCTTGGCATACAGGGTACAGTGATGAGTAAGTGCTTTACAGTTAGTAACAAATCTCAGGGCACTGTGATAGGCGGCATCTAACTTTTCCAGGCAATGGGCAGGTGCATTCATATAGATCAAATCACCATAGTCCAGCACAGGTCAAAAGGTCACAGTGACTAGTATTTTCCTGGCTTCAAAAGAGAAACAGGACTTGTTTCTGAAAAAGAAACCTAGTCTAACCCTCAGCTTTTTAAGCAGGTTATTGACATGAAGTTTAAAAGTAAGACAATCATTGATAGGAGACATCCTGAATTATAGGTGTGTTTTCATTTTTACTATGTGTCATTTCTCCTTGCTTAGAGGACAGCATAACTAAAAAATTGCTCAACTTATCCCACTCTCCCCTACTATGGATAATGTCCAGAGGAACATACAGTATCTGAATGGTGTCCTTAGTTTCCTTTTGCATACACAACAGGAGATTGTCCGTGGCAGGAATTGTTCTCCCTTACTTGAAATACTATGTTTCAAGTAAGGAATTGTTCTCCCTTACTTGAAATACTATGTTTCAAGTAAGGAATTGTTCTCCCTTACTTGAAATACTATGTTTGGGTTAGGCGAGGGTTAGCATATATCTATGTTTGGATGCAAGTTAGTGCTCGTTGTTAGTGACCAGCTCTATTTACGCAGTGGATTATTCAGACATAACACCAACTTCATTTTATGGGAACTGCAGGGTCAAAAGGTCAAATTGATTTGTCGTCTGAAAGATTTGGATATTTGCATTCTAACATATTCCACTGCTCCTCCGGGTAATAACAAGATCATTTTAGGGTTGCAATGGTGTACAGAACATTGACTCACCATATCATGTTTAGATATAGGTGAACTTCAGACCCAACCCAGCTACAGCACATAGATGTAGATATCTAAGAGGTGATATGGTAGATTTTAATCTGATATTCATTTGCGAGGGCCTGTCAGGGGATGCAGCCTCCTGCCACCAGAGATAGCGACTTTCAAAACACTCAGTAGTTCATTTAAACCAGCCCAATTGCACGGAAACCGACCCACACACCCTCACGTTCCCACATTTAAAAAAAAAAAGTTGTGAATAATTTAATGCTGGTGATCCTCTCGCTGCTCAGAGGTCACAGCCTCTCTAAACGATGACAGGAGATGGATCTCGCGACTCTGTCTGGTGGCTCGGAGCACGTCTTATTCCCTGGGACTGAGTGACGAACCTGGGCCGGTCTGGGACCCTTGTCTTCGTATGTAGTGTAGCTGTCTCACAGTTTTTACTTCACAGTTTACAAATACTTCTTGCCATGGACCGTGAATCGCGCACAAATAAAATCAGTCCAGAGGAGTTGAGTTCAGCACGGAGCACGATGCAGTTAAAAAAAAAATAATAATAATAATATGGAACACAGCAACCCGTGACGAAGGACAGAAAGACAGCCGGGGTGGAAGAGAGAGCGAGGGATCATCCAGTAGGGATGACAGGGGCAACAGAGAGAAGAGAGAAAAGGAGGGAGAGATAGTGGAGCGAGACATCGATGACCTTCTTTTAGCTCTTAAACCATGCTGTTCATGCCATCGCATCACTCAGAGACAAGAACACCTCCTATACCCTGCTGCGACATGAACATGACAGGGGCTGTCTGATATACTGGACAATGCTCTCTAATGCACACACACACACACACACACACACACACACACACACACACACACACACACACACACACACACACACACACACACACACACACACACACACACACACACACACACACACACACACACACACACACACACACACACACACACTTTTCCTTTTGAAGCTTTGTGTGATTCAATCTACAGTAAAATATCAGATTTAATCTATCATGACTTGCCTCATTATAACAGGTTCATGTATGCTGCAACCCATGACAGCAATGGGCCTATACATACAAGACCTCTTAATCATGTACAAGTATACTGCTGGAGACATGCTACAATCCACTATATTTATTTGATGGCACAAAACGAACTGAGCTTCTAATTGTGCTTATTTTCTCCTTTTTTTATTACGTTTTCCAGTGACCCCACATCTTTTTAGTATACTTTAATTGGTTTTCACACATCTTCTACACCAACAGGTAAGGCATATTTGCCTGGGACCTGTTAGCTTTAGCATGTCTTTTAGCATGTTTCTTTTGTACATGTCGTGAGCATATTTAAGAATCTTTCAAAAACAATCAGCTAGAAACATTGAGTCAGCCAGGGAAAAAGTTTGAACCAAATCAGGTAGACTTGTACTGTAGACACACTATGTACAATGTGTGTGTTTTGATTTTCTATAGATTAGAATCAGCACTTTATTCAGAGTTATCCATCTTTCACCATTTGGCTTGAATGAGCATTCTAACTGTGACAAGCTATCCAATTCATAATCTGTCTCTCACGCTGATCTTTCCATCTCGTCACCTGCAGCCTCTACCTGTCTTCGCTGCTGGGTAAACAAGTGCTCCAAACACAATTACAGTAGCAAATCTCCCCCTGCACTATTTCTATTTTCCTCCCACTCAGTCTGACCCGTTCTCCCTCTTTTCAAGCTTTATCTCCAGCTCTCGCTCTCTTTGCCTTTCCCTCTCCACAAACCGCAAGTACAGCGACCTAATTTGTTTTTATCTTGTTGTTAACAATGTTTCATTTGCCATGTGCCTTGGTGGGTTGGTAAACTAAAACTCTCCATATTTCTCTGTAAGAAAAACGTGTGCAGGAAATGATAATAGCTTGAGCTTTATTCAGACGTCCTTGCAAAAAATAATTACTTTTTCTGAGCCCTCTCAGTTTAATTGTGCTATTTTATGTCTTTGGAAATAAATGGCTCCTAAGAGTTTATGGTTTATCGATCTTTTCTGATGATCAGGATAATAGTAACTATTCATCAGACGTGTTTATCAACTGTCTAATGGCACATTTTACTTTGCTTGGGCTTGTTTAATGGACTGCTTGATGCCCTTATTGAAAAAGCTGGACAAACAGATGTCACTTCTTCATCCTTGAATGCTCACAAAGCCTATGAGAGAGGAAAATCCATCTAAATATGCTACACTCAGGAAAATCAGGAAAAGAAAATCTCCTAATGGAAACATTTCCATAAGAGTCTCCTGTACTCTCTTCCCTCTTTAGCATCTTACCCTGTTTTCCCAGCTTCAGTATGCATTACAGAATTTTCCGATGCTGTCATCCCTCATTTCTCCACTAATCACTTTCCATGATTTTTCTGCCCCTGCCTATCACCTGATTAGTAACCTGCTTGTACTACTGCCCTCTATTAGTCATTAGCCAAGCATATATGCATATGGTGTGTTCCTCTCTGTTTGCTCTTAGCTGGAAACCAGTTTTTTCTCTGAACTTACATTTTCCTTCATTCAAAAATGACAGTATAAATATGAGTCAGACGTCACAGTTTTGTATGGTAAAATGCTGCTTGTAAAATTATCTGACTTGTTATTCTGCATCATTGTACAAAACGTATTTTCTTTTTTAATTCCCAACCCCCTGTTTTACTAGTTGTACGATGCCTTTAAACATTTCAGTGAAGACGTTATCTTTCTGTGGGCTGAAGTAAGAGCAGTTTATCTGAGGAGGGAACAGGGGCTGAATGATGTCTTGAAAAAGCAAAGACAAGACGGCCATGGATTTTAAGGATCTATCGAAGCTGCTTAACTAGTGACTTATTATTTGCTGCATTCACAGCCCAGACAGTAAATCTCAGCTTACCAAACGTACCCCCTCTCTCTTTTTCATCTATCTTTTCTCATGAGGCAGTGTTCTAACATTTCTCTCGTGTCCCTCTTTGTCTTCTTCTATTATTGTTGAATAATGGCCGTGCCTCACAATTGCTTTAATTCAGGAAATTGCCTTAGTCATTATCTCTTTAACCCCTCTCTCTTCATTTGTCAGATTTTGCTGTCTATTGTAAAACATTAATTGTTTCCTCTTTATCAACAGGCTGGATAGATGCTCACAGACTGAAATTCAGCTCTCTCGCTTTACTTACAGTGTGAGTCAAAGCGGCGCTGCATAGATACCGTATACCTGAATAATTCATGCCTGCTCTGGCTCTGCCCATGTGTTTTAAATACTGACTATAGACCAGGAAACTATAAATCATTCATCAGAGGCGTTTAAAGTCTGCTGTTAACTCTGTGCGCCTGGCTTTGCCACTTTGTGCCAGGCTTTGCCAGGTTTAGTCTACTTTTCGTCATACTCATTGGTGTAAATGCTGCGTCAGTCATTGTAAATGGTAGAGTGAATAACATGCACCCTTCTTTAATTAAAGCCCCATGAAGTGTTTCTCAATAGGTAAAAACAAAGCTTGATTTTTCAAAGTAAAAGCCCTATTGAGTAGCTTTTTCCTATGGGGAAGCTCAGGATGAGGCTTATATTTCAAAATTAAAGCCCACAATAAGTTAACAAGAAAATAGATACGGGACTTGTTTTTCACAATGAAACACCACAACATTTCTTAAAAGCAAAATCAACTGTTAGGTGTGCCTGTGAGAGTGACCCATGAATGTCAAAAACAAAGATGTTTGCAGTTAATGGCTGCTACATTTTATGATTATGTGAATCATAAATCTCAGCGTCTTCAGTGTCAATGTCGCTCATAGTAAAAGAGATTTTGCAATATCGCTCTCAGTTTTCAAGCAATGAGATTTGTTTTCAAAAGGGTTACAGATACTATTACACATAATGCTTCAGGTACTCCTGGATAAGTGCTACTATGACATCCTACACTAAACCCGCCCACCGTTTCGGGAAACAGCGGCATATGTACCTCAACAATACAGCTGTTGCTACTAATACAAAATAAAAACTTGTTTTTATAAGCATTGGGATGTGCGCCAAGTTTGAGTAGTAAAGTAAACATTTCTTGATCGCATTTGTTTTAGTAAACCCTTATCGTTTCAGAGTAGTATGTCACTGATCAGTCCATGTCTGACCACCTGCACCCTTCCTCAGTCACTCCCCCCTTTATTCAACTATATGTCTTGCTGTACTGTAGTGTGAGGCAGTGTGCAGCAGTCTAAGATAGAAAAGATTAATCCGTTTGAGATGCAAGGAGTTTTTCCCATTCGAAATCCCCCCAAGATTTTTTTGTGCATAACCGATGAGAGTATATATATTGTTTGATATAAAATACACTTGGAAGATGTTTTGAGTGTACTGTTAAATGTTAAATGTGTGTATATGTGTGAATGTGTGTGTAATTGCCGTGACGAGACAAGATGTTGAGAACTCAGTGGTGCATGTCGTCACAGCGCTTGAACGCTCCACGGATGGCCCACAGAGAGGAGGATTGAAGGAGAGACAGAAGGGGGTAGAAGGATGAGAGGCACAGAGAATGAGAGAAATGTGAATAAACAATGTTTACTGTGTTTAAACAACAGGAAACTTCACTGAGATAACAGAGAAAGCAGCTGTGAAATATATGTGTGGTTTTTAGTATCTAAGAGGATGTGTGTGTGTGTGTGTGTGTGTGTGTGTGTGTGTGTGTGTGTGTGTGTGTGTGTGTGTGTGTGTGTGTGTGTGTGTGTGTGTGTGTGTGTGTGTGTGTGTGTGTGTGTGTGTGTGTGTGTGTGTGTGTGTGTGTGTGTGTGTGTGTGTGTGTGTGTGTGTGTGTGGACTTATTTCATTTCAACAATGTTATTGTACCCAGTTAAAACATAATTCACTGGTACAAAATTGTTTTATGGATATTTAAGATGTACAGCAGTGTGTGACGGTCAAAGTGTGTGAGTTTCTGTGTTTCTGTGATATCTGTGCAGATATCTTTATTCAAATTCAGATTAAGCTTTAGGTAGCAAAACACAAGAGATATGCTCACTTTAGCTGTTATTCTGATCAAAAGTCGTGTTCAATGGCATTAAAACGAGAAAAAACGCGGCTGAAGGTTAATCCATAGGTTAATCCAATGTGTCTGTTACTTTGAAAAAAATATTGATAATCCATAATTCAATTTATATGCAAAAATCGGAGAATAAAAATTAGCTGCTAATGGTAGCCACCAGAGTGTGTCACAACTCCGGTTTTGACTACGCGTCACTCTCACTCCTTATTTGGTAACCTGTGTGTGTATGTGGAACTTTCCCTCGATTCCATTGGCTCTAGCGGTTAAAAAGAGATGTCAATCAGCAAAATTACATTACATTGCATTTAGCTGACGCTTTTATCCAAAGCGATTTACAATAAGTACATTCGACCAGGAAGACACAACCTTGAAGAAAACAGAATCATATAAGTACATCAGGTTTCATAGAGCCAAACATTTCAAGTGCTACTCAACTGGCTTTAGGTAAGCCAGTCCTTTATTAGTATAAAAGTGCTTCGTTAATAGTTCTAACGCTCGAAGTGGAGTCGAAAGACCAAGGAGGGCCAGAGATATGGAAAATCCACCCAAATGACCCCAAAAGTGTTATTATATGTTGTACTTTGGATTCATAAAGCTTTTAGTCTACCATCCCATCATTCAAGGGTGGTTTTCACTATAAGTAAAAAAAAATGTGGACGGACACTAAATTTACAGTTTTTTACTATGTTCAATCTGAATTTTCTTTAAAATAAAAAACATCTATATTGATTCTGACTTGTCTACATCCAACTCAAAGGTTTATCATTACTTTGAGAAAAAGTATTATTAATTTTCCCCTTTTAGAAGTGTAGTTATGGTCATTTGTTCTGGAAATGTCATTTTCGAGCCTGAGACCTGAAAAAAAGGGATGGGGTTCAACAGGTTAAACATACTGTCAAAATATATCCACCTTACATTTGATGTAAGGTAAGATGATTTGTTGGAAACAAATTGCAGTTCATTTTATTCCATTTGACTGTTTTAATGTGATCATCTTTTTTCCTCACATGACACTCCCTTTAGCTAATTTTAAACAGGATTCATCTTTGAGAAAGAAAGAGAGCAGGGATGGAGATGAGGCCTCTGAGGATGCTGTTGATTTCTGTCAAGTGAGCTGAATTTTAATTCCATGTGCCAAGGCCGGCAGACTGCAGATGGACATGCACACACAAACACACACTCATATTTTGATATGCACTTTCCTGCAGTCTCTCAGTGTGATGTGTCTGTCTTACACTCTTAATACACTAACAAACACTCCACTTACTCCATCACCTAAGCTGTTAACCTGTAACCTGTCCAGGCTTCCGACTTCATTCACTACAGAGTCCGTTTTGCAAAGGCATACAGTAGGAAGGTTGGTTATAGACAGTATATCGTTGACAGGGCATGGGACTGATGGAGCATGTGTGTGTGTGTGTGTGTGTGTGTGTGTGTGTGTGTGTGTGTGTGTGTGTGTGTGTGTGTGTGTGTGTGTGTGTGTGTGTGTGTGTGTGTGTGTGTGTGTGTGTGTGTGTGTGTGTGTGTGTGTGTGTGTGTGTGTGTGTGTGTGTGTGTGTGTGTGATTGTGTGTGTGTTTGCGTGCAAGTGTGCGTGTGTTTCTGTGCAAGTGTGCGTGTTTGTGTGTGTGTGTGTGTGGTGGAGGGGGAGTGACAGGCAGTGACGGTGGGTACACAGCGTAACCTTTAGAGTGGAGTCACAGGAGCATGACGGCCAGACTCCAAGGAAACAGAGAGAGAGACAGCGAGAGGTGTGCCGGGTTGTCGAGAGGAGAAGGAGAAAGTCGACAGGTAGGGGAGATAGAAACTTCAATGTATTTGTGTCTTCTGCTCTTCTGTCTATTTGCTTGGCCCTGTCCCACTGCAAAACTGCTAGCAGCCAAGATGTTGCATTTTAAAAAACAAAGTTCAACAATTTAGAAAACATGTGACACACATCTCATGTCTGTTTGTTAAAGATCCCCATCGATATCAGGACTGCAGAAAGTCTACACATTGTTTATCGTGGACTGAAAACCAACCTGTTTCTTTTTCACCTTGGTCATTAAACCCAACACAAAAAAAATTGCACATAAAGAGTACATATTATGTTCATTTTCAGGGTAATATTTGTATTTTGTGCCTCTATTGGGACATGCTTTAATGTTCAAAAATGTTCTCATACTGCCTCTGCTGCATCTCCTCTTTTCACCCTCTGTCTGAAAACCCAGTCTGCTCTAATTGATTCGCTGGCCGGCTCTATTGTGATTGGTCAACCCCTTAGAGATTTCCGCCCCTTAACCTATGACGTCGTTAATGTCGTTTGTGTTGGAGAGATAGTCAATAGAAGCGTGAGTATTACACAGTGATGTCACTATGTTACAGCAGTAAACAAAGGAGTCCTATGGAGGAGTTTCAGGCAGAGGGGGAGTTTGTGGGAGAGAAATGTACCTCCCTCTGGAGGTACATTTGGGATTTTAGCCTTTGCTGAACATTTACATGCACAAAAACCTATAACACATTAAAGGGAAAACCCCCAGAAGCATAACATGATCTCTTTTAAGGGCTCAAACTAATTTGAAAGTGATGAACCAGCCCTCACAATGGTTTGTCTTGTTTGAAGAATAAACACCTGCAGGTTTCTTGTTTTTCTATATCTTGATGGTTTGTTGCACTTATTGTGTATTACTTCAAATGATGTGCCAGCTTAATGAATAAGCAAATGTAACCGCGGCCGCGCACACGGCCTAAAGTTTAGCTGTTCTACTGATCAAATTTGCCCTTTAATTAAAATGTATCAAACAGCAAAAACTCCACAGATTAAATTAAAGAAACACGATACAGTTGGCAGTCAACAAAAAGGTTCAAGACAAGGATTTTCTCCCAAGAGTATGACATTTATTTATCAATATCAGACACATTTACAAACAATACTTTAACCAGTAAAAACAACAATTTATTATGAATTCATCTACACCAAGAATGCTATTTAAAATGGTATCCAGCCTATAAAAACTGACTAAATTACAATACATTGCATTTAGCTGATGCTTTTATCCAAAGCGACTTACAATAAGTGCGTTCGACCAACAAGATACAAACTTGAAGAAAACAGAATCATATAAGTACATCAGGTTTCATAGAGCTAAAACATTTCAAGTGCTACTCAACTGGCTTTAGATAAGCCAGTCCTTTATTAGTATATAAGTGCTTTGTTAGTAATTCTATCGCTCGAAGTGGAGTCGAAAGAGATGAGTTTTCAGTCTGCGCCGGAAGGTGTGCAAGCTATCTGCTGTCCTGATTTCAATGGGGAGCTCATTCCACCTCTCTGAAGAACCAGCACCTTACCGTGGTAGAGAGGTTTGTGTGCCCTGATGAACCTGGGGGCTGTGTTGTCTGGAACCTTGTGTTCCTGGTAGGGTCTCCCATGGCAAATTGGTCTCAGGCAAGGGGCCAGACTAAGATTGGTTCAAAAGACCTCATGAAAGAAAAATCAAGAAGTGAGGATACCCGGCCCGGAGGAAGCCCGGGGTCCCCTTCTGGAGCCAGGCCCAGAAGGAGGACTCGTCTGCGAGCGTCTGGTGGCTGGGCTTGCCACAGAGCCCGGCCGGGCACAGCCCGAAAAGGCAACGTGGGCAACACCTCCGCTTCTCCGTCCTGCGGGCCCACCACCTACGGGAAACAGCGATGGGGTCAGGTGCGCTGCCAGAAGGGTGGCAGTGAAAGCAGAGGGTCTCGACGGACCAGACCCGGGTGACAGAAGCTGGCTTTGGGGACGTGGAACGTCACCTCTCAGGGGGGGAAGGAGCCGGAGCTTGTGCGGGAGGTGGAGCGTTACCAGTTGGATCTGGTTGGGCTCACCTCTACGCACAGCGTCGGCTCTGGAACCTTACTTCTGGATAGGGGTTGGACTCTATTCTTCTCCGGAGTTGCTCAAGGTGTGAGGTGCCGGGCGGGTGTGGGGATACTCACAAGTCCCCGGTTGGGTGCTTCGTTGTTGGAGTTTACCCCAGTGGACGAGAGGGTCGCCTCCCTACGCCTGCGGGTTATGGGGGAAAACTCTGACTGTTGTGTGTGCTTATGCACCAAACAGCAGTTTGGAGTATACGGCCTTCTTGGAGACCCTGGAAAAAGTCCTGTATGGAGCTCCTGAAGGGGACTCTTTAATCTTGCTGGGAGACTTCAACGCACATGTGGGCAATGATGGAGACACTTGGAGGGGCGTGATTGGGACGAACGGCCCCCCTGATCTGAACCGGAGTGGTGGTTTGTTACTGGACTTCTGTGCTAGTCATGGATTGGCCATAACAAACACCATGTTCGAACATAAGGATGCTCATAAGTGTACGTGGTACCAGAGCACCCTAGGCAGAAGGTCCATGATCGATTTCGTTATCGTATCATCGGACCTGATGCCGTATGTTTTGGACACTCGGGTAAAGAGAGGGGTGGAGTTGTCAACTGATCACCATCTGGTGGTGAGTTGGGTCGAGTGGCGGGGGAAGCCTCTGGATAGACCTGGTAAGCTAGTTCGGGTGAACTGGGAACGTCTGGAGGAGGCCCAAGTTCAGGAGGCCTTCAACTCACACCTCCGGCAGAGCTTTTCGGGCATTCCTGTGGAGGTTGGGGACATTGAACCAGAGTGGTCGGTGTTCAAAGCCTCTATTGCCGAAGCCGCTGCGGGGAGCTGTGGTCTCAAGGTCTTAGGTGCCTCAAGGGGCGGTAACCCTCGAACCTCCTGGTGGACACCGGTGGTCAGGGAAGCCGTCCGACTGAAGAAGGAGGCCTTCAGGGATTTGTTATCCCAGGAGACTCCCGAGGCAGTTGCAAGGTACCGACAGGCCCGAAGGGCAGCAGCCTCAGCCGTGGCCGAGGCAAAGCAGCGGGTGTGGGAGAAGTTTGGAGAAGACATGGAAAAGGACTTTCGGGCGGGACCAAAGTTGTTCTGGAAAACTGTCCGACACCTCAGGAGGGGGAAGCAGGGGACCATCCAAGCTGTGTACAGTAAGGATGGGACGTTGTTGACCTCAACTGATGGAGTGTTAGGGCGTTGGAAGGAACACTTAGAGTTACTCCTGAACCCGACAACTCCGCCTTCTATGTTAGAGGCAGAGCTGGAGTATGACGGGGGATCAACACCAATCTCCCGGGGGGAGGTCACTGAGGTCGTCAAACAACTCCACAGTGGCAAAGCCCCGGGGGTGGATGAGATCCGCCCAGAAATGCTGAAGGCACTGGGTGTTGAGGGACTGTCATGGTTGACACGTCTCATCAACGTTGCGTGGAAGTCGGAAACAGTACCGAAGGAGTGGCAGACCGGGGTGGTGGTTCCCCTTTTCAAAAAGGGGGATCAGAGGGTGTGTGCCAATTACAGAGGCATCACACTACTCAGCCTCCCCGGGAAAGTTTACTCTAAGGTACTCGAAAGGAGGGTCAGGCCGATTGTCGAACCTCAGATTGAGGAGGAACAATGCGGATTCCGTCCTGGTCGTGGAACGACGGATCAGCTTTTTAATCTCGCAAGGATCCTGGAGGGGGCCTGGGAGTACGCTTATCCGGTCTACATGTGTTTTGTAGACTTGGAGAAGGCGTATGACCGAGTTCCCAGGGAGTTACTGTGGGAGGTGCTGCGGGAGTATGGGGTGAGGGGGTCTCTACTCAGGGCCATCCAATCTCTGTACTCCCAAAGCGAGAGCTGTGTCCGGGTCCTCGGCAGTAAGTCGGACCCATTTCCGGTGAGGGTTGGCCTCCGCCAGGGCTGCGCTTTGTCACCAATCCTGTTTGTAATATACATGGATCGGATTTCGAGGCGTAGTCGTGGGGGAGGGGGTCTGCAGTTCGGTGGACTAAGGATTGCACCACTGCTTTTTGCAGATGATGTGGTTCTAATGGCTTCATCGGTCTGCGACCTTCAGCACTCACTGGATCGGTTCGCAACCGAATGTGAAGTGGCTGGGATGAGGATCAGCACCTCCAAATCTGAGGCCATGGTTCTCAGCAGGAAACCGATGGACTGTCCACTCCAAGTAAGGAATGAGTCCTTACCCCAAGTGAAGGAGTTCAAGTATCTTGGGGTCTTGTTCTCGAGTGAGGGAACAATGGAGCGTGAGATGGGAAAATGCTAACGCTAGCATCGGCGATCGCCGATCTTTTCTACTTCATGCTATCTGCACAAATGGTTGACATTAAACATTAAAAAGACCAGGCAGTTCAGAGAGAATCAAAGGAAGGCAGGCAGGCAGCTTTGCATGACATTCTTCTTGACGTGTTTCCTTGTGGTGATAGTGAGGGTAGTCAATCGTTTTGTTGACAAGACAGTAGTGACGGCCATCTTGGTGACATGTGTTGTTCTGCGAGACCAGAGATAACGCTCAATTAACTACAAAAAATAAAAATGTGTCGTAAAACTGTGAAGTAACACATTTGTTTGTGTGAAACACACAAACAAATGTGTTACTTCACAGTTTTACGACACATCTTTTTTTTTTTGACTTGCAAAATTATCTTTTAAATTGACAAACATCATATGAGTAATTCGTGGCACAATTCAAACGGGATCGAAAGATAATCTTTCTCTTTCCATTGACTTCAATACATAATTTTTCCGAAATAAGGTCCCATGGAGGTCCACCGGAAGGGGAGGGACTTCGCCACTCTATACTTTTGCTGTAGTACATCTCTATATACATCGATACAACATTACGTGTTGATAGAAATCAACACGTAATGAAATAAGACCCCACGGTTTGATGATTGATAGGTGTGTGGGCTGTCTTTCATTTTGACACACAGAACAATGGGGGCTATCCACCCTTATCCACAATGTAAAGTAATTCACACAGCCTCTTCCCTCTTCTCTCTGTGAGGAGCAGCAGGTTCAGCTTTCAGAACAAAGTAACACAAAACTAAAATGGCATTCATTTTTTTTAATGTGTAGTAATAGATTTATTTATTTTTCTTCTCTTTCACTTGTGGGGAAGTTGCAGGATTGGCTCCAGGTCGCCCTTTTTATTTACTACAAGACAAATGTGCCTTTTTATTTCATACAGTTCAATTTGGATTGAGACAGGGAAATCTTCTAAACCTCACGTGTGGCGTTTCACTGTCAAGGGGGGCGTGTATGTAATTACATTGCAAATACTGACTTGAGCCCCACCACTGTATGGGTTAGCCCTACCATAGATTACCCAACACAAATACTCTGGTGCCGCAACTGTTTGCGGTCTACAATGACAGAGAAGAGACTGTCAAGTTTGGCTGTACTCAGCATTGAATCAAAACGCACCATAGCTTTAAATCTTAATAAGTTTGTGAGGCGTTTTGCTGATCAAGATGGTAATCGCCACATTCAGCTGTAATAGGCATGCCAACTTGATGCTCTGCTCACGGATGAGTCGATGAGAATAATAAACTATTAAGATGATGACCTTACGTGTGTAAATATATTTTTCTTCTTTGTGGGGGTCTGCCGCCAAAAAACAGTTTCAAGTCCTGAGAAAGTCAAATAAGACGGTGTGTAAAACTTCACTGCCCAGCCAAACAAAAGTAACCACTTTGATTTAACTAGGCCAGTAGGTAAGGAATTTCCACTGGATAATAACTGCAGCGATGTTTATGTTTTAGCTGAATACATGTTTTTTAACCCTAACTGATATCACTTCTTTAATGTTTGTTCTTTCTGATGTAAAGTCAAGGTTGTAACTGTTTGCAATGAAGTTGTGGGGCGCTGAACTGTTCTTTTGATTATTTTGATTTATGATATAATTACTTGTCTTTCAAATTTGAAGGAGGGTGAGCAAGCATCTTGAGGAACATTCATCATTAACTCCTCCAAAAAATATAGTTTATTTAATAATAACACTGAATATGTGAATCATAACAGTGATTGACAGCTGATAGGAATAATATGATTGTTAATAGTATCATATTCATACAGACAAACATCGATGAGACATTTAATTAATGTACTTATTGCAGCAGTCTGCATAGATTTGGTCTACCCTGCTGGTCTAAGAGTGAAACAAACTCATTCAGTTAAAATTCATTCAATTATGTCTGCCACCTTATATATTTATATTTAAGGCTTTACTGATGTGCCACAATAATGTCACCTAATGTTATTGGGATAAAATATCAATATTGTGGCTTTCCAAGTTAACATTGACTGCGATTAAATCAGCATATACTTCTGCCAGGGGATGCCACCCCTGAAATTCTCCTGGCACCCTCTTGCCACCCCATGAATATTTTTCTAGATCCGCCCCTGGTCAGGGGTGCTGGATCCCTCAACAAAAGACACAAAGCACAACAGTACATCAATTCATTGAATAAGATTCATTGAGATAATAAAAACACTAATACTCTTGGGAGAAAATCCTTGTCTTGAACCTTTTCGTTGACTGCCAACTGCATCGTGTTTCTTTAAATTGAATCTTTTTTTTTGCTGTTTGATACATTTGAGTTACAGTTTTTCTCGATTGCTAACATTTTTTTAAAATAAATTGCTCAGTTTCTCAGATCACTAAACACAATTCACAAAACCACACACCCAAAGTGCAAAACACCTAATTGTTCCTGCTAAATGAAGAACTGCCCTGAAAACTACATAAATACTTTCCAAATGCAAACTTTAGCACCAAATATAACACACTTCATTCATAATACTAGATTGTTTGACCACCCAGCTACACACTGCTGAGCATCATCTAAAGCACTTTCATCTTTTATGAATTGCTTGAGTTTACAGAAATACAGTAAATGAAGAAATACAAATGAGTTGTTGAACAAAATCACATTTTATTCAAAGATAACATTGTGCAACATGCATCTCAGCACATAGCTACTATGCTTCGGATCTCTCTAAGTGTGATGGCATTGTTTGCCAAAACCCAGTTTGTAACTGCTGCTTCCTGCTTCATTGAAAATCCTTGGCCTTCCACCTCTTTGTTTCTCAGTCCTTCAGATAAACAACAAAGATATAGTGGTCGGTCAGTTGTGGGGCGCTGAACTGTTCTTACATAAAAGCAAGTTTACCACAGTACATTGTGCAGGATCTTTGTACAGTTATAGTATGCAACATGCCAACAATTCAATTACAGTAATGAAGTAAATACGTTTCACACAACAGATATAAGCACTGATATATCATGAGAGTATTCCTCTTTGTCCACGTCCTCTCCCTCCAGCTCTACCTCTACCTCTCATTCTTCCTCCTCTAACTCTCACCCCACCTCTTCCTCCTCCTCTCACTCTCACACCTCTTCCTCCTCCTCTCACTCTCAGCCCAGCTCTTCCTCTTCCTCTTCTTCTTGCTTCCATGTTGGCTTCCATTGTTGCTGTAAGAAAGTACTCACCTGTGGTCTTTTTATGGTGCTAGCATCCTGATTGATGAGCCAACAATTATGCTATCAGGTGTTTGGTCAGGTGGAACGTGTTTCTTGATCATTGGTCCATGTGTGAGGCATTTTGAATATCAGTGTTTTAAACCTGCTAACACGTGACTTTATGCCAGATTCCTGTGTCTTACGTGGAGAAACGTGTGCAGTGGTTTGCAGAAAGTGCCATGTTGATTTGCAAATTGTGTGAAAAGCTGAAAACGTGTTTAGAGTTTTGGAGATTTGAGCCGATGTTTTGCTCTTTGTGTGTCAGTTAAAACATAATTGTGCTTTATGTATCATTTTAGTGTGTTAGCAATCAAGAAAAACTGTAAAGGGCAAATTTGATCAGTAGAACAACTAAACTTTAGGCCGTGTGCGCGACCGCGGTTACACAAATATAAAGAGATATATTTAGATGTAATCATTTATTAGCTTTATTAGAATACTCACACGCCCTTCTGTATGTGAATAGAGTTATTGGAAAGGTGAAATAGCATGTCCCTCTAGCTTAATGCTATAAGCTAACCCCCTCTTCATTCTTTAAAACAGTTTGCATGAAAACAGCAGGTACAATGTTCCAACATGTTATAAAAGGCAAAGAGTTTGCCAACTGTGTTTTAGAGATATGTTCCCTGTTAACGGTTGTGTGAGTTAAATATCTGAGTGAACTCGTCCTTTTCCACCATGACTTAATTACACAGAGAGACTTAATCATTCCTCTTGTCCGGCGGCACTGATGCTAATTGGTGTCTTGTACACACCCCGCACACATACGTTTCTAGCACCTCCTCTACATATGTAATGACATGGTGCCTATTTACACTTTACACACGCTCATGGGCACGCACTGACACGGCTGAATGTCTGCCTGCAACATTTTTCTCATTAGGTTCTCTGTCCCGTCAATCGAGGCTTGGTGAATAATTTATAGAAATTAGAGAAAAGACAGTTGGGAGAGGATGTGTGCGTCAAGCCACAGTCCCTCGTGTGAGTTTTTAAGGTTTCACAAGTCATAGGGGTCTTTCTGCCAATACTGTCAATACTCCAGCTAAGATCTCCTGCTCATTCACACGGAAATGTCACACACACACACACACACACACACACACACACACACACACACACACACACACACACACACACACACACACACACACACACACACACACAGAATAAAGGCACAATTTTTCCCATACCTTTTCAGAAAAACATAATCGCTGCCTGCACTGAAAAAACAATAACTGTGTTGAAAGTTTGGATATAAAATATTAGGCTCAACTTAATATTATTGCTTTCAACTAACCTAATACAGTTCTGTGAAATTAGTTGACATAATACATTTAATTAAAGCCAACATTTCAGTTTTTTCAGTGTGGCTATAGGATAAAATAGGAATATGTAAACCACAAGTGTTTCTAAGTGCAGATAAAGTTTGTATCAGTCGGTTTGGCATTTTATTAGATTTAGCTCGCAACACTTTTCCAGACGACCAATTTATTTTCCTGTCTAACATGTTAACTTGAAAAGCTTGTGAAATTGTGAAATAAGTCAAGTTATGTCTTGCATTTGAATCAGAACATTTTACATCCAATCATAATCGTGTCTTATGTGAAATCCCCGCAATTTCGTCTTAGATAAGATTGGTCAGGTCGTCTTTACCAATCTCATCTTATACTTTTGTCTGAGACCGAGACAAGATCGAGTACAATTTTGATTTTAGGACTAGACACAGACCATCAAACTATTTGTGTTGAAGAATGCACTGATACATATTTTAAAATATTAACATGTCCTGTTTTGTGCTTTACATCACTTTAAGACATGTTCAATAACTTTAACCAGGTCCTTCATTGCATTACTCAAAGTAACATAACATATAAAAGTTTAAAGATATGTTATAGATTCATTAAAAACATTTACTTGATGTTTATATAAAAACTGATCATCAGGTCTGCCTCTGAATACATTTGCTGTTGAGTATTAGCATTACAAATTGCTGCTTTAAACATACACATTCATCTATGATAGGACACACATACACACACACACACACACACACACACACACACACACACACACACACACACACACACACACACACACACACACTTGCCTTCCGTAACAGCAGTTTGCATACTGTTTTAGAACTGTAGATTATATGTAAACTGTAGATTGTGTTGAATATTTGGATGAAGTTATGGCTCTTTTTCTTTAGTTTGATAGAGTTTTGTTTGGGTTTAAGGAGAATTATTTTAGTGAAGGTAGTTAAGGTATGTCAACCTGTAATATATCATGTTATTTTTTTCATACAAATAATTATGGAACGCCATCTGCCGTAAAGACAAAAGCACATTAAGGTAAACAAATATTTGTATGCACATGTTCGAACACATTCATATACACAGATGTATGCACCTACTATGCACACGCACGCACACATACATGCACACACACACACACACACACACACACACACACACACACACACACACACACACACACACACACACACACTGCTTGGACCTAGGCCTATGACTATGACAAGCCCTGCTGTCTGCCTCGCACCTCTCCCAGGCTTTGGGAGAGGATGGGGAGGAATGCTAAAGAAACCAGGAGAAGCCAAGCATATAGTTCCACTGTCGGGGTGGAGGAAGGCGGAGGCTTGAAGTGGGGGTGGGGAGGGGTGGATGTTGCTCACCACACCACACAGCTCTCTTTCTCTTCCTCTCCGAGCATCCTCTCAGTCTGCAGAGACCCCATGTGTGTCAGCCAAGCAGTGGAGCATCCCTTCCGTCTATTTTACCTATTTTTGTTGTTCCTCCTGCTGTCTCTCTCTCCCTCGTCCATCTTTTCCTCATACTTTCTGTTTTATTGTATTCCTTTTTAGCATGTGTTTTTGTGTTAAGGTGGTGCAGAAGGGAGGCCTTCATGGTTAGGTACAGCTTGCAGTGTAGAGTAAATGAGTAAATGGAGATAGGAACAGAAGCAAATGGAAGGAGAAGTGTCCGTTTGAGAACAAGTGGTGAGGGATGTGCCAGATACAAGGAGATTAAAAGTGTAGAGTGTGTGTTGTTACCACATCCTTAAAAACATATTAAACCATTATGGATTTGGTTGTTATTGTAAATGTAAGTCATTATCAGAGTATAATCCTTTTTTAAGGAAAAAGAAAGGAGAAAAAAAAGAAATAAGTGTGTGAATCTGTGTGTGTGTGTGTGTGTGTGTTTCCTTTTAAACTTCACCACAGCAGGTGTCAGCTGAAGAAGGGGGTTTGGAGGCGGAGACATGGAGGAAGAAGGCAATTACTGTTGTGGAGCGTTTTTGTTTTGTTTTTGGAAGCAGCATTGTTTGGCCTGCTGCTAATGAGGCCCAGTGAGCTTGATAATAATGAATTGGGAAAAAGGTGATGCAGGGACTGTTTGTGTGTTTGTGTGTCCCCCTGTGTGGATCTGTGTGACCGTGTGTCCCGGTGTGTCAGGGTCTGTATATGTGTGTGTTTGGTGAGATGGTTGTTGGTCACCAGAGAGTGTTGACATTCTCTCTGATAGGCCCCCAGGCTGAATGTGGTATCACAGCACTGTTTGATATTGATCTGGCCACAAACAGACACATGCACGCACGCACACGCACACACACACACACACACACACACACACACACACACACACACACACACACACACACACACACACACACACACACACACACACACACACACACAAACACACACACACTCACACACACACACACACACACACACACACACACACTTCCCTTAGAATTGGTATTTTCCAACTCAACCTTGAAACTTTTTTATTTTATTTATGTCTGTGTCAATTGTGGTTGGATTCACCTTTTATTTATTGTGTTACTGTTTTAAAAGAACGATATGTTGCAAAGTTTTATTGAACCTATAGTGGAAAATCTATTTGGTAGTCCCTTTGACTACCGAGTTGTTTTTGTTGATTAGACGCACATCTCCAATGAGTTAGTAGAGTAGTAAAAAGTATAGATACTGGGCAAAAATAAAACATTTATGACAACTGTGGAATCCATTATTTTATAACTCAACCATTTCTATTATAATAAGATTAAAGTTGTGCATTATAAGGGTTTGTGGCCCTATGATTGACAAATGGGTGCCTTCTCAGTTGCAAGCCACCTGCTGTCTACTCAGCACCATCCCCTTAGTGCCTCGATTTAATGGAAATATGCCCATTTAGGTAGCGGGGACGGAGACAGTGGTGTCACTAATAAGGCGGCGATGGATGGAACCACCCACTTTGAGCTTAGCAGCAGCTCTTTAAGAACCTCTGTGCGACGTCACAGATACTACTTCCATATAACTATGGTTACTACTTTTTATTTATTTTTTAGCCTTGCTATCTGTGGCTTTATAGATGGACATTCTGTCAGTCTTTCGATCGGAAATATGCTGTGGTTGACGTTCTTATCACCGATACCAGCTTTTTCAGCTGATTAGCAAATGTTAACACAATACATTTGAAAGATGAGCATGATACACATACACCTAAGTCTTGTTGTTGTAATGTGTTGCAGAGATCAACGGGTAAAAGCACAGTGCAATTGGAAAGTGTTCAGATCAGTATTTTTCATATTTTGTTACGTTGCAGCCTTATGCTTTGATCGTTTGAATTAATTCTTCCCTCATCAATCTAAACTCAATAGTTCATATTGATGGAGCAAAACTAATTATTTTGGGTTGTTTCGCATAGTCATAAAACATTTTTATCAAAAAGAACATAACCAAATCTGAAATAAGTGAAGGAGTCTGAAAACGTCTGAATGTGTGTAATTTGTCTATGGCCCCATGCAGACAGGATTATCTGTACAGGGGGAGGAATACAATACATTTTTACCTGAGAGGACACAGTCTGTAATAGACACCGACATTTTACAAGACACATCCAATTGAGAAAGCCTAAAGCCTCTAGTGGGTGGGGGGTCTACTGCCTATCATGTACTAACCTTTCAAATCAATACTGAAATAAATTATTTTTTAAACAGTTTGTTTAAGTGAACTAATTGTGTACGTTTTTCCTCCTCATGGCCTCGTTGATGGGCTACTGTGAAGAGCAGAGGGATTCGGGCTGGATCTGATCTGAGAGCTGACCACCCTGATGGCATTGCTACTGGCATCACCTGGGCTGTGTAACAGTCACCTCTGCCTGCGGGTGGCTTTGGGTGTGTGTAAGTGAGTGTGTGTTTTGCGTGAAAGGATGTGTCTATGTATAGGAGTGGAGAGAGAGAGAGAGAGAGAGAGAGAATTATTACTACCCTCACGTTGGTGTCCAAACGAAGCCCCTCACTGCCCTCAGATTCCTACAGACTAACACACCCCCCGGAGGAGAGAGGATCAGACAGTCTGCAAGAGGAATTAATCCGTGTGTGTATGGGTGTGTGTGACCAGCAGCCATGTTGGAGGGTTTGTTTGGACCAACGGCCACTGACAGTTTGCCTACCTCTCCTCCATTTCATTTCCTCACCTCTCTTTGCACTGCAGCTCCTCTTTGTCGCTCTCCATCTTCATTGTGAATACAGCCTGATCCCTCCATTTCTCCTTTGAGTCTTTTAGTGTACCGTCCGACTGTTAATAGCCTCTGTCAACAGCAGCAAGCTTTTCTCTGACTGTCTGTCTGATTCTTTTCTCTCCCTACTCTTAAAAGGTGAATACTTTCAGCATCCCGCTTTTGTCTATGTAGCTGTCTGTTTTTGACACTTTCTCCCGCTGCTTTATAAACCCTCTCTCCTCTCTAGTTCTCTTCCTCTCGACTCCGTAGAGACGATGACCAAAATATACGGTCTTATTTTTAAAAAGCACACTTGTATGCCTCCCTCTAGCCATTTAGTTTTCTCTCGTCTCATGTCTCCTTTCATTTCTCTCCCTTTCTTTTCCTCGTTTGTATCTGATTGGCAAGAGCAGGGACGTGACGTGCATTCTCCTCCTGACTTATTACTTAATGTATTTGTCTATTCCTAGCATCTCTTTCCCCTCTCCATTTGCTATGCTTCAGATGAATGGACAGGGAGATATTTTATTTGTTTTAAGAACCTTTCTCACCACAATTGGCCCAGCAGCCATGGTCCCGACTCCAGCTCCTCGTCGCCTGTTGGCTCTCCGGCCGATGCCAGCTCCCCGTGTCCTGTCGGCGTACCGGCCCGACGCCAGCTCCCCGTGTCCTGTCGGCGTACCGACCGACTCAAGTCACCTCTCGAGTTCCTTCTCGGGTCCCCTCTCGAGTCCCCTCTCGAGTTCCTTCTCAGGTCCCCTCTCGAGTCCCCTCTCGAGTTCCTTCTCAGGTCCCCTCTCGAGTCCCCTCTCGAGTTCCTTCTCAGGTCCCCTCTCGAGTCTCCTCTCGAGTCCCCTCTCAAGTCTCCTCTCAAGTCACCTCTCGAGTCCCCTCTCAAGTCCCTACCCAATGTCCTGGGCCGTTGGAGGTCTGCTGGGGGTCCTGCCAACTCCATGTCCTGTCCCGTTGGGGGTCCCGCCGACTACTCTTCTGCCGGGGGTCCTTCCAACCCTATGTCCTGTGCCATTGGAGGCCCCGCCGACTACTGTTCTGTCGGGGGTCCTGCCAACCCTATGTCCTGTGCCGTTGGAGGTCCAGCCGACACCTGTTTCGTCGGGGGCCCTGCCAACTCCATGTCCTGTGTCGTTGGGGGTTCCGCTGAGAGTCCTTCCAACCCCATGTCCTGCCAACTCCATGCCCTGACCTGTTGGGGGTCCCGCCGACACGTGCTCCGCCGGGTTTCCTGCCAACACCATGTCCTGTCCTGGTTGGGGTCCCACTGACCCCAGCCCATGTTCCGTCCAGTGTCCCGTCTACGCCTGACCCGCCAGGGGTTCCACCAGCTCCTGCCCGTCCTTGTGCCTGGCCCCCTGAGTTCCCCAGCCGCGGTCTTCGCCCCCTCGAGCCCGGCCCCCTGAGTGCCGCGGTCTTCGCCCTCGAGCCTGGCCCCATGAGTGCCGCGGTCTTCACCCTCGAGCCCGGCCCCCTGACTTTCCCGGCCGCGGCCCTTGCCCTCGGGCCCGGCCCCCTGACTCTTCCAGCCGCTGCCTTCTCCCTCATGCTCGGCCCCCTGAGTTTGCCCGCTGTGGCCTTCGCCCCTTTATGAACTCTGCCTTGCCCCCGGGCCGTCCGCCTGAGCCCCCCACCACGAACTCTGCCTTGTCCCCGGGCCGTCCGCCCGAGACCCATCCTCCGGACCCCCTCCACCCACCCTTTTCGAAGTTTGGACTTTGTTAGTGTGTTATGGACGTCTGGGATCAGTCCCTTGAGGGGGGAGGGGGGGGGGGGGGGGGTGCTGTCACGATTCTTATGTCATGTCACGGTTTTAGTTTTGTGTGTCTGGTAATGGGTTTTGTTTTGCTGTTCTTTTCTCCCTGTCGTTATTTCCCTGGTGTGTCTGATTGTGTTCACCTGTTGCCCTTGTGTTTCTCCTTCCCTGCCCGGCTGTTTCTCGTCTCGTGATTACCCCTCCCTGTATTTAGTCTTGTCTCTTCTTGTGTTCGGTGTCGGTTCATTGTTTGTCTTTCCCTTCATGTCACGCTCCATGTTTGTCCTTGAAGTTTTGGTCCTGGATTATTTACTCGTGCTCCCCTGTTTTGGTAATGCTAAGTTTGTCTCTTGTTTTCTTTTGTCATCGGCTTTTTTTGTAAATTAAAGCTCGCTTTTTGTTAATACTGCATTTGGGTCCTACCTTTTCCACGCACCCTGACACAGGGTTTGTTAAATAGCAATGGTTACTTCTTTTTATTATCTGATGCATATTCATATTCTCAAAACAGAGTTGGTGGTTGTAGTAATAGTGGTTTTCATTTATTTATTTTTTCTGCATTTTTTTTTTTTCTTGTTTTGTGAAAAATCTGCAAAGTTAAATTATTGTTAATAAAGTCTGGTGGCTTTTGAGAGAGCCTGTGAAAAAAAAAAGATTTCAGTCAAAATTATAACTGTCCAAATCCCTATTCATTTAATTTATTATATATTTACTTCAACATACGTTTCGCGCCATAAAAGGGTCAACCATTGTCTTGTATTTCCAACACTGCCAATCAGATTTCGAGTAGATGTGGAATGAATGCTGAGCGTTTCCTTTCCAAATAAAGACAAAAGACAGATGTTAGAGGGTGTTAGTTGATCTTTGTCCAATGAAAAATGGGCTTTTAGAGACCTTTTTTATGCCATACTCTTGAGTCAAGTGCATGTGTCATCTGTCAACATCCCTTCACATCTACGGCAGTAACTGTCTGCTGTCACAGAGAAACAAGTTGGTTTCTTGTCAGACTTTTTTATTCTCTGTCTCTGAGTTTCTCTAACTCTCTCGCCTCTGACCAGCCTGTCCCTCTGGGGTGGGGCGAAGGAGAGTGGACCATGACAGACTTTGTCTATTTCGATCCCCCTCTCCCCACATCCCTCTCTGGCGACACAGACGGCCCCCTGGTACCATGATTGACCCCCTCAGTCAGCGCCCAGCAGCTGGACTGACAGTTGTCAATCAATTGTCTCAGCTGCGTTGTGAGAGGCTGAAGCAATGATAGACAGACGCAAAGTTTGTGTGTTTAAACTCATCAATAATCTGCCTCTTTAATATCAGAGCCGTTTTACGTTGATACAAATTATGCTAGCTCATTAATGGGGCTTGTATTCAGCCTCCTTAAAATGTTCAAGTTTTGTGATGAATATCTTTAACATACATGTTAGTAAGGTGAGGTTCAGCTCAGGAGCTCTCTTTACTCAAACATGCCTCCTTGTGTTATCATGTAAGACTAACTTTTCCAGATGTTTGTTTTGTAGCCGTTGGCAAAAGAGCAATGCGGTAAAGATATAGTAGCTTGCCTCTCTTTGTTGTGTGGGAGTAGTAGACACATCCATTGTTTTTATATTTGTTTGCTAGGATGGAAGGCACGCCATTATGTGCAACTGTGTGGACGCATTACAGTTTTTTTCGATTGCTAACACACATTTCTTTTTTAAATTGCTCAGTTTCTCAGAACACTAAACACAATTCACAAAACCACACATCCAAAGTGCAAAACACCTAATTTCTCCTGCTAAATGAAGAACTGCACTCAAAACTACATAAACACTTACCAAATGCAAACTTTTGCACCAAATATAACACACTTCATTCATAACACTAGATGGTTTGACCACCCAGCTACACACTGCTGAGCATACTCTAAATCACTTTCATCTGTTATGGGCTATGCTCTGTACAGAGAGGTTTCTGCAGAGAAAGATTGCTTGAGTTTACAGAAATACAGTAAAGGAAGAAATACAAATTTGTTGTTGAACAAAATCACATTTTATTCAAAGATAACATTGTGCAACATGCATCTCAGCACATAGCTACTATGCTTCGGATCTCTCTAAGTGTAATGGCATTGTTTGCCAAAACCCAGTTTGTAACTGCTGCTTCCTGCTTCATTGCAAATCCTTGGCCTTCCACCTCTTTGTTTCTCAGTCCTTCAGATAAACAACAAAGACATAGTGGTTGGTCTGTGTCTGTGTTGCATTAAAGTAAGTTTACCACAGTACATTGTGCAGGATCTTTGTACAGTTATAGTATGCAACATGCCAACAATTCAATTACAGTAATGAAGTAAATACGTTTCACACAACAGATATAAGCACTGATATATCATGAATTATGCAGAGCTAAAACTAACTAACCTGTTTTCAAATCTAAGTGTCCGGATTACAGAGGCAACAGTACATCGGCTTAGATTAGGCTGAACCCTGGGTGTCCAGCCTCTCTCATCGTCAAACCATGGTTGATAACATTTCATTTCATTAGAGAGTATTCTTCTTTGTCCACGTCCTCTCCCTCCAGCTCTACCTCTACCTCTCATTCCTCCTCCTCTCACTCTCAGCCCAGCTCTACCTCTCATTCTTCCTCCTCTAACTCTCACACCTCTTCCTCCTCCTCTCACTCTCAGCCCAGCTCTTCCTCTTCTTCTTGCTTCCATGTTGGCTTCCATTGTTGCTGTAAGAAAGTACTCACCTGTGGTCTTTTTATGGTGCTAACATCCTGATTGATGAGCCAACAATTATGCTATCAGGTGTTTGGTCAGGTGGAACGTGTTTCTTGATCATTGGTCCATGTGTGAGGCATTTTGAATATCAGTGTTTTAAACCTGCTAACACGTGACTTTATGTCAGATGCCTGTGTCTTACGTGGAGAAACGTGTGCAGTGGTTTGTAAAAAGTGCCATGTTGATTTGCAAATTGTGTGAAAAGCTGAAAACGTGTTTAGAGTTTTGGAGATTTGAGCCGATGTTTTGCTCTTTGTGTGTCAGTTAAAACATAATTGTGCTTTATGTATCATTTTAGTGTGTTAGCAATCGAGAAAAACTGTAATAGCTGAACGGTGTTAGAAAGGAAGAAAATATCTAAGTATTTCTCTAGTAGATCATCACATCTGAAAAAATGGAGATTCAATTCTGATTTTATTCAAACAACTCGTACACATGAACATTAGGTCACTTTATAAATTACACTAGGGTACAAATGCACTTGACATTGAAGGTAAAGAGGGTTTCAAAACGACAATATTTAAACACTTTTTCCAGCAAGTGAAAAGTACATTAGTTAGTTATTGATTACACTCCTTCCCATATTCTGCATTTCCGATCCAAAATCGTCCGAAATATCAACATGTATATTTTTTTATTTGTCTTTAAGAGCAGTAGCTAATTATATAGCACCATACATAATATCTGAACGTGTCTTACAGCAATGCCGCTGTTTATTGTCCACCTAGCGGAGGACTGTACAAAATAATGAGTGTAAGGATGATGTAGGATACAATACTTTTTATGCTGCATGCATAACTGACAGAGGGCAGTTACCCTCAAGCTATTGTCTTTTCTTCATTCCTCTTATCAAACGTGTAGCTTTAGGGAAGCTGTTGAGGTTAAAGATGCAAACAACAAAAAAACAATAACCCCCTAATATCAAAATGTAATAAATGTATCCCTAGATAAAAAAAAAAACATTGTTAAAATGTTCGGTAACGGTATGTAGTGTTGATCTGTTTCCTTGAAAACAAGCAAAAAGAAATCTGGGTAAATCAACCATTCAGCTGGCTTAACAATTCATCATTATGTGTGATGAAAATGTAATTATCTGAAGGCAGTACAATTAAGACTGTGATTTATATGACTGTAAATTAACATATCAATAAGCCTTATAGGAAATGTCTAATTAATTAGTCATCCGTTAATTGGCCTTGAATTCCATTAGCTCGCTGTGTGTTAACCATGCGTTCATTACTGTAATAACATTACTGTGCGTCCCAGATCTGTATGGCCAAGCTAAGATTAGTTTAGTTATTGTTGCCGTTTCAGCTGTGTGTGTGTGTGTGTGTGTGTGTGTGTGTGTGTGTATGTGTGTGTGTGTGTGTGTGTGTGTGTGTGCGTGTGTGCGCGCATGCGTGTGTGTACAATTTGTGTGTTTGTGTGAGTGTGTGTGTATAAGCTGTGTGTGTGTGTAAGAGAATGATATGACACCCATGCCAATGCATGATGCACAGGCTGGTTCTGCTTTGATCAATGGTGCCTGGCATTGAGAGGGGGTGGCAGCTCGAGGTGAGTTGGGGGATAAGGGGGGTCTGAACCTCCCACTGGTGCTGATGAAGACGAATGAGCTAACAAGACATGACGGAATTGCTTTTGCAAAGAGGGGGGCTGAATGGTGTATCGTGATATCGCGTTGAGGGCGGCTAAACGGGCAGGTTGATTTATTGTTCCAGCAGCAGATAGCCACCGTTTTACCGCCCCTCCCTACTTATTCACAGAGACCCTTCGGTCTTTAATTACAGCCCCCAGCCTCTTCCATTCTCTCATCCATGTCCTTATTAGAAGAGTCATACCACACATCATACATCCACACAGAGGACAACAGTATATATGAGACAAAGCCTGAATGGGGGAGGATTGGTGCCCAAAATGTCACAGCCATGTTGATTTTGCATTCTGTTACCACCTTTCAGGCAGGAAAACAGGGATGAAATACAGACATTGGTGGAGAGTAATGAAGCCGGGGAACTGAAGGTCAAAAAAGAACTAGAAAAAAGATAAAATAGGGAATGGATTACATCGAGGAGAGGTGGAAAATGGGCCGATTAAGATATGTACATAATGGGAAAGAGGTATGGGGGGGATGACAAATAATAGAGTAATCCTCTGAGAGTGGAGGAGGGGTAAAGATATGCTAAATGTTGGGGGAGGACTGTGAGTAAGGTGGAGCACGGTGGTCCAACTTGATGAATCCATTAAATGCTTTTTGAAATAGGAGAAGGAAAACAAAACAATAAGCAAATTAAGAACTGAAATAAGACAAAGGGAAAAGTTGGAAAGTGAGAAAAAGCCAGCCCAGCATCACTTATTGCTTCACTGGCCAATTACAGATAAGTCTGTTTGTTGTAAAAATGAATATGAATAATCTAATTATATAACCAATAAGTGGACAAATAGCTGTGCAAGTCTACATTAGTGATTCTCTGCAGCGAAAGGGGGAAGAGGAGAGGGGTAAGGCGGGGGGCCGGGGGGGGGGGGCCATCTCACCCCACACAATTTATCACTGCGTTGCCATTCGCTCTTTAATATCAGCCTATTAAAACATTCATTGAGATGATTAAACAGCAATAAAATCTAACAAAATTTGCACTGACACTTTCAGTGCATGATTTATTGGGCCAGACTTTGCATGTGCTTCTCGGTCCGATAAACACAGAGACGGGGAAGATCAGATGCTGCTGCCACCTGTTGGCTGAGAGCTGAAGGAAGTGAGAATCTGCACTGAAGTACAGCATAGTAGGCCTACTGACATTTACATTGCATTATGAATACTTTTTTCTACGTTTGTTTTACTCTTATGCAGCCCAGACTTACATGTTCAAACGTATTAATTGAAGGTAATCATTACAAAAACTGTAAATACTCATATTTTGTGGAATCATTGATTTCACTTTGGTGAATGGCAAATGACAAAAATGCTAGATTGAATTTTGTTCACTAGAACGCCCCTGTATGATCAATCTGTCCTAATAGTTGTTAAAGTGACCACGATGCTCAGTTTTAACTATGTATTGCAGCACGTGATTGTACCAAGTTCTAATCGGTGTACTAAAACACAAATATGATATCACACAATTTAGGCCTAATGATGACCACACAGTTTCATAATTCTAAATGTCAGATTACTTTCTTTATGCAAAATTAAATTGCATGTACTCATTTGGAAACAATCTTGCAATCATAGAGAACTGTGTTGCCGTAATACAAGTCAGTATCTAACAATCCCATTTATGATCTAATTACTTTCCATATGTTTTACATAATTGAAGGCTTTGAGGGGTCAGAGTGTAACAATATGCAGTCCACATTTCACGGCATTATCTGAGGTGGAAGTGTTTTTGTGTTGAACCAGTGTTGTATTGATCCATATTGTTTATTACAGGCTGTGCGAGTGTTGATACTGTCCGGGAAGACAGGAGAGAGGATTACCTGGAAATGGTGCTATTGATCGGGGTTTGCCTCAAGAGAATACACGTCGCTTAACCCACCTGGGGTGCAGAGTATTGGAACGATTCTGCACAAACAAACACCACCGGAGACGTGCGCTTATGACAAACTCACTTTTTTTCACAGTGATGTGTCTGCTTTAGAAGTCATGTTGCTGGTGGGAAAATATGATTCTAAGGGAGAGTCATGACCTTCACAGATAACATTGTGTATCACATCAATAGCAAATAATTTCATTTATTTATCATTATTTTGTACTGTTTTTGTGAGGACCAATTTAAATGTAAAAACTGTTGTTGGAGGAGATTTTGTGAGGACATTTCTGTTTTGTACCAGGACGAGTTTAGGGTTAACTATAATAGTTTGTGTGTGGTTCACAGGCTTTTGTAATCTTTGAAAGTGTGTAAACCTCACATTTTTTTATCAAGATCTTAAGATCTTAAAAATAGACATAAACTGACATTCGTCATTGAAATGGCTTTAATTTATTTGTGCCAAAATAGAAATGTAAGGCATTGATATATTTTTTATTAAATTGGGCTATGTTTCGCTGTTTACATGTCTCCTGCTTTTGCATCATTGCTTCATGTTCCACCTGTCTTGAGAAAGTGTTACAGTCACATGCATCAGTAATTGAGGGTCAAAGGATGCATGCTAAACAGTAGGAGGCAAGCAAGGTTCTCAATCTACGCTGTGTTGGGTCCGTGAAATTTAGGGCATTGGGCCTGGAAAGTCATTTACAGTTTTTCTCAATTGCTAACACACTAAAATTATACATAAAGCACAATTATTTTAACTGACACTCAAAGAGCAAAACTTTGGCTCAAATCTCCAACACTCTAAACACGTTTTCAGCTTTTCACACAATTTCCAAATCAACATGGCACGCCCCACCCCAGGGGGACAAGACACAGGATTCTGACATAAAGTCACGTGTTAGCTGGTTTAAAACACTGATATTCAAAATGCCTCACACATGGACCAATGATCAAGAAACACGTTCCACCTGACCAAACACCTGATAGCATAATTGTTGGCTCATCAATCAGGATGTTAGCACTATAAAAAGACCACAGGTGAGTACTTTCTTACAGCAACAATGGAAGCCAACATGGAAGCAAGAAGAAGAGGAAGAGGAAGAGCTGGGCTGAGAGTGAGAGGAGGAGGAAGAGGTGGGTGAGAGTGAGAGGAGGAGGAGGAATGACAGGTAGAGCTGGAGGGAGAGGACGTGGACAAAGAAGAATACTCTCTAATGAAATGAAATGTTATCAACCATGGTTTGACGATGAGAGAGGCTGGACAGAGGGTTCAGCCTAATCTAAGCCGATGTACTGTTGCCTCTGTAATCCGGGAAAACAGGTTAGTTACCAGTTTTTAGCTCTGCATAATTCATGATATATCAGTGCTTATATCTGTTGTGTGAAACGTATTTACTTCATTACTGTAATTGAATTGTTGGCATGTTGCATACTATAACTGTACAAAGATCCTGCACAATGTACTGTGGTAAACTTACTTTAATGCAACACAGACACTGACCAACCACTATGTCTTTGTTGTTTATCTGAAGGACTGAGAAACAAAGAGGTGGAAGGCCAAGGATTTCAATGAAGCAGGAAGCAGCAGTTACAAACTGGGTTTTGGCAAACAATGCCATTACACTTAGAGAGATCCGAAGCATAGTAGCTATGTGCTGAGATGCATGTTGCACAATGTTATCTTTGAATAAAATGTGATTTTGTTCAACAACTCATTTGTATTTCTTCCTTTACTGTATTTCTGTAAACTCAAGCAACTTTCTCTGCAGAAACCTCTATGTACAGAGCATAACTCATACAAGATGTAAGTGCTTAAGTTTAGATGATGCTCAGCAGTGTGTAGTTGGATGGTCAAACAATCTAGTATTATGAATGAAGTGTGTTATATTTGGTGCAAAAGTTTGCATTTGGTAAGTGTTTATGTAGTTTTGAGGGCAGTTCTTTATTTAGCAGGAGAAATTAGGTGTTTTGCACTTTGGGTGTGTGGTTTTATGAATTGTGTTTAGTGTTCTGAGAAACTGAGCAATTTAAAAAGAAATGTGTTAGCAATCGAGAAAAACTGTAACATTTTCAGGCTGCCTCTGCTTCACTATTTTAATCTCAACCTGCTCTGCTATGAGAGTTACTCAAGTGTCACAGACACATTGCTAGATGAATACACACATTTAGCTTGTTCTAATTTTGCAATTTATTTACATTCATATTGAGGAAAAAATACAAAAATACAGCCATTAAGAAGCTAATAACTTTGTGTTGATTTATAATAGAGGGGTGTTGATACAGCTTTTTTTTAAAAAGCTGTTCACACTTCGTTCCAGAAATATATCAAAATTGTTTAAACAAAATGACAGCACAAAAAGCCTCTGAATTGTGTCATCTTCTGTTTGTTCACTTGTCACACATAAACCCCAAAAATAATGCATATCCTTCCAAAAATATTTATAACTTTTTATACTGTTTTCCCAACTTGAGCACAGGTGAAAAACATCGTTTTATGGCCTAAAATAAAACATAAAATGTAATTATGATTTAACTAGTGTATTCAATATGCAATAATTAATGTAATTTAACCACTTGTTAATCACTTCCCAACACTAGTAAATGTACTGGGTATATATAATCAAAGAAAAGGTGTGTTGATGAAAGGTATTTGCTATACTATATGTGCCACATTAAGACAAAATATTTCATATCTGAAGAGGTTGCTATTACTCTGTCAACATGGCCTTTTTTATACTATAATTCTACACAATAGTGTTTTACTTGTGCCGCGCCCCCTAGCACTGCTGCCTTCTGTTAATTACAGAGACTTGTGGATTGTATTTAGTTACCCACCATGCTTTAGCAATGAAGGTCATCCCTCTACAATGAAGTAGTGTTATCAAAGCTATTAATACAGATCAGATGCAGAATGGTTTCTGAAACAGAGAGACGCTGTGAGGATGTGGTACCCGGGCGTCCCGTCAGCGGCGTGGCTCCTCTCTGTCCCTCTGCTGGCCTGGCTGCTGCTCTGGCTCAGAAGGAATCTTCAAGGTATGAACGCATATTTTTGTTCTTTGATCGGTCATTTCAGTCTGTGCATTTAACTGTATGAATACTTGTAGTTGCCTGATTTTTTAATAAATGGAAACCTTGAGGTGTCTTTTTTGAGGGGTAAAGAAGTGTATATTCATGTATCAGGTCAAAAGGTCATAAATACAGAAGTATCACATGTTTTGACATGTTCAGTAGTAAGGATGACAGTGCAGTTTGACAGTAATGGCCGAACAGGGGGAGGGTTTTTTGTGTTGTTATAGATAGCAGCACTGTGTCTACATCCAGATATCTATTTAAAGACAACTTCAGTGCAGTGCCTGCAACATTTACTCCCACTCACTGTTGTCACATTGATTGTTTTGTTAGATCTAGAACTGCACTGTATCTAATTACTCAGTTTCATATATCCAGACTAACTCAATATAATGTGTCTGCTAGTGGAAGAGGAGTCAATGTCAAAGTAACTGACAGTTGTCTCATCATGGGGTTTGGATTTCCCTCGAAACAGAAATCATTTACGCTAGGAAATGTCAAACCAAGCACAAATGGTTGTGTGTATTACAGGCTATGAATTATAGGCTTTGTGAGTGGGAGCTATCCATTTATAATTGTTGTGTGCAACCATTTTCATCTTCTAGCACAAAATAAAACAATCAATCTTTAAAGAACTGTTGTGTCTATTGTAAGTTGTTCAATTCAGAGAAGGCTATATGTTTCTTTGTTTTACATAGAAATATGTGCAACATTTATTTATGTGCTTTTTCCCCAGTACACACTCCTCAGTAACCAGCATCAGTATCAGCTTCAGCTCATATAAAGACCTGATAAGGCCAGTGGGGAGTAACTAACCTGACATGTTCAGATAGAGGATGTTACAAACAAGTGATCACAAGTGCTTTAAATGAGACAAAGTGTGGACGAATAATGCTTGAGCGTTCTGTCTTTATAAGGGAAGGTTTATCATGTCAGTACCTTTTTGCAATGCACTCTGGAATGCCTTATGGATACAATTTGGGTTACATGTAAGTGTTATGGTTATCTATTCTCAGGTTGTAATGACCTCCCAACATCTGAATAAAGATAAGTGTGACAAAAGACTAACAGTAACCCACTGTGATTAAACAATTAGGATATTTGTGATATGGTATTGGTGACAGATACGAGAGGCTGAATTATTTTTATAGCCTGTGTTTTTGTGTGTGTGCGTGTGTGTGTGTGTGTGTGTGTGTATGTGTGTGTGGGTGTGTGTGTGTGTGTGTGTGTGTGTGTGTGTGTGTGTGTGTGTGTGTGTGTGGTGTGTGTGTGTGTGTGTGTGTGTGTGTGTGTGTGTGTGTGTGTGTGTGTGTGTGTGTGTGTGTGTGTGTGTGTGTGTGTGTGTGTGTGTGTGTGTGTGTGTGTGTGTGTGTGGGTGTGGGTGTGGGTGTGGGTGTGGGTGTGTCTAAATGTGCAACTATGTGTGTCTCGATGTCTGCCAAGTGGATAGTTAAGGTGGGCACTCTTGCCTCTGGTATTACTTTCCATAGCGCAGGCAGAGTTAGAAGTGAGAGGCTCCTTGTACTTCACACAGATTTACACTGAAGGCCTCTTTCCCTCAGCGGGCTTCTGTTCCAGGACTATGGCACAACCGCCTTCCACCGACCCCAACAAGATGGGAGTGGGTCGGTCGATCGCCGTGCTTACCTCGGGAGGCGATGCCCAGGGTAAGTGAAGGCTGTCCAGGGTGGCATGTTAGTGTGGATTGCTAAGAGCATGTATGCTGCGTGTTTGCCTCAGCAGATGGGAAGCTCCTTGTATCTCAACAGCAGGTTTAGAGACAAATAGTGAAACATTGTTCACAAGTGATCAAGAAACCCTGAAATATAAAATAGTCATTGGTCGTTTTGACAATACCTGTAGCCTACAAATCACAAATGTCTGTATAGCGTGGGTTTAAGTGTTCTGAAAGACCTTACGGTAGGTATAGCCTTGGAAATAAAAGTTTTACCTAAAGTCTAGACCATCTAAGTGTTATATTCAATCATAATTGCGTTCAGTTTTATATCAAATTTGACAACACGTGTATTTGTACTGGTGATTATAATACTTTAATGATATACCTATTGCCACTGAGTTACCTTGACCTTCTATCTCATTGAGCTAACTTATGGAAAAGGGCACAAGAATGACTTCATCTAGAGCATCTAGGAATCCTGAGGCAGACAGCTCTCACCTGACCTTTAACTTGATGAGGAACATCTCCACTGTGACCTTTGGGAAGTAGGTCAGTCGCCCCACCTAACCCTTAGCATCTGAGGGTGTGATACAGGGAGTTGTTCATGCATCTGTTTTTCTGCCTATGATCTTGACTTTACGGGACTTTTCTATAATACAAAACTTCAGAGTTTGCTAACCCTCACCCTTTTTCTTTTTTTCTCTCCAATATCGTCATTACAACTTTACATTTTAGTCATCCTGATTTCCACAGGTCAACGTTTCTTCATCTGTTTCTCCTTCCTCTCTCTCTTCAATACTGTATCTGTTATGAGGGCTAATTTTAGAGCTATGACCTTTCTGTCATGTGTTTGTAAAGTAGGGAGGAGAAGTGAGACGGCCTTCCTTCATTTTCTTTCTCTCCTCTACTCCTCTACACTGTAAATGGAGCCTCTCTTGGCACCCATAATGTTAATCTATCCACATCTTGTCCTTTAAGCGAACCCCTGCGTGTTAAGGGTGCAGGCCTATTTGTGTTTCTTGGAATACATTTCCACTTTCACTGATCATTGAACTTTTACCAACAATTCAAGTCATGTAAAATATATGGTATTATAATAATAATAATAATAATGGTATTTTTTACCACCATTCTTTTCACCTGTATGAAGGTGCTTTAATTACAATGTACTCAAACACTGTGCCTACAGGTATGAATGCAGCAGTGAGGGCCACAGTTCGAGTGGGAATTTACACTGGAGCCAAGGTGTATTTTGTCCATGAGGTAAAAACCTGTTTTTACTTTGTATTTTAATAATCATTTGATCTCAATGTCAAAACAAATACAAAAACATTGTTGAAAATGCCCCTCATGTTCATTACTCCAGGTCGTAGCTTGCATGTGCTGTCTGTTCAATAAACTAAAAGCACAAAAGTTATTCAAACAACATATATAAACAGAACAAAGCAACATATGCTACAACTGGAGATACTGAAGATAAAACCAGCAAATATCTGCCATTCTTGCATGAGAAATGGCAATACATATTCTATTAGATTTGCTTTTAATACACACAATGTGTACAGCATTACTCCATGGCCTCTCACACAATATCAACCTGACCTATAAGCTGCAAATCCCAATAAAAAAAAAAAAACACTGTTTTGACTGAAACAGATGTACATTGTAGAGTCAAAATATGTATGTATCATTAATGCTAAAGCATCTTTCTAGCAATGACCCCTGTTCCCAAAGTTGATATTTTGTTTTTGTTGACAGGGTTACCAGGGTCTGGTGGATGGAGGAGACAATATCCGCCTAGCTACTTGGGAGAGTGTGTCAATGATGCTTCAGCTGGTAAGAACAAGCACGAGGATGTAAAAGCATATTCATCAGCAAGTTCATTATCTCATCTCTGTTTTTAACTTGTGACGAGTTAGTGGAATGGATGATCTTTAACCTTTACAATGCAGTTCTGTAGGTCAAATGGTCATTTAAATGCCACATGTCATTAAATAGCTCAGAACTTAATGGACGTTAGACACTAGGTTTCAGATAACGCTAGCCCTTCTTCTCTTGCAGGGTGGGACTGTGATTGGAAGTGCCCGCTGTCAGGATTTCCGTACCAAGGAGGGCCGCACCAAGGCCGCCTGTAACTTGGTCAAGCTAGGCATTACAAACCTGTGTGTGATCGGAGGTGATGGCAGTCTGACGGGTGCCGACCAGTTCAGAACAGAGTGGAGCGAGCTGCTGGCAATCCTACTCAAAGCTGGTTAGAGACTTTTACCCCATAATTCACTGTTCTTAGCAACACAACCCCAAATTAAAGATCTATATTCACATATCAGCCCTCTACTGATGTTAGCATACACGTTTATGTTGTTTTAGGTATGTTAGTTATTTCAATATATGGTATCTGAGAGTGTTGTCACCTGTGGTCCCAGGTAAGGTCACATCAGCTGAGGCCAAGGCCTCCTCCCATCTCCACATCGTTGGCATGGTGGGCTCCATTGACAACGACTTCTGTGGCACTGACATGACCATTGGCACTGACTCTGCCCTGCATCGCATCATAGAGATAGTGGATGCCATCACAACCACAGCACAGAGGTATGCACGTAACCAGGGTCTAAAATTAAGTGTTTTCCTCAACTGCCTCTACCAAAGGTCACTGAATATTTATGTCTTTCAATACCACTCTTTGAATCTATTGACACTTTAGAATTGTAAACACTCTGTCAGTGATACCAGACGGTAGAAATAAAAAATATATCACGTATCCTTAAATCTGAATAACTTAGGTGCTGCATGTAACCATTCATATATTTATTTGATGGATAGACTTGCCATGCAACTTTAACAGTCTTGATCTTAAATGTGTTGTTGTGCACTGCAGTCACCAGAGAACCTTCATCCTGGAGGTAATGGGCCGGCACTGTGGGTGAGTACAGTCTCTGTGGTGAGCAGGAGTGGTCGTTATGTGGTTGGAAAATAATTGATACAGAAGCTTCACTGCTGGTTACTTTTGACAAAAGTCAAATTTATAATATGGAACATAATCTTTGGATACTTCATTTTCAGTTTAATACAAGACATTTGAACCTCAGTGTATGACTGCACCTACAGTTACCTGGCTTGTGTGACTGCCCTGGCCTGTGGCGCTGACTGGGTGTTCATCCCAGAGATGCCCCCAGAGGATGGATGGGAGGAACATCTGTGCAGAAGACTGACAGATGTAAATATCGTTTTTAATGACTGTGCTATAAGAAAAGTCTGCTTGGGTTGTTGAACGTTTTCTTTTTCATTTTCAGCAAAGAGGCCGTGGCTCCCGTTTGAATATTATCATTGTTGCAGAGGGAGCGATGGACCGCAGTGGTAAAGCTATCACATGTGACAACGTCAAAAAGGTCAGTATAGGCAGAAATGTACACATATACAGAGTGGCTCTTCATATAAGAAATACAATGATAATCTCTCTGTGCAGCTGGTATCAACCAAACTGGGCTTTGACACCCGCACCACCATCTTAGGCCATGTGCAGAGAGGAGGAACGCCTTCCGCCTTTGACAGAATCCTGGTAATTTGTCACACACAAACCTTTTACAAATTCACCAATTCGTCTTTTTTCCTTTAATCACCGTGAATAAACACAAACGACCTGCTTTTGATTATTCAGGCCAGCAGGATGGGTGTGGAGGCTGTGATGGCTCTGCTGCAGGCCACACCAGAAACTCCTGCATGCGTGGTCAGTTTGTCTGGAAACATGGCTATCAGGCTGCCTCTTATGGAGTGTGTTCAAGTGGTGAGTCAGATCTGGCCCATTCGCAAAACAAATCATTCCTATACATTGTATACTGAATTAAGAAGTGACTTGAATCAGCAAGAAGTTTCTGCTTTTTTTGTTGTTGTTCTTATTCAATTCTGTTTCCTTTCATCAGACTAAAGATGTCACCATAGCCATGGCTGAAGGAAGGTTTGACGATGCGGTGATGCTCAGGGGAAAGTGAGACATGCACATTTGCATGATCTATTTCAAATAATTAGTGTTGTTTGGAGATGTGAATGCAAATCCATTTCTGTGTAACAGGAGCTTTGAGAACAATTGGAACACTTACAAAATGCTGGCTCATGTGCACATCCCGGAAAAAAAGGTAAGAAAGTTGAACCATCTTTGTGTGCATTTACTGTCTCACAGTGGGAAATGTATTCTGACAAATGTCTCTGTGAATGTACCCGGGCCGTGCCAGAGTAATATCAACATTGCCATATTGAACGTGGGAGCTCCGTGTGCTGGGATGAATGCTGCCGTGCGTTCAACAGTCAGGGTCGGACTCCTGCAGGGCCACCGGATGCTGGCAGTGCACGACAGCTTCGATGGCCTGGCTCATGGATTGGTAAATTACACTCTCATAAAACAACACTTTTTTCTTTCAGATCATGATAGCATGCATTCTTTCCCTGTACAGATTGAGCCTATTGATTGGTCTGGAGTGGCAGGATGGACTGGAAAGGGGGGCTCCAACCTGGGAACAAAAAGGTGAGATATTGCAACAAGCCACCCTGTTGATTGGTTCAGAACATGATTCTGTCTTATTAAATAAACGTGTAACTTACCATTAAGCATGTGTATCCTGAATGTTCCCCCTTTTTATAAAGGGCACTGCCACAAGACTTCATGGACGAGATCAGTCTGAACATCGCTAAGTTCAACATTCATGCTCTAGTCATTATTGGAGGCTTTGAGGTAAGCAGTCAAAATAAAGAGTCACTAACCAATAATTAACCGCAGCATTTAAATGACATGTTACTGATTTCCTACTTCCTGTTTTCACTAGGCTTTTGCTGGGGGTCTGCAGATGGTGCAGGCTAGAGAGAAGTTTGAGGAACTTTGTATTCCTATTGTCGTAGTTCCTGCAACTGTCTCCAACAATGTTCCTGGATCTGACTTCAGTATTGGCGCTGACACTGCACTTAACACTATAACCATGGTAAAACTCTTCGAGAGCACAAAACTAACACAGACAAATTGAAAAAACGAAATCTAAACCATCTCCCTTTTTCAGACATGTGACAGGATCAAACAATCTGCTGCCGGCACCAAGAGAAGAGTGTTCATTGTTGAGACTATGGGAGGACACTGCGGCTACCTGGCAACCATGGCTGGCTTGGCATCTGGAGCTGATTTTGCTTACATTTACGAGGAGAAGTTCAACATTCATGATCTAGAGGTCTGTCCTTGTAAATGTATTAAAGAGACTAGCTTAGGGATGACATACATTAGTGGTCTAATGGTTGATTTGTGATTAGTTGAATGTGGAACATCTGGTGGAGAAGATGCAGACAACAGTGAAGAGAGGACTGATTCTGAGGTTTGTTACCCAACCACAGATATTAGTCGAGCAAATTAGTGTTATTGGTGGTTATTGCTATCATTCTCATGTGTCAGAAGTGCACAACTGCATTTAATATGTTGAAAATGTGAAGGGGAAACTTTAAAACAACATGTAACAGATAATGCACATTTAATCAGAATATTATATTTTGAACTTCATCTGTGGCTTATATTTTCACACAATATTAAATGTATTTTTTCAGAAATGAGAAATCCAATGCCAACTATACCACAGACTTCATCTTCAACCTGTATTCAGAGGAAGGCAAGGGTGTGTTTGACTGCAGGAAGAATGTACTTGGGCACATGCAGCAGGTGAGCCATCAGATGCAGATGTTCTGTTATTGTTGGCACTCATTTTATTTGCCATCAGCTTTAATTTCACAGGGAAACCTTTTATGTGTTTTAAGGGTGGAACTCCAAGTCCCTTCGACAGGAATTTTGCCACCAAAATGGGGATCAAGGCAGTGCTATGGTTGACTGACAAGCTAAAGGACTGTTACAGACATGGTGAGGACTGTTTTGTACAATTGTGGTGTGATTATTGTTGTGCTCTCTGGAATCATGTATACTTTATTTTTATCCTAAAACCTCCAGGTCGTGTCTTTGCCAACTCTCCGGATTCTGCCTGTGTGCTGGGCATGAAGAAGAGATCTTTGGTCTTCCAGCCTCTGTCAGAACTTAAAGATCTCACTGACTTTGAGTAAGACTATCCTGCCAATGTGTTACTTCAACTCTTCTGCATTGTTTTATATTTACTGACATTGTTTTATTAAGTGGTCCGAAAACCCAGGGTTAAAGTAAATTAAAGTCATTATTAAAAATAACTTCATACAACGCTTTTGAAAAACAAGTTTAAAAGTGCTTTACAAACACTTAAAATGCAAGACATATTATCACACTGAATACACACTGAAAACTGAAATGTTGCCTTTAATGAAATGTATTATGTCAAAAAAATTGCACATAATTGTATGAAGTTAGTTGAAAGCAATAATATTAAGTTGAAACTACATATTTGTATTTTAACTAAATAGTATTGCTTTCAGCTAACCTAATACAGTTATGTAAAATCTGTTTATTTATTTAAAGGCAACGTTTCAGTTTTTTCACTGCAGATCAAATCAAATTGAGTTGATAGGTTAAAATGACATGTGATGTGTAATTTACCAAATAAAGCAGAAGTATTACCAACTAAGAGAAAGCTATTCTAGTAAGAATATGAAGCTTAAGCCCCCTTGGTGAGTTTACTTTTGAGTCCTTCTGTCCCCTGGTCAACAATCACGTAATTCAGCTTTAATTGAAATACCTTACCTAAATAATTTGACTTCCTAGGCTTCAAGAGTATTGTTCTTGTTTTCAGTTTCAGCTTTGCACTGACAAATGTTGTCCTCCACAGGCACCGTATTCCCAAGATACAGTGGTGGCTTAAGCTGAGGCCCATCCTGAAAATCCTGGCCAAGTACAAAACGGATCTGGACACGACTGAAAAGGCTGAGATAGAACATGTCATCAAGAAGAGAGCTCGTGTTCCTTAGTTGCCGTTGTATGTCTATTTGTCTTCTCTTAAAAGCACTTTGTAAACACTGACTATGAAAAGTGCAATATAAATAAAGATCACAAGTATATCCCCACACAGCAAGTCTCACAGGTGATTATTTTTTTACAGAAACAAATTACATTTTATTTGTGTGGCCTGGTTTATAGCTGCCTCCAATAACTTATTTTTTCATTGCAGTTGTTATATTCTGTATTTTGCATATCAAATGTCCTTTCTGTCCCTGTATAAGTTCAATTGAAATCTCAACTAAGTCATATCTAATTCATACTTTTTCCAAATTCCATATCCTGTCACATCCATGCTTGCTTTACCTTTCAATCCACAGACCTATTAAACAATCTGATTAAAACAAATGATTACAAATAGATTACCTTAAATATGGTTTATTATAAGTAATGGTCGTTTGCATTTATACAGCTTTGTTCACTCACCCCCTCAGCCCTGTAAAGATCAATAGGACAGAAGTCCATATGAAAATATTTTTGACCCTGCATTTTCTCACAATTGATGATGGAAAGTTTGAACTGTTGTATTGGGCAGTGTGGACATGTGCCCTCTAGTGGTTATGTTCCAAACAAAAACATATTTCCTGATCAGTCCACCTGCTACCAATTAAAGAAAAAAGGACTACTGTAGTGCCGTGAAAAGAGAGTCGGAGGCGGTGTATTAAGAATGGAGTTCCAATCTTTATTATCCATTACTTCAGAGAGGTTAACACATGCACTGCTCTGCCATGATGAGCTAGCAGGAATGGCAGCTAAAGCTACAGGTGTTCCCCACTAAAGGGTCCGTGTGGCAACACAATAAGCAAGGTGAATTATGTCCAATAACGTGTCACCACACAAGCCCCCCCAGAATTCACACATAAACAAAATCAGCATGGCGGGGAGGAACGACACGCCGACCCCCACGACTCCTGAGCACGGGAGTCGGAAAAGTGACTCCCGCCTGTGCGGCCCCCGGAAGGGGAGGGACCGGGACAACAGGTCTTAAATCCGTGACAGGGGACGAGGCCGGGGGGCGGCCCCGTCGCGGAGGTCGAGCCAGCACCACAGGCTGGTCCAAGTCCAGGTGAGCAGCCTTCACCCGGTCCACCGAGACGTGCTCGGCCTTGCCACCCAGGTCGACCACCAGGTGCTTGTCCCCGTGCTCCAAGACCCGGAAAGGCCCATCATAAGGGGGCTGCAGGGGGCCTCTGTGCGCATCGTGCCGGATGAACACGTGCTCCGCCGAGCGGAGCTCTGCGGGAACCTGGGACACCTGAGTACCGTGCTGAGTAGTAGGGATCGGAACAAAGGCCTCAGCGGCGTCACGCAGGAAAGCCCGCTGGGCCGACGCCGACCAGGGAGCCGATGCATTTGGGAGGAAATCCCCCGGAACTCTCAGCGGCTGACCGTAGACCATCTCCGCTGTAGAACACTGCAGATCTTCCTTAGGTGCGGTCCTCAGGCCCAGCATCACCCAGGGCAGCTTGTCGACCCAGTTACCGTCCGTAAGGCCGGCCTTGAGGGCCGCCTTCATGGAGCGATGAAAGCGCTCGCAGAGACCGTTAGCCTGAGGGTGGTAAGCGGTAGTCCTGTGCAGCTTAACCCCCAAACCGCCTGCCACAGCGTTCCAGAGCTCGGACGTGAACTGAGAGCCCCTGTCTGATGAAATGTCTGACGGGGTGCCAAAACGACACACCCACGTTGCAATGAAGGCCCGGGCAACGTCTGCGGCTGATGTCGAAACGAGCGGAACCGCCTCCGGCCAACGGGTCGTCCTGTCCACCATGGTGAGGAGGTAGGAAAACCCCTGAGAGGAAGGCAACGGACCAACCAGGTCAATGTTGACGTGATCAAACCTCCTCTCAGGCACCAGGAAACGCTCCAACGGGGCCTTCGTGTGGCGGTGCACCTTAGCGCGTTGACAAGCCACGCACTCCCTGGCCCAAGTCCTCACGTCCCTTTTCAGTCCTTGCCAAACGAACTTCGCCGCTACCAAACGGACCGAAGGTTTAACGCCGGGGTGTGACAGGCCGTGCACAGCCTCGAACACAGGACGCCTCCAGCTGGCAGGGACGACAGGCCGCGCCAGGCCCGTAGAGACGTCACACAGGAGAGTAATGCCCGCGTCGCCGAACACCACGTCCTCCAAGCGCAGCCCCGCGCTCTCCACCTTCAGGGCCTGGACGCCGGGATCTGTGACCTGGTCTGCCGCCATGCGAGTATAGTCCAGGCCCAACTGGACGGCACCGATGACGACCCTGGAGAGGCAATCAGCAACCAGGTTCGACTTGCCAGCCACGTGCTTAATGTCCGTAGTGAACTCCGATATGTAGGACAGCTGCCGCTGCTGACGTGCCGACCAAGGCTCCGCCACTTTTGACATGGCAAAGGTGAGCGGCTTGTGGTCGACAAACGCCGTAAATTCACGGCCTTCCAGCATGAAACGGAAGTGCCGCACGGCCAAATAAAGTCCGAGGAGCTCCCGGTCAAAGGCGCTGTATTTGCGTTCTCTAGGCGTCAGCTGGCGGCTGAAAAAGGCGAGCGGCTGCCAAGCGCCCTCCACCCACTGCTCGTGCACTGCGCCGACCGCGTAGTCTGACGCGTCCGTGGTGATGGAGATGGGAGCCGTAGATGATGGGTGTGCCAGCAAAGCCGCCTGAGCCAACGCGGTCTTGACCTCAGCAAAAGCGCCGTCCGACTCTGCTGTCCAGTCGATCTCCTGGACGGGGGTCTTGCCTTTCAACGCTTCATACAGCGGCCGCATGATGTGTGCGGCCCGGGCGATGAAACGGTGGTAGAAAGTCACCATCCCCAGAAACTCACGGAGCGACCGGGCTGTGAGCGGGCGAGGAAACGCCGCAACAGCCTCCACCTTCGCTGGCAGAGGTGTCGCACCGCCCTTGGTGACGCGGTGCCCCAGGAAATCGATGTCCGACACCCCGAACTGGCACTTTGCAGGATTGATGATTAATCCGTGTTCGTTGAGCCGTGTGAAAAGGGCTCGGAGGTGGGACAGGTGCTCCTGCACTGAAGCGCTGGCGACGAGTATGTCGTCGAGGTAAACAAACACAAACGGCAGGTCCCGCAGCACCGAATCCATCAGGCGCTGGAACGTCTGAGCGGCATTCTTGAGTCCAAAAGGCATCCGCAGGAACTCAAAAAGTCCAAAAGGCGTTATCACTGCTGTCTTGGGAATGTCCAGGGGGTGCATGGGCACCTGGTGGTATCCACGCACCAGGTCCACCTTGGAAAACACCCCCGTACCGGCCAGATGCGCCGAAAAGTCCTGAATGTGCGGCACCGGATAGCGGTCAGGCGTAGTGGCGTCGTTGAGTCGGCGGTAATCCCCGCACGGGCGGAACCCGCCGTTCGATTTGGGAACGACGTGCAGGGGGGAAGCCCAAGGACTGTCAGAGCGGCGGACAATGCCCAGGCGCTCCATGGTTGCGAACTCCGCCCTCGCTACAGCCAGCTTAGAAGGGTTCAACCGCCGGGCCCTGGCGTAGACAGGAGGCCCCCCGGTAGTGACGTGGTGTTCCACGCCATGCTTAGTGGTAAGCGCAGAGAAGGTGGGTAGCGACAGGTCTGGAAACTCGGCCAACCCGTCGTACGCTGCGCTGCCAAGTGTGCACACGAGGGAAGAAAACGTTAAGGCATCAACCAAACGCCTATTCTTAACGTCCACTAAGAGTCCATGAGCACACAAAAAATCCGCTCCGAGGAGGGGAAAAGAAATGTCCGCTGTCACAAAATCCCAGCTGAAACGCTGTCCTCCGATGCACAAACACATAGGCCTCACGCCGTACGTGCGAATGGGACTGCCGTTAGCCGTCGTCAATCGCGGGTCCGTGCCCCCCACGGGCGACGTCTTCACTCGACGCTGGAACTACGCTCCGTTGAGCGCCCGTGTCACACAGAAACAGGCTCCCCGAAACGCTGTCGCTGACGAAGAGGAGCCTGCACGTGCCGCCGACGCTCAGAGCCACTACTGAGCGCCGGCCCCTCCGTTTCCCGGGGGTTTGTAGCTGCACGGAGCGATGCATCTCTTCGCCCTTGTCCCGAAACGTGCGTGGTAAACGCACTCTCCGGCGTCTCCACGCCGGCTAGCCACAGCCGTGTCCGGCCTCCGCCACGCTTTCTTGACTGCCGGTGGGCCGCTGAGCGTCGCGGCTAACGTCTCTGCCCCGGGCTGTTGCGTAGCCAGGAAAAAACGATCCGCTTCCTCAGCCAAAGCACGGGGCTCCGTGACAGGCGTGTTGGCCAGCGCCGTCTGTACCCGGGGAGGCAAGTGACGCAGGAAAATCTCCGTGAATAAAATACGGGGATCTTCCCCCCCTAGCAGATTTAGCATTTTCTCCATTAGCTGGGATGGCTTGCTGTCTCCTAGGCCTTGAATGTCAAGTATCTGGCGGGCCCTCTCCTTAGCAGATAAGCTAAATGTCTTAAGGAGAAGGGCCTTAATCGCCTCATATTTGCCATGATGTGGGGGGGCTGCGATGAATCCCACCAACCTGGATGACGTGGAGCTCCCCAGCGCTGCTACTACATGGTAGTATTTTAGGTCCCCGTCACGGACCTGTCGGCAGGCGAAATGTGCCTCCACGTGTGCGAACCATGCCTCCGCGGTGTGCTCCCAGAATTCCGGCAGCTTTATGAAAACATCGCGCTCAGCCATGTTCGTTAATTTTCCGGAAACTTTCTCGGAAAAGTCAGGGTCACCAGTGTAGTGCCGTGAAAAGAGAGTCGGAGGCGGTGTATTAAGAATGGAGTTCCAATCTTTATTATCCATTACTTCAGAGAGGTTAACACATGCACTGCTCTGCCATGATGAGCTAGCAGGAATGGCAGCTAAAGCTACAGGTGTTCCCCACTAAAGGGTCCGTGTGGCAACACAATAAGCAAGGTGAATTATGTCCAATAACGTGTCACCACACTACAAATATATACTGCCAATGGAATCACACTCTATATGGGGTTTACACTTTACACTGAACATAAAACAAGCATTTGCCCCAGGGAGCTTTTCATGGTGTAGGCCTATTTTAGTGTTTTAAAAAAAAAAGCAAAACGGCTTTATAGAAAATCTAAATGTCGCCACTCGCCACCAGGACTTCAAGTCATATATCAGCACATATATATATATATATATTTACTCTTGACTTATACTGCAAAATGTATAATCCACATTCTGCTGAATGTATGTGTTTCTATGATATTCATGTCCTCACTCTATGCGCCAAGCGGTTATTTTACACAACTACGACACCCACAATTCATAGCATTTCCGGGTAATGGCGGATATGCTCTCGGATTGGCTAAGACACCTTTCAAAAACAGTTCGGGGAGTACTAGTTTCCATGATAGCTGAGGATTTGAATCTTTATACAGTCTATGATTTGAATCTTAAAACTGATCTTAGACACAACATACCTTTGCTTCGTTCTGAACACGTGTCCTTTTTATCTGCTGTAAAGGAAAGTGTTGTTTCAAAACTCTCCCCTAGAGGTAAGTCTCAGTTTAACGTTATTCGATCCCAAACTAACGTTAGTAGAACATGTTGTGATGAACGTTGACGCTAACGTTAGCTAAACTAAGCTAATCGCGTTATCGAAATTCAAAATCAGCAAAAGTGTATTTAATCTGAGTTAACTTGTTTATGCAGCTGTCGTCATGAAGTGCTTGAAAGTGGAAGAATATATCAAGCGGACTACTTCTGTGAAAGAGACGGATGTTTTACGTCAAGAACTACAGGTTAGCAAACAACTACACCTACCACATACTCCTAGCGACGAAACAAGTATTTATTTCACTAACGTGTTTTAAGCACTTGCATTTAAACAACACGACCGCCTGTTTAAAACGTTAAATTCGGCCAATATCCTTTGATATGTTTAAAGTAAGCATGCGTGGTGCCACCCCGGTATGATAACGTACACAACTCCTTTGAAAGAGACTCTAAACCAGTAGCGTAGGCAGAAATGTACTTTAGGGTGGGCCTGTAAAAAATAGGGTGGGCCAGATTTTTCATCAGAAGCTAACAACAATCCCCGCCGGTACCGGTGGCAGATTACTTTTAGAATACTTTCTTTTTCCATAACAGATATGTTTTGGTGAACAGGAGACACGTATTTTACTGTTTGAATGGCTTATCAAGAGCACAAACACAACATCTTGGTGTCATTCTGGACAGCTCTCTCATCTGCACCCCACATAAAAAACATCACCCGGACTGCATTCTTTGTACTGTCTTAAAACCTTTCCTTAGAATATGTTATGAATTGTAAGGTGTCCTTGGGTGCTTTGAAAGGCGCCCCTAAATAGAATGAATTATCATTATTATTATCTGAAACGATGTAATAACTTTTAAAACGTTTTCCAGTCACTTGCCCCATGCATTCAGCAGCAGCAGGCCATTCACTTTGATCCCGTTATAAATGTCATAATTTCGACAATCAATAAATGCTACATCAACGTTATCTTCCACATCTTATCTAACCATCTCCGTTTCTAACTTTCAATATATTTTGAAAGAGATCTCTCTCTCATCTGCGTGCGGGGGCAGGGCCTCACAGACATGCTGCAGCGCAGTGCAGTGTGCACACAGTTCTGCCGGTAATGAATATTACATTTTGTGAGGAAACTTTTCCACCAATAATTCCAATAAGTGTTCCAAAATGTATTCACTTCAGGTTTACGAAAGTAACTGTAATCAGATTACTCGTTTTTCAAATGTAACGGCAGCTGAATACACTTGATTTTTGTATTCTGAATACGTAACGCCGTTACATGTATTCCGTTACAACCCAACCCTGTGTATATCTCTCCGGACTGTCCACCAGCAGATGAAAAACACCCACCTCTCCGCCTCTTCCAAGGGACGAGGGAACTGTGCGGCAGAGTTTCGTTAACATTTTTTGTTCTTCTGACAGCCCAGCAGCAGGAGAGGTGGGGAGAGGGAGGCAGGGCTATTTCATCGTTATCAGAAAATGATCGTATAGATCGCTGCTAGATGAGGGCAGTGGGGGCTCTTCTTGGAGTCTGGCTTTTTTTTTTTTTAAACCAAAGTTCATTAGTGAACTTTGAGCCATCATTTATTTTGCAGGCAGCTCTCTGCCTCTCTCACGTTATTATGGCGCGCGCCAGAACCAACAATCAGTTTTTACCGTAAATGAGTTTGGTTCAGAGGACAAAGCACATACAACATTAATTAAACTCGATATTTGTTCACTTGAATTTCACTTTGAATGCTTGGATATTCTCAATGGGTGAATACATTTTTTTATAATAATAATTTAAAAAAAATTAATTAAAAAATAAAAATGTAATGACACCGAAGCTTTCTCAGGGTGGGCCAATGAGTAAACTGGGTGGGCCTGGGCCCACCCTGGCCCTATGGTGGCTACGCCACTGCTCTAAACCTGTTGTTATTTATCTATTTTCTCTGCAGAAGTATGTGAAGAGTCAACCTGGCCTCCAGGGTCGCACACCATGTGACAGGATCATCAGAGCCTGCAACCATCAACTCGGAGTTGGATCTCCAACTTCTGACCATGTCAGTGTGCTGGTCCAGCTGGTGGAGCTTTCTCTTCACGGCTATGATGTTTCTGAAGCACTTGTTGCTCAGAGCAGTCCGCTGTACATGGAGAAGATCATTTTCCATATTGTCAAAAAGCTAAGCTCCCTTGAAGCTCACAATCAATGTAGCCATGTAGCTGGGTTGCTTCACGACAGGCTTTCTGTAGCTCAACAGGTATGTGAAATTGATATATGTTCTTTGACAGAAAACAAATTGTAAACTATTTTAATAATTTATTTGCTTTATTTTTACAATTTTCTAAAATTGTATTGGCCAAACGATTGAAACGAAAAAAAATATCAGCAGAATAGGATTCAAGGTAGGGCTGCACAAAAACTGACATTGCGATTTTTTTTTTTCCCCCTGCGGTATGAAAACATACAGGAATTGAAGAAAATACCGTTTTTCTCCGCAAACCATCCTTTCTTGAACTTTAATGCTATACAATTGGTATTTTTGGAACTATATTTAACCGGATGAAGGATTTCAGTCACGGACGTCTGGATCTTAAGTTATCAGAGCAACAAGCTGAGCTAGCTCGGTTAGCAGCCAGCAGCGCCGAACTGCCCTGGAGAAACACATGAAACGACTTTATTCAGTGTTTTTACCTTTAATCACTGGGTCCGTTTGTTTTGGAGATTTGATTGGTGGTTTGCGGTGCATGCAGAGCCTGCATGTCACTCACTCAAGTGCCCCTGACATGAGAGCCGCGCAAGTTTTCCTTTTGTAGCAAGCGTAGTACCCCTCACTGCAGTGCGCAGTACCTCAAGATGGGCGGGAGCTCCACATGGGCGGAGCCTCAACGCTCCTCCTTCTCAACCTTTGAGAATAGAGAGGCGGAGTCCCTCCCTTTCCGGGGACCTCCATGGGACCTTATTTTAACAAATTATGTATTGAAGTCAATGGAGAGAGAAAGATTATCTTTCGATCCCTTTTGAATTGTGCCACGAATTACACATATGATATTTGTCAATTTAAAAGATAATTTTGCAAGTAAAAAAAAAAAAAATGTTTTGTGACATGCTCAATGAACTACATCTCTGGTCTAGGGCTGCTCAATTAATCGTATTTTAGTCGCGATTATGGCTTGCAACGATTATTATTATTTTTCAGTTGAATTATACTTAAAGTTCAGGGTAATCAACTGTTAAAAACATACGGTTCACATTTTTTTTTCTCCAATAAATGGATGTTTTCAAAGTCAATGAATAATCGCATTTAATAATCGCAATTACAATTATTGACCCAAATAAGCGAGATTATGATTACGAGCAGCCCTACTCTGGTCCATGCTCTGGTCTCACACACGTCACCAACACCAAGATGGCCGTCACGTTGGCACATTTCACCTCTTTCTTTCAGAATGAGGCAAAAAGTATTAAAAGAGGAGACTACAAGTTGGTCGGTTCCGTAAGAGCCAGCATGCGAAACCGGCTTTACAAGGTTTCGGTGAGTAACACGAGTGTAACGTTAATGACTTACGCGACTCTAGGATTTGTAGTCTTTCTAGTTGCGTATTTTTCATAGTCTTATATTTCAACAGTTTTAAGACAAACTGACTTTTTTGACATGGAAATAATTTTTTCAGATTGACAAACATCTTATATGTAATTCGTGGCACAATTCAAACGGGATCAAAAGATAAGTTTTCTCTCTCCATTGACTTCAAATACATATTTTTTCGAAATAAGGTCCCATGGACCGGAAGTAGATGGGCGTGACTTTGCCACTTTTTTTTTTAAATCGTCACGTCCTGCGATGTGAATATTGCTCATATCGAAGTTATCGTCACGACATATCGTGCAGCCCTAATTCAAGGGTTTTATTATCATATGCACAGTAGCTACAGTGTAGTTATGGCAATGGAAATCTTAGGTCAACATGCAACATATTATATATAGGACACAAGACAATAAATGAAAGAATAAAATAGTGCAGGTTATGTAGCTAGACCAGTCCACAAGTAGTGCAGATGAAGCTAACTATATACATGTCAGAAAATACAATAAGCTAAATGATGCAGAGAATGTTGAACATGACCAAGATTAATTTGTATTCCAAATCTTCACTTCATGATTTTCTTTTCAGCGTCAGAACTAACAAGGTTATTGTTTTATGCTCCATAGGCTGAGGACTACTTTGCTCTTGTGCGAAGCTGCTTTTCGGTGCTCTGGAATGGATTATCTGCAACCAAAGACATACAAATCCTAAATCCACACGACAAACTTCACTGCCAGATGCAAGCTCTGAGCTTCCTCTTGCTGTTGGAAACAGACAGTGCAACCCCATCTATCTCCAAAGCCCCCATATACACAGAGGATGCCATCACTGAATTTGAGAGTAGCTTTGAAACGGTAACCAAGGACGATGCTTCTTTTCTCCTTCAGAAAATGCAGACACTTTTCAACAGATGTTGGACTGGCAGCGATGGCGCTGGGTCCAAGCAGTTGTCTATGGCATCAAGTATATATACGCTCTCAGAAATGGTACTGATTATAGTGAAGATGCTTTGTAAGTTTGCCCACTATGATCTGGCCTCCACCTTTTTGAGTGAAATTGAGAGCAAGCTCAAAGACTTAGCTGACTGTCAGTGTACAGCTGTGGTGCTCGGCAAGTGGGCGGTAAAGATTCATTCCACAATGAAGGCCGGCGTTGAGAGTGGCCCGGCTCTGACTGAGTGTGCGAGGGCCCTGAGGTCTCTATCAGCTGACCTGGGGGACAGAGAAGCTCACGCAGTCCTAGAAGCATGTGGACTCGTGTTATGGGCTGTCGAAAGTGACCACAGCAACGGATTGAGCGGACCTGTGCTCCTGGCTTTCTTTTCTTTTCTTGAGGAGCACCAAGAACAGATAATAAAGGTTCTAAAGAAGGTAAGTGTAATTTCTGAGCTGGAAAATAATCACGTTTGTGCTGTGCTTAATTGCTTAAAGAGGTGGTCAATGTATTTTCAACAAATAACCTTTGGCCGGTTTGATTTTCAGAGTTCGACATGCCAGGCTGAGCTCAGCAGACTACAGCAGGCTCTCTGCATCAATATCTACCAAGGCTTTGGATTTGCCTATGAGAGCATGGTGGCATTACAGGTCAGGTTGCTTCTTTTGCATCCTTTTTTCATATTTCTTTTTGTATTTTATTATGATAGTATCAATACTGAAGAGTCACCCAGATGCCACTACTCCTGCCGTTGTGATTGTACTCTGCTACAAGTTGACTGATTGTGATTTGTTGTTCTCAGCTGGAAAACAGTGAAACCTTGGACAGAGTGCTGCTGTACTGCCAGGCCACAGCTGGACAGATGATGACTGAACTACATAAACTGTCCAGTGAAAGTCTTCTCGTCAAATCAGGTGATTACATTCTCAATTACTAATGTTTTAGCGGTTCAGAAATGTAGGGCTGCAACTTATGATTTTTTGTGTTCGGCTCATCTGCTGATCGTTTGGTCTATCAAATGTCAGACAATAGGAGCGTTCACACCGCAGTACTTTTCCCACTTTAGTTCCGATATAGTTCCGAAATGCCGCGTTCACACCAAAAAGAGCTGGAACTAAAATGAGTTAATCAGAACCTTTTTACCCCCTTTTTACCCCCTGCTAGAGAGCAAACCACGCCCCGTAAAACTCAAAAGTTTTGTGAAGCTGCCATTTTATTTTCCTCGCATTAGCATTATTAGCATTAGCCCAGCGCAGAAACGCAGAGAGACTAACTTATGGCAACACAAAAGAAAACATGGGAGCGGTGGAGATGAGGTGTCTGCGTTCTGGCGATTTACGGAAGGCTCAGCAGCTTCTACTGAAGCCAGTCCCCAACTCCGGGGACTTCCAGCCGGGGACTTCGGGTGGCAGTATACGCCGTGAAGTTGTTTTCGGCCTGCGAGTAAACCCAAAGCAGAAGAAGTGACGTCAGCGGCCTCATTTACCTAATCCTCCCCCAGGGATTTATTTTCCGGTGTGAACGCGATCTGTATTTAGTTCATGAGAACTAAAGAGTTCTCATGAACTAAATTCTGATGAACCTTTGTGGGAAAAGTACTGCGGTGTGAAAGCGCCTTTTAGTGACATTTCTATCTCAAGGTTCGAGCTGATGTCCTAAAATGTCTTGTTTTGTCAATTAAAAACCCAACGATTTTTACTTTACCTCCATAATTAAGAGACTGAAAACAGCATTTTCTCCTATTGTTAAAATATTATTTATTGATAGAGTAAAAGTTGTTGTTTTTTCATCCTGCCAATTGTTGCAGCTCTGCTTACTTACATTGCAAAATACAGGTGTATAATTTTGTATGACATTTAGTTAATTTTATGATTACCATGTGTCTTGCAGTGATTTCTGTGAGCAACTTAGCTTGTGGATTTTACAACCGGCGTCTCTATGACCAGGCCTTCTCTCTGGTTGAAATCCTCTGTCGGGAACTAAGCAAGAATTGCCCCACCTCGCTCTGTGTCGATAGGGTAAGTTTTATCATATACATTGACATTGTCTTAAGAATTACAGACTATACAAATTACATCATGCTTGGTTGTCAATATACAGATTACCTACGATGATGTATCAGTTTGAAGTAGTTATATTTGCTCAATGGGTTCAAGTTTTCTAGGATCCACATTTCAGGATCCCCAGGAATATCCACTTTGACAAATGTAAACATTTTTAAATGTTTTATTCTGTATTCGTTTCACAAAGCCGGATCATAATTAAAAATAATATCTTTACATTTATGGCAGACTGAGATATTGTTGTTGAATGTGTGTATCTTAATAGGTGTACTTTATGTTCTTTGCAAGATATTTGATATAATACTCTGTGAAATTAGGTGGAGATAACTTTTGAGCTTGCTCCAGAAGTTTGTGCACATCAGCATCATCATCTGGACAATTTGTATATGACTCCCATTTGTGTGGAGTAATAATGTTTTCACGTTCAAGACAAATGTCATATTTAACATGGCTTTTCACTCCTCAGTTGAGCCGCCCGTTCATGTTGGCTGTGCAGACGTCTCGGCGTGCCGGACATCTGGAGCGGGCGCTGGACTGGGTCATCCTGTGGCTGAAGGCTCTGGGGGACAACATCACTTCTCACATGGCTGAACCTGTCTCTCTGTGGGTGAAAACAAAGACTGACGCTGCCCGTAACTCTGAGGAGGACATCCGTCTCAGGTACACACAAATTATAATGCAAAGACTCTTTCTGATGTTTGTGACAACATTTAAGCTCTCAGAGAATGTAGATCATTGCATATTAATGTAAAGGCAACATGTCCCATCCTGAAACAGGACATTACATGATGGATTTGGACCCGACGTCCCTGATGAGCGAGTAATGCTCTGCCTATTGGAGGAAGAGCTGCGTGCCTATAAGGATGTGGCAGGAGACACGTCTCAGGAGCGTTACAACACACTCTGTGATCTGTTGGACATCTGCCATGAGGACAGCTCACACACACATCTGCGTGCTGTCTACCTCTCTGAAATGGCCCAAGTTGTGTGTTACCAGGATTTCAGTCAACAGACTGACTGGTAGGAGCTTTTATTTAGATCGTTTTCCCTAATGAATGGTGCTCATTGATGAATACAAATCCAGACTAAATTGTGTGTTCAGACCAGGGCAAACTATTTCTATTGTTAGTCTTAAACAAGCTGGACCAACAAGTGCATCATCTTTCTGTTCATATACTAATTTTGTTAATTTGTAACTACACAGCACGGCAGTGGATTTCACCCATGAAGCTCTACGGCTACTTGAAGAAGAACCAGAGACTCCAGAGAATGCAGACAGGCTGAAGGATGACAAGGCCCATGCTTTACTCTGGCTCTATATCTGCACTCTGGAGAAAAATCTTCAGGAGGTGAGCTTGTCAGGATATCAATATGAAAGTTATTGTCTGTCATAAAAATCGAGTGAAACTGAAATTTAAGACTGTTATCATACTGGTTTTTATCTATCTGTGTTTAAGTCTTGATTTGATAGACCGACTAAGCATCTTGAGATTAATTACTGATGTTTGTGTGTTTTTGGTCAGGGCATTGAAAGGGACAAAGAAAAGCGAGAGTCAAGAGAGCAGTCACGATGTTCAGCTAGTCCCATAGGAACTAATGATTTAGATTATGAAGACAAGCAGAAAACACAGGACATCATTCCGGTCTATGAAGGCCTGCATTTCAACCTGGCTGAAGAAAACAGTAAGAATATACATGTATTTTATATCTTACCAGTATAATATGATGACTATCCACTAAATACGTTTTTTTTTTTTTTTCGTTTATCATTAGCTGAAATCTTTTTCATTTCATTTTCTTTTAAGAGCTGTGCAAACCTCTGGAAAGAGCCCTGGATGAGTGGTCTGCTCTTCTGCAGAGTAAAGTCCTGCCTTCTGTCAGAAACCCCAAACAGACCTGTGGCTCCCTCGCTGTGACTGCGGCTCTCTTCAGACTCATGGCAAAGGTAACGACGCAAAATGTGGTCACAAAGATTTAGTCTCAGTTTGTTAATGAAAAGTCAAACTAAAATGGACATAATTCCCCTAAGGTTTTCCATACAAGGCGGTAAAACCACTCGAAATATTTTCATTATCAATTGTGATTGATTTCTAGATTTAATGGTTTAGTCTTCAATTAAATGTCAGAAAATAGTAACAAAAAATCCTAGCAATTACTAAAATGCCAAAATGTTGTCCTTAAATGTCTTGTTTTGTTTAGCCAAAACGGCATTAAGAGAAAGCAGATTTCTCCATATTTGAAAGGCATAAATTGCAGCATGCTTTTGCAATTTATTTCATGAAAAGTGTGTTTCTGATAGTGGATTCAACCATTATCAGAAAAAGAGATTTATTTTACTGTAAAAAGACGTGTGTAAAAGAGGTATTTTAGTGTGTTTTCCTCGGTCAGATTGTTAGAAGTGTTGCTCACTTATTAGAGCATCTGTATTAATGACAATCTCATTATTCTCTTTTATAGCCTCTGAAGGCTCTGGAAGCTTACCAACTTGCGATTGGACTTTCACGTGAACTCGCTGACGCCCCTGGATGTGCCACCTCCCTCTGTCAGTCAGCCAGCATCCTTCTAGATATGGGCTCCCCTGATCTGGCTTTGGTAATGCAGCTTTATAATTATTCACACTGTAGTAACACATTTTATTTGTTGTGCTGCATCTCACTTTGTTTATTGTACTATTTTGAAGGCCCAACTAGAGCAAGCAGAGAAGTTTCTTACCTCTGTTCCCTCCGCTGATGGACCTTCTTCTCTGTCTATGACGGCAGTTCTGCTGAAAGCTCAGTACTGCTACAGCACAGGACAGGTAGGTCATGCACTAGCAGTATTTATTTTGATATATGATTGCTTTTTGGATTGTTTAGTTCAGTCTATCAAATTGCCCCTCTCCTGTTTGGGCATATATCAGGTGGATCGTGGGGTAGCATATCTGTGTGAGGTGCTGAAAGAAATGAACAAGCAGAGGCAGTCAAAGAGCTTGTACCTGCTGCGGGCTCGCACGCTCCAGACCTGCAGCTCCTATCTGAGTTTGGACTCAGATGCACTGCCACAAGCCCAGAGAAACCTTATCACCCAGCACGGTAAGCTAAGGCATTTACTTCATTCAACTAAATTGTTTAAAGTTTGCATTTTGCAATGTAAAGGAGTGGATTGCAGCTTTCATTAAGTAAGGACTTGTGATTATTTCTCAGGAACAAGAAGCCTGGACACTGCCCTGTATGAGAGCCTGAAGCTTCTGTGCAGCCTGCTGGTCACTTTAGTGGGGAAGGGGCTATACGGGACTAACAACAACAACAACAACAGCAGCTGCTCAGACACACGCTTCATCGACCAAGGTATGTTTGTCTCACACATGGACTGACAATACATGCTGCTAATACAACAATAATGTCTCTTGTAGGGTTTTCCCGCAATGGTGGTTGTGCAAAGCCCTTTTCTATGTCTTTTTTGTTCTCTGCAATTGTTTAATTCATAGTGTGTATTTTGATATAATTCATTGTGTGTATTTAGTTTGTATTATTCAAACATGTAGTGTCTCTTAATGCTGTTCTTTTAACAGTTTTGAGAGCCGAGTCTAAGAGATGTACACAAGATTTCCATTGTACATGTACTGTCGGTCTGCTAAAAGGGTAATACAATCTTTCTTTCTATCTGATCCCCTCGCCCTGTGCAGGAGATAACTTGGTGCTGAAGTGGCAGCTGCTCTCAGAGCTGCTGAGTTGCTCTATGAAGATGGTGGCTGTGAGGAGCAGCTGTGGAGCCATCAATGACGCCAGGCTCCAGTGTCTAGAAGCTTTGAAACTGGCCACCAAGCTGCAAGCACTCAGCCAGTACGTACATGTCGGTTAACTCCAAATGGTAAAGCAGGATCCAAAGGATGGATGGATGGGGCCCTGATATTATTAGCTTAAACCGGCTATTCTTAAATATTTAGTTTCCTGTAGTGCACAATGCTAAATCTTCTTTGGGCTGTTAAGCTTGATTAGTGTTAAAGCATATTCATTAGACCTGAAAATGCACCAGTGCTCGGTTGAGCATGTAAAATACAATTTATACAGCATTGTGCTCTTGCACTTTATTGATTTTAAAATTCCTAAATGTTATACTTTAACCGATACCTCCTCCTGTACAGTCTGATGCAATTAAATAGAACGGCCCAGTAATAAATCTTAATTAAACCAGCTTATTATAGATTTGTTTTCATAGAGGTGGTGATTTAACTCTAATGAGGTATACTGTGTAGTGCTGTGGCTGAACTGCTTTATGTTAACAGTGTTTTCCATGTATTTCAGGGCTCTTAAGTGCTGTATTGTTCATGTGTACCTTTTTTTTTTTTTTAAAACAATTTGACCGTATTAATTGGTTCCATTAGTGCATGCTTAACAATGTATTGTAGTTATAATAGGCCCAGGACACGGCACAATGAATATAAAACTGAGGAAACGGCTCTTGTGATGGCATTAACTCCTCCTTTTCTTTGTCATTGTTTAAGATGTGCGGAGCTACTGGTGATCAAAGCCGAGTTGGAGCTGATGCTGGGGGAGAAAGATGAAAGTGGAATTGATTTAGACAGAGTCAGAGATCTTCTGGACTTATGTACAGGTATGTTGGAAACAAAGCACCATGTTTTTAGTAAAATTGTAATGTGAGTGACTATCAGACTCAGACATTTGCAAAATAAGTAATAATGACTTGTTTTGTGTTTGTCAGCAGCATTCGGAAGCATATCAGTTTTCTTTAACGACTAAATTGACTTATTTTTATTGGTTTTTCTTCAGATTTCTCTGATCACGTGCAGAAGACAGAAGTGAAAATCAAACCTAGGAAAGGTCGCCCTGTGAAGAAGTCACAGTCGCCCCTTCCTGCTTTGGAGGATGATCTCAAAGGCATGCTGAGCACCAGGTGGAATAACAGAAAGCCTATAGTGAGGGATCTGAGCAGCTCCCCCCCTCTTAAAGTCCAGCCTCACCGCTGGCTCTCCTCCCTGGCCCATGAACCGGCCTGCCCCTGCCCCTGCTGCTCTGAGCCCTGTCTGGGCCGCGTCACCGCCCGCTGGGCCACCACTCAGGCCGACCTCATCCTCCAGCTCGATCCCAACGACGCCAAAGTCAGTTTCAAACTTCAATCGACAACATTAACTCGCTGCAAGAGTGTTGCTGCCAAAGTTGGGGCAAAATTGGCTAAACTCTTTCCTCCCCATGGACCTTCAAAAAGATCCTCTAAACCCTCCCTGATGCAGGACGTGGTGGGCCGCGTCTACCTCCACATGGCCCTGTCTGCACTGGAGCCAAGGCACAACAAGGTTTGTGGGATATGGAAAGTATTGGAAGCTGGTTTGGCATTTGTTGATTCCACAACTTCACCTGTGCTGAGACCCGTGAGAGCAGGCCTAATGGCAACCAAAGCTATTGTGTCATTGGTTACCTTGGCTGAGAAAAAGGGCTGCACTCCAGAAGAGTTCTTCTCAAATGCTTGGACTTGGAACACATCAAAGGAAGATCTGAAATCAGAAGAGAAAGCAGTGCCTCCTTCATCCTTGCTTAAAAAGCCCAAAGAGTCCATTAAAAACATTCCTGACAAAACAAAGGAGGCCAAGAAGGTGAGGATTGTCCCGCCCAGGATTCAGGGGGCTGGCTCCTCCACCAAAGGAAAGCGGCTGGTTCCCATGATGCCAGTAAGGGTGACGCCTGACCTTGGAGCTTTTGGCTTTAACACAGAGGTACCTACTTTGTTCTGTACTCCTATTCCAAAGGTAAAAGCCCCTCCCACAGAGCAGAAAGCGCAGAGGACTGCCCCTAAGATACAGTTCAATGTGTATGAAGAGTTGTCACCAGAACAGAAAAAAGCCCAACCTGTTCCTGGAGCCCCCAGACGCACAAAGAAACCCTTTTTCAAGGTAAGCATTTTATTGCTGCATAACGTATAGTTGTTTGTGTTATTATGTGGGGGGAAATGAGAATCAGAATACCTTTATTCGTCCCACAGAGGAGAAATGTGTATTTGTTGCAAAGACAGCTTAATATTAAAGGTGGGGTAGGTAAGTTTGAGAAACCGGCTCGAGATACACTTTTTGTTATATTCCATGGAATGCTCTTAACATCCCAATAGCAATGAATATCTTAAGTGCTTTGACAAAAAAAACGTCATCTGTGGAAGCCGTAGTACTGTAAAAAGCACGACCAATCATTTGAGCCGGCTCGGCTAAAATAACTGGATGGCCTACCTGCCTGTCAGCCTTCCATCTGTGCACAAACTTATCTCGTGCCCTCATTGGTCATGTGCGCGTTCGTGTGTGTTGGAGGAGGGGCTCTGTTAGGAAGTGGCAGATTTTTTCCGGTTGTGTATTTTCAAGTTCTAGCGCACTCGAGCTGGTTTCTCCAAAATGACCTACCCCACCTTTAACTAAGAAGCATGCATAATAAAAAAATAAAAAAATCTTCTTTGCAATATTTCAATACAGCTGGATTTTAGCGATGAGAGTGACACGGAATCCAACACCCAAGCCGAGCCTAAAGAAAAAACAGATGTCCCTAAAAAGCGAGCCACCACAAGAAGAGCTGCGCAGAACAGTAAAACGGCTCCAGACCCCCCTCCTGCAGAGAAGGTCCCAGCCAAGAGGCAGACCAGGGGGAGGAAAACCACTGCACTCCCCCTGTCGGTTTCTTCTGAGGATGACGAGACTGTGGTCAGTCACACTGGCCCAGCAAGAAGAGGAAGACCCAGAAAGGAACTGTCCAGGCCAGACCCAGATTCACTGGAGAAGCCCGACAAGATGCGGACCATCGAGGAGGAATCCACTGGAGTTCTGGACATCAGCATGGAGCAGCTCAGGGCATCCGACACTGAGACTGAGGACAATCTTAGCAAAGATATTGGTGAGTATTTTATGCAATGGTGAACTTTGTATCAATTGGGAAATGTATTAAACGTATCTGACAGACGCCACGTTGAGTGTATTATATACCATCCTGTACATTAGATTACACTATACAAGAACATGTAATGTGATGCAGACCACAACTCTTCTTAACTCTTTCCACACAGATTTCGAAGTGCTGCGGAGGGATACGTGTTGTGCGAGAGACACCCTGTCTGAACTGAAGAGCAGAGGTCACCTGAGAGAAGCTCCACTGACCCACCTCTCTCCTTCCGACACCAGGCCAGGTGAGAGGGAAACATGTCACTACAATCTTTTCTTAAAGCAGTAATTGATCATATACTTTGTTCAAGCATTTCGCCATAGAAATACACTCCAAAAGCAATAGTTAGGGCTATGATATCTAAAATGTACTTGTACTTTTCTGCATTCAAATGTCTAATAACTAAATGCATTTATGTTTTTCGTTGTTTTATGTAGTTGCATTATTCCAAATGTTTGTTCTCAAACTCAGAGAAATCAGTCATTTTAATCAAGGCAACGGTCTGTCTTGTTTCTTTGCCTTTAATCTGACCCTCTCTGTATCTCCTATGGACATTAGTCAGCATTGTGGTTGATCAGCCAGAAGCTGGGATAAAGACGTCAGCAGCCTTAAACTGTTATAGGTAGCTGTTTAACTTTGTTAATCGAATCCCGTCTGTAATTTTTCTTTTTCTCAGACAGTCTTTCTCTGGAGGATGTTGAGTCGTTGCTCCTCTCAGCCTGGCTGGCCCTCCAGCACTTTCCCTCCCCCTCCATCTACACCACCCTCTGTGCTTTACTGGCGTTGACCAAGGGACAGCAGGACCCCATAACTACAGCGATGCTGCACTCCCAGTCTTTGGGAATCACAAGTCGTCATCACACAATCAGGCATTTAGCTAGTTGTCTCAAGTAAGCATCTTGTTTGTATATTGTGTCTAGATTTCTCTCTGACCAACATTTCGTTTTTTTAATCCAGATATCCCAAATTCAATGATTTTACACATTGTTTAATTCACATTCCTTTGTGTTTTAAACAGAAAGCTGAAAAAGGCATCCAATGAGCTCACAGACAAGATGGATGCTCTGAGTCTAGGTGAGCCCGGCCCGAACGATTCCAAGAACTCTACCGAACAGAGGCTGACACAGTTGGAGAACATCTTCTCCTTCCCAACTGCTGACTCATCGTCTTTCCCCAAGAGCCACTGCCAAGAGTTTACCCAACAAATTCAACACCTTCCCACAGGTAAAGAATCTAGATCTCAGTAGCAAAATGGGAACATTTTAAGGTTTTGTCTTGTTAATGACTTCATATAATTCAGATTACTGGATGCTTCGTTCCTAATAAGATAAGCAAACTCCTTTTCTCTTGGTGCATCTCTCTCTTTCCCTTTACAGGGGTGACAGTGTGTGTGCTGTCTGTGCTTGGAGTAAAACCTGGAGAGGTGGGTGACAGCATCATATTGTCCCGCCTTGAAAAGGGAGCTGCACCGGTCACTGTTCACATCGCCACCTCAAAACAACAGGTGAGGACGGCAAATTGTGGTACGAGTAGGTAGACACAATCTGAAACCAGACCATTTTATTGTAATTACTTACGGCTTAAGAAACATGGTGAATTTCCCCATGATTACACGTCCATTCTTTATCAAGTAACCTGGCTAAATAATTTGTTCTACTATTGTAGTTTAATTGAATGTAAATATGATGAGGCTGTGGCTCAGAGCAGTGGTTCCCAACCTGGGGGGCGCCAAAGATCGCAGGGGGGGGGGGGCGCCAGGCCTCAGATGATTTGAGGCAAAATATCATATTTAGACTTTTCTTCTTTTTTTTCCCTTTTTTTTTTGACATATAATTGTACCGTAATACATGATTGTCACTAAAAGCCTTGTCTCTACATTACAATAAAATATAAAAAATAATTGATTAATTAGTTTTAATAAAAATTCAAGTTAATAGCTATTAAAGGCATAAAAAGACAGAAATGTATAATTCTTTAATAGAAAGCGCAACTTCCAACAGGAGTCATTTGGGGGAGGGCTGTTGGGAAAAAAGGTTGGGAACCCCTGGCTCAGAGGATAGTGTGCTGGACTTCGAATCAGGGGATAGCAAGTTTGAGTCCCACTGCAGTCAGCATGTCGTTGTGTCCCTGGGCAAGACACTTCACCCCAAATTGCTCCCGTGGGGATTGTCCACAGTACTGAGTATGTAAGTCGCTTTGGATAAAAGCATCTAACAAGTGACATGTAATGTAATACCCACATACACCCAAAAATGGTGAACACAGCATCTGCTTTCTTTGCATCAATTAGTAAATATGTCACACTAAATTCAACAAAAGTATCTTGCAATGAAATAATCTTGTTCATCCTTAACATCTAAGATTATAACTCTGTCTATATGTGTTCTGCAGCACCCCATCAGTTGGCTGGTGCAGGAGATCGATAGCATTCAGGTGGAGCAGAAGGCTGTGAGCTGCGTGTCTGAGAAAGCCCAGTGGTGGGAGGGCCGCTGGGCGCTTGACTCTCGAGTTGAGGTAAGCGGGGGGGGGGGGGAAAGAGCGAGGGTGCTGCCCGGGACCCTGAGGGGTTTACAATGCCTGTTCTATTCACATAGATATACTTCAGTTATACACTTCCACTGACAGGACACACAATCAATGTTTTTGTCTAATTTAGCTCCTACTTTTTTTCTTTCAGCGACTGTTGAAGGAGATGGAGAGATTGCTGGGATGCTGGAGGAGCTTTCTTCTACCTCTTTCATCGGATCCTGAGCCCTCCAAACAAGCCCGGCACCTTTGCAAGTCCTTATCTGCAAAGGGAGTGACAGTTAGTGAGGACATGTTAAAGGTGTGTGTTGTTGTTTTTAGCTCCATGGACCTTTAGCAGCAGAATCAGACGTTCCATTTAGGAACAGCATAACGGCAGACCCCAACACTTTGACTCTTGTGTTTCAGGTTTTGCTTTCTGCCTCCCCTGAGCTCTCCCAAGCAGACCTAAGGAGATTTGGTCTCGGAGTTTCTCCACAGTGGGACTCAGAGTGTGAGCAGCTCCTTCTTACAGCTGTGACCCGTCTCGCTGACAGAGAAGAGCCCCGCGGCCATGTGGTTCTCATCCTGGATAAGGTTGGTTCCATTAGCTTTGTTAAATACTGCATTATCCTATAGTCTGCTTTGTATTTGGAAGAAAAAAAGCTCACTTTATCTAAATGAATGCTCTACTATTGTTACCTGCAAATAATCAAGTGGATCTTCATCAGAATAAATCTATTGTATTGTTTTTTTTTGGTTTTTATAAGTGATTTTAGCCAGTTCTTGCTGTTTCTATACTATAATTGTATTCTTAACTAATCATTTAATTTGGTCCATGTACTTAGTTATTTTAGGTCTTCGACTTGTTGTCATCAATACTTATTTTCTATCGTAAATGACTAAGTATGACCACTACTGGGTTTAATTTCATTCTGTGTTTTTAAGTCTTTAGATTTAACTTTTTGTAACCTAGAGAAACATTGGCAGTGCTTTTGGAAGCCTTTTTTCTCCCAAATGTAGAGGTTTAATCTTCTATCCTCTTACGTTTCCAGTACCTTCAGAAGCTGCCATGGGAGAGCATCTCCATGTTAAGGTCTCGCTCGGTCAGCCGGATGCCTTCTCTGCACTCACTGATTGGACTGAGCATTCAGAAAGAGGTAAGATTTAAGATCTATTACTGAGCCAATACGGCCTGTGAAGGTGCTGTTTAACTTCCTCACAGTGAAGTTCAGTGGTGTCTATCACCACAACTGTAAATTGAAGGAGAAAACTGGAGGAATGACACTGTTTTGCTATGTTTGTGTACGTTTACTGACAAATAGCACTGATTTGTTGTTATTTACATCTTCTCCTTCAGAATGACTCTGACTCCATCCTGATGCAAGGTGTGGATACAAAGCAGGTGTTTTATGTTCTGAACCCTGATGCCAATTTAGAAAACTCTCAAGAACGATTCAAGGAATGGTTCAGCAGGTGAGACCAACACTCATGGGGGAAACAATAGAATTTGTCTTTCAGTCCACGGTGTGTTTTCTTCCCATTTACTACTTTACAAATCTTGTTCTAGCAAACCGGATTGGGACGGTGTGTGTGGAGTTGCTCCTGACTCGGGTCAGTTGGAAGAAGTTGTTGCTACCAAGGATCTATACATGTGAGTATTTGATCTTAAATACCTGGCTGGCTGAGGATAAAACAAATAATTACAGTTCACAACAACACTGCAAGATGGAGTCAAAGTTGCACTAAAATCATTCAGAAGTTGGTTACAGATTACACAGTCAAAAAACGGGATGATTACTCCAATTGTTTGTACAGTAATCGTTTCATTTTGAATCTTTGAGAATAAACTTTTCTTAGGTTTTAGGCTGTGGAAACAAAATATGTCTGCATAAAATGAACAGTTGCAGGCCTTAAGCAGATCATTTTCTGTTCAAATCTCCCAGTCAAAAGTTAAAACATTTATATTACAAGTATGCAGAAGATAGCATTTACCTAACAGTATTTAACTGTTTTATTAAGAATTATTCACCAGATTCTATCCTGCTTTACGTTATAACATCAATGTTACACCATGTTACCCTGTGTATCTTTAGTTACGTGGGTCACGGTGCAGGTGCACGATTCCTGGACAGCCAGACGGTCCTGAAGCGTCAGATGAGAGCGGCGGCTCTGCTCTTTGGCTGCAGCAGTGCCGCTCTGGCAGTGCGCGGGGATCAGGAAGGACAAGGCATCATCCTCAACTATCTCATAGCAGGCTGGTGAGATACCCGTCTTTACTTGCAGCTGAATAAGGATCAGTGATAATCATAAATACTATTAATACATTTTATTTCTTTTTTTCTCCTCAGCCCCTTTGTTTTGGGGAACCTGTGGGATGTTACAGATCGGGATATTGATCGCTTCACCAAGTACTTGTTGGAGTCTTGGCTCTCTGCTGGGTCTGGAGCCCCCCTTCTGGATTATATGGGCCCTTCACGCCAGGCCACACACCTGAAGTACCTCATCGGAGCGGCTCCTGTGGTCTATGGCTTACCACTTCACCTGCAGTAGATGGACTTCAAACCCTTTTTGATATCTGGATGTTAACATATTTTGAAAGTTGCAATTTTTTGGGAATATGACTTGTTTTAGGAAGATCAAAGAAATGCCTTCTCTATATTTAAACCGATACTTCCATTTTTTTTTAATGTTTTTACTGTGGTGTGAGTGATTTTTATTATATTGCTATTATTACCAATTGGACTTGAATGCATTTTTTATGTAATCAAACTATTTCAATAAAATGTGTTGCATACAGTCGGTGTCTGCGTTGTGAAATGACTTTGTTATTAGTCACTATTATGTAACGAGCTGGGAAAAATTATACATACAGTATTAACAATTTACAACTGTGAACAAGTTCCTTTTTATTTGGAACAAAATCAGTTCACTGTCTAAACACGTTTAAACAAAGTTTAATCTTATACATATATTTTTACAAAACTAGTTTCTTTACTTGTGACATATGGTCATGTATTGTTAAAGGTATTGAATTCACATAATTTATGAATAAATTATGAAAAACATCCGGACAAAATTAAAGTATAAAAGTTTCTACTGATGTATATACAATTCCTCTAGCAATAATTAAATTGACTTGAACTTCAAAGTGCATTCTGACATTTCTACTTATTGAATTAAAGAGTTATGCTTATTTTATACTATATTTATTCTTTGGGCACATGGGACTATTACTAATACTGTATAGAATTGATTATATTAGGGGGTAAAAACAGTTTCCCCATGTGTAAAGACTAGATAAAGCGTCATAAGAGAATGGCTTTATCTCAGACACTTCAAGGAACACAATCAAGTTGTTGGTATCCATGAACTCATAGCAAGTTACATATTGAATAAATGCAGACGTGCATTGAAAATAAATCCTATAGAATACATCAAACACAATTTTAGTGTTATTCCAGATCTAAAACAAAGTTCTGACTTTAGACATAGCCTACATAGAAAATGGTAAACATTTGTATTATGTCATCTAAAATGTGCCCACAATATGTCCGTACCAAATGTCTTAACTTATGACCAATCAGAACAAACGTTTTGTCATGTATAATAATGTTTTGTTACATTATACCAAATTACTGTTATGGCGCAATTGAGTTCTCGGTGGAAGAAGCAGGTGCATTTGTTTTGTTGTCCACAGGGGGGCGGTGTATCAGACAAATCCCCGCCCACACCCTTCACCCGGAAACACAATCACGAAGGGTCATCTCGCATCTCGCTACCAACATGGCGGTGAATCTCACAGACCTCTCCCTGCCTCAATTGGAGGGACTCAAAACCCAACTAGATCAGGTAATATGTGTGTAGTGTGTTTGTATTAAATGTCGCTGTGCTCTTTTATATTGTCTTTATGTGGGCGATTATCTGAATGAAAACGGGAGGGCGTGGGTGGGCGAGCTAGCACATCTGAAGCTAACGGTAATTAAATACCCAGAGCCTGGTGTGCAAGCTGAACATGTTAACGTGATTTGACTGTCCGGCATTGTTTAACACATGTAAAACAGTAAAAAAAAAAAAAGAAGTGACATATGAGGTGGGAACACATGTGGTTAATAAGTACGTTTGATTCTCTAATGTCTGGTGTGTTTGTACATGTGAATGTTTTGCAGGAGGTTGAGTTCTTGACTTCCTCAATAGGTCAGCTCAAAGTTGTCCAGACGAAATATGTTGAAGCAAAAGACAGTATGAACGTCATGAACCAAAAAAATAAAGGTGAGTATTAATAGGATATTGGCTTGGTTTGAATTGTCCCTATGACTCTGGATCTAAATCACTGAAAGTTAATGGTAAGGACTATACTGGCAGATAGAGGGATGTTTCAAATGCAGTCTGATAAAATCTGACCAGTCACTGTAGAAATAAATATAAAAAGTCAAGAAAACCTCTACACAATGTTCAGGTTGTATTAAAGAGCATCAGAAGGCTATTGGCTCTGAGAATTTCAACATATTGACACAGGGAGACATGCATACAATATTTGATCACCTTAGGAATATTGAGAGGAAATGTAGCTGGGGGACAAAGATGCACCTTAACAGAGTTACTGGAGTGATTGGCTAATTGAGGTAATCTGTGGATCTTAATTTGCTTTGATAATTATTAATACTACACTCTTCTTGATGTTGAAATGTGATGAGTACAGCAGTCATACTTTGCAAGGCTTTCTCTCACTAACGTAAAACCGGTTCTCTTGAATTGACCCACTCATTCTGTTGCAAAAGTATGTGGTTTAAATATGCATTATATTTTCTAAGGTGTAATGTCAGTTTGATGAAAGTGTTTGATATCATCCACTACATCTGCTGCTGAAGTCCATTTTATTATTTTTCCCTTTCTCTTTATTCTCATACAGGAAAAGAACTGCTCGTGCCACTCACCAGCTCTGTATCCTTTGTTTTACATTGAAAAAATATATATTTATCTTGTGATTTAAATGGAGTTGTGTTTCTTGAGATGTACAGACTTGTCCTTAACGTTTCTTCTTCTCAGATGTACGTCCCTGGATCATTAAATGATGTGGAAAATGTGCTAGTGGATGTTGGGACAGGCTACTATGTTGAAAAGGCAAATATATTTGTATTTGATTGTCCATAAATAATTTGATACTGAATAACTTGAGTAAAAATGTAAATGATTCTCATGTAAAACATTTAATTTGTCTGTTAGAATGTGGAAGACTCAAAACAGTTCTTCAAACGCAAGATAGACTTCCTCACAAAGCAGATAGAGAAAATTCAGCCAGCGCTTCAGGAAAAACATGGAATGAAGCAAGGTAAGTTACATTTGTATAGATATGTCTTATTTTTTCACGTTGTCATTGCAATATCTTAAAAGGCATGTCCAATGCATAATTTGAAAGAATTGTACACCAAGTACTATAATTATTATGCAAATTATTACAAAGCTATTTTCACTAGATTTCCAGTGAGACTTTCCCTAAAATATACAAGGACTATTTTCTTTATTTAACACTGAATAGCAGAATATTTTACACAAATAAAATGAATGTATTAATATATACGCTTCCAAAAAACATCATTTCCAGAAAACAATACTTTATTATGATTCACTGTGCACATTTTGTTCTTTCTTACAGCTGTGATTGAAGTAATGAACGTGAAGATCCAGCAGCTACAACAGAACCAGCAGTCGGCACCGATGATTGGGCCCGCCAGGGCTTAATGAGAACACCTGTTTGAACTCTACGTGTTTGGGATGGATTTTTATGTTTCTGTGCCAATTACTCACATCTGCTGTTGTAGGTCAAGTAAATGCCCTCCTCTTATCTGAATAAATCAGTTTGCATGTCATGTTAAATACTGAAGAATGAAGACGTTTTTGTTTCTACCTGAAATAAGTGCACCAAACCGGTCACCAGTAGAGTATTACTAGGCTATTGTCACAGTAAAGCAATCATGTGTACTTGGCTACATTTTTTTTAAATCAATTAAATTGGGTTTTCCTTTAGTTTGCAAAAATTAAAGAGGTCACTGCAGTCAAGGAACATTGTTTGTCTCATTGTGTATTCATCAGTGTGCTTGACAATCAATTGTTGTATCATATACTATATTAATTTGTGATTTTCTTGGAAAGAAAAGTAAGTTAACTGCAACATAAGATGTATTGACCTACATACTTACAAAGGTGTTTTCACTTAGTAGCTATTTAATTAAACTGCCCAGGTTAATAATAATAAATGATATTTATATAGCGCCTTTCAAGGGACCCAAGGTACGCTGTACATGGTGGACAAACAAAACAAACAATCAACGGGAAAACCAAATAAATAAATAAAGGAAGCCAGGGGACCAGAAAAGGGCTAGGGCCCAGGGGTGGATCTAGACAAATATTCATGGAGTGGCAAGAGGGTGGCAGGAGATTTTGAAGGGTGGCATCCCCTGACAGAAGTATATGCTGATTTAAATCGCAATCATATCAATCAATTAGGGGTGTAACGGTACACGTACCCGTACTGAAATTATTCGGTACGGGCCCTTCGGTTCGGTACACGTGTGTACCAAACGAATATAGCGTTAAACGTAAAAAATTGAGAACATGAACAACTTTCTGGAAGTAATCTATATCATAGAGCGACCACGTCATTTCATTGGGGAGGCATACTATGAGAGCTGGTCACAGGGATGCGTTCAAATGTAGTCAGTAATTTGAGGAAATGGCGAACGCAGATAAAGTTGAGCTGAAAATCCTCCAGCATCATTGAAGTCTCCGGTTTGGGAACATTTTGATTTCGCAGTTACGTACAAGGATGAAGGACAAAGACAGGTGGACCGAACCAAAGCTGTTTGGTATTCGGATCAGGAGGTCACAGGTTCAAACCCCACTGCAGTCAGCATGTCGTTGTGTCCCTGGACAAGACACTTCACCCCAAATTGCTCCTGTGGGGATTGCCCACAGTATTGAGTATGTAAGTCGCTTTGGATAAAAGCGTCTAACAAGTGACATGTAATGTAATGTTTGTCGGCATTGTTCAACTAACATTGGTTACGCGGCTGGCAATACATCACACTCATTTGAAAAGGCATCATCCGAATGTGAATATCACCGGTATCAAAAGACTGAAGTGCAAACCCAACTCCCACTAGCATGTAAGCCTCCACCACTCGCAAAGAGTTCAGACCGAGCCAAAGCTATTACAAACGCCAAATATCCTTATGTTGCCATGTTAGCAAAGCGCTACCTGGCTGTATCTGCTACCTCTGTCCCTAGCGAGAGGGTGTTCTCCACAGCAGGAGACATTGTTAGTGCCAGCAGATCTGCCCTTTCAGAAGCAATGTGGACAAGTTCATCTTTTCTTTAAACAACATGAAAATACAATGACAAGCAAGTCCTAATGTCAAGCTGGCTGCTTAGGTACTAGTACAGTTCAAATACAGATTATTTCAGTTCATCGAAATGCTGCACCTTAATGTTTATTTTACTATATTTTGTATTTATTTGAATACATTAGTCACAGTTTAATAATAATTTTAAAAAAAATATTTAATGTTTTTTGATAATCTTTTCTGCTGTACCGAAAACTTATCGAACCGAACCGTGACCTAAAAACTGAGGTACGTACCGAACCGAAATGTTTGTGAACCGTTACACCCCTACAATCAATGTTAACTTGGAAAGCCACAATATTAATATTTTAACTCAATCACATAGGTGATATTATTGTGGCACATCAGTAAAGCCTTACATATAAGGTGGCAGACGTAATTTAATGAATTTTAACTGAACAATAACTGAATGAGTTTGTCTCACTCTTAGACCAGCAGGGGTACCAAATCTATGCAGACTGCTGCAATAAGTACATTAATTAAATGTCTCATCGATGTTTGTCTGAATGAATATGATACTATTAACAATCATATTATTCCTATCAGCTGTCAATCACTGTTAATAAATAATAATAATAATATATTTAATTGGTTAGCGTTTTTACAGGTGCTCAAAGACGCTTTACAGATATAGTGAAGAATTGTTATGATTCACATATTCATTTATTATTGAATAAACTATATTTTTGGAGGAGTTAATGATGAATGTTCATCAAGATGCTTGCTCCACCCTCCTTCAAATTGAAAAACAAGTAATTATATCATTATTGATATACAGTTACAACCTTGACTTACATCAGAAAGAACAAACATTAAAGAAGTGACTAACTGCATCAGTTAGGGTTAAAAAACGTGTATTCAGCTAAAACATCGCTGCAGTTATTATCCAGTGGAAGGTCCTTACCTACTGGCCTAGTTAAATCAAAGTGGTTACTTTCTGTTGGCTGGGCAGTGTAGTTTTACACACCGTCTTATTTACTTTCTCAGGACTTAAAACTGTTTTTTGGGGGCAGACCCCCTCAAAGGAAAAAAATATATACACGCATACAAGGTCATCATCTTAACGTTTGTTATTCTCATCGAGTCATCCGTGAGCAGAGCATCAAGTTGGCATGTCTATTACAGCTGATGCGGCGATTCTATTTGTTCAGCAAAACGCCTCACAAAACTTATAAGATCAACAGCTGTAGTGCGTTTTGATTCAATGCTGAGTACAGCCAAATTTGACATTCTCTTCTCTGTCATTGTAGACCGCAACTACCTCATTCCTTCAGTGCTTGGGTCCGAAAGGCTTCTCGTTTTGCGCGGTCCCCCCGTTCAAGTGAATTCGCCACCAATCATATTTCCCACTCTCGCGCCAGGACCGGGGGGGGAGGGGTTACATGACGTGCATATTGTGCTGCATTCACTTGCACTCGGACATTAGAGACTTTCTCTCATAAATGTCCGATGAGCCACAACTTTTCTTTCAAAACAAAGATGCCAACTGGGGTGGCAGCTGGGGTGGCAAGGCTATTGTTTAGGTTGGCAGTTGCCACCCCTGCTAGGGCCCGAAGGCCAGGGTGAACAGGTGTGTTTTTAGTGATGATTTGATGATGTCCAGGGAGGCAGCATTACGGATCTCGGCAGGAAGTGCATTCCAGAAGGTGGGGGCCGCAACACTGAATGCCCTGTCACCAACAGTTCGGAGGCGAGAGCGGGGGATGGAGAGCAGGCCCGTGTCTGAGGACCGCAGATTCCGAGAAGGGGTGTAGGGATGGAGGAGGTCCGATAAGCAGTAAAGAGAGAAACTGAGAATTACACGAGTCTGTAGACATCCATACTATCCTCTGATCAGCCACAAGTTTAATCACCTGTATGTTATCAATTATGTAAAGCCTGTAAGACATAAGTGAAGTGCAGAGTTGACAACACTTGTTTAGCGTGTAGTCTCCTATTCAAATTATTCCAGCAAAAACAGATTAATTATATTACAACTGTTTCTATCAAGACTTGCACATCGCAAACTAGTATTAACCTTTTATCCTGCATTAATTTATGCAGTGATCAGCCATCATACTAAAAGACATTGCTTTTGTTTGCAATATCCATTTCATTCCACTCACTTAAGGCTACTACTAGTAGGCTACCTTTTTACACACAACAAATTATATATAACATTTATATAAGTCATTATGCATAATCATTTTTTTTTTTTTTTTAACCTTAAGCTGATTACAGAACATTTTGAATTAAGGACATTTAATTTGAGCCTAAAAGAGTATTTAAAGACGATGCTAATTCCAGTGGTTAAATGTTATTAATCAAATATACTTAAGTACTGTATATAAGTATTTATTTTTTATTTTACACTACACTTTTTCAGTAACATTTATGAATACTTCTTCCAATGTTGGGTATTATTCTAATCACCAGGATTGAACACAACTAAATAAATGTTAGTACTCTACTTAAGTACAAATTGAGTCACTTGAACTTTACTTGTATTTCAATTTTTACTACACAACATTTCAAGAGGAAATGTTCTACATTTTACTCCACTACAATCATCTCACAGCTTTTGTAACTAGTTACTTTTCAGATTTAGATTTCTACATACAAAACATGATCCATCCATAAATCATAAAAACAAAGCATTATTTGTTTTGTCTGTTAAACAATCAAAAGGATTTAAAATGGATCAAAGTAGCTCCACCCTGAACCATTACAACAAAACAAAAGGGGTATTTCAGCATTAGAATACGTTTTATAATAATACTTTAAAGTACATTTTACATCATTTAATTTAACTACGTTTTTATTCGCATTAATTTGCAGTGGATTATTTCCACTCTGGTTTTCCTACTTTTACTGTAGTAAAGAATCCGAATACTTCTTGCACCACTGGGTAATATTACATATAATTCACAAGGTCTGTGAAGGCACCGCCTCGACTGCAGCGGTGACCTCACATAGGGTCACAGTTGCTACGCCGCGTTAGCTTCGCTGTTGCCGGGTGTAAGGTGGAGGCGGAGTGCAGCCTGTTGGTCGGGACGGACGGGGGCAGACAGAGGACGCAGCTGTCACATGCTGGATGTTCGGTGCCTTGGAGCTGACCTACGGGATGAGGGAGAGATCTTAAAGAACATAATTCATTAAATGGGGAAACACTATTTCTGTTAACCTGAAACCAGTCGTCACCATAGGTTAGAATAGGTTAGAACCCGTTAGAATATTTCAAAGTTGTGGACCGCACTGTTTGGACTGGAGCACGTTCGGTCGTTTGAATAACGTTACCGGGGAGACGGTAGTTGCGACGACGGACGACTAAGCTCTAAATACGTGGGGCCAGTAATTTTTTTTTAACCTTCGTCGCAGATAATAAAACCAACACGGGATTAGATCTGCTGGAGCTGAGGAGGACATTGTAAGAAAGCGAGGATCGAAGCAGCATGGTGAGTTTTGGGCCTGGAAGAGGCAACGTTAGCTAACATGCGACAACCTGTTTGCGTCCTTCTTCCCGTTTGTAGCTCGACCTAACTAGTAACTTCACTCTAAAACTGGAAATAATATCATGTTATGCACCACGGCTTTCATTATTTACACGGACAGTTAACCAGACGTTACTGTCAGCCTGTACAACAAATAAGCTCAGGGGTGTAAAGTAATGCGGTTATAATATTAACGGTCTACTAAGTAAACTTAAGCTAGTAAGCTAAACGAAGGTATTTATGGAGTCGCTAGTCACAATATGGCAGGACTGCGCAACAAACAAGCTTACCCACCCAACACGTGTTTTAGATAAAAATGAATGGGGAAAATTCATTTTCGCCTTATTTCACGTTATGCTAAATGTGTTGTTTAATTCATTTACGTTTCATGTTTGGCGACTACTACGGGTGATTTGTGTTACATGTTAGCTGTTACACAAGTATAGCTAATACGCTATCAAAGAGTTTCGTGATAAAGGTCATGGCAAAACGACACGGATACGTTCACTTTGAAAGAAGAATGCAAAGATGATTTGATACCCATTTAACCACAAACGACTTTTGGTTGGATGCAGCTTTATAATATCCGACCTAAAGAGAAAGGATCTAGCATTTCGTCGCATATGGCTGTGTGGGCACCATGTGCTCTTTCTTCCCGATCCTCAGAGCAACGCTTCTGTGCTTCAATGCAAACCCAGAAACGCTGAGTTATAACCTTATGTTGGAATGCAGGATGTTTTGAAACTTAGATTCGTGTATTGGTTTAATAGAAATGACACAGCACTCTCAAGGTTTTGCTAAGGATGACAGGTCAAAACGCCTTGTTCAAGTCGCGCTGCTAGGCTGTGAGGCAGAGCTGCGCCATGTATGGTAACATGTGACTGTTGGAGAGGCGAGGCCAGAGTAATGAGGGAGCCAATGAAAACCCAGTCAGATGGTTTGTGTGTGAAGAGCTGAGCCCTTGTAAAGGCGGAAAACTAGTTTAAGGGATCAGGGAAGAATCTGCTTCATTCATTGGATTGGCTATAATATAGAGTAATGGAGTCAGTCCTAAAGCTGTTATTTTGAGGCATGATGTTAGCCTTGAACCTTGAGCAGTTGAGACTTAAACGAATGGGTAAATGGCTTGCAACGTGTAAAAACTGCTTTCATACAATTTTCATTACTTGGTTATAGAATACTGTTTTTTTCCTGAGGTCCTTTTTGGCCTTTCATTTATATATTGACATGGGTTAGATGCATTATTTTTGTAAAATCCAAACAAAAAAACAAGCCCCTTTTCTGTGAAAACATTACCTCATGGTCAGCATTCATATAAGCATTGTTGCACAATGAGTGTGTATTTGTTTTTTGTCATTTGTATTTGCTTTTAAAAATCTCTGTTCACAAGTTGATCCAGATTTAAATATCCAAAATGAATCAGTTTCACATACCATCATGTTAAATCGTACTGTTTTTTAAAACAAGAAGATGATCCAAACACTGCATCCGTCTCTAACAGCTATGTTTATTTATAACGTTCTGTGAAAGGTGTCCCAAACATTTTTCTGTGACTCAATGTTTATTTTATAATCATGCAGGTTACCACAAAGGGAGCCGGTCTGAACCCCAATGCTAAAGTGTGGCAGGAGATCCCAGCCAGCCAGAGCGACGTCCCGGAGGGGACCGAGGATGCTCCGTGGCTGCTGACCTACCCTCCTCCCGCTGAGATGGCCGACGGTATGAGCTCTTTTAGTTCTGTGTGCAGAGAACTTTAGTTTATCTCTATCTTCCCCTTACATACAGTAAATGCGGACCCAGCACTAAAGTCTGAAGAAAGACTATGTGACACGTAGACATGTATAGTATTATTGATCACAAAGCCTATCACAGATAAACATGGCATTTAAGGGAACCGTTGTGGTTATGCAACAAAGACGAAGCATGACAACAATTGTTTAGAGCAATAGATGCTGTTATCTTAACATGGCAGTTATTTCACAAACATTGTTCCTGCTTGCCTCCGATCTTAGGTTACTCAGACGTTCCCTCTTCAGGGGGAAAAGGATGTGACGGTGAATATCCTGACAGCACTGCTGACTTTGCCTCTGTACCTACAGAGGGCATTGTTAATGGCACTGACAACCCTGACTTGGCATATTTAGCCTTTGACCCACAATGCGAATCAACCGTAGATGGTGATGCTTGTAAGGAAGAACCAATGTCTGAGGAGTGCCTCAGAGAGTCTTTAAAGAAACAGCTTGAGTTCTGCTTTTCAAGGTGAGTACTGAAGCAATGTTCAAAGTCCCCTTTATACCACACATAGATATTTGCCCTTGAATATTGTTAAATTAATTACGTGTTTCACAACGGTTAATAAATCAACTCTTCTTCAATGGCGTGTATTAGTATACCCAAAGTGCTATAATTTAATGGTATAATTAACTTGTCTTACAGCCATTGTTTACAGTTATTCTTGAACATTTTTGAATTGTATGTTGTTTTGACTGTTTGCAGAGAGAACCTATCTAAGGACCTGTACCTAATATCCCAGATGGACAGTGATCAGTTTGTTCCCATCTGGACCATTGCTTGCATGGAGGACATCAAAGCCCTCACCACTGACTTGGACCTAATCCTGGAAATACTGCGAGGTACCAGTACTGTGGTTCTGCCTGTATTTGTGAGGAATTCTTGCAGATTCATTTATGCTTACGTTTATGGATTGAATCCATACAAAACTTAAAAAACATTCTCTACTTAAATGAACTTATTTTATTAGAAAACATAGGTGAAATGGGGAGAACAATGCATGCTTTGGGTGCTTTTGTTAGTTGTGGTGGTTCCCTGGCCCACTTAAAACACTTAACAACTTCAGTGTTTAGGGTTTTTCTCAACAAGAGTAATTGAATAGAAACACTGAACAGTATTTTTGACCAAAGTGTGTGTATATATACACACACACAAGGTGTGAGACTTCTGTTTAGATTGGTCACCTTGTAGACCAGGGGTGCCCACACTTTTTGGGCTGGTGAGCTACTTTTGAAATGACCAGCTCACCGAGGTCTACCAACCAAAAATAAAATCCCAAATTGCAAGGGTTGCTGAATAACAAGTTGTATTTATACATGGGATAATAGGGCTGCAACAAACGATTAATCTATCGATTAATGAAACGATGAATCGACTATTCGGACTATTACTGTATGCCTTGCACAATTTCTCAAACCCTCTTGTTTAGCCATCAACTTTTAGATTTAGCTTGAGGTTGTTTTAGGCATGTGGAAACTAACAATGAAGACAATAAAGATGAATACTTGATTCAAAAATACATATATTATTAAATTAACAAATTGTGAACAAAACTAACATAGCTTTTTATTTAAATAAAATAAATAATATTTCACATCAAAAGAAACAACAATGTTTTAACAAATCGTATTAAATAATCTGATGACAGAACTGTGAACAGAATAGCTGAAACTTTAACAAAATAAAGAGTAACTCAGTTTCCTCTAATCATTAACCCATGTTTGTATCATGGAGTTAACTCTGTGTGTTGCTGCTAGCATACATAACATACCTGACGTGGAAACGTAACTCGTGGATGGGGCTACAGAGCTACTAGAAAGACAACCGAACCCGGTGCATTTCTCCGTCTGAATGTGGAGCACTTTTGCTAAATGTTTAGATAAATTGCTCGTGTTACCACCCTTACATGCTAAACACTCTTGGCAAGGAGCATTGTCCGCCTCAAGACGGGTAACATTTAACCACACCTTGGAGCGCTTCTCTCCGCCATCTCCTCCGTGTGTTGCTGCTTGTAGCAGCCGCGCGTGTGTAAAATGCCCCGCCCCCTCGCACACAGACGGGAGAGAGAGATCTCGTCTGGATTGGAAAGGTCGAAAATACACCGACCATAGACGCATTTGTTTGTCTTTTTGCATGTTAGAAACGAGTTGGCGACACTAAGACTGCGAGATAATATTTGTGTAGCAATAATACATGACCTTTCTCTTTCTCAACTCGCTACTCGGAGGGAAGTCGCAGTCATATGCCTTGTGAACACTCCGATAATGCCTCTCCACGTTACCTTTCTTTGGCAGAGCGACGCTTGCTTTACAAATAAGGCAAATAACCTTTGAATGTGACATCACAAACAAATATTCTTCCTCCCATTCTGGGTGGAAGTGGTTTGTCTTTAGCTTCTTGCTCGGTCCCGCACTCATTTTGTTGTTTGTCTCTTGTTAGTCTCTTTAACTTAATTTGAGTTTTCCCGGCACTTGACTGATTTTGTATCGCTTTGCATTCTGGGTTAACAGACTGGAAAGCGATAGGTCAATTTCTGTCAATCAAGTAAACTCCTGAATTAAGTGGCAGGGAGGCCAAGGGAGGAGGGATCAAAACCTGTTTTGTCTATTTTAACGGAACTGGATTTTTTTTTATATGAATGACTCGCGATCTACCAGCACTGCCCCCGCGGTCGACGTACTGGGCACCTCTGTTGTAGACTGTTCACAACAGATGAGATGGTGTAATGATCCACTTTAGTTACCAATTAAATAGAGCGAGTCACTGCTAAGATCCCACAACATGATGTTGACACCACAGGGTTTCTGCTGATGGATGGGGATCTTCTTTGGGCCTTTTATCTGTCTGATGTCTTTAGCTTGTCCTTTACAGTTGCAGAGCCACTAAAGAAGTCTTTCTTTGTCTGGGGATACATCCTACCTATATGTCCAACCCAGAAAGAATACTTTACAGAGGTCGCGGAACAAAAACTGTTTATATTTTAACCTGCCAAACACTTCTCACTCGGAGCAGCTCTCATGTGTAACTAATATTGTTGTTTTTGTTATTTAGTTTTAACATGTATCTGTAAAGTGTCTTTGAGTAACCTTTTTTAAAGGTGCTTTATAAATGTAAAAGTAAAGCCCCTGACACAAACGGAAAAATGAATTTATGCCAATATATATACCAGAGAGAAGCCTAGTCTGCAACAGTACACTGTGTAGGTGTTACTTCCAGATGGTGAGACACGTGTATTAAAGCCTCTCCTCTGTTACAGCCTCTCCCATTGTGCAAGTTGATGAAACTGGAGAGAAGGTTCGCCCAAACCACAGTCGCTGCATCATTATTCTGAGAGAGGTGCCAGAGACTACTCCAGTTGAGGTAAAGACCTGCCCATCTTACTGTGCAGTAAATCCTTCAAACTGCACCAACATGCTCTTGCTTGTCCACAACGGGATCACACTAATCTGCTGACAAGAAGTCGGGTGTAGACCGTGATGTGCATTACCAGCCTCACTGCATTTTGATATTAAACTATAGGGATTTATCTGTTGTAGTGTTTATATCATGGCTCATTGATAACTTGTGATCTCAGAGCCTTTTGGGTAACCCGATGGGACATTTTTTGTGAATTCAGTGTTGGAGGGAGACATGTAATATATGTGCCTTGCATCTCTTCCACAGGAAGTGGAGGCTCTCTTTAAGGGTGAAAACTGTCCAAAAGTGTTGAGTGCTGAGTTTGCACACAACAGCAACTGGTACATAACATTTCAGTCAGACATGGATGCACAACAGGTAAGTCTCCACATTTATAAAGACTATTAGTATGCCATACATAGCTCTTTAATAACGTTTACAGTAGAACTAATCACTATACGTGATCTGATTCTATTATTTTTTGCAACCAAAAGTGTCTTACTTGACCTTGGTGCAGGTGCACGATTTGGATTGCAGTATTTTAAGTGTAGTAAAAGATGTTTGACTTATTACAGTAACTTAATTTACTTATGACCAAGTAACAACTTTACAGTTACAATAACTATAAATACACCAGTACCCTGACAGTGAAGGGCACTACGGTCTTTTATTTCCCAGATCTAAAAGAAAACAAGAATTTTGAACATTTTGTTGTTTCCTTTTGTCCTCAGGCTTACAGGTACCTCAGAGAGGAAGTAAAAACGTTCCTGGGAAAACCGATCATGGTGAGTATTGTCACTGCAATGAATGACCTGTGATTGACTTCAGTACGCTACTCAGTTGAATCTTTTTTTCAGACTTTAACACTGTTTAAGACGCTAGTATGGAACCCAGCACGCCCTGTGTTTCACAAGATTAGACTTGTGTTGTCAGCCGTCGCTACTCTCTGGTTAAGCCGTAGCCTCGGGAGTGACCTTGGGATTTGTGTGCAAAGGAACTTGATAAGCAAGGAGGTGTTTCTCAGAACCCTTACACACCTAGTATTTCCAGAGAGTTTGATAATCCATTCTTATCACAAAGTGACATTTACACTTGTGTTTCCGTTATCTAATACGTCCTTTTTCAGCTGGACTTTGAATTGACCTTCAGTGCCTCTGATAAAAACAATTGAGGCTATGACTTAATAACGGTCCTGTCTTAACCCAGGTGATGATCAGTATCGTGCTTGGATTGACCCATATGCACTGTGGCTGGCTGGGAGGAACTTTTCTTCTGTATCTCCCTGCCCCCCCCTTTCTTTCCCCTAGTCAGTGCAGCGGTGTATGACCTAATGACTGTGAGATTATGAGATCTAAGGGGACTAAAGGACAGATCTTCAAAGCTTCTCATACACTAGATGCGTCAAACATATTTACTCTTGGCAAACATATTTACTCTTGGCAAACATATGATTATCTCTTTTTTTAATGATTTGTTATCTTTCTCTGTCTCTCTGTCCCCAGGCTCGCATTAAGGCCATTAACACATTCTTTGGTAAGAACGCCTTCCGCAGTGTGGACTCCAGTGTGTACAGTCAGCATACCCAGCCCCAGGCTCAGTATGCCTCCCCGGTCTACATGCAGCAGCCGTACAGCGCTCAGCAGCAGTACCCCGTGTACCCGGTGGTTACTCCAACCTGGAACCCCTCCGTCATGCCTTATTTTGAAACACCACTGGTGAGAACCTGAATGTGTTGTTCAGTATATCTAAAAAAGGGAAATGTCAAGAACAAAGTAATTGTGACTCAAGGTACTTATAGCAGTGAGTGTTCATTGCAGTTAATGTGGTTTTTGATACAACGATATTCTCAACCTCAGTCCTTTAATTGATTAATAATATCTCTGTGTTCAGACTTTGTGGCCATATAAGCTATAAGTCTGGATATTTTATACTTATTAGAATAACATGACTGCATGATTTAACATCCTTTGTATGTGTACAATTATACCAATGTGATTTTCTTGGTAACAATAATGTCATGTTTCAAGGCTTTTATTGTCATGTGTGCATAGCTACAGTGTAGTTATGACAATGAAAATCTTAGGTCACAGGCTCCTCCAACAGTGCAATACAATAAAACAGATAAAGTAGTACAAGTAAATAAAATCGAATGTGATAGAAACTGTGCAGACTAGTCTATATACAGTCATTGGAATATTGATATATGTGAGTTGCAAACGGATGAATGTTATTTATGTTCTTTCAAAAGTTCAGGTGTTTAACATTCTTATGGCCTGTGGGATGAAACTGTCCCTTAGTCTGGTGGTTTTAGACCTCATGCTCGTACTGTCATTTTGAAGTCAGATCTTTGGAAATGTATTTTTTTTTAATAACTATTTACACAATCAAAAATAAAAGAAATACATTTTTGCAGGTAGTATTTTCTCTAATTTTCTCTCTTACTGCTTTTCTGATTATCCAGGCCCCTTTCCCGCACAGCAGATTCATAAATGGTTACAACAATCCTGGGAACTACGAAGCAAACTCCAGCTCTATCAACACCACACGACCCATGAGCAGGAACCGGTAGGTGCAAGTCACGATGACATGATAACGTGTTCTTTCAGAGTAGAGCTGAAGGAGGTTAATTCTGCTTCTTCATGGTAGAAGTCGGTAATAAGAAATATGTGTCTTTTGTGATTCCTAGAAATCATGTTAAGGGCAACCCAAGGCCCGGAGACATGCCCCCTCTTGTGAGCCTGATGGACGGTCTGTCTGGTCCCTTGAGTCCACAGCCCAGTGAGACCTCAGGAGCGCTGACTGGCACCGCTTCAACAACAGCCGCTGTACCCTCCTTCAGCTTCAAAGACCTTTCTCCACACGCCTCCATACCCAATGGGTATCTGAACGGAGCTGCCCGGGGCCGGTGAGGAAATATTATCTTGCTTATTAACACTATGAAGATAAAGATTTGCAACCAAATAATGCGTATTGAGGTGTATGTTATGTGTTGTGAATAATTTCAGGTTTTGTATCATGTCCTGCCACTCTCTGTTCACTGTGACATTTTATATTGTCTAGACTCCACTTAGTAAATCCAACTCTTTTTTTGCTTTCACAGTCAGTTTCAGGAAAATTCCACTCATTGCATTGCGTGTTGTTTATTGAACGTTAATGTTACATTGATATGAATACCCATCTAATGTATAATAATGTTTTTTATTCTAGGAGAGGTATCAACAGAGGCATGAGGAGAAGAAGAGAAGATGAACATTCCCTGGTCAGCAAATGTCCTCTTTTAAAGTAGATTTTCCTGTGTAGACCGATGAGGTCCTGATGGTATCTCCTATTCAAACGTTTTTTCAGGTATAATAGTATTTTTATTGCAAACTTCACGTTTTACTGAAACTGTATTTTAATGACAGAAGCCTGTCCCTGTGATGGAGGCCAAGGCACAGCCTGCACCGAAGTTTGACCTGGAGGCTTCGAGCTTCCCTCCTCTGCCGGGGTCTGTGGTCAGTATGCGGGGAGATGCCATGCCAGAGGTGCGCCTTTCTGATGTTGTGCGCGGCCTAAAGGTGACCAACAAGGTAAAAAGATTGTCTTCCTTGATACCTTTTACTCTGATGTCTTGTATACGTAGCGTTTATATCACAATTGTATGAATGCACATCATTTAAACTTCTTTGTGGTTTTAGCCTGTGAGCCAAGAGGTTAACGAGACTCGTCTCACAAACAAGTCTGAAGATGCTGCCGTCACGCCGGAGCCTGTTACCCCGGCTGCTAAACCTGCTCCTGTGACACCGCTCGCAATGGCACCTCCAGTCTTAAGGTAAAGTTTACTCCAAGCCAAAATGTTATAGACAAAGGGTCATATACCAGGAAAATTACTCACCTTTTACGTTTTTTTTGTTTAGTGTTTCTCCTACTGTAGACGAAGAGGAAAAAGCTGAGCCTCCTGAGCCAAAGGAAACGGTCTCCCCTTCGGTGCAGCCTGCCTTCCCAACAGCCTCTGAACCGGCTCCCCCTTCCTGCAGCCAGTCTGACGCTACAGAGGCCCCTTCCCCATCTGCTCCAACATCTCCAACATCAGATCTGGTGAGGCCTGCCTTTTGTGTCATTAGCTCGTAGCAACCTCAGCTTATGGGTCATTCCAAGACCCTCTTAGATATGATTATTGTAGGAAATGACATAAACAGTTTATATTCTTATATGTTAGAATAGAGGTAGAAAACAAGAAAAAAATAAATGAGTTCTCGAAATATCAATGCAGCATAATTTACTTCTCTGCCATTGATGCAAGTGGTCATTTGTAAATGGAGTCATTTAATACTTCAACTAGTCCTGTTTTTATTATATATGTGGCAGAGTTTCCGTTAGAATTATTTTTGCCGGTCAACATGCCCATTAAAGTTGAAATCTTCCGGACAAAATGAGAAAAGTGCCGGTCAAAAGTCTTCTTTGTTATGTATTGAGCTTTAAAACAAATTGATATGATTCGATATTAAACAAAGTAATTATAGTCGATTAACTACATTATTCAAAAGTGTACAGTAACTTATAATAACACGGGAATAATAAACGGAGCGCTCTCTCCCTCTCCTGACGGCCCGTCAGTATCATGCGGATCCAGTAATGAGTGACCCGACAGTAAAAATAAACATATCTGTAACTAGTGTAGGAGCCAATTAACTGTGGGTATAAAGGTAGGAACCTATGTGTGTTGGGGAGAGGTTCCGCCAGAAGGCCCATACAGTTTTTGACCACACACTAGGGGTTTCACAACTACCAATATTTACTAGTCGACACGTTTTTAAAAATAGCAGTCGACTAGTCGTTACGTCATAATAAAGACACACAAAGAAAGGTGTACAACTGTATTTTATATCGGAACTCATACAGTTACATTAAACACTGCATTTTAATTTGTGTTACATGGCTGAGTAAATAACAAACAGTAACTGGACTTAGTAAATAACAAACAGTAACTGGACTTAGTAAATAACAAACAGTAACTGGACTCACCAAAATCGACAGCAAAAAACTCGCCACGTAAATCCAGTGCGCAACAGCGCATTGAGCAACACTTTACTCGCTGTCCTCCACGATAACGTCCACCTTTCCAGATTTTTGGTTTGCGTTGAGGAACACCAACGCATCGACATGTGAGGGAAGGAGGCTTGACCGCTTTCGGGTGACAGTGTTGCCTGCCAGGGAAAAAACCCTCTCACTCGGGGTGCCTGTGGCTGGAATAGCTCCTCGAAAGCTTGGCTAAACGGGGGACGCGGTGCACGTTTTCTGCCCACCACTCCAGTGGGTTATCCATTGTGGGGATATGCAGTGTCCGCTGGCAGTAATCCCTAGCTCATCATCCGCATCACTGTAGACCCGTTTTTTCTTGCTGCTCGTCTGCCTCTGTCCTGACGCCGGTCCGTTGCTCACTGGTGCTAGCATTACTGCTAGTGCTAGCTGTCGGCAGCGGGTGTCTCATCTTCAGATGGTTGCGCATAGCAGATGTATTTTTGTTGTACTTCAGTACAGCTGTACACAACTGACACTTCACTGGTTGGTTACATCTTTGTTGAAGTACTGCCATACATAAGAATGTAGGACGTGTTTTGAAGCATTTTGCAGCACCTCGTTTACCTCCATTTTTTTCACGACTAGTCGACTAGGGCCTACAGCGCCGACTAGTGGTAAAGGTAGTCGACTAGTCGATTAGTTGATGAAACCCCTACCACACACGGAGCACACACACACACACGGAACACACACACAAGGAGCACACACGGAACACACACACACAAGGAGCACACACACGGAACACACACACAAGGAGCACACACGGAGAACACACACACAAGGAGCACACACACGGAACACACACAAGGAGCACACACACGGAACACACACACAAGGAGCACACACGGAGAACACACACACAAGGAGTACACACACAAGGAGCACACACGGAACACACACACACAAGGAGCACACACGGAACACACACACACAAGGAGCACACACACGGAACACACACACAAGGAGCACACACGGAGCACACAAACACGGAACACACACACAAGGAGCACACACGGAGAACACACACGGAGCACACAAACACGGAACACACACACAAGGAGCACACACGGAGAACACACACACAAACACGGGATTACAAGCAAAGCAAAGGTATTGTGTAAACGGTAATATCGTGCGGTGAATATGGAAAGAAACCAGTAAAATGGAAATAAATGGACTGTTTCAAACTGGAAACTTTGTTTCTGACCTTTATTCGGCAGCAAACTTTTGTGCGTCAATTACACCCACCAAGCGGATCCTCAGAGGCTTAAAGCGTTGGCTTAGCCTCTACAACTAGTTTAGGTAGTTTGAGAGGTCATTAAAATAGCTACGTGTGATTTTCTAACCTGAAGTTTGTGTTTCGCTCCGCTCACCGCTGCAGGTGATTATGCAGAGCTGCGTGTCGACTCGTCAGCAGCAGCTGATCTCTCTCTCCCGTCAGATTAGACTTCACTCGCGTTTATGTCCATATCGATCAGATCCAGCTAGTTCTAGCTAATGATATGACTACTGTACCTGCTTATCAAAGACAATAAGCGTCGCTATGCAACTGGGTGAGGCCGCAAAGTATAGCGCAGCATTATGCATTTGTTTACATGCCCACCGGAACCCCGAGGCATTACCAACAGATCAACGCACAATCAACCCACACAGGACATCTCTTTCTCCACATTAAGTGTTAGACATTAGAATTGACTATTCTTGTCGGTCACATACTCTTCTTGTTTGTCACATAAGTTAGACCCTCCAGAAAAACGCGGGCTAAAATCCTTGATTATGCGATCAAACATGCAGGGTTTTATGTGATTTTATGCGGTGAAATTGCGGGAAGTTGCGAAATATGCGGAAAAAATTAATATTGGGCTGTCTTATTTATTCTCTCTCACACACAACCTGCCACTAACGTTAAACCCCTTTACTATTCAATTAAACACATTCAATGTTTATTTATTGTAAAAGCAATTGGGCTATTTTAATCACACACTCTCTCTCTCTCACACACACACACACTTACTTCTCCGCCTCATTATGTTTTCATTTACTTGTTCATTATCTGACCAGCTTCAATCTTGTAGGCTTCTCACCTCGTTTCTTGTAGCCCTCGAAAGGGTTTTGGAGGTTGATGCCTCGGTGAACGTGAGTTGTTTGGCTTTCTTGTCCGCAGCAGCAGAAAGCATTTTCGAATGTTTGAATGAATCAAAGTGGGTCGTCACCGTCGATGTTCTCTTATGCTCCAACACACAGTTGCACGGGGTGCAGAATAGTTTCCCCCCACTTTCGTGCAAGACATCGGGGTACTGCTTTGCCCGGTCTTTAGCAGAAATGTTCATCGGTAAATGAGATGGATTAGATTTTTTCATCTTGGTGTTTTCTCTCTCGTGTGAGCTCCACACGTTCACTCTACGGTGTTGTTTACCTTCTGTGATGCGCGAGCTGATGACGTTACGTCATCATCACTTCACGTCAAGACGAGTTAACTTTTTTTTCTTCTCAACTTTGTGTGGAATAATGCGGGGATTATGCGGCCTTTTGATAAATATGCGATCGCAGAATCGCGTTTTTCTGGAGGGTCTAATAAGTGGCGCAACTGATGCGGTATTGCGCTAAGGGGAAATTATTTTGACCGGAGAGATTTAGATAAGCGGTCTTCAGCATATTTTACCGGTCAAAGTCCGGTAATTACCGGCTAACGGAAACTCTGATATGTGGTACATTTGGTGTTGTTTGTTTATTTTATATCTTAATTTTAAATGATTGCCCATTGTGTTCTCACCAGGGTGCAAAAAAGCTGAGCTATGCAGAGGTTTGCCAGAGAATGGCCAAGGACCCACCAGCAGCACAGACGCCCTCTCCCTCCCCCCCTGCCTCCTCCGCCGGCCAACCCCTGCAGGAGCTCAAGGTCAACAGAGTCGAGGAGCATCGGCCCAACTCCAGGCGCACTACAGAAAACCGAGAGAAACACGGAGACAGCCGCCCCCCTCGTCAACCACTGCGCTCCTTCAGAGGGGCGAATGGCCAAGTACGACCTGGAGGGCTGAAGACGCGGGAGAATCAGAGAGGCTTGAGTAATGCTGGCAAACCTTTCTCCCCACAGCGGGGAGCCGCCAGACGCAGTGGCAAAGAACAGAACATTCCCCCAAGGTCACCAAAATAACTAAAGAAAAGGGAACCTATAAACATGGACTTTAACAGAAACTAAAACTATATATGTAAATATATAATATATGTAAATACACAGATGAATATATTTCATTTGACAGACTTTTTCAATTAATCTAGTTGCAGACCTGAAATTATTAAGAAAGACTTAGTAGTTATACCTTTTTGAGGTTAAATGCATCTATTCTGCTGACAGAATGGATAACAAAAAAAATACTGTGCTTCAAATTATATCACAATGAAGTTCTCAAAAGATGCCTCGTCAAACGGGCTAATTCTGTATTGTGTTTTAGGTGAGAGATGGATCCTGTTACTTTTAAAATATAAGGTAGTCTAACATCTAAAAAGCTCTGCCAACACCCGAAATGATTAAGGCACATTTTCTTCTCCGCATGTTTATTGTTGGCATATTCATCTTGAGCTTTCTTGTCATATTTGTTTTGCGTTGAAATCAAGGATCTATGATTATTTATAGAATAGAGAATTGAATCCATGACGGAATCGTAGAAACAGGACTGCGATTCACTACTGATTTTAACTTTGAATTTATGAGTAATTGAATACTGAATACTTTTTGTCGATCCACAAATAATGTTTGTGAAAACAAACTTACATGGATTCAGAAAATGGTGGTGTGTAATGATTAGATTTTTGCGATGCAGATATTGGATCAAAACCACTGACATTTGAACTAAGCCCTGTAGTAGGGCTGCTTCTTTGCTTTTTCTACAGGAATTAATTTGTGATTGAACTAGTGTTTTAAACCCTTTCTTGTAAAAATTGTATTTTTGAATACTCATGAGTTAGTGATCATCCTAATGACCTACTGTTTCTGAGGATTATTAGATGTAAGCAGAATGAATGTCTTAATGTTTTTATCTAATGTCAGTAATGTTGTTGTGTGTCTCTGAAAGCTAGATTACAGGGTTTGGTGGCTGATTTTGGTTTAAGGCCCAGATTCTGTTCTAGCTAATTCTTAATTTTGATTATCTTGATTTTTTTTTTTAGAGTAGGATGGTTAATCATGAAGTATGAGCTGTTTTTTAATCTGCGACTAGCATTTGCATGATAATTACTAAAACAAATTGGATGATCTAAGGATCTCAGAATTACACATTTAATTTGAGTTTGTGGCTTCCTGTTGATGAACTGTTTTAATGTTGATGCCATGGCCAGTGTCTAAACTTGATTTGCAGACATTGAGTGCCTGCATCATCTGTTTTGATTTAATAGATGAGACTTCAAACGAATTTAGTCCTTTTGGCAAAAAGATACACTTGAGTTTGATTTTGTAAATGTCTATGTATCAGCTTGCCTTGAGCTTGTGTGTGTATATACGGATTTATTTTTGGGTTAATTTCCTTGTTTTTTCTGCTGACGTGTTTAATTTTCTATCTAGTCATGTTTTTCTCATGTTATTGAATTTAAGTGTAATATTGGTAAATGTGTGTGTAGATTGATCTGAGAAAAGATACTTGGATATGGACATCTGAGATGGATATATAGAAGTAGGAAACACGTTTCATAGAAATGCTCAATTTAAGCTTAAATGTCTTTCGATTTTGTGTTTTCATTTCAACAAAAATAGTCTGATGTTGTACATGGAAATGAACAACAGATGAGTAAGGATAAGGAATTACAGATTTTCAGCATCGAGGGTTAAAAACCATTTCTTTTTGGAGTTCTAATCGTGTTTTTTTTTTTTTTTAAAGTTCTCAGCTTGTAGGGACTGCAATGTAAATTATCGTGTCTTGTAATCAGCAGTTAAAATGTCATGTCCTAGTAAATGTGTATGAAAGATATTGCTTCTTCAAACTACATGGAACAATAATATCAAACCAAACCCCCAGTGCCTTTTTAACAGTGTTTAATTACAGTATAAAGAGTGCAAGAATTGTGAACACATCAATTTGTCAGACTAAACAAGGCTGGTTAATTGGTTGTAAAGATCCTGCATTATCTGTGTATGACACTTGGGTACACTAGTTCCTCCCCAATGTTAATCTCAGTTTATTGTGGGTGCAGGGCTGGGGCTGGTTGGAGTTCAGCTTAATGTGTGTGCATGCCTGTTCATCATATGTCTATGATACAGTTGATTTTGTTAGCTTGTCAATGCAGTTTTAGGCCTATTATAGAATACTGCTTGTTACTCACAATGAAACAAATTACAGCCAAGTACACACTGGTTTAATAAGTGAATATGTTATTGCTAAGCCTAAGGTATGAAAATAAAGATTTATTTTTAAAACAGCCGTGTCTTGTACGTTGTATGTTTGCATCACATTATGTTGGTGAAGCAGATGCGATTGAAGTTTCACATACATTGGATGTGAATATCATAACTACCAGACACCTAATTGGTGACCGGCTTGTTTTCTTCTATTTAAAACGAATTGTTTTTCTTTTAATAGGCAAAACTGCCAGGACAGACATGCACATTGTCACTGTCCTGCCACACCAGAAAGGCAGTGTCAAAGGATTTCTACATGACATCTGCCAAGTAACTATCCGGAAATAGACTAACTTTATGTAACTGTTGTGGTTCTAACTTCTAAGCATATTTGGTTTTAGACTATTGAGTGAGTTTGTAGAGAGTTCAGTGATGCTTGACAACAAATAGCATTTAAACAAAGGCCAAATAATAGTTAATAATATATTAACATACAAATAATGCAAATATTTTAGTTAAAAAATATTGGTGGATAAACGTTCACGTTTCCTCCTCACGTCAATCTTGTTACGTAACACTGCCATGTTCCAACTCTCGCGCTGTTTTGCTGATGGAAGTGTCAGAGTGTCAACAAGCAGCAGCATACTGTCCGGAGCAGGGAGGAGGGAGTCCAGAGGATATTTAAACGTCGGTGAGTTTACTCACATTTATGACCATCCAACGTAAAATGTGGTATTTTGCGAAGTTAATTCAGTCAATTTGAATGAAACGTGATGTTTTTGGGCGATCGTAGCTCAGTTTATGAGCACAGCTTGTTTAGCTTTAGCGTGCTAACGGTTAGCTACTAACTTGGCGGACCAGTGTGAACGGCTTCGGTTAGCAGTTAGCATTAGCTTAGCTTGCTGTGTTGTGACTGTTATCTACACCACACGTTCCGCTTGGAGAGGCGAATCCGTTCGTCCTTTATAGGTTATTAGTTTCCATTATGTAAGCTTCCACGTTCTTCATAAAGACACGGCTGTCAGGTTTCAGTAATCAAATATATTGGTGTGGTTAGCCATAGGGTTATGCTAGCTAAAGGCCCGTCTCTCATAAAGTAGGGGCTAACGGAAGAATTGGCACTTAGGTTAACCTATCTACAGTCCGTAACCTAAGCTAGCTACACAGTGGAACGACCTCGAGTGAGAGCCAGCTAGCGCCAATGGCTTGATGACACTGTGGGGTGGATTGCATAGTAGCTTGCTTTGGCTCTGCTGCCTTGTCGCTCCCGTTTGGCGTTAGTCCCTGATTTCCTGAAAGAGCGAACCTATGTTCCTTCAGGCCGACAGTCTCCGGCCTGTTTACCTCCTAACCAGTTGTCACTTGGGTGTTTTCTTTAGTGACAGGAGAGCACATGCAATTCATGGCGCAAAACAGATTGTAGTTCTCAACAGGTGAATGGCAGTCATGCTGTATAGTCTGATGTTGTAGTGTGTTACATTAGCATGTTAAAAACACAAGCTAACATAAATAATAGTCAGACTTTGAGTATATTCTGGTTACACTATTGACATTCAATTGCTTTTAAACATGACCAGAAATGAACAGCTTTGTGCCTAACTTGAGCATCACTAGCTGTAATGCTCCATATGTATAACATGATACAGACAATAACAAGTTGCTGTTTCTTGCTCTTTTTTGCAGAACATTTGTCTGAGATGGGGGATGATCGACCTTTTGTTTGCACTGCCCCTGGGTGTGGGCAGGTATGAATTCTGAACGCATTGATTAATATGCATCTCTTTATAACACCCTCTTTCACTCTATTTACATTTGACACCTCTAAGCCTCCAACTTGAAAATCTTAAACACATCATCGCCTGTTTCTTATTACTACATGGGCTCATTGCAATTTATCTAACAGCTAACTTAACAGTTAATGTACTGTACAAATGCCAAAGTAGTCAGGGATCATTCCCTACTTCACTGTGGACCATCTGCACTAAAGCAAGTGTTATTGTTCATCTTGCATCTATAAAAAAGAGCTTTTGATGAATTATTGGTCACCTGTAGCAACACAGTAGTAGTAGTAGTACTACTACTTATGCTATGCTTTTCTTTTTTACATTGTATACTATTGGATATCTAAATGTATATGCTGTGTTATTTACTTTGCAGAGATTCACCAATGAAGACCACCTGTCAGTCCACAAACACAAGCATGAAATGACATTAAAATTTGGTCCTGCCAGAACAGACACTGTTATCATTGCAGGTAATTCCAATATCATTTACTTAAGAATGTGTTACATTAAAGCTGAACTGAAGAGTTATCAACTTCTCAATGTTCTGAAGACCTGTATCAATTTACTACGGTGATGTCTGTTGTTGGTAGGGAGCAATTTATGTCCTGTAACCCCCTGAACTAACATGATCTATTCTTTGTTTCTCTGATCCATTTTTTGCAGATCAGACACCCACACCCACACGTTTCCTAAAGAACTGTGAGGAGGTTGGGCTTTTCAATGAGCTAGCGACCTCCTTTGAACATGAGTTTTCCAAAGCACACGAGGACGACCAGAGGAATAGAAGGGTGAATGACTAGAACACTGTTGTTTTCCGTATAACATAAAAATAGTGAGACTATTTTATTATTTTACATGAACTGAAAGGGTATCTCCTGCTCTATTCAGGCTGCACCTTTACAAACGCCATCTGAGGTAAAAGTTGAAGATGATGTTCCTTTACAAGTGGATTCCTCCTCTCCTGGAAGTCCGGATTCCTCCTCCAGCATGTCAGACAACAGCAGAGACTCGAGCATGAGAGGAGGAAAGGTACAGTCCCAAAGTGTTATTGCATGCTGATAGCACGCTGGTTCATGGATTTGCTCTTGTTCATGAGTTGCCATTTGAAAATCAATAATTTGTTCTCTATTCATGCATTCATGGTATTATTATATTTCTCCCCAGGAGATTCTAACGAAGCTGGTTGCCAGCTCTACCCCCACTCCAACCATTGTGCGCCCAGGTTCTCTTCCACTTCACCTTAGCAATGACGCGCTGAACCCCACTATGCCATCTCCAACGTCTGTCATCACTCAAACACCGCCCTCCAACAGACAGCTCGGGTAATCTGCAGTGTTCACATTTCTTGAGGCCTACGACTGTATTTGCTCAACATCCTAACATTGAGGTTGTTCCAGGGGAAATCTACACTGTCTTGGAGTGCTGTTTGATATTAGCATGTGGGAACATTGATATAGTCTACTTTTATCAAGAGGTTTGGTCAGAAAATGTATTTGTCAACACACAGTGCAATAAGTGGCCAAGTGTGCTTCATTTTTTATTTGTCTGTTTGAGGTACAGTTTATATATTTCTCCATCATTCTCTGCTTCCTAATCTACAAGCGCAGTGGAAACAGGGTGGAGGCTAACTCTCCTCTTTAGCTCCATATTGCTGCAATTCTCCAGAGACTGGCTAAGTTACGCCTACTTTTGAGAGATCAAATAAAATCCCTCTCAAAAGGATACCTCACCCACATATGTTGCTCCAACTGCTGTTTCTTTGGGTACAGTTAGCACTAAGACACAGAGATTGTGGAAAAAATAAAATACTTTGTAAACCTGGTTCTCAATCTGTATTTTGTCAAAGGGCACAGAACGGAGAATTTGAGAATTTACTGTTCTTGTCAACAGATCCCCAACAAGTGCTTTTCCACTGGTGAGGCACCTCTCCAATGGGCAAACAATCCCTCTACTGCCCAGTCCCTCTCAGATGACCTCCGTTATATCTGTAAGCTTTTTACAAAACTTGGCACAAATGTATAAAAAAGGATTCTCTTAAAATGTACAATTTTGTGTCTGTTTCTCTCTTTCTCTCTCGTCTATGCGTGGTCATTTGTAGCTTGCGAGGCCATTGAACTCTGTGCCTTACATCCCTGGGATTCCAGGGCCTCCAGTTGGCGGAGCCAGCAGCGGCTCATCCTCCCCGTCTGGGTATAGCCTGCACTCCGAGGCCAAGATGGTGAGATGGTCACTCATGTTGGCATAAGTTTGTAGGCGGCAGGCCCTGAAAAGCTGTTGTATTATGTGACAATTGCTTCTCTATATTGCGTCTTTTAGTGAGCGTAAAGTAAAATGTTCTTCATGGAGTGTTATTTGTGTGTCTTTATAGAGGCTGAAGGCAGCTCTCACTCACCAGGGCCCAGGAGCACAAGATGGAGCTGGTGGGGGGGCAGGATCTAACCCTGCTGTCCCTCAGCGACAGGAACAGAGCCAACAACCATCTCAAAACTCTGACGCACCATCACCTGCCCAACCCCAGGTAATAAATGAGAACCTTTTATTGAGAAGACTATCTAATAATAATAATAATAATAAATGATATTTATATAGCGCCTTTCAAGGGACCCAAGGTCGCTGTACATGGTGGACAAACTAAACAAACAGACAATCAATGGGCAAACCAAATAAATAAATAAAGGAAGCCAGGGGACCAGAAAAGTGTTTTTAGTGATAATTTGAAGATGTCCAGGGAGGCAGCATTACGGATCTCGGCAGGAAGTGCATTCCAGAGGGTGGGGGCCGCAACACTGAATGCCCTGTCACCAACAGTTCGGAGGCGAGAGCGGGGGATGGAGAGCAGGCCCGTGTCTGAGGACCGCAGACTCCGAGAAGGGGTGTAGGGATGGAGGAGGTTCGATAAGTACTGGGGGGCGAGGGTATGGAGGGACTTGTACGTGAGGATGAGTGTTTTGTATTGAATCCGGGACTTGACCGGCAGCCAATGTAGGTGGATGAGGGTGGGGGTGATATGGTGCCACGGCTTGGTGTGGGTGAGAAGCCTGGCGGCAGAGTTCTGGAGGTATTGGAGCCTATCCGGGGTTTTGCTGGGAACCCCGGACAGGACTCCATTGCAATAGTCCAGACGGGATGTAATGAAGGCGTGTACAAGGGTTTCTGTCACAGAGTCAGAGAGTGAAGGCCGGATTCTGGCAATGTTTTTTAGGTGGTAGAAGGCGGATTTGGTGACAGATTTGACGTGCGCCTGGAAAGAGAGGGTGGTGTCCAGGATGACTCCCAGGTTGCGGACTTCAGTGGACGGGGAGATAGAGCAGCCGTCAATGGAGAGAAGCAGGTCTCCAACCTTCTGGAGCTGCGTCTTGGGAGCCACAATCATGAGCTCTGTTTTATGGCTGTTGATTTTGAGCAGGTTTGATGACATCCAGTTTTTTATGTCCTGTAGGCAGTTGACAAGGGATTGAGGGGGGAGCTGAGTGGACGGTTTGGTGGAGAGATAGAGCTGTGTGTCATCAGCATAAGAGTGAAAGCTGAGACCATGTTGGCGGATGATTTGACCAAGTGGGAGCATGTAGATATTGAATAATATCATAATAAGCCATCTTTTTGCCTAAACAAGGAGTATATCAAATATTATCTTATAATAGTATTTTTATTTATTGAGCCAGTGTTGTAGATAGACAGTTGAATTTATATTTATTAAAGGTTATTTGCCCAACAAGGTGAAGTGAGATTTTTGGATTTACTTAGGTTTTTTATTTGTCTTTGCTCACCGCACCTCCCTGCCCATTTTCCAGGTGTCCCCTGCTCAGCCAACAGGAGGCCGGCGGCGGCGAGCTTCAGAGATGGACCCTGATGAGAGGAGGGAGCGCTTCCTGGAGAGAAATCGGGCGGCCGCCTCCCGTTGCAGGCAAAAACGAAAAGTGTGGGTTAACTCTTTGGAGAAAAAGGCAGATGATCTGGTCAACATGAATGTGTCTCTTTCGGTAAGTCGTCCACTTCCCAGTCCAGGGTTGTATCCAGAATTTAAACAGGGTTCATATTCGGCTTGGAAAAGTGTGAAATAGGATCCATGTTTAAACATGAACAGAGATTGGTCATGCAAATGATTTGGATATTTTGTGTTGCCATCAGAATGAAGTGGGGCTACTGAGGAACGAGGTGGCACAGCTGAAGCAGCTCCTCCTGGCCCACAAAGACTGCCCGGTCACTGTTATGCAGAAAAAGGCAGCTTTCTTAGGTAACCATTGAGCTGCAAACAAGAATCCTGCGCTGTATCTTTTTCTTTCGTCAGGATCCATCTATCACCTCATCCATCTAATGTGTTCTTTTTACTCGCTCACCTCTCTTAAGGGTGAATGTTTCTTTCTCTGTCTATAGCTGCAGGAGGAGAGGAAACCTCCAGGGATACTTCCAGTGAACCCATCGGCTCCCCAGCGGCGGTCATTCAGCACGGGCCGTCACCAACCGCCTCGGCCTCCAGCCCAGTTGCCACCATCAACGGGCTGAGCGTCCGTGCTGCAGAGGCGGTGGCCATGTCGGTCTTGGCCGGCATGGGGTCAGGCCAGCCGGGGGGTGTTGTAATGGCAACTCAGTCACAGTCGACCCAGAGATGATGTGCTGACGCAGGTAGCCGGTATGAAGTGGCATTCTGAGGCAGTACTGGTGATGTAAAAGAGAAACTCACCCTCAAACCCCACCCCAGACTAAGATACACTCGTCCCCTCACAGCCAATGATAATCACACAAAGACACGGCCCAGTGCCTCCGTCAACCCTCCAGTCCCAGCAGGCTCCCTGTTAAGAGACGCTTGGGCACTCTCTGTATGTAAATATGAACAACACGTCAAACACTCGCTCTTAAGTTTGTAGTCATTTCTTGTTCATTAGTGACAGTTGAAGGTATACATTTGGATGAAAAGTATGTAGGAAAAAGTTAATTTTACCTAAAAATAAATGTTCAGTACAACTTCAGTCCCACACACTGGCTGTGATGAGGTTGGTTGCTTTCCAGGCTGACAATTGTATTTTTCATTTGTATGAAAAGATTGTTATGCCTGATACTGGTATTCGACATAATGTTTGCTGATGCAGTGAAAGTATGGTGAGAGATTGGCTGGCTGATTTCAGTAAAAGTCAGCCTGGAATTTTTTTACGTGGTCTTTTTGTTGTTTACTTTTCAATCTGACCATTTGTGTTCTCTTTAAACACACATGACGGTTTAGTCAGCCGAGTGCAAAAAACAAAAACAAATTGTAGATGTGTACACAGTTTATCCTGTGAGTGTGTGCCTGACTTTTTTTTACCATCAATTTTAACCTAATTGGAATGTATGTCTCTTTACATTAGTCGTGTATGTATCAAACCCTATTGACTGCATGGATTACTCGAGGCTGAAGAATACCACTGTTTGTGCTTCATCATACTATTACTGTTTATTGTTATGCTTTTCTTCGGTTTTAAACATCAATTTACTGATGCAAAAATTGTCCTCGTTATATACGGATTTAATCCTCAGTCCTCATGTAACACTCTTGAAATAGTTAGCTTTAGATGGCCTTCAAATGATAATCAGACATAATAGATAATAAATCATTTACCCTGGCATTTCATTTGAGGAAAAGAGTAGTGCAATATATTTTTCTATTGAATATCAATGTTCTTGCATTTATTTGTTGTCTATAGCCCAGCCGCTGAGAGGGGTTTCATCCATTTCAGTTGAAAGCTAAAGTTAGGTGACCAGAGGAAATGTGATAATGAATATTTTTGAATGAATGAGATTAGTGATTAGTGCAGATCTGTAGAAACTTAAAGATGTCCTTGTCCTGGGTGCTTTCCAACATTTGAAAAGCTCTCTTGTATCATGAGACTCAAATAGTTGTGCGAGGTGCTTCTTTTGAAATTTAAGTTTTGAAATGTATATTATTTTATACCACAGTGTACTTCCAAGACTATCATTTCCTCCCCCCCTCCTTGTCATTCTGTGTTTGTTTTTTTTAATAACGTCATTGTTTTTTTAAGATGTTTATTTTTTTCTCTGTGGGCATGTCAGACTTTTTTTCCCATCATGTGATTTGTATGTCCCTTTTATTTTTGTTTAAGAGCATAGATGTATTGAACCACATGAAAACATGTTTCTATCTGTATGGAGAGTTTGTCGAATACTCAGGCTTCAAGATGGGAAAATTACTTGTGTATAGTCTCAATTTATGAATACAATGTCTTGAGCAAATATTAAAATAAATTAATGAAAAGGAAACCATAATCAGAATGTTCCCACCTATCCCCACTTTGTGCCTCTTGTATTGCAGAAATTGCTGTGTTCAGCCTCCCAAATATGGAATTTTTTCTCTTTTAGTTCATCATTAACTTACTTCCTTTTATAGAAAAAATGATTAATTGACAGATGAATTGCAAATGAAGATAATTGCAACTTGCAACCCTGCTATTCAACTTGAAAGTTGACACAACTGTAGAGTTGTGCGTACATCTTCTTTCTACAGGGCCTGACCCAACTGAGGCCCGTGGCAAGATTCTGGTATGGCCCCTAAGATATGTGAATTATATACATTAAGGTTAGGTTTTGTATAAAATACTAAATGTAGAAAAAAATCAATGTATAACAGAGCATTGGCTGTGCTGTAGTTGCTAATGATCAAGCATGTTCTTTACTTAAAAAAACATAAGCGAAGCACCCATATATCATAGATGATGCTATGATTACAAACAGCTGCATTTGGCTCATTTGAACCAACTCCCCCAGCTCACCTTCTACACATTTTAAAATATAAATTATGCTATGGTTTGGCTAAATACTGTGGTTATTGTTCAGGATAAACCTTTATTAATCCCTCTAGCAAAAGTGAGGTGTATGTATGAGCAGCAACAGCATCAAGTGTAAAACACAGAATAGGTCAGATACGTTTACACAAAGAACATAATAATACAAATTTCAATAGAAATGTTACAATAGGCTATAAAGGAATTGCAATGGATGACAAGTTCATCCTTGTTGCCCAATATATCAATTACAATTATATATTAAATATTTAAGAAAATGTATTTCAACCATTCTTCATTAAATAATAAACTTAGTCTTAACTTGTACACGTTGAGCACATGGATTTATAAAGAGAAGAGATTGAGCGCAGACATAATTTCCGGCAGCCATCTTTGTTTAGTTCGGCCACAGCATGCCTACCGCAATTGAAACAGTTTAAATATATTTAACTTGATCTTTTATTGTGCGCAAGGATGTTTACTTATCCTCCGGATGGTAATGTGACTTTTTCTAAGAGGTATTTAGTAACCTACGGTATTAAGGGTTGTTTTAAGACTATAAGAGTTTTTTTCCAAAGTTTACACTGGTTATTTTCCGGGAAAGCAGAAGCTAACTGTTAACTTTGGGGCTCCGGTGTTATGTTAAATTATGAGAGGCACAAATTGGGGCTAGTTTTCCACCTGAGGGGAGGGTGGCAGGTGAGTTGGCTCTAGAGCTGTTTCTCCTCCCAGCTGTAAAAACACAACGGCAGAGGGAGCAGAGAGCCCGCTTTAGTCCCACCGTCCTGTCACAGCAATTACCGTCAGCCCCGGTCATGTGACTGACGAGTGACTCCTCTGGCTCCGAGTTGTTCCCATCTCCCACAGTCATGGCGGTGTCGGGAAGCCGCGAAGATGGAGTAAACACCACCACTGCTTCATCTTGATTTTATTTTAGCTTCATGCTGGACTGTATCTACCGTCATTCGAGATATCGCAAACATCCCGCAGGCTGCTGTGCTTCCAATGATGGCCGACCGCAGCGTTGATCTGTCGGCTCTTCCTAAAGAGGTCAGGGACCAGCTGGCGGAGTTGGATCTGGAACTATCCGAAGGTAAGGTTCCCATACAGCGGGTTTAGTAGTTACAGCTGCGGCGGGGATCAATGCAAAAGGAAGTGAAAAGTGTACATCTTGTGTGTTTACATGATCCAGCTACAGATAATCGTCCGGTTGAGCCTCAGTGCTGCTGCAGTGCACGACTACAACAAATGATAAAAACACACTGACCTCCTTTTGAAGCTGTAATTTCTCCATGCAGTATCCTTGTTGCTTTTATAGCACATTAACACGTTTTTTTGCATAGATTACGACAAATAATATTATACGATGTGTGTTTATGTTTGTCATCTGGCATGTTTTAGTTTTTCTCCCACCATTTTTTTGCTTTGATCCATATAATTTGCCTACATACAGTCATACAGTGCTCATCATCACAGCCATATAAGCATAAACACTCCTGTCGAAGAAAATGGGTCAAGTTTGTCATCCCTTAGGCCCTGTATGTGTGTGCAGCCTCAGACATCAGTGGACACACTAAATGATGATGTGGCCCCTCCAACACTCTGATGCCCTGAACCCTGAAACTGCAGCAAATATATAGGAGGGTTATTTATTTGAGAAGAACGGCTGTTAGAAATGGGAAAAGGGCTGTTATGCAAGTCTCCCTCCTCACACTGTGAATCACAGTGCAGCAGCTTGATTGGTGCTGTGCTGCTCTCAGGTGCCTGAGGCTTGGATGAGTAATATTGTGTTTAACATAGAGCCAAGCAAGGGGGACGCCTGGGCCACTAATGATGCCTCAGTCCCCTTTTGCACCTTAGACACACAGAGCTACCTTGACCTCATCCTGCTCATATCGAAGAACAGGTGAAACTTTAAGGAATACTTCTCCCACAAAAGGACCAGTGGTATATCAGTTACTCACTCCGTTTTGCCTTGAACTCTTGAAGAGATTCTTGTTTGCCTCCACAATAAAAGACAGACAATTCTTGATGAATTGAACTAAATGGAGGCTTTATTGAACAACAGCAAATCCATAAAACAATCGGTTTATAAACGTTCACAGAAGTCTTATTCATCAGTTGTATGCTAACTACTTCCTAAAACATTTTCGCTAAAACTTTACTATTTAAACGCTCTTTTGCTGATATTAAAACACAGCTGGTTCTTACTTAGTCATCACGACTTTAGTCGATATTTCCAATTATTTGTTCAATAAAAATGAGAAAACGTGCGATTAAAAACAGTTTATTGATGATTTTAAGTAGATAACACGGGATGGGAAAGTGCATATAATACAATATTTTCTGGGTGAAGTATTCATTCACAATCACATGAGAAAACCCAGGATATAGTAACAGAGTTGTGTTCGGAATATTTTCTCTCAGTCATTCAAACAAATAGGTTTTAAATAGACAAACTAGCTGGAAGTATTTACATTACATGTAATACACTTACATACATACATACACTTACATACTCAATACTGAGGGCAATCCCCACAGGAGCAATTTGGGGTGAAGTGTCTTGCCCAGGGACACAACGACATGCTGACTGCAGTGGGACTCGAACTTGCTCTGATTCGAAGATCAACGCATTAACCCACTGCACCACACGCCTCCCACTGCGCTTTCCTGCACAACTGGCTGTGGGTCTCGATGATTTTCCCACTCACTTGTTCCAATTTAGTTTCTCGAAAGTACAAACATGCTCTGGCTTTTCTACCTATAAGCTACACGATTTATTAAAAAAAACAATACACATTTCTTTGAATAGCCTGCCTCGCGTTTTGAGGTATCACTTTACCTTGACAGTATGTCATTCATTATACAGATTGACGCCATGCTATGCTTTGACCTGAGCTACTATAGAGTTCAGTGTGTGTTCTGGTTATTAATAGACACCAATTAACTATGTGATAATGAGGCTGTAAAATGGAGGAGCGGAAGATCACACTGTTTAACGCACTTAACATGGATGAGAGGCAGAGGATGATTGGAACTCACTGCGTTACAATGTGTATTGGAATACAGTAATTGTAGAAGAATAACAACAATATTTACCATACAACAATTTACTCACATCTTTGTCAGGAATCTTTGTTCTGATTGTGAAACTCTAGAGTCTTGGGAGTTTTGAAACAAAACGATTGTGGAAATATAGGTTAACATTGCTCGAGCTGATAAATATCTGTAATAAAAAGATAGACCTTTTCAGTAAAATTATGATTTGAAAAGACTAAAATCTAACATCAGTTTTTAGTGTGGCCTGCATACGTGCAAAGCGGAGAGTACGTACGAGCCTCAAGGTAATAACATTGACTTGATTCAGCATTGAGTCAAAGTCATGTGACGTTGTTCCCTGTCTCTTATGTTTTACTTTCTTCAGTGTTTCTGCTGCAGTATAACAGTGTTATGCACTAAAGTGAGTACAGTCAGAGTCTCTTGTCTTTGTCTCTTTAAGGCTAAAGTGTAAGTGAGTGGTAAGGTAACACCTCCAGAGTGAATGACCCTCTGCTTTGGACTGCAACTCCATCCTTTGTAACTTTGGATCAGAGACAACTCTTTTGCTAATATAAAAAAGACCCGGTGCTATCCAGATGCCCCGCTCGTGTATCCTCATCTTCTAGCCTTATGAAGTGCGTCTGCCGTCTGCCCATCGCTGTGGGCACAAGGCGAGCAGCAGCTGTCCACCCCTAAGAGTCTGAAACCTTCTCATGGATATCTTTTACATAGCAACAATCACCCCATTGTTGTCCCGATACTTGGGACCCCCCTAACAACAAACTGAAGAAAATCTGCATCAGCAGTTTTTTTTTCAGAGCAATAGTTGTGGGCTGCAGTTTGTGTGTGTGTGTGTGTGTGTGTGTGTGTGTGTGTGTGTGTGTGTGTGTGTGTGTGTGTGTGTGTGTGTGTGTGTGTGTGTGTGTGTGTGTGTGTGTGTGTGTGTGTGTGTGTGTGTGTGTGTGTGTGTGTGTGTGTGTGTGTGTGTGTGTGTGTGTGTGTGTGTGTGTGTGTGTGTGTGTGTGTGTGTGTGTGTGTGTGTGTGTGTGTGTGTGTGTGTGTGTGTGTGTGTGTGTGTGTGTGTGTGTGTGTGTGTGTGTGTGTGTGTGTGTGTGTGTGTGTGTGTGTGTGTGTGTGTGTGTGTGTGTGTGTGTGTGTGTGTGTGTGTGTGTGTGTGTGTGTGTGTGTGTGTGTGTGTGTGTGTGTGTGTGTGTGTGTGTGTGTGACTGTAAGGACACAAAGACAGCCATTGAGGGATCAAAGACTGGAGGATTGAGCCGGACTGGAATGTAGAGCACTGAACAACAACTGTTTAAGCTGCTCTGCTTCATAGTGTGTGGGCATCGTAGTGTCTGCAGCATTCGTATTTATATTGAATATGTGACAATGACCATAGATGATATGCTTGGTACAGATGCTTTTCCAAGAAGATGACAGGCAGAGCATGACATCGATCATGTTAATGTCGACCAGAGAGCAGAACAGAAAGATTTGTAGTCTTGTTTACTTATCTTTCGGTCAGATGTACGGTATAATGGGAACAAACTAACCCTTCACACCATGTGAAAAATAACAATAGAGTTAATACGCGTTGGTCAGTTAGATTGCCTGTACTCAAATGCACCACTTAATATTCAGCAAGACATTCCTGGATCATGAATCTGCTACCATATTCATCTTATACTTGTGTTTTAGCACCATATAGTGTACATACTAAAGATAAGCATGCTAACATTTGCCTATCAGCACTAAACACAAAATACAGCTGTCATTAATGGGGATGTCATTATATGGCCATAAAGCAAATATGGGACACTTTTGATCTGATGATGACCCCAAAAAGGAAGTCAGAGGACCACAAACGTTACTACAATTCATTGTTAGGGGATCATAAATGTACAAACTAAAGTTCCTGGCAATCCATCCAATAGCAGTCAATAGATAGACTGTCACTGTTGCAAAAACATGTTCAGATTTCATAGTGTCACTAATATCGAAACATTCAAATGATACACAGCCCTACTCATAAGCTGTGATGCATGCTATCCACACAGTGCTTATAAAATACTATACGTGTATCACATGTCCAGTAGAGCAGATCGTTCTGCACAGATTGCACAGCTATGTCGTAATTTTCTGCACGCATTCATTTGATTGGTGTCTTGTTCTCTGCTGTGAAACTGCCCAGGCTGATAAGTGGATGTGTGGATAGTGACTAGCGCTCATCCGCCCGCCTGTCTGTGATGCTGCTGCTGCTGTTGCTGAGAGGCAGCCTGTTCCATACTGGAAGAGAGAGAGAGAAAGGGAGAGAAATGAGAGATTACGGTCCTGCCTGCGTCTCTCAATCTAGGTCACAGAGCATCAGGGGGCAACACGCCTGGCTCATTTAGCTGTGAGTCACTCTGGGCCAGGACTGCTGCTGGGGATATCTCTCTCTCCCTCTCTCTCCCTCTCTCTCCCTCTCTCTCCCTCTCTCTCCCTCTCTCTCCCTCCCCGCCTGCCATTATTCAATGCTTTACTTATTGATAACTATTCCAGGAAAAGACCACAAACAATTTGTCCGTCTTTCAATACATATTAGCTTATCAACCTTGTCCATGGCACTCATGTTCAGCATGTTAAAGGGGCCCTTGTATGCTTTAAAGGGTTATATATTTACTAAACATGTAAATGGTCTGCAAAGGCTATAATCCCAAAGTTCCCTCGAGAGGGAGTTTCTTTCCCACAACCCCCTTTCCCCCCCCTACCTGAAATGCCTCCATTCTACTTCTTTGTTTACTTTTACGATAAAGTGACATCACTGCGTAACACCCGCGCTTCTATTGGCTAGTGCTCCAACACATTTTACGCGATAGGCTCGGGCGGGACATCTCTAAGTGGTTGACCAATGTATTGGTACCACAAGTATTGATGTAATGATGAATGCTGCGTAATGCATGTGGCATCTAGAGCTGAACAAATTATTAAATACATAGGTTAAATAATCGCAAGAACATTTATCAGTAACTAATTTGTTGTGTTGTTCTTTTCCAACAAAAATACCAAAATACATGTTTTAGTTTCTATTTTTCAAGTGTGAATATTTTCGGCTTTATTTTGCCAAAGGGGGGGCCACACTAAGACATGAGGAAAACATCAAGGCCTGTATACATTTCATTGACATGTCTTTATTTCATTTACATTTTTAAAATAAGAAATAGCTTAGTTTGTCACATTTCCCATATATGACCTTCTCACACAAATGTGTCCGCATAAGGCATAAAGAAAGTTCTGCTTAGCTATTATAGCATTTAGTCGATCAAAAAGAATGCATTCTGACTTTTCTTAAAGCAGGATAACATGCATCCAACTCACAACACTTTGTTTCACGGACCTGGATATGACAAGCGGGCCTTGAGTTTGACAAATGTACCATATGATAATAAACGGATTACCTTAAAACATGGCAAATTTAAAATGAGTACTTTTCACTGTGTTTTCAAAAAGCGAAAAAAATGTATTGAGTAAATAATGTGCATATAAATTAATAATGAAAATTCCTCTTAATTGCTTTTGTGAAATGACCTAGAGAGCCTGTCCATCTTAACAACAGAACCTGTCACCCTAAAACTATGTGACCCACTGCCTTTTTACATTTTCTTTTAAACAACAGTGAAGGTCCATAGCACAGAGGAATACGTTTAACATTTTGAGTCTGTGTGCACAAATGTGTCCCTGCACTTACACAAGCAATCATTCATGCACGTGTGTACACACAGCATGGACAGTGCCAGGAAGGAAGCTGATTTAGTTTTCTATCTATTTAAAAGCTCATTAGCTGCCGAGGAGCTGCACTCTGATCTCCGGCCAGCGCTTCGGGACCCAGACTTGTTTTTTTACTACACAAAAAGTTGAGTCTTCTGCCACCCATTTCACACAACCACAACAACATGATTTACATTTTCTATTTTATGTTTTTGGGACTCAAATACAAGTATTACGTAACACCATGCGTGTCTAATGTCACCATGCACACAGAAACACTGAGGATGCATTGAGACCTTTTGTACAAAAAAGAGTGAATAATTTAGATGGGACTCGAGCACACACCTCTGCACAGACACGCACTGCCAGCTTGGTATCTGAACCACCTCACTGTCAAGTCCACAGTGAGCTGCAGGTGGGCTCTCAACCTCTTCTGGCTGTAGAGCTGTGCTTCAAAAAACCTTCTGGTTATTTGAATCAACCTTCCCCCGGATCCATTTGTCCTCTTACTTCTGCCGCTTGTAGCTAAAAGTAACACAACCCAAAAAAATGACAGCGGTGCCGGAAGAGGATTAAGTAGTGGTCAGGTCACTGTGCTGTTCACTGAATTATTAAAAAATGCCACGTGGAAGTAGCTGCAGTCTTTCTGCAGCACGTGCTTCAGACTTTGCTCACAAGTGAGTCCACTGTCCTGTTACCTTCTACCTTCTGTCAACAGACCCACTTCTGCTGCTATTTGTGCGTTAAGCAGTTAAAAATGACCTCAAGTAATGCATATTTTAACTGTACGTGTGTTAATATTCTTATTAGTCATATAAGTGGATGGAAAAATTTGCTGAATTTTCTTTACTTACTTATTTGTAAAATGCACATTTTATATTGTTGTATATATTGAAATGTTATTAAATAAACGCCTTGAGATGAACCATCTCGTTTTCAAGGGGGTCCTACAAACAGCAAGTCAGTTACAAGAAAACAAATACAAACAAAACACAATCACGTCACAATACAACCACAGACCAGACTAAAACAATCACAACAGAAACCGTTTCAGAAACGGTTTCGGACATTGCCGCTGTATGGCCACAGAAAGGCTATAAACAAATACATTTTCCTAGCAGTACATCAATACATGAATATAAACGTTGTGTTTTCGCCTTGTAAATGTATCTATAGCATATACAGTCAGCAACAAAAAGAGCAAATAAAGAGTTGGGCCTCGTCTATTTGTATCTTGTGCTATGGGAACTAGTGAGGGACATCCTCCACTATTTTGACGATTGAAATAAATGACTGGCAGATTGATCAATGATACAGTTATTGTATGCTGCCCTAGTTCCTACAGCCTTCGGTGGCTTCTACATACCAGCTGACCAACAGTCCAAAGCTCAAATATATGAATTAAACGACAGGAAAGTCATGTAATCCTAATATGAGAAGCTAAATCCAGTAAATGTTCTGCATTTTTACTTGACAAGTGACTGTTAAGCGGATTCATTTTCCATATATTGACTGACACACAGCTTCCTTGTGTGAATGTATTTAATCCCACTCTTACTAAATGGTGCTGGCCTGTTTCATCACCATGGTCCCTCATGCAGCACAATATACACCACGTTTCTATGGACACGGCCTGTGTTGTACCCACACGCCCTGCCCCCAATAACAACAACCCCCCCCCCCTGCTTACACACACACACACACACACACACACACACACACACACACACACACACACACACACACACACACACACACACACACACTTTTACTTTGTGTATTCTCCATAAAGCCTTTCCAGATTAGAACGGCCATACGTTAGAGCTGCATGTACAGTCACACAATTGACTGCTCTGCTAAGCTGTTAAAACCATTACAGAGGAAACATGAGGTTTCTGCCATCCCATCATAACTCGTCTACAAGCTGTGCTTCTCCAGAAATGTTGGAGAGATGTAGCTGTTTCCTGCCTGGATTTGGAAGAGCATACAACCTGTGTATCTTTAGCAGCCGTCTGTATCCCATAAAGCGTAGCAGGTGATTCTCATCAACCAATAAAGTCAGAAAATATGTAAATCTGTTGTGTTTCCCTGGTAACTAGTCATTTAATGAACTCATCATAATAAAAGCCACTGAATGTATCCATGGCCATACATTTTGATATATGAGTTAACGAAGTGTAGACACTAGTTTTGTCCACGTCAGCAGAAATATCTAAGTGGGGCATGGAGTTTATAGCAGAGGGGCAACCATCTGCATAGCTTGTTTTAACATTAGGGGGGTGGGGGGGGCACATATTTAGCTGGGTGGTCCTAGCTGGAGGAATGTTGCGTGATAACGATTTTTTTAATCTTTTGGGTGAATTATAATGCACCAATTCAGGCTGAGGTGTCTTTATTCTTTAAATGAAAACTCGTAATTCAGACGTGAGCTGATAATATATCTAAATATAATGGAAAATAATGCAGTAATGCTCTCAGGTATTTTATATTGCTTTGAAACGTTTATTCCCCTGGAGACGAACTATTCTCTGTTATCTTATTCCTGCTTAGTCTTCCCTCATCTTTTGTTTTGGAATATAACATCATTAAATGTGGTGGCACGGCCTAATGTCAATCATTCATTCATTTTTCTTGACTTATTTCATTGTTTTTTTAATTGGGCTTCCTATATTCGTATATGTTGTCAACCCTTTTTCTTGGATTATAATCATATATTGTATTTAGTTTCTCTATGAACCATTGTTTGTTAATGGATATAATCCCATCTGAAGCAGTTGGTTTTTCGAAGTAGTTTTTCTCTTGTCTTTACAGAGCGGTTGGGCAGGAATCGTTGCTATCGTGCAGTAAAGCAGACATAGACTTGTTTTGACTTGACTTAGCATCTGCTCACCAGATCATCTCCAGTGACGGCGACAAAGAGTAACATGTCTTGAATTTAAAGGCAGCATTTTACACCGTTTTCCCCCACACGTAGAACTGTCATTTGTTTTTTATAATTGACAATAAAAAACAAATCCACAGATGTTCCTCTGCTTCAGAGACATCCATATATCTTGGTGTTGTAACGGCCACATCTTACTGGCAATGATAAATACCAGTGTGAAGATCCCACATGAGAATTTGCTCCTGTAAGTGTTATGTTACATTTGTAACATATTTTCCACCAACTGTTGAAGTGTGTTTGTGTAGTGTGTAAGGTGTGTCAGCCACGCCCTCCTTTATTCATCTGATGTACACAGAGGGAGATGAACAAACAGGAGTTGGAGAGGAGGCACTGAGTCACGTCTTCTGTTCAGTGAACTTCCTGCACTGCTTTGTCGCTCTGCTTTTTAACCCCTATTATTACTTCCACTGGCCCTTAAGGCCTACAGTGTGTGTGTGTGTGTGTGTGTGTGTGTGTGTGTGTGTATGTGTGTGTATGTGTGTGAAGTCGTCACTCCCTGTTGGAGTTCATTTTAATGAGTGAGTGAAACATGAATCACTCTGTTACCTGAGTTGGCCGCACCCTACCTGCTGCTCTAGAGGGGGAGAACCACTTGAGCCCTGCGTAGAAAGTGTGTGTGTGTGTGTGTGTGTGTGTGGACTTGTTAGAAAAACTTAACACATCATACACCAGTGCCTGTAATACGTGTTTGAGTCAATATGTGCATATATATCTGTAGTAAAGTTACTGTGGCAAGGATATGCAGTTTGTGCAAAAACTATTAAATGCAGCCTACTGTCCCTAATGCCTATTGGTTGTATACATAATATATATTATAGACATTAAGGAGTGGATATAAATATGATGGATATATACATTATTAGCAGTATGAACAGTATTATGGACAGTGTTAAATAAAGTACTTCAATATATAAATATACATTAGTCTGTGCTGCATAATTGACATCCTTATACTGTACAAGGTACAAGGGCCACAATAATAAGTTATTTTGATATTTATTTTTCTTGTTTTACTTTGCTGTGCTGGTAAAAAAGCAAGAAAGCATATTGTCTGCCCTCCCAGTAACACGACACATTGAGGAGTGTCCTCTTTGTAAAGCCTGCAAGTCCTCACCTTGATCTGTGTCTTAAACTTAGTTGTGTTAGGTCTTTTTAATGTGAAGGATTTAGGCATTGAAAGTCCTTGAATACTCCTTAAAAATATGTTTCAGAAAGTGTGAGAACCCTGAAATATCCTCAGTTCTGAGAGGTTATTCTTCTATTCCTTGTATTTTCTGTTTTTAATTCATACTTTATAATCAGGTTATTGTATGTAAGTCGAGCTGATATAAAGAGACACCACTTTTTTAACTGTCTTGACCGAAACAATAATAGATGGATATTTTAGTGGCAGTAAAGTGAATGGTATATCTTTCTGGAGAGGCAAAAGATACCAAAGAAAATGTCAGGCTTTATTTGGGGAAGTGTGTACACAGATATGCACAGAATATGTTCACTTGATGCAATCATGCATGGATGCTAAGGAGGATGAAAAATATGTTTTCTTTTACCCTAAAAGTCAATCCCACATTTACTGACATGGCTGTGAGCTCCTCTTCAGAGATGTTTGCTTGTTCGAAAGCAGACAGCAAGTACACACATCAATCAATGTTTATTTATATAGCCCAATATCACAAATGTTACATTTGTCTCAGTGGTCTTCACAGTGTGTACAGAATATCAGTATGACAATACGACACCCTCTGTCCTTAGACCCTCACATCGTACAAGGAAAAACTTCAGAAGAAAACCCACAGTTTAAAGGGGAAAATGGGAGAAACCTCAGGGAGAGCAACAGAGGAGGGATCCCTCTCCCAGGACGGACAGACGTGCAATAGATGCCGTGTGTACATCGAAAAGATAATACACTTACAACATAGGTAGTCCAAATGTTTGGAAATGCATGTGTGTATAATAAGAAGATGAATCCACGAGGATGTCAGCAATCCTGTGGGAGCCATCAGGGAAGTGAGAGTCTGGCAGGACCGCAGAGACAGGTTCAGCCACGACTCGAAGTCCAGGACTCAGATCAGGACTCAGGATAGAGGATCCAGGACACACGACCACAGCAACAGGATTAGCCTCGACTCAGGATCCCGGCGTATATATGGACACAAAAAAGAGATTTGGGGGAAACTGGGTTAATCGGAACATGAGAGTACACAGGTACAAACAGCCAGAAAGACGGAGTAAGGAGCCCCCCCCCAACAGTCCAAGCCTATAGCAGCTAAACTAACAGGTCTACATACATGCACTCCCTTAGGATAGGTTGAGGGAAAAGGGTAGCAAGTAAGAAGTAGGAAACAGAGGTGGAGAGGCACACAGGGAGAGAGGTCCCCACTGGAACCTGCATTGGTTAGAGGTAAGGAGTAGGTCTGTGGCTACGTTCCACACTCCCGGCCGGGCTAGGCCTTCTCTGCAACCTGTTACCCTCTATTAGAACCTCGAGAGGTCAGAGAGGGGAAAGGTTTTGGATAATTTTAGGATTTAAGTGAAAGAGTAAGAACTAAAATGTATAGGTGAAGAGGCACAACGTATCTACGTCAATGCACTCTTATTAGATTATTTTATTTTATCACTATAAGCTTTATCAAAAAGGAAGGTCTTAAGCGCACTCTTAAAAACGGATAGGGTGTCTGCCGCCCGAACACAAACTGGAAGCTGATTCCACAAATGTGGAGCTTGATAAGAAAAGGCTCTGGCTCCCATTGTACTTTTAGAGACTCTAGGAACAACCAACAACCCTGCATTCTTGGAACGCAATGCCCCTAGTAGGACAGTAGGGTATAATGATGAAAACATGCATAGACACACACCGGTCATGCCCCATTAGTGGATATTAATTAGTGTAAATGTATTTGTCAAACCACTTTTTACTTTGACTAACACAATGACCGTAATCAGGAATACCATTTGTTATATATTATGGTTTTCAAGAAAACCATAATAGCCTCATCAGGAAAAGTGAGTTATTTTTTATATTTGGCCAACATTGCATTATCCTCCCTTACAGGAAGAATGTGTGTGTAATGAGAGAGATGTTAAACATACTAACTGCTAATTACACCATTATGTAATCTAACTTTAAGAATGTATGTAGTCAAACATGTTCAGGTGTATGCTTCCCCTTTCAATGTAAAAAGGCAGGTTGATTTGTCATTTTCATATCAACAAATACAGACCCAAGAGGCCCATATCTCATTCTGTGTCCTGGACTTCAACATGTGTCCCTCGTTACATAACCAAAGCAGGAATGGTGTTGTTGTGCTTATTGTACAACCTTGTTAGAATGTCTGTTTTATGTGAGATAACAGCTGGAAGTCCCTGTAATATTTGAACCTGTTTGGATCCTTTTTGGGTGAGCATGTGGTGTCGACATGTGTTTACACTGTTATCCTGAGAAAGAAAGCAACTGAGCGTGTTCAGTTGCAATGAAGGAAAGGGAACGAGAAAAAGAGCCTGGTAGCTAATTACTATTCAGACTGAGTGCCTGTGGGGTAGAAGGAGAGAGCGGTCTCGCTGCAATTCAAATAATCCGAGGCTAGAGAGTGTGAGAGTGGACGGGGTTGGGAGAAGGCACTGCTTTGATGTTTCTCTCGATACATTGTGTACAAATAAAACATACGCTCAGGGGTGACGAGTGAGTCTCCCTCAACCCATGCATTTGTCAAACCGAGACTAAAGAGGAGAGTTGAGGCAGCTTCCTGACTGTTGCTCTCATCACTGAAATAGTTTAATTTGACGTCCGCCATCAGGACATGACACATGGTTCACTGTGAGAGAGTGGGTGAACGGTGAGGCCCTCCTCACCTCAGCGGAGCCATGCTCTGCCTCTTAAGCAGATCCGTTTGACTGTTTGAATTAAAGTGTAAATGAGGAGACAAACAGATTCTCAGTGCTGCAAATGATTCGTTTTTGTATGTACAGCGTGTTTTATACGTAGATACAGGTAGGGCGGACCAAGGTTCTGAGGATAATTAGGATACATATTCTCACATTTTTCCTCGTATTGTTTTCCTGATTGATAATATACACCTCTATTCAACTGTAGTTCCCTGATTGGATGCATGCGTTTACAGAGTTTGAACCCACTGGGCCTGGATCTGAGGATGCATTGCAACCATGAAAAAACAGATGCATTTTAAATCATCCAGATGGAAGAGTGATTACTTTGAGATTCATTTAATGCCAAGCCAGCCCCTCCCCCATCACTGACTGACTCTCTCTCTCTCCCCCCCCCTCTCTCGCTGTGTCTTTTCGCAGAGAAACTGCCTGTTCACATGAGCTAAAAATACACCTTGTGACTGAGCCAGGCCAACTGTAACGTCCATGCATTACTTATGGAAGTGTTTGCTTTCCTTCTTTTTTCCCTCTTAATAAAAGTCCCCGTGAAGATATTGTGTTTGAGTGCGCTCTTAGGCGAGATCCTCCAAACATGAGCACTCTCGTTTTCGTCAGCTCTTCTGTAGTGTTCCAGCAGTGTTGTGGTGTGTAATGGTTTAACTGATAAAGTATTCCTGGGTGCTGAGGTGAACCTGTCATAGATGTAAAGATGTTATGGTTAAAGCTTGATGGTAAAGTAGTTTACATTGTAGGGTTGGATCTGTGTTTTGTTTCTTCTGTAATCCAGGAGTAAATAATTCAAGCAATTTATATAAAATATCCAATTCGTTTTTTTAAAGTTTTTTGTTTGACTTGATACATTGAATAAATGCTCATTACAAAGTATCATTCTGGGTTATTGCAACTTTTCTTTTGTTGTTGTTGTTGTTTTCTCACCGCTTTAATACTAAGACCTGGGAACACTAACGGAGCGTCCACACTACAGCTTCAAAAAAAGCTTGGAGCTGGGCGTGTCTGAAGCTTGGGGATGTTATTCAAGCAACGCGACCAACAACCAATCACATGAATCTCCCGCCACCGACATACAATACAAAAAACCCCGGGGATTTTATGCAAGCAATATATATAAACTCCCCAAACAGGCGAACACCTACCAGTTTCACCCACTGTCTCTGCCACCTCCCTCCATTACTGGTTCTTCCGGTTTGTATCCCGGTAGGTGAAGAGGGTCTGGTCATACAAAACCGGGTGATTTGCTACGGCGATAAATAGTTTCTCCTCCATCTTTTTTTGAAATATAGAAATCAACGGCGGGATATCTCTCCCAGCTTAGACGCGGTTTGATTGGCTAGCGCTTGAGCTGTCAGATTTTCAGAAACGGGATTTGATTGGCTGGCGCTGGCTACTCCGGCGGAGACGGACCGCTATGCTACCCACAATTCAGTTCGGTGAAAAGCGAGGCAACGTGACGTCATTCAAAGTGAATGGGCAGACGCGTTGGAAACTGTTTTTGAAGCTGTCGACGCTGTAGTGTGGACGGCCCGTAACCTATTATGCAAAATGCACTTTTTGATGTCTTTTATACATAAAAGACTCACCTTGTGGTAAACCCGCGAGAGAAGAATAAATAATCCTTGATGTGGTTTTGAACATGATATGGCGTTTAATCACGGCAACATTTAGCTGGGAATCTGGGTAGAATTCTCCTGCATAAGCTCCCCTCTCTTTTATTTTTTAATTATTTTTTTTAACCCAGAATCAGAATCAGCCCCTCCTGAGATATAGGGGCTAGAATGGGTGATCTGTTTGGTATTTTGAGCAAAACACTTCAGAGACATGTTTTTTTATATATCTGAGACCTATAATATATGTCTAAAAATAGTATAATAGGGGACCTTAAAAAAAAAAGTACAAACCCCCAGATTTGACTTTAGATCTCAAATAAGATTTGATTGAGAAAAGTAGGACATCTGCATATAGTTGGTCACTATTTTCTGTGGCTCAACTGATAAGTCTACTAGTTGTTGCAGCTCTATTGACAGCACTCCCAAGAAATCCTCATGTTCAGTCCATTGAAATGCAACTGGGAGACAGCTTCACCATTTGTATTACTTCTCAGCAGTGATGTTTAAATCAGGGATTAACTCTCAGTGCTCCGGCAGATGACAAACTGCAGAACACTCTATCTAGTGCTGGTCACAAAACGGGATCATCTGTCAGACTGGCCAACATCATGCCGAGTGCAAACAACTCAGGGTTATTACACAGAGAGCACCAGGCTCTTTCAGTATCGACAGGCCTTTCTTATTCTTATACACACTGTAAATCACTGATTTATCGAGTCTTGAAGAAGAGGACGTTTTAGAGAGGCGGCCATTTGTGGACATACTGAATGAATCATCACTTCTCAACACTGTTGCTGGAAAATTGAGTGCAGGCTCTCCAGATGGATTTTTTAGTATGTGTCTGAAAATATGACAGCTTTGCCCACAGAGGACTTTGTCAGAGTCGCTGCATCGCCTCAGGGCCAGCGCAGGACATCAGTGGGCCTGTGTTGTGCCTTGTAGGATGGAGGAAGTTGCAAGGGGGGGGGGACATTTTGCTCATTGTGACGGGAGATTCCTCCTGTGTCACCTCGATGCACCGTCACTCACCACTGTCACTTCCTCTCTCCCGTGTTTCCCTTTCTATCTCGGTGTGTCTCCCACCTTTCTCATCCTCAGCTCTCATGCTTCTATGTGTTCGCTCTGGGTCTCTGAATCATCCCATTTCTTGCCCACGCTTCCGCAGGTTTCCAAATATAGTCCTGTTTTGTTTTTCTCTACATGTCGTACTTGAGGCTGGAACAGAGCCACAGCTTTGACGCTCTCAGCCATCTCTGGAGATTACTGCAGAAACTGTGCATCCATCTGTGTTTTTGTTTATTTCCCAAACTAAGTTTTGTTTTCATTATACCTGTCTCTTTCCTTTACTGTTGCTCTATTATCACATCATCTCACACAACGTGTGACAGGGCACTCTCATTTACACGTTTTATCAAGCATAACTGTCTGTTATGTAACGCAAAATAAAAAGAATACTGCCACCACAATGTTGAACAATAGTAATGCCGACATTGCGAGTGAACTGGTGTTTGTTCTAATCCTTTCAAATATAAGTTGATTTGACTTTGCCTTATTATGCCGTGTCTGTAAGTCACTCTTCTTCTCTGGTATTTTACAGGTGATATAACACAGAAGGGCTATGAGAAGAAAAGGACCAAACTCCTGGCTCCATACGTCATCCAAGCTCCAGGTAAACACCTGTCTCCTACTTTTTTTTGGGGGGGAATGCCTCATTTTTTTCCACATGCATGTATTTGTATTACAATGTAATATGATTCCAATGTACACTGCAGTAAATGTTTTGTGAATGGCTGTTTCTGTTCTGTGTAAATGACACTGTGTTGTATTTTAAGACCTGATGATGCTCAGTGCTGCCTCCTAGTGGCACCATTTCTCTGCTCATATCCACTCATCCCATTGATGGTGGAGCACAAAACATGATAAACTGCTGAATCCAAAATGTTCCATCGTGCTGGAGGCTCAGTTTGAATGTTGCTTAACCAGGCAGCTGGTGGAATTACCAAAAACATATGGCAGAGGGACAGAAAAGAGTTCAAGCTACTTTATTGAAGAAGTTATTACTCTGAAGCTACTTTATTGAATAAGCCGAAGTGTCCTTTTGATAAATGTCATCTTCCCGTTTACTGCAAGTGTTTTTGGACCAGTTTGTGTCACCCTCAGCTCTCATCATTTGTGTGAGAAACAAATAATGTTATCAAATGAATCTTCAACTTCATATTAATGTGCGTCTTGTCTGTTTTTTGGCTTATTATACAGGCATAGTGAGGCTGAGAGAGAGCTTGTTACTATATGCAAAGTGTGATTTAAAAGGGATGACACTTTTTTAGAAGTCATCCTTCAGGGCAACTGGGGAATCCCACAGCTTTCTTCTTTCTTTCTCTGTCAACAACAACAACAACAACAAGCTTTCCATTGATTCGCTCTCTGTTGACAGAAATGGTTCAGCCCAATCCTGTTAAAGCAGAGAGTGAGATTTCCATGAGAAGCAAGACAGAAAGCAAGGTTCTGCTTTGCTGATTGGATTATAATGTCAGGTATAATGTTTGTTGTGTTTGTTTGACAGTGGAGCCGCCCCGTCAGAATGATGTTCAGCGTCCTGCTCCCAGCTCCTCCTCCAGCCACGGCCCTCCCCCCTCCAGCTCGTCCCGTCACCGAGAACGTCGCTCCCGCAAATCACATCGCAGTGGAGGAACCAGGGATGATCGCTACAGATCAGGTCAGAACTCCAATATCAAAACACCACATTCAGCTTCTTTACTTTCCCCAAAAATCTAATGACACCTCTGTTGCAGTGAGGGAACTTTTTAGCGCTCAAATGAGCCCACACCAACCTCACTTGTTGAGCCAACCAGGTTTGAATCACAGACACTCGGCTGTTTCTAAGGGACCAATTAGTGTGTGTGTTTGTGTGAGTGTGTGAGTGTGTAGCCCCTTTCCACTTGATAAAAAAAACATAATAATATCTGGATTTTGTCGTTAATGGTAAGGGTATATCTGCATTCATCCCCTTGTCTCTGGTATTTATCGACTCCAATCAGCAGCAATGAAAACATGAATCTGGGTTGAAACACTCATTTTCAATCCTTTTCCAGAGCGATGCTATGTGATTCATGTTGAAGTAGATACATATTAACTGGAAGCTATAGGGAATTTTTACAACTATTATAACTGATTTATGTACAAAACATACAATTTAATATGCTCTCCTCAAGGCCAGCAAACTACATGACAGAAACTGTAATTTTAATCCTGAATCCCACTCTTTGTTAGTCTTTCAACTTATTTATGAATCATCAACTCTGGTTTGATAGTTTTAATAAGAGACTGTTAAAAAGAAGTGACCCCCATGTACTGTTCACCAGCCCTGATTCAAGCACCAGTGATATCAAACATAAGACACGATAACAAAACCCAACAGGGAAAATAAAACAAATGCATACTCATCTACTGGCAATGGGAAGGGAATCTATCACCTATTTTTAGCAGGTTTTCAAAAACCTGCATAAACACAGAAATTGGTTGGATAAGGATACTTGTGAGACAGGCAGCAGGGCAGCCCTGCAGCTGGGAAGCCCCTCAGTGAGGACCCCCAGTCTGTGAAAACAGAGTGATGTCACTGCATGGCTATGTGTAATGAGTCTGTGAGGAGAACAGGGAGGGATACTGATCCGGGGGGGAAAACCTGACGCTCAAGAGGATAAAAGAAAACAGAGCTGGAGAGTTGAGGTCAAAGAGCGCAGAGCATGTGAGCGGGATGTCAGAGAGTCTGTTATGAGGTTCAGACTGTTTCTTTCATTAGTTCTCTCCTCATGCCTTTTCAAATGTCTGCCTCTCAAATGAAACACCCTCACACTAAAGCATGCTTAATGACAAACCTAAAATCTGTTAGGCCGGAGTTTGGTGGATGCTTCGTTGTCATGGAAAATATGACCACTTCCAGATTATTTTGTATCTGATTGAAGGATACAAATGGAGATTTGTGGTGGAGGATTCAACACAGAGAGGATTAAAGCTGACAAAAATAGGCAACATTGAGATTGGTACAATAAATCAAGACTTGACTGAGAGAAAGGCCTTGAGGAGAAGACCATAGATGAAGGACGAGAGGGACGATGAGCTTTTTGCCATATAATAACCCTCCATTTTACTCAGAGTTCACTGTGTATTACAGTTTCATGTTCAGAAAAACTCAGTTTCGAATAGGCTGTATCTCTCAAATGGAGCAGTAAGGCCTGTGGTCTTTGGTGACATTTCTGAAATCCATCCCTTATAATCACTATACTTCTGATACAATCAATAGTTTATTCTGAAGTTAGCAAATAATTGTTTTCAGACACTTGAACAGTCCTAATTTTGCTGCATCACTTACAATCGTGTTAAAGGCTAAAATTCACAGATTTCATGATGTTATGAATGCCAACACAGGTGCGGAGGAATGGCAAGAGTAGATCAATAGTTGCAAACAAACTCCTGCACACTGTCTAACTCGAATAATAGTAACTTAAGGCATATTCACTATCTATCACCATCGCCAATTTCATATATGAAGCTAGAAAGATAAGGATTAAACACTCTATAAAACAAATGATAAACTGCATCATCAGTAAGATACATTCCTAAAATGTAATTGTGAAACATTTTTAGGGCACTTTTTTTAAATGCATTCATTTTAAACACAGATCTACCATGAGATTTATCAGGCAGATGAACATTTCATGGACTGTTTATCCAAATGTTGATGAGATATTTCCATCTGAACAGAAAGATAATTAATTCCATCGCTAGAGCTAAGCTGCTAGCATGGTTAGAAAAACAATAATCAGGTAATAAGAAGAAATGAGAAAACACTGCAGCAATTTGGAGCTGAAGAAATGAAAGTGCTCATCATTTAAATGGCTGCAAAGAAAGTGCAGAACAACCTTCACTTAAAAATGATGAACAAATATAACTTTATTAATCCTGAAGGAAATTCGTATGCCAGAGATCGTTCAAAAATGTAATTGAAGAATAAAAAACCAAACAGTTATATATCAGGAGTGGAGGAAATAATACTCCACCAGCGCCTTACAGAATAACATTAGAATTATAACATTTAATAAAACAACTCAAGCAGAATGGTAATAGTGTGCACAATATTAAAAGTAATATTGCACATTATATTTATTTATAATACAATTCCCTCTCACCTCCTCAAGTTATTACTGCATTAACCAGAATACAATATTACCTTGTTACATCTGCACATGAATGTAATGATTCCTGTGTATTCAAATGTGAAATAGTAAACCAAGAGGTATTAAAGATAACACCAGATTAGCTGCACACATTTTTTAGTGTTAATTGAAGCTGTAAAACACACCGGTGTCCTCCACACACCCCACATCCTTATCGCCACGGAGACAGCCCTTAACCCAGTAGACAGGCGTGAGGAGTCGGCCTCTCTTGACGGCCCTGTATGAGAGTGGACAACGGCACATGATGAAGATGATTTAGCCCCGAGCAATCTGTTCAGCAGAATGGCCGTTATGTAATGATGGTCCCCGCTGCTGCGTGAAGAGCTGTACTTGATGGTTTAAATGTGTTGAAAGGAAATATCGTGTCCCCTGAGTTAAAGGATATGTCAGTGAGTGGGGTTTTGTTGCATATGTTCTGTTACGTCTGAATGTGTGGCTGATCACATGGTCCTTTTAATGTGCCTGTGGGTGTCATGAAGGGAAAGTATCCCTGCATTTATTACTGTGTGTAGGCAAGCGTGTGGGCTAATAGACAGCTTTGTTCTCTCATGCCATGGTTTCCTTTTTCAGAGGGAAAACACAGTTGTCCTCTAAGGATATCCTCCTGATATTTTAATTAGCCACATCAACAAGACTCACTAAATCAAACTTGAAGTGTTGCTGTTAAAAATTACCGGAGAGGAACGAAGCAGTGGTTACCGCATGTTTTATATTATGAACATCAAAACAAAGTCATGTTTCCCTTCAAGTTGTTGTAGATTGAAAGAGATTTGAAAATCATTTTTTGAGCATCATTTGAAAACTTTGTTGAGCAGATCTATGTATTATAGGCAAACTGGCTTTTGAAAGGTCAGTTTAAAAAATGTTTTCATTGTCTTAATTGTTTTCATGCTTTGAATCAGATCCAAAGCTGCCATTCTTAACACAGAGTATGTGTATTCTTTTCTGTCTATTCAGATATCCACTCTGAGGCAGTACAAGCTGCCCTGGCCAAACATAAAGAAGAGAAGATGGCGCTGCCCATGCCGACCAAACGACGCTCCACTTATGTCCCGTCTCCAATCAACACCCGCACACCACCAGGTAGGAAAAGAAGGACATTCCTCCTGCTCTGTCATTACAATAAATCACATTTAGCTCGGAGGATCCCATGCTTGATTTTCACACTTTGTGCTCCTCTTGCTCTCAGACTCCTCCTCAGGTTCTGAAGATGAGACGGCGGTGCGCAGGCAGTCTACATTGATCGTTCCTCAGCCTGCGGTCAATCCCAACCTGCAGAGCCCCGACGCCTGGATCAACCGCACCGTCCAGGGCTCCTCCACCTCCTCCTCGGCCTCCTCTACCTTGTCCCACGGGGAGGCCAAGTCGCAGCCTCAGAGCCAGCCTAAGCCTCAGCCTCAGTACAAGCCGCAGTACCAGCCACTGTATCAGCCTCAGCACCAACCACATCACCAACCACATCAACAACCGCAACAGCAACACCAACCACAGCACCAACCGCAGCATCAACAGCACCAACAGCACCAACAACCGCAGCACCAACAGCATCAACAGCATCAACAACCACAGCACCAGCCTCATCCCTCCGCCCACACTGCAGCTGTGACGGACATGATGGCTCACAGTCGCATTGGTGAGACATTAGGCAAATGTATGACAAAAATATTCATGAGCACCAATAAGTATTAGTTGATAACAAAAGGAGACCAAGTCAGTGTTTTGCAAGTCACAACTAGGTGTAAATTATTTTCACTCAAGTCCCCAGTCCTCAACTTTTTGTTCCGAGTCTTCCCCAGATGTAATGCCATCTTCAACCTGCTCGTTTTGCATACTTAGTATTATTTGGTATAATTGATCCTAACTGGCACTCAGTAACCTACTGATTTTCATGCTTTTCTCTTGCAACTTCCTAGGAAAAAAAACTATTAGTACTGTGGAATTAAGTGTCAACTTGCTTGGAATTAATAGTGTTGATATTAATGAATTCAGGGAATGAAGGGAAAACAAGGGCTGTAAAATGAGCTCTTTGAATGATCCATTAGTTGATTTTATTGACAGATCTTTGAAACTGCACCAAAAATCATGCAAAATAAACGTTGAGTAGCGTATTTACCAGAGATGTGCTCATAGGTTTCTTTGAAATAAGACATTCAGTAGGAAAAAAGTATTTTAAAATACCTGGTATTGGTATTAGAAAGCAAGCTGAAAGTAACAAATGAATGTCCTTCCTCTCTCCCCCTGTAGCCCCCTCAGAGAACAGCGCCCCCCCTCCAGATGTGACAGCTGTGGCCCCTCCATCCAGAGCAACGAGGGTGGACCTGCCCAGCGCCACGGTCCGGGGGATGAGCCGCGGGCAGAGTCGCTCCAGCATGATGGAGACTGCGGACGGTAACTACCACACCACACAACATTCTCATTTGTTTATATCTTTACAGGAACTTGTGTCTGACTCCACTCACAAATCTCTTCTCTCTTTTCGAAATAAGTGTTGACTTCCAACCATTAATCAGACTTTACTGCTCTCTTTTCTTCTTGATCTTTCTCTGCCCTGTCACGTGTTTTTTTCACTGGCCGATAGCGAGAGGTAATATCCAGAGTAAGGAAACTCCTTCATGTATAATGTCCTTAGCCTTCTGTGTTTGCTGTTGCACCCTCTACTCTCCTTCCTGTTTTTAAATGAATGATTAATAAAGTTGATACCACAAAAACAACATCCAGACACAGAATGAATCCTCACGTGTGATCCCAAACCAAAAAAATATACCTTTACCCCAGTTCTCACTGTGTTCTCCTTGTGTTGTTGCCACCTATGTATGCTGCTTTTCATTCCCAAAAGATTAGACCATTTGTTATTTTGAATTCCATTTGAACTGAAGAATAAAGTCTCTTGTGTTATGAGATGAAGAGCAGCAGACTATGAGATGGTGAGACCTTTAGACGTGGTTGTCCCTGGATGTTCATGCCACTGTGTGTGTGACCGTGTGCTTGTCCCGCCACTGCCTCTCTCCACCTTCATCGACCTTGTAGGAGTTCCTGTGAACAGCAGAGTGTCCACTAAGATCCAGCAGCTGCTCAACACCCTGAAGAGGCCCAAGAGGCCCCCGCTCAGCGAGTTCTTCACCGACGATCAGGAGGAGATCGTAGAAGGTACGCAGCTTCATGAAACCCTTTGATGAGGTCAACATAAGCCCCTTAAACTTCTACTATAGTCGATTTAAAAGTTTTTGTTTTTTTCCAAAGCTGTACTTCATCTTTTACAGTATCTTAATCTGAGTTTGAATTACTTTTACAGATTCAACAATTTTTTCTAAATCTAAAAAATACATATTGTGAAGCACTGATAAATCAATATGTACTCAGTGTTTATAAATTGTAACTAATTGTTCTGTTGATGGTTAATAAATCATCAGAAATCTTTATATATAAGTCCATCTTTGAAGTTGGTAAAAATAAATAGTTGATTAATAGATTTTGGTCAAAGGCATTTTCAAAACGTGTTCCTATCAATGGCTTATAAGTGATCTATGAAGCCTTGGAAAATGATTTATAACCAATGAATATGGCTAAAAGTCTTAATTTATATAGAGCGATATATTTATTTACATACTTGGTGACTTAAGACAGATAATTATATACATTTCGTTGTGAGATGAAGACTTGAGGATTATATTTTTCCAAGCTTCTATTAAAACCATCGACACTTCAGAGAACAAGGACATGTAGGGAAGACACATTAAAGCGAACAAACCATTGTAAACCAGCATTGATGATCGATTCTGCATTTTATCCAGTTGGCCTTAATGATGAAGCTCATTAATCTTCCCAATATTGTTCTGTCTTCTCTCTTCCAGTGCCCCAGCCAGACCCTAACATGCCCAAACCGGAGGGGCGTCAGATCATCCCGGTGAAAGGGGAGCCTCTGGGGGTGGTCAGTAACTGGCCCCCAGCCCTACAGGCAGCGCTGGCACGTTGGGGGGCCACTCAGGGGAAAAGCCCCGCACTCACTGCTCTTGATATCACGGGCAAACCGCTCTACACACTGACTTACGGTGAGACACAAGACTGGTTATCTGCACGTTTACAGTTTCAGATCAGTAGCAGTAACATACAACCAGTGTTAGGCAATGTGTTGAACATGTGTGATTAGTTACTGTTATTAATTACAAACTCTTAAAACAATAGAATACATTAAATATTACTTAAAGGTCACCTATTATGCAAAATCCACTTTTTCATGTCTTGTATACATAAACATGAGTCCCCTCTGTGTAAAGAGATTCTGAAAGTTTCAGGAAAAAAGATTCTCTCTCTTTTTGTCCTGATCCATTTATATAAAAACCTGTCTGAAAATGAGCTGATCCGATTTTGGCCACTTTGTGATGTCATAACGATTTTTTGGCTTGGCTTTTGAAACAGGACTGAAACAGAGGGGATTATGGGATGCTACAATTCATGATCTGTTTGGTATTTCGAGCCGAACAATTCAGAGACATGTTTTGTATATATCTGAGACCTATAATATATTGATGAAAAACAGTATAATAGGGGACCTTTAATATATGTGTTCTCAGGGAAGGTAAATTGTGCATTGCAAAATATCTGCTTTTATTAACCTTTTAATGCACAAATTGCTTTATCAGAAGAACACACACAGTTCAAGATGTCATTCAGATAAAGAGATATTTGTGTACTCCGTGACAAGAGTTGTTTTGCTGTGGTAAGACATAACCTGTCCTCCTAACATGCCTCCTCCCCCTCCACCTTATGTCTGTTAGGGAAGCTGTGGAGTCGCAGTGTGAAGCTGGCATACACCCTCCTCAACAAGCTGGGCACCAAGAACGAGCAAATACTGAAACCTGGGGACAGGGTGAGTGAGCTGACACAATAACTGAGGCAAAGTAAGTAAATGTCATATATGTAGAGCCAAAATGAACACTGTAAGTGGGCTACTTGTTTACTATAAGCAGGTATTTATACGGCATTTGTACAGCAATAATTCTGCACCCCAGCCTTTTCATCACTACCAAGTTTTTCCGCTATATTTGCTGCAACAGGGTGCTAATTATAAAGTTGTATATGTCTTGGTAGGTGGCGCTGGTGTTCCCCAACAGTGACCCTGGTATGTTCTGGGTGGCTTTCTACGGCTGCCTCCTGGCTGAAGTTATACCTGTACCTATTGAAGTACCACTGTCTCGCAAAGTAAGAACACCATGGGACATTTTCTATTTCCACAGGATATACTTTTTTTCCCTATCTAAAAATGTGATTTTGTTTTGTGTGTGTTTTTAGGATGCAGGTATCAGCCAGGTGGGGTTTCTGCTCGGTAGCTGTGGTGTGGGTCTCGCTCTGACCAGTGAGATCTGCCTGAAGGGTTTACCCAAAACTCCCACTGGGGAAATAATGCAGTATAAAGGTCAGTATGACTTTCAGAGCTTATTGAACCTTCTGTTATTAAAGTTGTTTTTATTACCTTTTCTAATACATACAGGGAAGGCGCACAAAACCAGAAGAAAAATATATATACACAATGATGCAGCATGTGAATACTTCCTGTCAGGTTCTGAAATTCATAAAACGTGCCTTTGTATTTATTAGTCCTTTTTAAAAGAGGCAATGTATGTCATCATGTTGTACCACTCAGCAAGACCTGTTTTTTTCTTCTCGCTCCTCCATTCACAGGGAATAATCCTTGAAGAGGCAATAAAGCTTGCCAATACAAGTCCAAACTTATGTTTGGGTGTAGCTGTAAGCACAGCTGGAAAGATTCTGGAAAGGGTCTATCCAATCCCTCTCTGAAATGTTAATCATCTGTTTCCAAAACAAAATAACATTCCAACATCAAAGGAAGAAAAACACCACGTTTCTCTTTTGCACTTCCAACTTCAATTTGGTTTTATTGAACTTTATTGGATAATTAGTCATTTAGGGTCATTCATCTCAACAAAAAAAAAACGTAAATGTTTCTGGTAACCTTTAGACTGTTTGGGATACAATGTAATCTGTGTTTTAATGAAGAGTTGGCAATGAATTGCAGACATAAATGTTCCCAAAAATAGTTATATAGCATTTGGAAATAAATCCCTCTTGATTTAAATGTCTCTCATAGGCTGGCCTCGACTAAAGTGGGTGGTGACTGACACGAAATACCTGACCAAGCCTTCCAAAGACTGGCAGCCGCACATCCCCACTGCCAACACTGACCCTGCTTATATAGAGGTAACAGAGCTGCTTACTGCTGGGGCAGCTTATTCCAATACCTAATAACTTTAACAATACAGTTATTGTGTAACTGTCTGTTGTCTATTGGATCCCAATTTAAATAGGAAATTAGGAAACCTGAACTGCATCCTTGTAAAGTTAATATACAAATACAAGTGTGTTCAGAAGTATTAACATGTTCCTCTCATGTTTCCTCTTGGGGTAGTACAAGGCCAGTAAAGATGGCACAGTGGTGGGTGTGGCTGTGTCTAAAGTGGCCATGTTGACCCACTGCCAAGCACTGACCCAGGCCTGCAACTACTGCGAAGGTGAGGGATGACCTCATCATCTATCATCTCAAGGTTTCTTCATCAACACAGTTTTTATGAGTCTGAAGTCACTTTTGTCGTTCTTCACTTTAGGGGAAACTTTAGTCAATGTGCTGGACTTTAAGAAGGATATTGGGCTGTGGCATGGAGTTCTCACGGTAAGTGTTTGTGGAGGGTTTTTTTACATAATAAATTGAGATCATGCATTAAAATGCCTTTAGGATTAAACCTATGTTACATATTTTGTTGAGTCGTGAGACTAAATTACCTAAAATGTTTCCAACAGCCTGTTTCATTTAGTTGCCAGTGATAGTGACGTCCCCTTTGCATAAGCGTCAACATTGTGATCGTCTGTCACAGTAAATATATCAAGATTGTATTCAGTTTTAGGTAACATTTTCACAATACATTGTGTAGACCTGGGTATTTTTTAACAAAATATTTTAAAGAATGAAGGATTTAAGTCATCAGATGTCTGGATCTTACGTTTTTAAGCTAAGAAATATCAGCAGTAGTCGAATGGCATCAGAGAAATACAGCTTTGTGAAACTGCTTAATGCTACATTTATCCAGCTCCTAACAAAAACTTCTGGTTTTGTTTGTTTCCAGGCCGTGATGAATAGGGTACATACTGTCAGTGTTCCCTATGCAGTAATGAAGGCGTGTCCCCTCTCCTGGGTACAGAGGGTCCACATCCACAAAGGTAACACCAGACTCCCAGCTAGAGATGTGCCATGAAAAGGAAAGTATAATAAATGGTCAACATAACTTCATTCTTATTCAGCTCGGATAGCTTTGGTGAAGTGCCGTGACTTACACTGGGCCATGATGGCTCATCGGGAACAGAGAGACACCAGCCTGGCTTCACTACATATGCTGATTGTTGCTGATGGTGCTAATCCCTGTGAGTACTTAGTGCCCCCCAGCTTTGGTTAACTAGGTATTTAAAAAGGTCACAAATTAAATGCAAAATGTTGAATCCACTTTCTCTTGCTGTCTAGGGTCGGTGTCTTCCTGTGATGCCTTCCTGAACGTGTTTCAGTCCCACGGGCTGAAGCCTGAGGTCATATGTCCCTGTGCCACCTCCCCTGAGGCTATGACAGTAGCTATACGCAGGTATGACACACATTTCTACCTCTGCAAAGGACGATCGGTCTCTCTGTTTATAAGTCTGTCGGCAGGATTACGATAGCTGTCGGTCCGATTTCATGGAATTTGGTGGGTGGAGCATGGGCCACGGATAATGGAGCCGATCCTTATCATGGGGCAAAAACACAATTTATGGTTTACTCACGTCAACATTGCGAGATAGTTATAATTAAAAAAGTGTGTTCCCGACTGGGAAAATGTATTTAAACGCCCTCAAGTCAAAACAACAACATCTATCAACGAGTTGTTTAAACGCTCTTAACATGTCCATGTTGTTTTCATGTCATGACTCAATGCTCATGAACACAGCTGGGCTCTGTCCACACGGCAGCGTCGCGTGCTTCAACGGAGACGCTTCCCATTCACTTTGAATGGGGTGACGTCACGCTTTGCCGAACTGCATTGTGGTTCCGTCGCGTCGCATTGCCTCCGTTATTCGCTTCGAAAGTTGAGAAAAGTTCAACTTTTCAAGCGTCGACGGAAGCGCCAGCCAATCAAATCAATGCCAGTAGAAGCTCCAACTAATCAAACATGCGGCATGCTTGTGTGTCCGGGGCGGGAGATTAATGTGATTGGTTGTTGGTCGCACGCCAGACACGGCTTCAAGCTTCAACACTGCCGTGTGGACGTACCGTTAAAGAAGGCCCAGGGAGATTAGACTGCGTCTGAATGCACCATTGGCGAAGGTCTGCACTTTCGAGTTTCATTCTAGTTCTTAGCATTATATAAGAGGAACAAGACAAACACACAAAATAAGAAAACCTCCTTCTTTCTCAAATTTCTTCTTAAAAGAATATTAGAATCCACAAACAAAAAATGTAAAAGCATGACATTGCCTCACTAATGGTAGATTTCCATTTCTACTGGTGTAGCAGGGTGGATGAAGATGGAGTCTGTTGTGTGTTGTACATGGGTGGGTGGGCAGATGGCGAACTGTGAGAACAGATGGGATGGATGGAAATGCTCATGTTCGATCAAACTCTCCCCTGTGTAGACCGGGAGTGCCAGGCACCCCCCTCCCTGCCCGTGCCATCCTTTCTTTGGGCGGCCTGAGCCACGGAGTCATCAGGGTCAACACTGAGGACAAGAACTCCGCCCTGACTGTACAAGATGTGGGACATGTCATGCCTGGAGGTGAGACAGAAGGAAAGATACATGAGTCAGATGGAAAGCAAGACAAATAAATGGCAGATAGCTGCCAAAAAAAAGAAAGGGCTGTGTGTTGCATTTCATTTTCACATTTTTGACATTGCTGATGAAGCATTGTATTACTGTATGTGTTTATTACTGTCCTATACACAACATTTCATAAAATATTGAAACTTTGAAGTCATTTTAGTACTTAAAAAGGATAATGGGACTCTCCTTCAGCTCTCCAAAGTTACACAGCTCAGATTTGATATGCTCCAAATACTTAAATGTGCAATTTAAGATTTTTGGCTTGTAGTTTAAGCAATATTACAACTTTAAAAAAGAACACAGTAATAGGCAATGTTGTGGTTACATTTATTCAATTTTTATGAAGTCTATAGTTGTCTGAATGTTGGCTTTGTGTGTCTCCAGCTCTGATGTGCATTGTGAGGCCAGAAGGGCCTCCTCAGTTGTGCAAAACAGATGAGATAGGTGAGATAATAATCAACTCCCGTGCTGGGGGCAACATGTACTACGGCCTGCCTGGACTCACCAAAAACACCTTTGAGGTATGAAAACAATCTCACCCACAATCTGCCTGTTCTGTTACAATAAAACAACTCATTCATTTTTCTCCTGTGGTGCTTTTCCATTCTCTCTGTGTTGTTGTGTTCAGGTTATACCGGTTAACGCCAATGGAGTTCCCATTGGAGAGATTCCCTTTGTGCGGTCAGGACTCCTGGGGTTTGTTGGCCCAGTAAGTAGGACTGTTACATAACGGGACAGCAGCAGTTTGAGACATCCTGGAAACAGTCCTCTCTCTGTCTTGAAATGGGTCCGTGTTTGTTCAGTGAATGACCCCGCTGTGTATCCTCTGCAGGGCAGTCTGATCTTCGTGGTGGGGAAGATCGAGGGTCTGCTGATGGTGAGCGGGCGGAGACACAACGCGGACGACCTGGTGGCCACCGCTCTGGCCGTGGAGCCAGTGAAGACTGTGTACCGTGGGAGGTAAGAGGACCTCTGAACTCTTCTTGATGCAAAGTGTGTGTACTAGAAAGATGTTGAGTGGATGCAAATGTACCACTACTGACATCTGGAGGTACAAAAGAAGCACAGCAGGGAACAACTGTCATGGTGAAGTTGTGGAAAGATGTCTGACTTCCACTCTTAAAACAATCTTTCTGTGTGCCAGGATCACTGTGTTTTCAGTCACAGTGTTTTATGATGAGAGGGTGGTGATTGTGGCGGAGCAGAGGCCGGACGCCAGCGAAGAGGACAGCTTCCAATGGATGAGCCGAGTGCTACAGGTACATCTCCTCATTTGCTTTCAAATGTTTTTTATTCACGGTTCCTGGAGATCTTTGGAAGTCTTAGAGACTCTTATTTTAGATAATCAGAATTTAAGTAAATAACATGTCCTAAAGTATTATATATTTTCTATGGTAGGTGCATATTGATGACTAGTTGCATCCCCACAGGCATCACTTATTTAAATATTGTTTGGTCTTTCATTGTGATTCTTCGTTGGTCGAGACTTTTCGTTTTCTTCTTTTGTTTTGATGGTTCTGAAGCAGCTTCTGTACAAGTAACAGGAAATAAAATAAACATATTATGTTTAATATTAGAAAATCACTTGTTAGTGACAGTCTTGGTATTATTATTGTGATAACTACTGATCAACTCGTGGTTCTGTATAGACAGGATCACCTTTCTGTCAGCCAAATTCTTGAGTCACCTTCAGTCTCCCTGTTGTTTCCTGTGCAGGCTATCGACAGCATCCACCAGGTGGGCCTCTACTGTCTGGCTCTGGTCCCTGCCAACACCTTACCCAAAACACCCCTGGGTGGCATCCACATCTCTGACACCAAGCAGTACTTCTTGGATGGCAACCTGCACCCCTGCAACATCCTATTGTGTCCCCACACGTGTGTCACCAACCTGCCCAAGCCCCGCCAGAAGCAGCCCGGTAGGCGACACTTATCTGTAGATAGTTTCTCATAGGATTAGAGACATTTTTCCATGTCCCGCGTGAGAGAGTCAGTCCGGGTTATAAAGCTTTTTGTCAAATAAAAGCCCAGTCGGCAGTGTTACATAACGCACACATAACAGTTTCTGAATTTAGGATAGCAATGTTTCTGCTGCGTTGGCCCCTGGCTGAAGTTCAAGAGATGTCACGCAATGTGCAAACTTGAAAATAGCCACTATCCAACGGCTGTGTTTTACACAATATCTTAATTCAGTTTACAATGTTTATTTTCCAGTTACGTAAAAATGAATTTATTCTAGGTCCTGGCAGGGTTACCATTGAGGTGACAGGTATGAATTGGATGTTTTGATGTGGGATTTTTGTATGAGGTAATTATCCATGGTCAGTGTACATAATATATGTATTATGCTAGACTAATTGAATTATTTTCTGCACTTTATTTTGTTATTATTTGTATTTTATTATGTATGTATGAATGCTGTGTGTCTTTGTTGTATGTTGTCTTTTCTGAATGTTTTGATGGCACCTTAAAAGGAGTAGCTTTACTCTTCTCGTTGTACTTGTATATATGATTCTATTCTATTCTACTACGTAATACATAACAGACAGGAGCAAAGCAATGTACTCTACTGTGGACTGTTAGCCTCCAAAAAAAAAGTCCCACCAAAAAAACCAATATGAGTTTAAGTGTGAGCTTTATTTAGAATATTTGTTTACACCAGCAGTAAATTGCTTAGCTCTCTCTCTCTCTCTTTGTCTCTCTGCATCTTTTACTCTGTGTCTGCTGTCCTCCTGTATCTTTCTGTTTGTCTCACACTCTGTTTGTCTTGTAGTTGGTGTAGGTCCTGCGTCTGTGATGGTGGGAAACCTCGTTGCAGGGAAGAGGATCGCCCAGGCTGCAGGCAGGGACCTCGGCATGATTGACGACCAGGATCTTGTCCGCAAGGTAAAAAGACCTTGAACACTGTAACTCCCAATATAACCGCACACTAACTCTGTATCTGATAACCTTTTCATCACATTTCTATTTGCAAAAGAGCCACATGCTAGTCCTTTAAAATCAACAAGAACACATGATCAGTACCAATTCAACACTATGTTAACAGTTTGGTTTAAAGACTTGCCACTGGTAACAATGGTCTAGGCTCAGCAACAGCTCAGTATTATAGATGTAAGAACACTCTTGGACCTTTCTCTTTTTCTGCTCTCTTCTCTCTCTGGATGTAGCTCTGTATGTGGCCTACTGTGATGGTAAGAATGATGGACCACTTCTGGCATCTTCCCCCCACCTCTTGTCATGCTCTAATCTAAATTGTATCGTGGTTTTATTTTGTGTGCTTCTGTTAAAATGTGACATAAGCCAAAAAGCATGTTCATTTTTTTTTTTTCGTGTTACAAGATATGCATCTTCTGTAGCTTTCCCTAGTTTTTTATGTAAGACATTGTTTATTCTTTTATAGCTTAAAATATATGGTGTAAAATTGTTTGCTCGTTGGTTAGAGATGATTTATGCCAGAAAGCTTTGCATGAATTTATGAAGTCTCCATCGTATTTTGTTGAGGTGTATTAAATGAAGCACTGAACTCCTCCCTGTGTAAGCCTTCCATGGTTGTGTTTGTAAAAATGTGCAAATACTTTTTAACCCTCAGATAAACTGTACATACATCTAACTATTATTATTTTGTTTTTTCAGCATCAGTATTTGACAGAGGCTCTGCAGTGGAGGGCACAGACAGACGCAGACCACGTCCTGTTTGTTCTTCTCAATAACAAGGTATCAAACTCATCCGTTCATATGCTAATAACATAGATAGATAGATACTACTACTAGGATGGGTTAAAAGCAGAGAACACATTTCACTGTGTGTGCTGTGTGCTCTGCATGTGTGACCATTAGAGAGGGTTTCATCCCTCAGATTCTATCTATCTACTTTATTGATCCCAATTTGGGAAATTATTTTGTCACAGAAGCAGAAGTGTGTTCAGACATTAAAATACAATACTTAAAATACAAAAAAAAAGTGGAAAAAAGCATTAACAATTAAAAATAAAAATAAAATTATTATATCAAATATAAACAATATAAACAAAACAATATAAAATATTCTGGATAATTAAAATAAAAAGTCAAAAATACTACAAGAATAAATACAATATACTTGGACTGTGAAGCTCAACATTAATAATGTGTCTTCTTGCATGTCTCCCTCTGTACATTGCTCCTGTCCTTCAGGGTGTTCCAGTGAGCACTGCGACCTGCGTCCAGCTTCACAAGCGGGCCGAGAAGATAGCCGCAGCGCTAACTGAGAAAGGAAGCATCAACACAGGAGAGAACGTGGCGCTGCTTTATCCTCCTGGTGAGTCCTGCCTCTGCATTTTACTCTCAATTATATTAATTATTGCGAGTGTTCCCTTCTTATTTTTGACCCCACCTTCCTACCATCTTTCCCTCAGGCATTGATTTGATAGCTGCCTTCTACGGCTGTCTCTACGCTGGATGTGTTCCCGTGAACGTCCGACCTCCACACCCTCAGAACCTGGGAGCCACGTTGCCTACTGTCCGCATGATTATTGATGTGAGTGTGTGTGCTGTTAGGGTTAGGGTTCATGTTATCCTATTATCAGGGTCTTTTTAGTTGTGGCCTGTATGTAGATATTATTATTATTAAAAACTTCTCAAAAATCAATAGTGTATTTGGCTCCAAAACCCAGTATCGTTAGGCTATAAGAAGATAGATCATGGTGTCTGCATGCGTTTGCTTTTTCATTTTCTTTTTTGTCGCTAACAAAAGCGACCTTTCTTTTCCTACCAGGTCAGCAAAGCGGCATGTATCCTTACCACTCAAAGTCTCATGAGGATTCTGCGCTCCAAAGAGGCTGCTGCCTCAGTAAACATCAAGACGTGGCCAACAATCATTGACACAGGTAAGATACCGAAAGATAAGCCTTGTTTCCAGCAGACATTTTGGCTTGTCATCACAGGAAAAGTACAGGTGTTAGTAATAGCATTTATTTTGGCTCTGCTCTATAACTGACACAGTAAGCCATGACAGTGTGAAGCAACATGACTGAGGGAGTTACATAAAGTTAAAACCAAAATTTGTTTGAAACATCTTCTGTGTAAAAGGTATTTTCTCTTCTACTAGTTTTGCCAAGTATTTGTAATATCAAATGACTTCTACTGAATTCAAAATTCAAAACAGTAAAGACGGCAGATCAATTTCATGAAGAATTCCTCATAGTGAATGTGTAGCTTTATAAAAAGGTTCTGTCAGCAGCCATTGTGAATCGCTTTAGCAATAAGACAAACAGGAAGTGGGACATTACTCTGCATTTCTCCAGTCATTTCAAATTGAGATTAGTACTTGGTGCATTCTTTATGTCAGCTTTCCTTTAAGTATGTTGTTATTTTATTAAAAGCTCTTCCTTAAAACATGTTTATTTAAATGAGAAGATGTCTTCAGTACTAGTCTCTGAGACCAAGAGTTGACGGAATAAGACGCATGTAGTTATGGTTAACTTTGTTCTCTCTTTATTACCATGTATCATTTAACATGAACTGTTCTTGTTTGCAGATGACCTTCCTCGCCGCCGGCCTCCACAAATCTATAAGCCGCCCACAGCCGAGATGATAGCTTATCTGGACTTCAGCGTGTCCACTACAGGCATGCTCACAGGGGTCAAGGTGAGACAGATGTTACAAAAAAAAGTTTTGTGTAGATATGTAAAATGAACATAATTCTGCAACGTTTATTAAGTGACAAGCCTGAATGTTTTTAGCCATCTTGTTTTTTATTCTTGTGCTTCCAATTCAAAGGAGTTGCGCTGATGTCATTCATTCCTGGATATGCTTCAGTGTCAGTGTGAAATGTTCCTTTGAGTTCCTAATATATGTATTTTTGTTTGTTGCAGATCTCTCATGCAGCGGTCAGTGCACTTTGTCGCTCTGTAAAGCTGCAGTGTGAACTGTACTCCTCTCGCCAAATAGCCATCTGCCTGGATCCTTACTGTGGCCTAGGCTTTGTCTTGTGGTGCCTCGCAAGGTGGAGCAAACTTACAATACATGAATGATATGTTAGTTTACTCAGTTGTGTTGTTCCTCCTTTATTTATCAAATGTTCTTTCTTATAGTGTTTACTCAGGTCACCAATCCATCCTGATTCCTCCCTTCGAGTTGGAGAGCTGCTGCTCTCTGTGGCTGAGCACGCTCAGTCAGTATCGCGTCAGAGACACCTTCTGCTCCTACTCCGTCATGGAGCTCTGCACTAAAGGACTGGGCACTCAGACTGAGTTACTCAAGGTGAGGAGGGCTACATATAAAGAGACTAGTGAAGGACTGACATGTGATATTTTTGTAAGATTTTATCATTTTTTTGTCGGTTTGTTTCAGGCCCGTGGTGTCAGCCTGTCGTGTGTGCGGAGCTGCGTGGTGATAGCAGAGGAACGCCCTCGACTCACCCTCTCACACTCCTTCTCCAAACTGTTTAAGGACATCGGGCTGTCGCCCAGAGCTGTTAGCACTGCTTTTGGTTCCAGGGTTAATCTGGCCATCTGCCTGCAGGTACACCAACCAACTGCTAAACTTAATGTAGTAACAGATGACATTTTTAGATTAATAAAAATAAAAATAAATGAATTAACAGTTGAAATTGTTAGCTAAAAGTAATAGCTAAACTGTCGAAATAGCTGGCTACCTGACACAGATTGTTCCCATTGCAAAAAAGGCTAACCTTCCTCAAATTGTGTCTTATTATTTATGCATTAGCCATGCTTAGTTAGACTAGTCTAATCTTACAATCTAAGACTAATCAAAGGTCCAAAACTAAGTGTATGTAACTATTCTGAATATACCTGCTCTTGTTGTGATACAGGGAACAACTGGTCCAGACCCCTGTACAGTTTATGTGGACTTGAAGTCCCTTCGTCATGACAGGTGAGGAAGACACATCAATAAATTAAACCAGGATGAAGCCGTTGAAAAAAGGGTTGTGAAGTATTTTAGTGTCCTGAAAGGAGCTTTCTAAATGTATTGTTTATTTTAAATAAGTATTATCTTAGGCCTTACTGAATGCTGTTTTGGGGGTTTTGGTCTTTCTGATGTTGCAGAGATCAAGTGTGGATTGCAGACTGATTGTGTATGTCTGCTTATGTACATGTCTTTTACAGAGTGAGGCTCGTGGAGAGAGGAGCGCCTCAGAGTCTTCCACTAATGGAGTCTGGCAAGGTGAGGTGCTACATGTGAACGAACACAAGGCACATATTATATTTATGGCTGCAACTAGTGATTAATTTAGTATTCTGTTGATGTGTTACTTGTTTAATACTATTGACACCAGACAATATTCATATTTAAGATGCTGGACTCAGGGAATCAAATAATTAAAATAAATTGCTAAAATACTTTGGCCGATTGTATAATAGTCGGTGATTAATTAAAATGTAAAAATGGTTTAGCTCTGATTCAGTCAATGAATTTAGGTTGTTGACAAATCATTTTTTCATTTACAGATACTGCCAGGTGTTCGGGTGATCATCGTAAATCCAGAGACCAAAGGTCCACTTGGTGATTCTCATCTAGGAGAGGTGAGAAGTATATACTGTACAACATCCCAATATATTGTAATAAGTGTGAGTAAGCCTTCTTCTTTCTGCAACAGAGTTGGGACCCAGTGTGTGTTTCTGTCTCTCAGGTCTGGGTGAACAGCCCTCACAATGCCAGCGGCTACTACACCATCTATGGAGAGGAGAGTCTCCAGGCCAACCACTTCAACACCAAGCTCAGCTTTGGAGACCCCCAGACCTTATGGGCCAGAACGGGGTACCTGGGCTTTGTGAAAAGGACTGAGCTGTTGGAGGCCAGCGGGGGTAAGTAGACCCTGACGATGAAATGAAAGATTTAAAGCAAAATAATTAAGGAAAGATTAAATTCGTTTTTAATGAGATATATTGCAAATGATGAGCACTTTTAAACAGCAAGCTAACTTTTAGCTGCTTACAGATTTTCTTCTTCTTTGTCTACACACACTTCTGGGTGGTTTATGTTGCCTGTATTTCTGTGATCAGATCGTCATGACGCTCTCTTCGTGGTTGGCTCACTCGATGAGACCTTGGAGCTAAGAGGGCTGCGCTATCATCCAATTGACATTGAAACCTCAGTGTCCCGGGCTCACCGCAGTATAGCTGAGAGGTGAGCATGGTCCTGATAAACATACCTAACTGAAACACACACATACACACAAACACACACACTTTACTATTGTTCTAAGGCAACTACATATTGAACATTTGTACCCGCCACTAAAATGCTAAGGGCTCTGATTCAACAACATCAGGGTGTAAAAGGTGAAGCCAATGCCTAAGTGCCTCAAACCTACTTTTTTGTAAACACCAGCAGGGGCAACTCCTCCTGTTGCAAATATAAGTGATTGTATAGAAGTCTATAAAAAAATGACCCTGCTTCTCACTTGATTCATAACCTCAGTGAACATTCTCCACATGAGTGTATGAACTCAATCACTTGTTTTCAGTCTTAAATACAGCATGACATTCATTTTGTGAGTCCCATTTAGAGTAAATAGACAATAAAGCATCTACCAGGGTGTTTTATGGATTTATGTGTTTTAGTCTTCAGACTTTAACCATTTCACAGTGTTTTTTCAGTTCATGGAAGTTATAGGTTGCATTGTGGTTATTTAAAAAAAAACAAGACGTTGGTGGCTAACTAATGCCAAACTACAGGCGTAAAAACCATAGTCCACAAACAAATGGGTTCATAATTTATACAATCAATGGCAGCTTATTGTGATTTGTTTTAATTTGTCTTCTTCAATTAATAAAGGAAATAAGCTTATTTCCTAAAAGGTAACATTTTTCTTTTAACGTTTCTTTTGGTTTCTCTTTGCTCACAGTGCTGTGTTTACATGGACCAACCTGCTGGTGGTGGTGTCAGAGCTTTGTGGTTCGGAGCAGGATGCGCTGGACTTGGTGCCTCTGATAACCAACGTGGTCCTGGAGGAGCACCACCTCATCACGGGGGTGGTGGTTATTGTGGACCCAGGGGTTATACCCATCAATTCTAGGGGAGAGAAGCAACGCATGCACCTTCGTGACTCCTTCCTCGCTGACCAGCTGGATCCCATCTATGTTGCGTACAACATGTAAGGGGTTGCGGTGGTCTGCATCATCAGCCCGGTCCAACTAAAGCTTTGGCAGAGGGTGAAAAGGAGGAGCATGAACCACATGTACTGCCACCCAGCCCTGTGTGACACCAGCGTTTCTTGGCCACTGCATGTCTGTGATTGGACCTGCCATGTTTGGAGTTCCTCACTGTGTTTCATAGATAGCGTTTTTAAAATGGGACAGAAGCAACATGTGTATATATATGGCAAAGGGAGAAAAAAAGCCCCCGTTGCACTTTTTTAGGGAAAGGACAAAAACAGGACCACTCTTAAAATTAATTCTATATTAATGTTTTCGTGAAAGTCTGTCGTCTTATGCCGTACCTACCAGAAACACTTTCCCTTCTGTGTCTACACAGATTCCAAGAGCTATTCAACTTTGATCAACAACTTGAAATATTTTTTAAATGCAGCATTCAAACAAACGCACAGAAACGCATGACCTGAGCCCTTGTCATTTCTCACTAGCATGAATGAATAAAAGAGGGCAGATAAAACAAACCATCAAATGAGAAGCAAGTCTAAGACTGTGTGCATAATTTTAGAAAAACGTCCCATGATAATGAAGCCAAATACATTTTCACAACGTTCAAGCCCTAATATATTTCCTGCCTTATAAAACTTCAGCCATACATTCCTATCTTAATTTTTAATAAATCTGTTATAGGTGGCTTTTTAGTCTCCTTTGGATTTAAATAGTAATGAAAATCCTGACAGATATCCAAAGTAAACAAAGTAAAAGAGAAAAGAGGCCATATTCTGTACTGTACCTATAGGCCTGTTGTATTTTGATACTGTACGTTACTGTATAGATATTTTTAATTGTGTAAATGTATACATGCTTGACTTGTCTCTCTCAGTTGATGGTATATGGATATTTTACCCAGCCGAGAGATGATAATTGTAGCAGAGAGAGGATTGTAAATAAGATTTAACAGCTTTGACAGTACTTTTGAAATGGAATAATAGTTAGTATAATTGAGGGTGGAGATGATTAACTTTAAAGCAATGATAGCCAGGATAGATACAACATTGCACTTTCTCACAAATTGTCTATTTTATTATAACAATGAGGCATGAAAATGAATGGTTTTGGAGCATATATTCTGAGGATGAATGCTTGAGGAGCTTTGAGAGTTTAGTGGGAGGGCTATCACTGTTAATGCCAGGGATCTTTCCTGGCAGGCATTCAATGAACAAGAACAACGTGGCTAAAGACCAATATCATGATTATTTTTAAAACTACCAGGTTATGTTGAAAACATGTAAAAGAAGTAATACATATGCCCACATTTGTTCATCTAATATCCATTACTATTGTACTTAGTATCACTAAAAAGCCCCCCCCCCTTTCAGTTTTGTATTGCATTATAGAGGAAATGATAGAGAGTGTGGCCCTTTCCTTTTCCTCTTCTCTTGTCTTCTTCGTGCAACTTTGTAAAGAATGACTTTAAATTCCAACAGGATTGTTGTTGGAACTTTAAGTCTCTAGTCAACAGAGGAAAGTCACCATGTATCTGGATTATTTTCTGTGTTCAGTCACTGGATTAAAAGCACTTGAAAATGCAGTTGCAAAGCTGAGCCTACACTTACAAAATCCTTGATTGGAAAGTAAGGAAAGTAATTGTATAAAAAAGAAAGAAGAAATGCAGCAAGATGTATTTTGTTTCCTGTAAGCTTGTGCTTTCCTTGTACTTCTTTGCCATTATTTATAGGTTCTTTGTACTGGATTAATCTGTATCTCAGTGATGAACACTAAATGTCAACATGTAAATAGTTTTTTGTTATTTTTGGACTTTTGCAACTGTCTCACTATAACATTCAATCATGCCAAACACAATATTAGAACGTTGTTTAATCATACAAAGGTAAACAGGAATATAATCCATTGAATTACTGCACTTTGCACTGGTGGTACTTACAGTAGGTGTCTACTGTGTGGACTAACTATACCCATTTCATGTTATATTTAATGTGTTACTAATTTTAGAAATATAATGCTTTTTCCCAGTTTAAGTCCACCTAGAGAAAAGACTAATAGCACTTAATCTTATTTTTGACATTGCATCCTTCATTTGCAACATAATGTTTGCATGACTCAGCCAGGCACAAAAATAAATCAGCTTAAGGCACATCTCATCCTTAGGGACACAAGTGGGAGGAGATGTACATGTATGAAATTGCATATTCAGGGAACAAAACTCCTAACACAGGGATGGACCAGGTGGTCCCTTGGTGCAATCTGTGAATAATAATACCCGTAAAATGTAGGTTGTCCAAATAAATGCACTTGTAATTAACGTAAAGAGCAAAAAGAGGGGTTACCAACGACCAGAGTCCATCCACCATCTCCCTGCTTCACTAGGAAGTCTACGAGGGCTTCCTTTGGTTCCTGCTCTTTTTCTCTGTCAGAGTTCTAACACACTATGCAATCTCAATGACAGTGCAATTTAATTTCAAAGCTTGCACAGTCCAGTGAAATAAACATGATGCTTAAACATTTTGTAATAGACTAAGAACAGAGGACTGGTGAAATGTAACCAGTAGTGTACTTAAGACTGTATTAATCTCTCTTGAGTTGTTCTATCTCTTGGTATGTTATATATTAATTATTTGGTCAATCTAAACTGCTCCATGAGGGTGTGATCCACTGATACATCTTTAATGTTAGGGAGGTGTTTTAAACTCACATAGTTGAGAATTTAAGGTGGTACACCCCTTCCCATTTTTCTCACTTATTTTCTATTTTGGTTCGTTGTACTTTGTTTTATACTTTATGTGAAAGTAATACGGAATAAACAGAAGCATTTAATCAATGTGGGTGTCCTGATATGTATGGGTTAATGAATGATGTAACAGTGATTGAAATGTATGGACTCTTTTTTTCAATGAACACGTGAGAATTTGACATAATAGACAGAGCATGTTTCATAACACAAAAACCCTGTGTATGGTATGGTCTGCTGAAAAGGCCAACATTTATTGGGAAAGAAGAAGGCCCACATTCCATGCATTATATATTTACATATTTTAATAATTCACATAGTGGGGACATTTGCAGTCTCACAGCAGCATATGGGGTATAGCAACAACAGGCATAATACAAATACAAATCAATCAGAAACAGGTTTATTACCAAGTAGGTTTACACACATGAGGAATTTGCCTTGGTGCATACATAAACACAGTTAAAAAAGATACATTGTAAGAAAAACTAACACAAAATAAAACCATTATAAAAAACAATTAAAGAAAAACAATTTAAACATTAAAATATAGATAAATATTTACATGAAATAAAATAAAATACGGAAAAATATGTAAAGTTTAAATTTGACAAAATATGCCGAATAATAACATAAAATATTGTAAGTAAACGGTAGAAAGCTTATTAAATAACAGGACACACATGTCATGATTTGGCGCCATAGGCCTACAATGTGTAGAAACAGACTTATTTTTGAATTCACTTTATTGCTCATATTACAATTATTTAAATACTCATAATGCATAGTTTATACATTAATTTAAAATAAAAAAAGCAAAGCAGTCTGATTGTGTTACATGTTGCAGGTTTTGCAATGTTCTTCTGTATCTTATCAGTGGTTCAAACTCTACTCACCAATCACAACGCCTAAAGAAACCATTACGTAATGCTTCTTTGCCAAACAGCGCCGCCCATTTCCTTTTGGAAAAAAGCGGTCAGCTATTTTTTTAGCTGACATCTTTGTATTTTTAGCCGTTAGCTCTTGCTGCTAAGTGACTTTTGAAGGCATCTCCCGTGTCAAAGTTTACACACGAATTGCACGAAGTCCACGCTGTGAACACTTGCAGTAACGCGGGCGTTGAAAAGGTAAATGTTGGCCGGCTGAGAGCAGCTTTGTGCTCCTCTGTCTGTGTGCTCCGCTATGGCTGTAATGGCGGCTGCTGCTGCTTCGTCAACTCCTCGCCGCTTTACGAAAAGGGAAGGTGTAGTTAGCTTAATGGCTCCTCGTATCGCTGACGTCTATTGACGCGGTAACTTGCGTGCCAGTGACAGAGTTACATATATTTGCTCATTGAGACAAAAGCTCATCCATCCTGTGCACCAGAGCAACACAACTGTACCCGCTCGCAGATTTAAAACTGTTGTTTTTAGCGGTTTAAACTGGTTAACGTCCGTTTAACTGAACGTTAGCAACCGTTAACTAGCAACAGCAATGTTGGTGAGCATTCTAGAAGTATGATACAAATCATAACTTTACACCCAAGTTGTGGACATGTGTTTGAATAGAAGTCGCCCGGTTAAAAATGTGTTTTAAAAATGTAATACATTATTAAGGGTAGAAAGTTAAGAGACAGTCGGGCCTAGCTATGTTTCGTTACTCCATGTTAATGCTAGTTGCATTGGCTAACACGTTTGAACCAAAGAGGAAGTGGATGTTTTGTCTGGCTTAAACTCACCTGTTTGACTTTAGAAATAAATGTAAGCTGAAGTAAGATATTTTCCTTTGATAGCTCTTTCAAATGTAAGGGAAGTGTTTATAAAATTAACACATATCGCACAGGCCACAGTGGAGTACAGCATGATACAGGCAGGCAGGTTGTTGATATATTAGCGCCATTGTAAAACGGTAATATTGATTTGATTTGTTCTCAGTTGCTATGGAGGAAGTACAGCAGGGCAGCAATGGCACTGAGTTACAGACTACCACCATCACAGCCTCTCAGTTCTCACAGTTAGCCCAACAGGTAACTAATACATCTGCTTATAATAACATTACAAATCGTATAATACTGCTTGTATGTGTTGCTACTGTAGCTCTTGCAATGCCAATAGCACTACTCTGTTCATAAATGCAATTCATAAAGCCTACTTTGACGTTTTAATATTGGCTTTGTATAATAGCTAAATGTTTATTTAACATGTTTTTTGTTTCACTCTTGCTGTGCCTGTTATACAAATGAATGTGTCAAATGCATCCAAAATAACAATGATAATGCACTAAGCAGCTTCAACATAGCTGTTATCTTGTCAGCTTTCATCAGCAAAGTTAGAGAAGTCAGTTCCTGTCTGAGTTCATAGCATCAGATAAGACAGTGTTTTTACTTGAATTGCCTCAAAGTGTGCTTGAATACTGTACGGTGAATTTAACACATAATTAGGCTTACATTTATTGACAAGATGTGTTTTTAAGGATAAGTTCACCCAAATTACACATGTTCCTGTAATTACTTGTGGCATTTAGTAATGCAATGTCTTGGTTTGTTGGGATATCAATCTTGGAAACTATTTCCTAAATAGAAAGTAAGTCTGTCAGGAGGGAACCATTCAAAGGGAGGTCTGCCGATCATCCAGAGTAACATTGAGAGACAAAAGCAAAATTAGATTTGTGTTCATTGTCAGTGGTAGATAATTAAATTCTAGGCAAATAAAACCAAAACATCTTAATGCCTTGATGCCACAAGAGGTTACATGTAAAATGTGAGTCTCAGTTATCTTCTGATATCACCTTTTTGCTTTTATATATATATGCTGTTGCTGTGGTTGAATTGACTTTGGGTTTTTGTAGATGTCCCTTGCCGGTGGTGGTTCTGTGTCCGTTGTACAGCTGCCAGGGGGTCAGTTTCAGGTTCAAGGAGTGATCCAGTCTGCACAATCGTCAGTCATTCAGTCCCCTCAGATGCAGAATGCACAGGTGAGACCAGCTGGTTTTATTGTTTGAAAATATATCTTGAATTAATTTCCTTAGTTTCTTTTTACAAACTGTCAATATGCCATATTACTCTTGAACAAGTTGCTAATCCACCTCCCTCTTTTAAGGCACTGGATTCAGATAGTGATGATTCACAGGACTCCTCAGACAGTGGAGCTACAGCCCATAAGACCCGAGAAATACTGGCAAGACGGCCGTCATACAGGTACAATAAAAACACAAAGCACAGACTTTGACACAAAACTGTTGTAAGATGAAAACTAACTCAAGTGAGCCTCCTTCTCTTGCCTTGTAGAAAAATCCTAAATGAACTATCATCGGAGGAAGTGACACACAGTGAGGGAAAGGATAACATCCAGGTCTCCGCGGGGGTTACATTACCCGCCGGCCAAATTTACCAGACCACCTCCGGCCAGTACAGTATGTGTTTCTCCTTTTTAATATCACTTGCAATAAAAAACGTGTTTCCCAAGTGGGATTAAATGGCCTCTAATTTCATTCATTTTTTAAATATTTTTTTCTGAAGACCAGAGAATATTTATTAAAAATACTCAATCAATCAACTATGTGTTTTCGGATGTGTAATTAAGTAGATTATTTGTTTATACACAATTTTAGAATCAGTAATCTTTTTGTATATCAATTTGACACTGATTAACTTTGTATTGTATAATAATTCTCATGTTCCATTTTTAAAAAAAAAATTGTTTTACACATTCGAAATAAATCAAATAAAAAAAATCAAATAACACTATTCTGCAGTACCAAGACATTTTAACCTAGCTAGTTTAAAGGTGTCTTTAACTTGTGCTTTACCCAGTTCTGATGCAGTCTTTTTAATTATTCTAGTTACCATAGGCGCTAATGGCACAATCCAGCTGGCCGGTTCGGGGTCTGAAGGCCTTCAGGGGCTGCAGACTGTCACCATGGCCAACGCTGGCCAACAACAAGGCGCGACCATCCTTCAGTATGCCCAGACATCGGACGGCCAGCAGATCCTGCTGCCTAGCAACCAGGTTGTTGTACAAGGTGAGAAAACATGAAAAACATTTTTTAACGGTATCTAGCTGTTTGGCAAATAGCTATAATGGAGTTAGAGCGAAAGTCCAAGAAGACTGTCCAAGTAGTGGAGGTTACATTTCTTTAAACTGTGAAAAGAGTGATAGTCCATCTATCATTTGCACCGCTGTCATTGTTATTCGTTTTTTGGTTCTGAACAGTGAAAGATACATCAATAACACAACAATAAACATTTGTAACCTACTTTCATTGGACTAGCCATCACTGGCCGCAATAGAAAAGACTAACATGCTAAAGGTGCTTCCTCAAGGTGCCTTACTTCCAGCAGGATGCTTTGATTCCAGCATAATAAGCTTCTTTAGAAGGATGTCTTTAGGTAAACTAGTAAATGGCTTTTCAGGCACGCAGGTGAAAACCTACTAGGTAAATTCAAGGCTAAAATGGCTGACTATTGGGTGCTTTTCCCAAAATATTTCCCCAATAATTATTTTGATAAATCACCATGAGTAATGTGGATATAATGACTAGGTGCAGGGATGCAAACTTGTCACCTTTCGGCGAAATTCGCCGTTTTGAATCCAAAATAGGTCGTTTGTGTGATTCATGTAGATCTGCAATAAAAATATTTTTGGGGTATGGGGGGGGGGTCTGGGACCCGGAGTAATCTGCGGCCGCAAGCTGCTATGTGCCGTCATGACACGCATGGTTTTCTTTTTTTATATATTATAATGAAGCGCGAGCTGTGTGCTCGAGTCTTCCTCTGCTCATGGATGTATAATAACGCTCTGCTGCTCTACGATGAGTGTCTAGCTTCAGCAGCTACATTACCTACGGGTGCGTTCGTTGATATTAACTGTGTTGTCCGGAGTCACTGTGTTGGACCGCTGGTGAACAGCTGTTAGAACGGGCCGCTCAGGTGTTCAGAGCAGAGCTCCCTGTCGGGCAAACTTAACTAGCAAACTAGCATCACTATCTGCTAACGTTAGCTTTAGCCTTAGTTTTCTAATAGTTTTTTTCATAGGCTGTATAAACGGAGGTGGTATAAGTATATATCTTGTACTTGAGTAAAAGTAGAAGTCATTGTGCAGATTGGTCCATTTCAGAATGATGTGTTTTATAATGATTGATCATGAAAGTGTTCTCAAAGCTGGTGAAGGTGCAGCTAGTCTGAAGTACTTTGTATACTGCAGGGTAGCTTGTGGATTCACTCCAGGTGGAACTAAAGTCTGATTAAACACTTGGTTATATTTCACATCATTCATCCACATCTGTGAAGTAACTAAAGGTATTAAATACATGTAGTGGAGGAAAAGTACACCATGTACCTCTGAACTGTAGTGGAGTAGAAGTACAAAGTAGCAAAAGAAACATTGAAATACTTAAATAAAGTACAAGTATCTCAAAATTGTACCCAAGTAGTACTTGAGTTTATGAACTTAGTTACTTTACACCAGTGGCTATAAAGATAGAAAGACTAAGCCTTGCAGAGGCATGAAAATACATTTTCAAAATGCTCAACAGTGCTGCCAAAATGATAAACTGACTGCTACACAATTAAAATAAATGCTTTTATATATATTTATATTAGATGTGACTCCTTGGCGTTTCTGTTCTTATTAACTGCTGCTTTAGTTGCTCTGACTGCTAAAATCATCTGTTATTCCTCATTTTAAAGCCGATATTCCGTGGGGTCGGGGGGGCTCGGATCCTTGTCACCTTTTTCATACTTGATGAGTTTGCATCCCTGTAGGTGGTTTACGGCAAATTATAGAAGAGAACATTGTGGTAAGTTTAGAAAATGACATCACTTTACATTTTTAATGCAGTCCTTAAAACGTGGAAACACAATGTATGCATTACATATAATCAACATCCATAACCCAAGCAGAGTCCTGCACGGGTCTGATTTTCAAGACCCGCTCCCGCCTCGCACCCGCGACGTACAATACCGAACCCGCCCCGTTACCCGCACATATTGCCAATTAGTTCCGCAACCCGACCCGAACCCGCATAGCATATGAGCAGTGAAAACGTGCAATTATTAACACACGCAGTTGCATATTTGTCTCAAAAAGCGTGGGATGTTGGTTATTTCCTCCATCTAGGATGACACAAAAAGCCTCCCAGACGTTGGATTTCGCTCTTGAGGAAGTGTTATTGAAAATGCTGTATTCTCTGCTAGAGAGCTTCACCTCAGCCATTTCGAATGTGGAGAATTTACACAGCAGCAGATTGATGCGCTGCAGAGGTTACGATTATGCGCGGTCCCGCGGGGGAGAGGTCTGAGGATTTAAACATTAAACTAAATTATTATTATTTTTAATATATTTATTATGCAATACCCGCGACCCGACCCGCATCATCTTTGTTTTACCCAGAACCGAACCCGGAAAAAAGCGTTTGAAAAAATACCACCCGCGAATCACCTTTTTTGCGGGTCACCCGTCGGGTACCCGCGGGTACCCGACCCGATGCAGGACTCTGAACCCAAGGTGATAGTTCATCTAGTATCACAATATTTGTGTTTTTCAAGTTAAATGATATATTCTCATAGGTTCTTAATGTATAATTGTTTATGGTTAACAAATGAATGTCTAAACTTCTCAAGTGAAATCTCTTATGTTATGTATCGTTTGATGGCGGAGCTGTTAATGACCCCTGCTGTCATCCTTTGACTGTCATGTTTCCAGGTGCAGGAGGAGAAATGCAAACATACCAGATCCGCACAGCATCCTCCTCCGGCTCCGTGCCCCAGACCGTCGTCATGACCTCTCCTATGGGGCATTCTCAGGGCAAGAGTGACGATCCAACGATGAAGAGGGAAATCAGGCTGGCTAAAAACAGGTTAGCTAACAGGTTAGCTAATTTGATAAATTACAAATATTAACATACCCAGAAAATTGCGATTTCTGATGCTAAAGTTCCTCCATTACTGGAATTGTATGGATATCACAGGCAACTTTTTTGTTGTACATTTGTAGTGTAAAGCATTCATATTCATCATTTAATGTTGCTATAGTGACAACACTCTACGTTGACATGTACTCTAGGATAGGCCTGCACCATATAAATCAGGATGATAAATCATTTGACCTATAATGGAAAAGGTACCTTTTACATTATCTGTTGTGGAGGTTTTTTCAGTTTACAGGAATCGCAATTTGTAATACAACTTTTCTGATGTACTTTACTAGAGAGAAATATGCTCTCTAAACCCTGAGGTGTTAATAAACTATAGTTTTAAAATAAGTTAATGCATTCCCTACTGTAGGTGCAGTAATTGCATCATTTTTTCAGTTAGACTAATTGCACATTTCTGTCCCTCTTTCAGAGAGGCAGCCCGTGAATGTCGGCGGAAGAAAAAGGAATATGTTAAATGCCTCGAAAACCGCGTTGCTGTTCTTGAAAACCAAAACAAGACCCTGATTGAAGAACTAAAAACATTAAAGGACCTTTATTGTGTTAAAACAGGATAACCTGTCTGAGTAGAGATTGAGGATTGGGACATAATGTGGGAGCAGCACAGCTCAGACATTTGGACATGAACTGGGTTTCTGGGAACACTTCGATTCAGGCTTCGACTCCAGTTTTTTTACTCTGTTTGATATAAAAGTGACTTGTGATGGCAGTAAAATATACTCAAACATTTTTTCCCCTGCTGTTTTTTTATATAAAAATTTGCTAATGCTATAACATTTATAGTTGTGTACATTTTTAATATGGGAGGTTTGAAATTGTGAGCTTTAACTTTGAGTCTCAGTTTGTATCCTGCTCCTCTTCTTGTGTTTTTAAAAATGTTGCTGTTGGAGTTTTTTTTATTTTAAAAATAATCGAACAGCACCTGCAGAATGTTGACTGTATATTTACCACAGACATAATTTACTGTTTATATTGTGAAGCAGCAATTCCCCTCATTTCCCTGTAAGGAGATGTTACAATGGTCATTCCTTATTTTTGTGCAATGGAATATAAAGGGTAACAAAAATAATGACTGAGGTTTGTTTGGTTGTTTCTGGCAGTTACTTAGACAATCAGGGAAAAAAGCACAGTGTCCAGGTAATATTTATTATGTTCATCTTGGGAGGTGTAAGGAAGGAGAACAAACTGTGTGAAATGTTGCTGATTCTATGAGTAAATAAATCTATTTTCACTCAATAAATGCAGTTTGACTAGTGTGTTTTTGTACTGTGGAAATTAAAATGGTTAGATTTAAACATCTTTGTAATAACGGCAGACTAAATTTGGACACATCGTTTTCAAATGAATTTGAGTGTAAAACGTAAATGAAGAATATGCTGAAATAAAAATTAAAAAACATAAACCTCAAGCTGGTGTATATGATGCACATAAATCCATTCCTTCCTGCAATCATTTAATGGAGTATCCCATGATATGTGGTCTTATCATCCGTGAAACCTTTGGAGCCTCGATGTGTTTTAAGTGAAGTTCAGAAAAACCAGCTGCCTCTATGTCTCTCCATGTTTTTTTAGTTATCATGCATCCATCTCCAAGATAGTACCACAGGGGCTCAAACACATGCTGGAAGAAAAATGTCCTGGAGGAAGGATCTGACTCAACATGCTCCAGAAAGTAGAAGGCTCCTCCCTGCAAGAAAGAGCCAACACAAACATGTAAGCGCACCATTAATCAGAACGGGTTCTGCAACTTTGCAATAACAGTGACTGTCATTTTCTAACTGGCTGAGATTGTATCTCAAAGGTTAAACAAAAAACAAAAAAAAGATGTGATTTATTTTTAAATATGATGCTCTTTCAAAGCACCCTCCCAATGTTGAAAATACAAAGCAAATGTGTTCATTTAAAGGTATAATGCAAATAAATGATAACCGTCAAAAATAGCTACTTTATCTGCAAGGATTGACAAGTGACCCCACACCAGTGTTGGAAAATAACAGTTTTGTCCACTTGCCACTGGCTTGTGGATTTCAAGATCATTACATTGCATTTAGCTGACGCTTTTATCCAAAGGAAGATACAAACTTGAAGAAAACAGAATCATATAAGTACATCAGGTTTCATAGAGCCAAGTCACACTTGCTTCTGTTGCTTTGGTGTAAAGGGATGAAAGCTAATTAAAAAAAAATTGCTCTTATATGTAAATGTTTTTTGTTTTGATTTCTCTTACATGACTATGCACTGCAACATTTGTTTTGTTTTGTAATTATTTATTTTACTAGTTCGAAATCAAATGTATCAATCAATAGAAACTTGGAGGCAGTACACAATATAAACACTGCACAATGGCCGGTTCCCCATGACTCCATAAAAGGTTAATAACCAAGCCATGTAGGCCTACCACTTTAAATGTGCGTGAAGTCACTAGGAAAATATATCCTGCAGCACACTCACAGGTTTGAGGATGCGTCGCACCTCCTGCAGCACTTCCTGCACGTTTCTGACCGAGCAGAGGACCAGGGTGCAGACCACCACGTCCACCGACCCTTCCTCCACCTTCTCCATGTCCTCCCCAGAGACGACCATAAACGTTTCATAGGTCAAATGCTTGTTCGCCTCCATGCTCATCCGCAGGTACTTCTCGAAGTGCGGGTTGGGGTCGGTGCAGATCACCGTGCAGCCGTACGGGTAAAATCTGAAGTTTGCCCCGCTGCCGCAACCGATCTCCAGCAAACGAAGAGTACCATCGGTGTTTGCAAATGTGCCCAAGTTCCGAAAAAGATCCCTTTTCGTTTTGTGCATTTTGTCGTTGTATGAAAATGTTATATTGTAGGCGAGCAACGGAAACAAGCGTTTGTACATGCCGTACAGGCCTGTGATCTCCATTAGATGTAAAGGCAAAGTCAAAATTAAACAAATAAATCGGCATGATTTAATGAGACAAGACCTCATTTTATTCAGTTGGAAAAAGGCTTGCTGGGGGACAGGCGACAGGCGATTTACAAGATCAGGATTACACCATAGGGATTACACTAATACCTGCTGTGAGATCATTATGTCCCGCATTTAACCACAGGATGGCGCAATTCCAGATGTTGGACTTTCTTGTCCATCATATAGTACTAGTCTAATAAGTAAAACACCAATCGTGCAGCAGAAAGTCTTTAATAAGACAACACAATCAGCTTAACAGCAAAAATACATTAGTGACACACCTGTCATGTCATAAATGACGCCAATGAATCCAGCAGTAGTACACAAACATCAGAACACACATTGTCCTATGGTGGCATCTTATCGATGTAACAGCATAGCATCTTGGAAATGGGAAGTGACATATAGAAGATTAAACATTTAAAATATTCATTTTGTATTGAATGCCATATGCAATGTTTTTATTCAATGTGTTAATTGAATGTATCTTTACAAAACACAAACACTGAAGGTTTTTTTTTTTAAAATACAAAAATAAAATTAGTATTAAAGTGATTGGGATTATCTCCATCACTGATGATCTATCATATCACAAAAGAGAGGGGGGGGGGGGGGGTATTAAGCGCTTGACTGTGTAATGCAGACCTAATGACAGCATTTATTTCACAGCGTAACCGATGATGTGAGGCTTGACAAGGAACATGAGTGGTGCTTCCACATGTTTCAGCTTGAGGTCGGAGAATCCAGCTGCCTCCAGAGGTTTCCACGTGTCCCGGACCATCTCACATCCATCCCCATAGTAGTACCAAGGGGGCTGCAGAACATGCTGGAAGAAGTAGGTCCAGGTGGAGGGCTCTCCAACAACATGCTCCATGAAAAAGAAGCCTCCACCCTGCAAAGCAAATATTTGCTATTTACACACTGTACTTTATGGAACTGAAATATTGTGCAAGTTTATCTAAACTAAAACTATTATTTAGAAACCAAATCCTGAATGGTTATGAGCAGGACCAGTGAACTCATACTTGTTATTTATTGTCAAAGTTATTTATTTTTTACGGAGCCCAGAGGTCTGTACTACGAAGCTGGTTCAACCTAACCTGGATATGTTTGAGTTAGCCGGTTGGCCTAATCCAAAACATACACGCTCTCGCTAAACGGTACTACGACACGGGTTATCAAGTGGATCGCTCAAGCCAGCCGTGTCCTATCTAGTTAGGTGCGCGTTCACATGAAAGGGGTGGTATTTGGAGCATTCGACCAATCACAAACATGGACAAGCGCACTGACAGCGCAGGGTCATACTTCCTGAATGAAAAGTCAACTTTAATATTAGTCACATATGAAGAAGTTGAACTTTAAACATCCATGACTTAAACACTTTATCCAGGATAAAAGCCACATAGCTGCACCTGCAAGGTGACAGCTGGTAAAAGAAAAAGCATTTGAATGCGTACATTAACAGGTTTATGATATCACTGCCCCGTCCAAGACACGAGTGGATCTGACTTTAATTACATTTGACTCGAGTGTTTCGTCAACTTAATGTGTTGCTTAAAATAATACTTCTGCATACAGTATGTGACACTGTGAGTGTTGCACGGCCAGATACGGCTCAGCTGACTCAGATAAGGAAATATATGATAGCCTACATTATGATGTGATATGATAGATAATGGGACACATCGACGTCTGCACTCACAGTGCCGCGGACTGTACTTAATGTTACTCTGATCCGGTTACTTATGTTGTGGCAGATATTTAAGTAAGCTTTCTTAACGCTAATGTTATAATAGTCAGATTGCTCTGAAGATGGGAGGTGATATTCTATTAATTTTCACGTTCACAGTCTGTGATTTTTACCGGCCGTCTTTCCTGCAACAGTAGCTTTTCTGTATTTCCTCTATCCTGTAATATTACTTGATAGCTTTAAACTCCGCACACGGAGCTCTGATTGGTCAGCAGGCGGTGCTTTCACTGAGTTGATCTCTTAGCCTGCAACCTAACCTCCGAGGAGGAGGTTAGCCACTCAGCATAAGTTACCATGGAGATCTAGCCCGCTAAAAAGAGAACCAGCGTCATAGGACCGGAAACGGAAAGCCCGAGTTTCCCCTGAAGTTAGCCGGCTAAGCGAAAATCCGGCTTCGTAGTACAGGCCTCTGGAGGGTTCATAGAGAGAAAAATAAATAAAACGAGGCCATATTTTTGTGCACACAAGATACTTTCTCGTGCGCACTATATACTTTCTCGTTCGCACGAGATATTCTTATGGTAAAACCTATGGGTAAAACACATCGAACTGCCCGATTATTACACCATATCATTAGTTTTATGAATAATATGTCCGGTCGCCAGGGCGTGTGTGTGTGGGCATTTGTTTATGATACTGTCGTTCGTTCCGGTGCACTCCGGCAGGACTATAGCACTACATCGAGATTAAGATTAAACACATTTCTTTCACTTGGGAATACACATATAACTATGGAGAACCATATGTGTGTAAATGACTGTTCATGGTAATTTGAAAATAAATGCCGGTGTCGGACACACACAAACACACACAGAGCGGAGCTGAGCACAAACACACACACATCATGCGCCCTCGTGACCGGACATCTCCTTCATAAAACGAGTAATAGGGGGAATAATCGGGCAGTTGGATGTGTGTGTGGTTAAACGCAGCAGCCTCAATCTCTATTTAGCTATTCTAATGAAGGGAAACACAGTGAAGTGAATCCATCAACCCTGACCAGACCCTGTTCTTTCGGCAGGCCTTCCAATAAACTTTGAGCATGGTACACCTGGAGTATTGACATTTTTATCGCTATCTCCGACTTTTATCTTATATATATATATATATATATATATTTTTTTTTTTTTTTTTTTTAATTATTATTATTATTTCAAATTGTATCAGTGTCCTTTGCTGTTAAGCGCTTCGAGATTTGTCTTGGCAGATGAGAAGCGCTATATAAATGAAATGTATTATTATTACCGTAAAACCGTAAAAGGCACAGCTCTTTGCAGCTGTTGCTGCTCTTCTCAGATTCTGCTGAGTCACACTTTACTGCCTCCAGTGCCCTGTACGACGAAGCCAGTTCAACAGACCCTGGATATGTTTGACTTACCCGGCTTAACTAACCCTAGCAAACGCGGTCCTACGAAGCTGGTTATCAACTCAGTAAATCAACCAGGGTTTCTCTGTCCGGCTGAGAGCGCGTTCACGTGAAAGGGACGGAGTTAGCAACATTTGACCAATCACAAACATGGAGAAGCGTGCTGACAGCGCAGCGTCAAACTTCATGAATGAATAGTAAATAGCAAATCCTGCTTCGTAGTACAGGCCACTGGTGCCGCAGAGATAAAGTGAAGGAGATGTTCCTTCTATAGAACAGCTGTGGGCAGCAGATACTGTGAGAGTCACGGTCACGGACATGAATTCATAGATCAAAGCAGACTGGTTTACAGACTCTTCTGTTTTGCGAATCCGGTGCTTAAAGGTGGGGTAGGTAAGTTTGAGAAACCGGCTCGAGATACACTTTTTGTTATATTCCATGTTGTTATGCTCTTAACATCCCGATAGCAATGAATATCTTAAGTGCTTTGACAACAAATCCATTAAAAAATGTCATCTGTGGAAGCCGTAATACTGTAAAAAGCACGACCAATTATTTTAGCCGGCCCGGCTAAAATAACTGGATGGCCTATCTGCTTGTCAGCCTTCCATCGGGGCACAAACTTATCTAGTGCCCTCATTGGTCATGTGCGCGTTAGTGTGTGTTGGAGGAGGGGCTCTGTAAGGAAGTGGCAGATTTTCTCCGGTTGTGTATTTTCAAATTCTAGCGATCTCGAGCCGGTTTCTCAAACTTACCTAACCCACCTTTAAACAAATAGCTCTAAACCCCTGGCCAAAATGTCCCTAAATTAAGTCCGAGTTTGAAATATATCTCAAATAATGTAGGCTATGCACTGCCATTTCTCCACATAAACATAACCGTCTGCAATGAAACGGTTGTCTCCTCTGTGCTCCTCTGTACGAAATACTTTCTCGTTCGCACGAAATAGTATTTTGTGCGCACGAGATACTTTTTCGTGCGCAAAAAAAGTGGTGGTGGGGTGGGGAACCTCCGGCCCCCGGGCCGTATACGGCCCGCGAGACCATTAGCTACGGCCCTCGAGGTAATTTAAAAACATACGCAAAAAATAAAAAAATTAAAGAAATCTAGACCGCAAAAAAAATAAACAAGCGAGTGCCTGTTTTTCCTGGCCACGGTCAGGGTCCTTGAACACATCACAAGCCTAACGTGTCATCACGTGGTATATGTCTCGTCTGACAGGGATGCAGTTCTGACCGAGAGCAACAGAAGAACGCCGCTCCGCCACTTCCACAAATTGCAGTACCCATAAGGAGCTGTACTAGAGATGTTAAGATTCACCGATTCGCATCGGTGCACCGGCATAAACGTTCAAGATGCGAGTGCACCGGTTGAAAGAGTGCACATCGGCTACAGTTTGGGTTGAACCGGGTTGAACTCGCGATGCATCGATTGCGTAGCGTCTTTGCATCGGTAAAAAACTGATTAATCATATAAAATTCCCTCATCTGGTCAACGCTCAGCAGAGACGATCTTTGATATTTGCTTCGCCACTACGGAGGCCGAGAGTCTCAGTTATCAACACACACGGAAGTTGAGGGGAAAGAGAAACACAGCGCATCGAAAAATACCTACAAATCAAACGTTTGGCAACACTTCGGATTGTTCAAGAAAGACGGTGTAATAGTCCTTTATGCTACATAGTTGACCGCAGGTCATGGAGAGTAATAAGGTATCCGTAGACCTTTGTATGAGGTATCTTTATTACTTAACAGGTAATACATAGATCCGTCCTAGATGCGGGCTTGCATACACACAGTATCACTCCGCAGCCGCACCCCATCAGTAACGTCCTGATGGTATATGTGCGCGGCACTATATACTACAGACGGTCAACTTGAAAAATCGCTCGCAAATTGTTAACGATTCCGAGCCGCTTTAAAGTACACAAGTAGTACGAGGAACTTCCATCCATCCATCCATCTTCTCCCGCTTATCCGTGGTCGGGTCGCGGGGGTAGCAGTTCCAGCAGAGAGCCCCAAACTTTCTTTTCCCTGGCGACATCAACCAGCTCTGACTGGGGGATCCCAAGGCGCTCCCAGGCCAGCGAAGAGATATAATCCCTCCACCTGGTCCTAGGTCTACCCCTTGGTCTCTTCCCAGCTGGACGTGCCTGGAACACCTCCCTAGGGAGGCGCCCAGGTGGCATCCTAACTAGGTGCCCGAACCACCTCAACTGGCTCCTTTCGACGCGAAGGAGGAGCGGCTCAACTCCGAGTCCCTCCCTGATGACCGAACTTCTCACCTTATCCCTAAGGGAGACACCAGCCACCCTGCGGAGAAAACCCATCTCGGCCGCTTGTATCCGCGATCTCGTTCTTTCGGTCATGACCCATCCTTCATGACCATAGGTGAGGGTAGGAACGAAAATGGCCCGGAAGACCGAGAGCTTTGCCTTCTGGCTCAGCTCCCTTTTCGTCACAACGGTGCGGTAAAGCGACTGCAGTACCGCTCCCGCTGCTCCGATTCTCCGGCCCATCTCACGCTCCATTGTTCCCTCACTCGAGAACAAGACCCCGAGATACTTGAACTCCTTCACTTGGGGTAAGGACTCATTCCCTACCTGGAGTGGACAGTCCATCGGTCATCATACTACAGACGGTCAACTTGAAAAATCGCTCGCAAATTGTTAACGATTCCGAGCCGCTTTAAAGTACACAAGTAGTACGAGGAACTTAGCGACGCACATAAAGAGGCGACATGGGGTCTGCGGCTGAAAAGAGAAACATGAAAGTTAGACATACGAGTTAAAGCTATGGGCATAGATATGTCTCATAATTATTTGTGTGAACATAAAAATAATTTGTGTGTAAATATGTTATTTGTAAATGTAAAACAACATCCACAAATGCATTTAAAAGATTTGAAAACTCACAAATACATTTGCAAGTGTAAAACGGATCTGCAAATACGCTAAATATGTTCACAAATTAAAAAAAGATCTGTGAATATCTCTTTAACATTTACACCTTTCGATCAGGCATTTGTGAATCCATTTTGTATTTGTGGACCAAAAATGCGCTTGCGGATCTCAAATCTCTGTTCACGGATCTCAAATCTCTGTTCGCGGATCGTCTTTTTACACACACGGAATTTCGAGACATATTTTCCGCCGGTCTCGACTAAAATCTACTCGTGTCACTCGGTTATTTTCGGAAACCACGTGATGGCCTGCTGATGACGACATTTCCGCATGATTTCAAAGTAAGAGCATGATGGTTTGTTTAATGCTCTGTTTTTGTATTATAATGAACAGCGGAACGTTGGATGGATTCTTCATCACCATAACCCTGACCTAAATACGGTGCTTTTCTACAGATTACTTTATTACTGCACTGGTAAGGTAAAATTAGGTCGATTAATAAGATGTGAAGTGCTTTGTAACTTTGACCCGCTTGACTGAATACACAACAAACAATGAAGAAAGAGTTTTATCTGGGCTGTTTCGCTGCCAGCTGCTCCCCCGGGACCCGAAAGTGGCGTATAGCCTGCACTTCAACATCAACGAAAGTGCTCGATATATGCTATATTGAACCAATAACACAAACTAACTGTATCACTATAACATGATGGTGATGGTGATGAAGAATGCATCTAACGTTCCGCTGTTATTATAATACAAAAACAGAGCATTAAACAAACCATCATGCTCTTATTTTGAAATCATGCGGAAATGTCGTCATCAGCTGGCCATCACGTGGTTTCCGAAAATAACCGAGTGACACGAGTAGATTTTAGCCGAGACCGGCGGAAAATATGTCTCAAAATTCCGTGTGTGTAAAAAGACGATCCGCGAACAGAGATTTGAGATCCGCAAGCGCATTTTTGGTCCACAAATACAAAATGGATTCACAAATGCCTGATCGAAAGGTGTAAATGTTAAAGAGATATTCACAGATCTTTTTTTATTTGTGAACATATTTAACGTATTTGCAGATCCGTTTTACACTTGCACATTTATTTGTGAGTTTGCAAATCTTTTAAATGCATTTGTGGATGTTGTTTTACATTTACAAATCACATATTTACACACAAATTATTTTTATGTTCACACAAATAATTATGAGACATATCTATGCCCATATAAATCACTCAGTGAGGTGTTCTGTCAGAGAGAGTGGTGTTTAGTTTACAGCAGCCTGTGACGGCCAATAATAATGTAAATGTCTTCCTTACTGTAAGCAGTTATGAAATACCTGTTTGTGAAAGGTTATTTGTATTCTTTATTGTTCATATAGAACCCACTGCTTTCTGCTCACTGGTGAGTTAGCCTATGAATGAGTGTTAAGCACATCAGGCTGGCAGCTGTATGGGCATTGCACTATGGTAGCTGTTATTTTTACATTGTTAATCATGAGCAATGCATCCTTACATTGTTGGATGTGGACTGTGAGGTGTTATAGAATTGTACTCTGGAAAGCTTTTAAAGGCAACAAAATAAACGGCATGATGGGATGTGCAGTACCAAATATGTAAAGCACTTTTTTGTTAATGTATGATTTGCTGCATATAAGGAATAAAACAAAAATCCTCTGTCGTACCATATTGAAGTATCATTATTTTTGCATCGTGTTGAATCGCATCGTATCACACCAAATCGCATAATGTTGAATCAAATCGTATCGAACTGTATCGCAACAGGGGTGAATCGTATCGCATCGCCTAGTGTTTCAAATGTATCGTTAATGTATCGTATCGTGGCAACGTATCGAGATGCGCATCGCATCGGCCTCAGTGATGGAGATGCACATCCCTAAGCTGTACACATGCTGCAGTTTTTGCGTGGCTGTGTCTTTAGTTGTAAGCCCAGTGGCGATCTGTTCATCTGTCATACAGTCAATAACTTTGTTGTTATTGGCATCTGGTTAGCTAGCTATGCTAACGAATATAAGAAGCTTTTTCTACAACCAGTGAGGTAAAGGCACATCTTTATATGATCATTATAGTTATACAAAAATAAGAGGATAAAGTAAACAGGTATAAAATACTATATGACAGTAAAAAAAAGTTGTTATTAAGAATACAGTTTGAAAGGAGAGTGATTTGTAAAATATCCATAAAGAAAAAGAAAATCTGTTTACAGTTCTGTTTCATATGGGTGTTGAGAGATGTATCCATAGATCTCTTAATGTTGCTCTCAAAGTGCACCAGATTGATGCTTTTAACTTCAACATTTAAAAAAAAATCTTCCCTAGAGGAGGTTAGCTCCCCCCACACTTAAATCACTTAAATGTTCACATGGATAGGAAACTAAATACATTTGCACACATCTTGTGTCCATATATTTCTGTTTGGTGGTCATGCCACAACCGTGCACGTGCATGCACGAGTCATGGTAAGATATCTGGATTAAAAGGTTGCTTTTTCTTTGCACAGCATGAAAGAAAGGCCAAATGAATGGGCTGTGATTTTAGTATTTTTAAGCAGAGGTCAATCATTTGTACGGCCCTCTGAGGATGTTGGAAAAATTGAAATGGCCCTTGAGAGGAAAAAGGTTCCCCACCCCTGCTTTAGGGGCTCCGTAATTTGTTTAAAAAAAATCAATCCAATATCACGGATGCTGATGACGAAGACCTAATCTTTTATTTTCAAGAAAAATGTACGAAAAGTTTTTTAGCTTCTTCTTGCCCCTGTTGAACATGACAGACTATTTGAGAATGTATTTGTTTTTTTGTACCTTGAACGTTTTTCCTTTTTTTTGCTTCTCTTTGTTATAATTATAATAATAATAATTTTGTTTGTTTTGTTTCTGACATGTTCAATAAATTGACTAATATATATAATATAATATATGGGGGTTGCCGGTGCATTACTGGTGCATTTTCCTAAATGCATGTTTAAAGAAGAAATCTGATCCTATAAACACATTGGAAATACAAGCAATATTTTCAGCCATCCAGTCGTGGCCTCCGCCTGCATTATAGCACACACATGTTTTGTGTATTTACAGAAAAATGATCAAGTAAGCACTAAATTAAATAAAACCATGAGTGCATCCATGTATAATGTTTGTGTATAATGTGCTGATACATGGGACACTTATGTCCCCTAGAAATAGTACATGTTTTATAATGAATGCTTTTTTGTTAAATTGTTTTGCCTCAGGCTTACATATCTGAGGAGAATTAAGTGAAATTAAATTACAATACAGGCTTGATATTTATATTAAACTTGACATTCTGGATTGAACTACTGAGTTTCAAGGCCGAGGCTATATACAGGACCGTCCTGTACACAGCGCTCTGAAATGGCTATATACAGGACGGTCCTGCACAGAAGCCCTGAAATGGCTATATACAGGACCGTCCTGTATACAAGCTCCGAAATGGCTATATACAGGACGGTCCTGTATATAGCCATTTCGGAGCTTGTATACAGGACGGTCCTGTATATAGCCATTTCAGGGACCTTATATACAGGACCGTCCTGTATATAGCCATTTCAGGGCTTCTGTGCAGGACCGTCCTGTATATAGTCATTTGGCGTTGTGTACAGGACGGTCCTGTATATAGCCACTCCCGAGTTTCAATACATATAAAGTAAAAAGATAAGGGCACCATTTATGTCGCCAGGTCAAAGGTATCAAGAAGCAATTAAAGGTTAAAGGTAGGTTAAAGGTTGTGATAATGAATTGGTAACAACCTAAGGAATTAAACAATCTTAATTTGGCTAGTAGGCTAAATGTGTTAGGGATGATTTTTGCTACTCTTCATTTTTGTGTATCCATTTGTTAAAACAAATGTATAAATAATGTAGACTTCTTTGCTTGTTTTTTGTTTAGTGAGCACGTTTTTAATCTCCACTGGTGAATTATTAATCCAGTAGTTGCGCAGCATTAGAACAGTAGCCTCAATAGAAATACTACAGGCCTTGACTTTGGATGGGAGTGAATTTACTTTGGATTTGTTCTTATTTCAGGAGTCAGGGTCTTACCGGTCTCAGCATGCGCCGTGTCTCCTGCAGGGTTTTCGGGATGTTGTTGACACTGCAGAGCACCAGGGTGCACACAACAACGTCTACCGACTCGCTCTCAATAGCCCCCATGTCCTCCCCCGACGCCACCACAAATCTGTCAAACGTGATGTGGTCATTCCCTTCCATGCTGCTCTTCAGGTATTTCTTGAAATGAGGGTTGGGGTCAGTGCAGATTACCTTGCATCCGGGTGGATAAAACTGAAAATTGGTGCCAGTTCCACAGCCGATCTCCAAAATAGTGAGCTGCTTGCCATGCCTGTTGAACTCGCGTAGACTGCGAAACAGCTCCTTCTTCTTGTCGTGCATTTTGTTGTTGTACATTATTGAACATCGGTACAAACAAATAGGGAAGACACGTTTGTATATTTCATACATGCCGAGTGCTTTGATCAGATGAAGAGGCAAGCATAAAACATTGAAGATTAAAGTGCAAAATGCCATTATGAGAGCCATTTTCCCGCTCTAGACCCTGTGGCGAATAAATCCGTCAACAACATAGACTGTATAAAGGTCAACAACAGCAAACTGTCCACCGAACTTGCTGCTGTCTTTGTGCATTCGAAACAGGAAGCTCTGAAACTATTTCAAAATAAAAGCCGGTAAATATCCACCCTAACGCAACGTACTGGTGTGAAATAAGTTTGTCCCTCATAGTGTTACACAAGTCAACGAATTAACCCTATCCCATGATTATCTATTTGCTACGCATTGTGTTATGTTTGAAAACTGTTAAATGTGTCACCATTGAAGTACATTTTAACATGTACCTGAGTGAATTCAAACGGCCGGAATAGGACCAATACAACCATGAATAGGACACGCAAACTTTTAACGTTCGCCATTCAAGCTAGTGGTGAGTGACGTTACGTTACTAGACAGAAACAAATGTTTGATGTATTTTAGAATAATTGCTATATATTTAATTAACTATTAGTTCCATAGCTAACCATTGGTAATAACTAAGCTAACTTTAGCTGCCTGAATTTAACACTCAAATGTACACAATATGTAAATATGTAATGGTAATGGCTGGGGTTATGTTCAATGCTTTCTTATTGAAATGCGGTATAATGCTGAAATCCAAAGAAGCTGATTGAATGAAAATTAAAGCCAGCCCTTTTATTTCATGCAGACCTGAAGGTGAACTTCTTCCAATGTCCACCAGGTGGAGACAGTGTTGGGTTCAAAACACCTATTTTATAAAATCCCACAACCCTGTATTTTGAAGGGTGAATAATTTAGAAAAAGGGTAAAACAAAATGAAGTATTCCATAGACTCAATTTCAGCTGTGTATTAACAAAGCTGTACATTATTTTTTTTGGAAGTTTTTCCTTGTACGATGTGAGGGTCTAAGGACAGAGGTTGTCACATTGTCATACGGATATTCTGTACAAACTGTGAAGTCCACTGAGACAAATGTAACATTTGTGATATTGGGCTATATAAATAAACATTGATTGATTGATTGATTGTAATGGTTTGTCTTGCAAAAGAGAACAGAATAACAACAATGAGCTCAAAAACCTTCATTGCATATAGGCATACACAATTTGCTGAGATACCCATATAAATTGTTTTAAAATCTGTTTGTTCAATAAAGGTATACAGTGCAGAGTGAACTGTATTAAATAAATCAAGGTTTGTAACCTTTGTCATGTAGGACATGCACTTATGGGACTGGGCTCACAACCCTGATACATTATTCTGTGCTTACATCAGAAAGCTTATGCTTAAGGGACATACCAGACTATGAGTATTGATAGGGGTTTAGTATATGTGGTTACATAGACAGTTATTCGGCCGTTTGAATATTCATGCAGAATACATACAAATGTTTGTCACTGTCTATATAATGTATTTGTCTTAATTTCATTAGTAGGTATTTTCAAGAAATAAAGGCTTTTTTATATGTACCAGTAAAGCACAGGTGTACATATCAAAAATAAATGATTTAAATGAATTTAGCTGCTTTAGTTTCTGGTATTGTTCTTGCTGCCCTCACTGACTCTTGAATCATACAGAGCCATCATTATGAATGTTACGAACACCTGCTTCTCCTTATGCCAAAATGTCGGCTCAGAAAATGTATATACAAATATATCCAATACCAAACAACTTTGTACCACCCAAAGCCATTTTTTGTTGTTGAGGTAAATATTAAGATAACTACCGTATAGGATAGATGTTCATAGTTCAAAATTGGTATACCTTAAACATCACACATTGGTTAGTTATTGATTTATAGGTTGATTTAGCTAGGCTGGATTTAATTAAAAAAAATACAACAAAAGAACTTGGCTACTGCCCCACTGGCTGTGGTATTAAAAAATGACTTGAGTTACATTTTAATCATGCACTTAAAACTCTGAATTATTTTTAAAATTAACTATGACAAATAAAATGTAAAAACGTCATATCAAACTTACATTTGTAAACATATTGCAAGATGCCATCACCTTCATTCTCATTTTACTTCCATGTCTGATTAAAAAAAACATGTAATCATACCCCTAAGTTTTTATCATAGCAGATAAATATAAAAAACATATGTTGCCTATCGCAATACCCATCCCAACCAGAATATAAATGTCCGTTGTTACATGAACAGTGTTTTTTTTTTCTGCCGATGCTGCGGTCTCTTGTCCGTTATTGAAACTAAAGGCATTTACCGACACTCCCTAACAATTTGCTGAGAGTCATCAATTATGCAGGGTAGCCGCACGCACTGGGAAGGAAGATAGCAGCAACAATATGGCGACAGCCGTTACTCTGGACTCTTTTCTACATCTGCAGTTCATTGACAGCTGTCTGGATTTGTGTTAATGCGGAATAAAGTAAGTAGACTGTCTGATTTCTGCGTTGTCTGGTTTTTCATGTCGTGGGATGGATCGCAGTTCTACTTTGTCGACCGACTGCATCCCAGTGCCGCAGAGCGGTCCCTCTCTCAGCATCTTCTCCTAGCGTCTGTGGAGGGCTCCTTGCCAGTACATGGAAAAATATGTATTCGAGGTACCAGTTATAAGAAGGGTAAATGTGATTTTCTGAGGGGACACACGGATATGTGAGACGTCGCGGTAGAAAACAGGGAGACAGCAGGTTATTTGGGGTGTTGGCCTGCCGCTGGATGGAATGACATTTCCCTGTGTCAGAATGTGAAATATACGCATACGGGATGTTGAAGTGAGATCATGTGAAACTTCTGTAAGTGCAGACAATACCGAGCCTGCATGCTCCGAGTGCATGAATAATGCGTCGCTTGCAAAATCATTTTAGGTAGCAATTTCCTCGTTACCATTATTTTATAACTATGATAGTTTCACTCCCCCACACTCCACCTCTGCGCCCCCTCCCTCTTGCAATCTCGTAGGAGACTGTATTGCGTGAGGAGGTAGGTGCGTCTTTAGTTTGGCAGTCCTCAAAGGGGCCGCGGCACCCTTTTCTGCTGTTTTCACGCAATCTCAGATATTAAAAACACATTTTACATTCAGTATTCCTCTAGACCCGCACCATGGATGCTGTAGGACTCGATCGGCTTGTCTATCTATACGGGTGTGGTATAGCCTTAAGACCGTTTTAGTTCTCTATTTATTTATTTTGCTGTAAATATTTTACCTTTTTAGATGTGAAATTCGGTTGTGCCATGGGCTGCTTTGACTTGAGGCCAGGGATGTGTTGTCAGGACATGGCTTGTGCATTCAACTGACCTAGTATGAGTTTGTTAGTTAGAGCATAGCAGCAATAAACCACACTGCAGTATTTTAGGCTTTGGCCCTACAGGAAAGCGGCGCGCCTCGCTATTAAACAGTGGACTTTCCCTCTCAGGAAATGAAAGGCACCTGCAGGATGAGACAAACAATGTGAAAGGGAGCAGGTGTTTTTTAATTCCACACGGGGAGAAAGTTAACCGAGGTTTTCTTTATCTGTGTTAAATTCTTCAGTGGCCTGATATTCTATGCTTCATCAACCGCCCCCCCCCCCCTCCCCCCTATCCCTCGCCTGTCCTTTGAGGGATAAGAACGTGTTAAACTGAATTATCATAGCTCATCACAATTTCCGGTCAGGACGACTTAACCCTACCTGAAATGGACTCGGCTCAGGAATGAAGTGGCACCCACCCCTATAGGACATTAGGGACCCCTTAGATATTTCTCTTCCAAGTTAATCTACCAGTAATGTTTGACTCGGGCTTGTTGGGCTCACCTATTCTTAGGGAAGCTGTGTATTTGAATTGAGATGACATGACAGGCATTACTTATTAAGACATCGCTGCAGAAAATGAAGGATGTGTACGTTTTTTTTCCACCGGCCCATGTGGCTCCTCCTCACTAGCACCGTGTCGCCGCGATGTCCGGTTCTCTCCATCTGATATCAGGTCATCATCACAGTGCATAAAGCACAATAGGAGTCTTCAGCAGGTGACGGGACGGAGGCCGTGGTGCGTTTGGATGCATTTGCTCCGCACATAGGACGCAGTAGGCTATACAGGAACATTTTTGCTAAACGCTGCTTATCCGGACGGTGACACGCTTGTCTTTTGGGAAGCACAGGAGCCTGCTGGAGTTGTTAGTCTTCACTGTCATCCATTAGCTTTATTCGCAGAATCCCTTAACTCATAACGGATTTAACAGAATCGGTTATAGGTTATATAAGCTGCGAGCATTTGGTATACCAATTACGTGCGGTTATATAATTCACAGTAATTGATTTAAGAGTGTACATAGCAGTGTTTTTTTTTACGACATGTGATTGTCATATTCTTGCGTTTTATGCCGTGTTTCTCGTATGACCTAAGGGAGTTAATGGAAACCGACAGCATTGAGCAACATCTGCAGCATATTTAGACAGATTCCCCTGGTCGCCTTGCCTGTGTTATAGGAATGTCCCAGCGTTTTGTGGCAAGTGTAGGCTTTATGCACTGTTGGCCATGCTATTGCATCCTGGTTTGAATCACCTTGACGGTAGATCAATTGATGTAGCGTTGGTAGAAGGAGACTTGGAGGTTGTGCCGAGGTTGGGTTACATGAATCAGACTTCATTCCTCTTCTGGTTGGCTGTGCTTTTTCTCCGAAGATACTGGGCTGTTGGATCTATACCTGCCTTTGGATTTCTTCTCATTTCTTTCTCATTTCTTTCCAGGTCAGTACCCTTGTTATAGTCTTCATTAATGTTGCACACACTGTCTATTTTTTATGGACGGAACTGTGACTTGATTCTCAAATATGTTGTATCAAACACTATGGCCATCAGCTAGCTGGGGAGAGAAATGCATCTGTTTTAGGAGTCTGAAGACATGCATATGATAATGTTATTACAACCTTACTTTTTAAGCAATGAGTCAGAGCCCCAGAGGTTATAATATAATTGTTAGTCTGGCATTCATTGGTTGACTATATCTTTTAACACACTTAACACTTAGCAGTTAACTGTGCTTTCATATTAGTCAGTCGGTATTTAAGGATGTAAAACACCTGAATGTGTGTGCTGTTGAATGTGATAAACACAGGCCATCTGACAAGTTTAATTTCTCTTAATCCAAAAAATAAGCAGCTGGATGGGTTTTTCACAGATAAAAATGAATGAATTAGTGTTATGCAATCAACCCCACATATACATTTATTTACCACCCATCCCAGTTACATCAATTTAAATACTTGTATCTGTATTCTTTGCTTGATTTAGGATTGTTTTGGCTCCTTGTCATTTTGTAAAGGACATAATGTAATAGCTTGTGTGCTGGAAGCCTACTTTATACTATATATGTTGACAGTGATAGCTGTTTGGGCCCAACCCGAGAGAGATCCACATCTAAAATAATGATCTTGAGAGCTGTAGGCCTGGATGTTTAGTCTCAGTGAGACCGGCAGTCTCATTAACATCAACAGTTTTTTGGCATGGTTAGATAAGCATAATTCAAGGAAAGAAACTTGGGTAGGAGAGATTGAGACAAGTGAGTTCCTGGTGGGATAAAGAGACCTATTTTCCTCCCTGTTAAGGTCACGAAGATGAGAGCAAAAGGGAATTTGATACTGTCTACTATATCGGCTGGGTACCTGGGTTTTGCTTTTGTGGATACAGGATCAGTGCTTTAGTCATTAAGGTTGATGTAGAGAGCAGAAATAATGCCTACTGGCCCATAACGGTTTGCACTTTTTCAGCTTTATTTTGCTTTGTTTGCGTTCCTTAGCAGAACTAGAAAATTCCATCTGCAAGGCTTTGAGCAGCACTGAAACGGAAAAGCGATGCCAAGCAACTGGACTAACATGTGTGTCAACACATTTAATCATAACCATCCGTGTACTGTCCAGTCATATTTATTAATAAATGTAACAAAATACAAAATGACATTATTTGTATCATTAATTTTTTCATTTTGTGTTCCATAATTTCTTTCAACATCCTCTTTGATCCAGACCTTATGCACACACTTTCTCACTCTGTGTCCCTGTCTTCCTCGCAGAGCTGGATGTCTCTGATGGAAAACAACTAAAGGGGGAATAGCTGCAGGATGAAAACATGGCCGCATACCTTATGTCACCCCCAGGACCTGGCAGCTTCAAGAAATTCACCCCAGAGTCACTCCTTGACATCGAGAAGCGCATCCAAGTGGAAAAGAACAAGAAGCCACCCAAACCCCGATCGGACAGTAGTCACCGTGACACGTCGGAAGAAAATGAAGCCAAGCCCAACAGTGACCTGGAGGCTGGGAAGAGCCTGCCGTTCATCTACGGCGATATTCCTAAGGGAATGTCGGGCGTACCGCTGGAGGATTTGGATCCATACTATCAGAACCTGAACCTGAAAGTGAGTTCTCACACAGGCCACATGCACTACCCAGTTTCACCCAAAACACTTGAATGAAGGAGCATTTTGCTTAATGTAGTTAAGAGGTTTATAGATAATGACAGATTTTGACACATGTTTTATTCAGCTGTTGTGCTGAACCTTCAAGTGGGTTAATGTTTACCCTTTTTTCTGTTGTGAAATTGCTAACATTTTAAACTAACTGCCATACACATAGGTGATAGGAAATTAATTGCAATATCAAATTCAGTTTTCATATGAATTCATTCAAAATTGAAGTTATTGTGTTCAATACAGAGGAAGATAACCTTGAGAAATGCAAGAGCTTTTGATACTTCTAAGTCCATGCTTCAGGGGCTTACCTACAGTCACTGCATTATTAGATCATAGAAGATCTATCAGTGTTTTTAGTACACCTGTACAATTAAGGAAATGCAGTTAATGTAAAAGCAATTCTGTCCTCGGTCAGTGGCTATTCTCATACATGTTTCTGCAGGGTTCATTTATTATTTGTGTTAGTTCATGGTGAAGATGATGTGACCATTTAATTTAATATCTATGTTTATGTGCAATTAATACTTCAGCTCATTAAATTATGTTATGATAAAACACAAGGAATCACAAGTGCTCTGTCCAAAAGCAGACAGAATGCATACTGGCAGTGGAATAATTATTGTTATCACAATTGTATCATTTTTGATGCGCTGTTACTGTGATCAACATTCAATTCTGCAATGTTTCCACTGTTGTTCAAATTAATCAAATTAAAGTGGGTTCACTTAAGTACTGTATGTAGTATGCACACATATTTGGATTCTCATCCCTAGACAGGTACTGCATTAAATAATATTAACAGATATTTAGTAACTCCGCCTCTTGTATCAACATTTAAATATGGACACGTTTTTTACTTTTTTTGTAATTACACACAGTTTGCTACTCTTACTGTATTCCCTTAAGAAAATACATGGTCAAATATACGACATGTTAGAAATTAATAAGATGGTCTGAGCAGTATAAATCTGTCTTTTTCGCTGAACGTCATGACCTTAAAACTCAAGTAAAAGGCGATTGACAGATGGTATGAGTGAAGGAATCGCAACGATGGAAGCTCTGGTATGGTGACAGAAAGAAGCTTAACTGTATCTTTCCATAACTAGCACAGGTCTGAGTAGTAGAACATTTATCAATGTGATCAAAAACATATTTGTTGAGATATTTTGGTTATTGGTTGTGTCTTTCTAGCCAAACAGCTGCCGTGGTGCTAATGTAGCAGCCAGTTGGCCATGCTAACAAGTTGTGGATGTGCTCAGTACATGATTGGCTTGAGCGGTGGTATCAATGCTACTATCGTTTAAAATCATATTGTGAATTTTCCCCTCAGATATGCCACACACTCAAATTGTTTCTAAATAAGCTTTTAAATTGATGCATAATAGGTGTAGATAACACAAACCTGAATCTCCCTACTTTCTCTCCAAATTATGTTTTTGATAACTTTCTATGACGCCCATATCTATGAGTCATTATAAACATACTTAATGTTCTAAGATTTCAATAGCTTTTTATAATTATCGTTATAAACAGTCTTTATAATGCTTTATAATAACAATGCTTTCACATAATAAAGCTTTTTACAATGACATTTATGCATCATAATACTTTTTGGATTTAATGATCTTTTTTTGTACTAAAAGCAAACAAATTATAGCAAACTTTTAACCAGCTTGTAATGTATTTTATCAGTGAATACCTCATACATCTAATCTCTCTATGGCACACAATGACCTATTAGTGTAGAATATAATCCGGGGTAACGCATATGTATATGTATGCATAACAATTATGGGTAGTATAATACATTATACTCCTTGCAACATAAAAAAAGCCATGAAAATGATGAATGAATTGTTACACTTTATAAAGCATTTTCAATGTTTATCAGTGCTTAAAACTACAATTTATCTTAACTTATATACATTACATTTAATTTAGCTGACGCTTTTATCCAAAGCGACTTACAATGACCAATTACAGGGACATTCTCCCTGGAGTAACTAAGGGCTAAGTGCCTTACTCAAGGGCACACTAGTGGTGGTGTTCCTGGCGGGATTTGAACTCACTACCTTCCAATCTCCAGCCCACCTCACTATCCATTAGACCAATCACTATCCCTATATACTGTGCTATAAGCAGATTTTAACGCAATATAAGTATGCTTATAATGCAATATAGACACGGCTGTCACAAAAAGTACAACCATATCATTTTTAGAAGAGAACTAGAACAAAACATTTGAGTTTTCTTTCGCACTCTATCTTGTCTGTGCCCTTAATTTAGTGCTGCACTAGCTAAATAGGAATGTGAGGGCAGAAGATGGCAGGAGAGGACAGGAAGTGGAGAGAAAAGGGCAGGAGGGAATGCAGAGCCTTCCACTGTATAGACATTTGGAGTAGCCAGTCTTCTTAAGAGAATCTGCGGCCTGTACAGCAGCAAGAAGCCCCGTCAGCAGACCGGCGGTCTCAGCCAGCAGCACTCCCTCATAGGGCGGATGAAACTATCAAGTGGATTTGCCTTTTGTGATCTATTGATTCACGGCATTGTTCAGTGGTGGCCACAGGAAAGGGTTGCATTCTTCTCTTATTATCCTTCCCCACTTATTATTATTGCCAGTTCATTCTTCTTTACCTCCCCTACTTTCCTCTGTGGCATTTCATTTTGGCATTTGGAGGAAAGTTGTTGCGGAGATCTTTGTCATGGCCTCCACTCGTATGCCTCCTGTGGCTCCCATATGTGTGATGGGATTATTTATAACAAAACATGAATATCTGTGATGTTATGTTTCTGTAAAGAGCATAACAGATATACACAGAACATATTAGGCCCTACAAAAACTTGTAGGGCGGAAAACTCCTCCGGAAGAGTAAAGACCTCAACGTTTTTCGACACTCAAGTACAGTATAATACTGTACTGTGCATTTGTTTCTTATAGTTTGTGTAAGAAACAATGCAATGAATGCTGTACTGATATGGTCTTTGCTTTAAATATATAATTAGATGCGTCAACAGGAGCGCTGGTATTGTATTCTCCTTGTAAGTCTGTGTGTGTCATCATGGCCAAATGTGCTCCTGGAGACACCTTCTGTACTGGGAAGTACCTCAGATGCCATTTTAAATACTTTGCCAGGGGCTTATATTTCTGTTCGTGGACAGATTTAGTTACCATGCTAGCGTCACAACCGTGCAACAAGCAGTTACCTAACTCAGCGGTGTTTGGGATACAAAAATGATGGTCTATTTTGAAGCAAAGTCAAGATGGTCTCTAGTTTCACAGTAAAGTCAGTCAAATAAATACAAATCTTGAAAAATAAACATGGGAAATGAAGTCCTTATTCAGCTTTTTCCCAAGTTGTTATTGGCAACGGATGTGAAATATGATACCACCTACATTATCAGAATGACAGGGTTACTTTTCAAAACAAGAAATGGTTCAACTACAAAATGAATGTTCTTTCCAAATATGTTTTGGTCAGATTTGTGTACCATTAGAACGATGAATGGAGACTCAAGGTTGATGTGTAGGATGAGATACATTAGTATATAAGTGTGTTTTATTAGAATGTCTTCAATTCCCTGATAAACACAAACATTTTGTTAATCTTAAATATAAAAATGAATAATAATATCAACGACCTGAGAAAGTAGTTATCATATAAACACAATCACAGTTACAGCCTTTCCTTTTCTGGCTTCTAAACAGCTACACTAGTGCAGTCATTGCAATGGTTCCTTGCTAATTTGCTCACTTTAAGGTCATTTCAAAAGAGTAGGATGTGACAGTAGACTAGCGAGTTAGTTTATCAAACAAGGCTCCCGACATATGTGTATTTATTAATAAAGCTTATCTTTATTCTGCTTTAGATCTGCTAACCTCATCACACCCATCTATGTGTTGTGTCAGCAGGAGTAACAGGTTAAGACCTCTTCTTCCCTCTCCCTCTTACTATTATTCATATCAATCATTTCCTAATCCACTAATGTATTTGTCCTTTATCATACTTGAGGAAATGCCTCTTAAGTATATTCATGGTTAGCGTCCAATCTCCCTCTGCTGTTTCTGTCCTCACCTTTCCGGGCTGCTCGTCTCCTCTACTCGACGGACAGTCATCCTATCGCTCGCCATTGCTCTGTATGTCAATGAGTGTGTCAGCTGCAGGAAACCTGATCACAGCACTCATGCATCAAAGAGAGGAAGAGGGGGAAGTGGTGAGGAGGAGAAATGCAGCGTTGCAGTTCTTGTTTTCCCCTGTGATGGGGAGAGGACTGCCTGGGTTTTTCAAATGTCTGATGTGATTAGGCAATGTTAAAGCTGCTGTGGTCTGGCAAGAGGGATGAATGGAGGGCATAGTGTTTTAGCGTGGACTGAAGCACACATATGTGCTTATGTTTAGAGGGGCGGGTTATGATATACCTGGAAGTACAGTTAATATCATGATTCAGCTGGAATTGGTGATGGAACCGTTTGGAGAACAGGTTTTGTTAATGCGGAGGCTTTATTCTCCTCCTTTTGGTGAGCGTTTTATAACAGGAGTGTGCAGCAGACCAGTCATTGCTGCTCAGACTTCTGCAGGGCAGCAGCTACTAGCGAGTGCACAAAGGGAGCTGACGGCTATAGCAGCAGCAGCCTCTGAATCTCAGCATGTAGCACTGTACACACCATTTCATTATGCTGCTGTCCCACCATCTCTGTATGTGTCTCTGTCCATTACTCTCTCCCATCCGCTGCCTTCTTCTCTGGCGTGTCTTTTTTTTCAGGGTGTAGTAAATTAGAAGGAGGGCCAGGCTTTAGTGCTTTGTCTGAGTCCTCAGTCTCTGATGACACAGCATCCTCCTGTACTGAGCTGAGTGAGGAAGGGATGGGGGTTGGGGTGGTGGGGGAAATGTGCTTCCACTGCTAGCTAGGTTTCATATAGAGAAGAAGGGTGGGGTTAGTAGGGGAAACTGGGATTTGCAGCACAGCTTACAGGTAAAGAAGTGGGATGACGCATTTTTTTGATGTGGTATAATATGCTGGGAAATGAGTTTGCAGTCAAACATTGTTTGGGACATGACTGGCTGAGTCCTCAATGCGGTGAGCTCTATCAGACACATGAATTATGTTCTAGAACGCTAATACATGTCTCTTATGAGATCAGCGTTATTTTGTCGCAAAGCATCAACGTTTTATGGTGAACAACGTGAAAGCTGACATACTGTTGATATTTTGACTTCTTTGAAAATGGAATCAGAATGCACTTAGTCAATATGAGGTGCTTGATCCAGAATGGGCTTAAATCCAGCTAATAGTGTATGTGTGTCATGTTTTCTCCTTCCGGCCTGCAAAGAGGCTTGTGAATACAGCTATGTTCTTGAAAAGGTCTTATGAGTTCTGATTTACAGTATGTCTTGGTTTATGAAGGTCATTTAGGGCTCCAACTAACCATTTTTCAATTATTTTTGTAAATAGATAATACATTGTTTAGTCTATTAAATATCATCATGATGAATACAGTTCCATGAACGATAGATATTATTTGACATTTAAAAAAAACGTAAGCTGCCTGTTTTCACGTTGTATAATGGATAATTATACCCTAACCCTTTTTCTTATTATCATTTAAGGGCTTAGTTTATTGCCATCTTCTTTAAGGTCTACAATCCAAATCTGCTGTCAGTTTTGTGAAGAAATAGGCCAGCGTGTGTCAGGCTGGGGTCTCCCCCCCCCCACACACACACACACACACACACACACACACACACACACACACACACACACACACACACACACACACACACACACACACACACACACACACACACACACACACACACACACACACACACACACACACACCACACACACACACACACACACACTCACACACACACACACACACACACACACACACACACACACACACACACACACACACACACACACACACACACACACGTTTAAGGCTCTATTGTTTCCCTGCTTAGATCTCTCTCTCTCTGTCCCCTCCTCGTCTCATTCTCAGTTTCTCTCTCTTCTGCATGCCTACCCAGTCCTCCTCCTCCCTCCGTCTACCCATCCATCTCAGGTTTGGCTCTCTGCCCCTCTGCAGCTCTCTGGCTTTCTGTTCTGCATCACTCCCCCTCCCCCCCCCCATCTCTCTCTCTCTCTCTCTCTCTCTCTCTCTCTCTCTCTCTCTCTCTCTCTCTCTCTCTCTAGCTCTCTCTGCTGCACACACACACACACACACACACACACACACACACACACACACACACACCACACACACACACACACACACACACACACACACACACACACACACACACACACACACACACACACACACACACACTGTCCTTGCAGCTGCATTCTGCCTCCCGATTCTTGCACATGTGCCTTTTTCTTTAACGCTCTGTGGAGAATTAGCAACATTTCACCAGCTTTGCAGCAAATAAAGTGAAGCTTGCTCTGCTGAGTTGTGTATTTATATTTTATATTCTACATTCTATGAGTAGGCTACATCATAACGTAGGCAGTTTGCTTAAGTAGTTATGTGTGTTTCTGTGTGTGTGTGTATGTGAGACTGTAGAGAGTATTATGTTACAAAGTGTAATCCATTGTGCCTGTCCTCTTTCATACTTTATTTATCCATGTGCATAGATAGAACCCCTCCTCAGTTTCTTAATATTACCAGTTCACTGCATGGTTGGATGTGTGTCCAAATCTTCTATCCAGTGACAATGAATTCAGTGTCACTAAAACACTCTGTTTACCCACTTTACAGAGTTAATCCAGGAAAAACTTTGATTAATCAACGGATCACTGTTAAGAATATAAACGATGAAGAAAATATCTATCATGTGTTCATTGAGTTTATGGTTGTAATAGTGCATTAAAAATAGCCCATCACAATGCAGCCTTTGTAAAGAAAAATAATAGGTTTAGTATTTGATAACCATCAATGATTGATCAGTTCTTGAATAATGTGGCACAATCAATTAAGGAAATGGCCTTACATTTGCACCCCTTGTTGTAATCGTGCCAGGTTGCCAAGTTTGCGTCAACAGCAGATTTTTCTGTCTGCAAATTGACACACTACTTGAGTAGCTAAAGAAAGCCTTATTATAGTTGAATTCCATATTTATTATGAAATTGTATTTACCATATAGTGTAGAGGATGAATTACGTTGAAGCTTGGACTTTCTAAGGACAAAATATGTGTTTTCTAAAACATCATGTGTAAAAAATGTTTTTGCCTTCGTAACTGAAGTTTTCAATGACGTTTTAAAAATCCATAGGCTTCACATTGATTAACATATTGAACATAGTTATGCATGCGGGGGCATCTGTTAAGTGCTAATGAGATACCGCTCATTTTACAACCTCCCCTTTCCACCACATACTGTATTTGCTTGTTCAGCAAAACACTTGACCTCTAAAAGAGAAATGTACCCTCTGAACATGACTGTAGGTCTTGTGTGTGTTCCTGTTTGTGATGTGTCGGTTTAGTATACCTCATGTCTCCATGTGACGGGAATACAAGTGAGAGAATTTTTGAAGTAGTGCAGATGCTTATTGGCATAAAAGAACTGAAGAGGGGAAGGGAGGGAGAGAGAGAGGAGTCTTCTGATGCAGAGAATACATTTTGTCTTTCCCCAGACTGCAGACGCTATTTTTAATTTAATTAGATTTCAGGACACCACTTCTCTCAGGATACTTCCAGTCGCCTTCCCATTTCTTAAGTGTTTCCCGTGGTGTGAACCATAAACTTGTTGCAGATGTATTTTGATGTATTTTGTTCCTGGTGCCATATGCATATTAAAGACCAAAGAACCATTTATCATATACTATATGTATGCTCTCCAGCCAGTGGGTTCTCCTCCAACTACCATCATCATATCATTGTGAATGCAGTTGTTATTATTATACCTCAACGTTAAGGGCTAGTACAGTAGAGTTTGCCCTTTATTATTTGCTGAGGCTGCGTGCATGTTATCCGATGGACAACATGTCCGCAACTTGTTTTTCTGTAAATTGAATTGTAGTTTTTAAAATAGGTTAACACAGTTTACAGAGGCTGTTTACTTCATTTACATATATATATATATATATACATATATATATATATATGTATATACATATATATATACATATATATATATATATATACATATATATATATATATGTATATACATATATATATACATATATATATATATTTTGAAACAAGGATTGTTTATCACCTAAAGATGTGAGATGTAAGAATCTTTGTTTTTCTTATTTAGGCCCCTAACTGTTTTAGAGTGCAAGTCACATATACACTGCTATTGCTATGATAACATTACTTGCAAAATGATCAGAAGCTAGCGTGTGTTGCTAACACTGTCGAACATCGAGCATGTGCAGTTACATTATGCTGCTTTAATGTTGAAACGGAGGGAGTTAAAATTGAAATCAGTGTCTGATATTATTTCATTTCTTCATCGTTCTACAATACTGGTTACATACAGGACAAGCTTGTCTTTATGTAACCTGTAAATAATGTCAGTGGTTTCATAAATACACATGAGGGGATGTGGTAAAGGAGGAAAAGAAACTCGGACAGTATAGGCATTTATTACTTATCCAAACCACACATTTGTCAAGTATCCCAGTACTGTATTTGTTTATAAATAATGCTCTTACTTCTCCCTCAGACCCCACATTTTCTTTGTCCAAATATCTGCACAAACAACCAGACAATGCAGCCTCACCCAAGAGCACAGCCCCACTCGGCCCAGTGCTGTTTATGGGTGGGGAGTGGTTGCTGAGAGCCTCGAGTCAGCAGATCTGCTGCTGATCGATGACAGCATTTGCGGTCCTCTTCCAGTAAGAGCTTTAAACTTGGGGCGAAGAGAGTCATTTGGCCACAAAGAAGGGAGAACTTCCCATGCGTCTGTCTGCTGCTTGCGGAGCTAATGTCATGGTGGAAAGATATTCAGGACAGAGACTGATGCCACCTGGACAAAGGTTCTCTTATATACATTTGGAAATTCCCAAAAATTATGAAGTGCTGGAAATTCATACCCAACGTTTTGAAAAAGAGACTTGGATATGATGTGCCTTTGAATTGAAGGGGTCTTTTTATGGAATAACATTTTAAAATTAGGGATAGATATAATGTCAAAATATTGTTAATAGCTGTGGAAAAAGCTTTCAATAGAAAATGGTGTAAGATGGAAACTACTACTCAGGACAAATGGAAAGAGATCGTAGAGGAAATCCATATAAAGAAAAAACTGACACATTGACTGAGACTGCAAGAATCACAGTTTGAAGAAAAATGGGAGGAATTGTCAATATTCAGGAACCAAAGAGGCAACAAGGATTACCGATTACAACTGACTTAGTATGAGGGACTGTTATGAAAGCTATACTGCTGGCTCTCGGGTGACTGGGCACAGAAGGAGTGGTGTCAGCAGAGTAAAGCACAGCCCTGTGTCCTTGTCCCACTGACTATGTGCCCGTTTCTATACCTTTTATCTTTTTTAACTGTTATTCTGATGTGTGTTTTGTACGATAGAAGGCCGTTACAATCTGAAGTACTATGCTCACTGTTTTCTCAATGTATAGATTCCAAAATGGGTTAAGCGACAACACAGTGAGCACTCTCCTCAAAATGCTATGTTCTGATGATATACAGTATTACCTGCACTGTGAGAATCAGTTAGAGCGCCCCGTGACTCAGAGGTGAGCTCAGGACTCACACCAGCTGCTCTGTCAAGCTACATTCATCTCTTCCTAAAATAAGATGCAAAGACTAGCGGATCCTGTGTCCTGAATAGTACGAGCCATATAATCAATGATAGCCTAAATGTACTAACTTTCTTTGTCCTTGTCTTTTTCTCCCTCTCTCCACAGACATTTATAGTCTTCAACAGTGGGAAAACACTCTTCCGCTTCAGTGCCACGTCCTCCATGTACATCCTAACCCCTTTCAATCTACTTAGGCGAATAGCTATTAAGATTTTGATACACTCATATCCTTTCAAGTGATTAATTTCTATGTTTTTCTGTGAATGAAAATAGATGTTTCAGTGTTTTAAACATGTGTCTTGATTATAATTCTTCGGTAAAGAGTAACATCTAAATCTCTCTTCCCCCTGCACCTCCCTCTTTCTTAAGATTGTAGTAGGTGGTGTATTAACATGTATGGGGTGTAATGGGTAGCATTGTTCAATGTTTCCTTAACTTCTGTCCTCTCACGTTATTCAGCATGATCATCATGTGTACGATTTTGACCAACTGTATATTCATGACATTTAGTGACCCACCGGAGTGGTCCAAACAAGTAGAGTGAGTACACCTCCATACTTTTCCTCAGCAATCATATCCTCATTTAATGTGTCTGTCGCCGTTTTACTCTCTTCTCTCTTTGTTCTCAAGGTATACCTTCACAGGTATCTATACGTTTGAGTCACTCACAAAAATGGTCGCCCGAGGATTCGCTATAGATGGGTTCACCTTTCTCCGAGACCCATGGAACTGGCTGGATTTCATGGTCATCTCAATGGCGTAAGTATTTTTCCTCGTAAATATTAACAATAACGCATTCAATTATTAAATACATTTGGATTTTCAACATGACTGATGAAATAATAACATTTTTGCATTTTACAGATAGAAGAAAATCGTGGGACAGATTTATTTAGAAGTTTAAGTTACAAGATAACAGCAGCTAAATATCAAAAGCAATAAAACTTTCTATCTAGCTAATCAATCACCAGTTTAACTATGTAACATTGTTTTTGCTGACTCCCTGTTGTGTCTTATAAGACATTGAAACAAGTCAAATGTCTCCATAAGTTTGTGGGTTTCATTATGTATGTCTAACAAACATTTCATCTTTTAACAACAAACTGCAGGTATGGCAGTCTGTTGGAGTGGTTTTCAAAATAATGAAATTGGTAGTTGTTGTTTTATAATTAAACATGGACAAAGACCGTATTCCAAATCAAAAAACTGCTGTGGGCAACTGTGGAGGAACAAGAAAGAATTGGTGTGAACACATTTTATTCAACACATAGCCATTACTGCAAGAAGTCCACGATGTGATGTGTCTAAGCTTTCAACTCAACAGCACAGGGCGAGCAGCATTTTGTTAGCTTTAGGAAACCTTTATAAATGTTATATGTATTACAGTTCGCACAACTCAATTGCTCAATATTGTTATTAATAAAATCATCAGCTCCAAATATTGTAAAGATATAGATTAGCCACGAGTTGCAAAGCTATAGTGACCCAAATTGTACTCTAAATGAGTCTTTGGGTCTTACAAAATGTATCATATTCATTATTTAAAGTGATGTTAGGTTCACTGGACATTGAGTGTTACATCTTTTTTTTTTTCATGATTTCTGCTGGTATATAAGTTGACATCTGCTAAATAATTCAAAACCAATTCTAAAGACAGTCGCCCACAGCACCTCCAGTCCACATCAGTCCGTCACACCACATTGCTATATAACAATATTATGTAACCATATATCATTTCTTTCCTCAGTTTGGGATAGCTGCTGATTAATTGTATCTGATCCACCTTGCAGGTATATAACAGAGTTTGTAAACCTAGGCAATGTGTCAGCTCTGCGTACGTTCAGGGTTCTGAGGGCTTTGAAAACAATTTCAGTTATCCCAGGTAAGACAGTCCAGATGTTTGTGTTTGCGGGGGGGGCGAGTCACGGGGTTGATGTTAGGTGTGGTTTTGTTCCAGTCCCTCTCCTCTTCCTCCTTCGTTCTCTTCCCTCTGGTCGGACAGGCGTTCTCTCTCTCACCGTGGTGTCCCCTCCTGGTCCTCGATGGTGGTGCTGGTGTCGTGCTCTTGCGCGTACATGCGTGTGTGTGTGTGTGTGTGTGTTGTTATCGTGTGTGTTGTGTGTCATGGGGTTCTGTTCTGTGTGTCATCCTACCTTGTTACAGATATATAACAGAGTTTGTGGACCTTGGGAATGTCTCGGCGCTGAGAACGTTCAGGGTTCTCCGAGCATTGAAAACAATTTCTGTCATTCCAGGTGAGACTCCCATTTAAACACTAAGGCTGAGCTTACATATCTCTTACCCGTCTTTATTTCTTTTATTTTGATTTTTTTCTTTAAAAAAAGAAGAAGGATGTTTTAGAATTTCTTCATTTCTTTTGTTTTACTTTTTTTTAATGAAAATCAAAAATGGTAGCAATACATTTTTGATAGGCTTAGCAGTCTACTGGCAGTCTTCTGGGCTTGCATGCCCCATATGGACAGCTGAGCTAATGTGCAGCACATCATGCTAGCAACAGTTAAATATGGGCAATTATACCCCAAGGGAAATAGAAAACATTGTCCAAAACCATGTGATAGTATAGAGTAAGAGGTAAACAAATATTGTTTAGAAGCAGTTGACTTTCAAGATGTTATAATGAGGCCTTATATAAACAATATAATACAAATAAATGTCTATTTAAATCTGTTACCTCTTTGCACATCTGGTTTGTGTTCAGTTTTATTTCATACATCGATCCAAATTCCTATAATCTATGACAGTACCTTTTTGTTCCTAAAGACTATTTGATTCCCTAAGACTGCCAAGCCTAATTTGATAACACATCAACGCTGCATGAAGCTTTGAGACACATGCTTTTACAAGTTTGGCTTTAAGGGGCTTTTCTTTTGGATTTTGTTATCTTTTAGTTGTACGAGTTATTTAATTCAGGTTTTAGATTATTTTTGAAGATCTTTGTCCATCCTGGGAGTGAAAGGGAAACATAAATAATAAATAAAGATCACAAATAAGCAAAAATGCAGTCGGTATCAATACTAGTGTCTTCCCTAGGGAACACACAGTACCTCACATTCATTTGTTTTGTATATGATATCAATTACACTATGAAGTTACTGTACTTTAGCAGATATACACATATGCACATACTGCACACACACACATTTGAATACTTTATTTGGTTCCACAAATTATATTACATAAGACAGGGAATCAAATATATATCACACACACACACACACACACACACACACACACACACACACACACACACACACCCACCCACACACACACCCACCCACACACACACACACACACACACACACACACACACACACACACACACACACACACACACACACACACACACACACACACACACACACACACTCACACACACACACACACACACACACACACACACACACACACACACACACACACACACACACACACACACACACACACACACACACACAGTACTGTACAATAAGCTCAGCCTCCAGCATATAGCGCTCAGCTGGCTCTGGGCTAAAGCAGCCTGGGGGCTCGCCCGTGCTGCAGGAGCGGAGAAAGAGGTTCTTGGGATGGGAACGGTTCTTCAGTTAAGGCAAGGTCACCATCACGGTATACAGACAGGTGATGCTGACACCAATTCCTTCAGCCTTGGCGTTTAAATGACCTGCATGCCACCTCTCATTGCCCCCACCCCCCTGAACACCCAACTCTTCCTCGCCTGTCCTTTCTTTCTCCTCTTCACTTCCTGCTTCCTTGACTTAGCCTGGTTCTGTGGGCTGTGTGCAGTTTGTCGTCCTGCTGCGTTCAGTTGATTTGTTGAATGCAGTATTATACAAAACTGCAGCTTGTCAGGAATGTTTCCATTGACACAAAGAGTGAAGGGAGATAGTAATCCATTGAAACAATTTCTCTTCTCCAGATGGATACTAAATCCAGTTCTGGTGCTGCCTGTTCTTCCTCAGTGGGAAATCCTTCAGATAGCTTTTCTAAATAATTATGTATTCTCTTACATGGGCTGTTTACTGTAAAAGTGGGAAAAACATTGTGTCTCTCTGATGGAAACACCCCGGAAAGCTGCAGTCTTTGTTGTGATGTTATGTGTTTAATGAAAACAACTGAATGTGATCTTTAGATCTGTGGTTCAACTTGGATGCTCTATCTTACTCAAATCACTGTGCTGTTATTATATACTAAATAGTCATGTCTTTGATTTTATTGAATGTTTCTAGAAGTATTTAGTTTTGATAGCCATATAATCTGACAATCCAAAGTTTACATTTGAAAGAGACAGCAGCAGAACTAATATACAGTGATATGCACTACTTCTCAGTGATAACAGGATACCAGTTAGATTTGGATAACCTTTTGTAGCATTTTTCTAACACAGAATATATGCACAGTATTTTTCCCTCATGCTACTTATTTATGTTACACTTCAGTTATGGTGCGAGCGTCTTTATCGTCCAAATCTATTAGGTCCTAATTCTATATTAGATGATAATCGTAGAACTTCAATAGTTTGACAGTGGCCTGCCAACAATAGCAAACAAAACCACTGTCAACAGCTACAAAATAAAAATAAACCTATAGGCTCAACATACTGCATCCAAACCCACTAATTGTGGTTACTTCAACATTAAAAATGTTAAAAAGATATATATTTTTCATGTTAAAGTCAAAAAGAGCGTATTTCTGCCAATTCTGATGACTTTGACCTACTGTTCATGTGCAGTCTCTGTATGCTTAAAACAAATGTCAAGTAAATAACCACACACCACACAATGGCTAATTAATTAATAAGAAAGAGCAGCCTGAACTACAGATTATCATATAAACTGAAATATCAGGAAGAAGAACAACAACAAGCATTGTTGTTAAAAACACTGGTTTTATACTCCAATATAAAGGAATGCACATGACACACTGAGTCCATCTCTGTGTTGAGGCTTTACAGTGTGGGTGTAGGTGCTTTAAAAATAATTCCAATGCCTGCCAAGTTTAGATTTATGTAAGAGGCTGCCCAGCACAGGGTTAAATACAGGATTAAATATATACTTTACTTAACTTATACTTATAAAAACATGCTCAGTTTGTGCACTTGTGCAGAGCCAAATATTGCAATTCTTTTTATATGTGTCTATTTGTGTGTATGTGCGTGTGTTTGCTTATGTGTGTGTGTGTGTGTGTGTGTGTGTGTGTGTGTGTGTGTGTGTGTGTGTGTGTGTGAGAGTTTGTCTGTTCTCCTGTTTGTGCACTTTGTGTGTGTGTGTGTGCGTGCGTGTGTGTGTGTGTGTGTGTGTGTGTGTGTGTGTGTGTGTGTGTGCGTTTGTGTGTTCACTGTATATTAATTGACAGGCCTGAAGACCATTGTGGGTGCTCTGATCCAGTCTGTGAAGAAGCTGTCGGATGTGATGATCCTGACCGTCTTCTGTCTCAGCGTCTTTGCTCTGATTGGACTGCAGCTCTTTATGGGGAACCTGCGGCAGAAGTGTGTGATCTGGCCAATCAACATGACTGAGCGCTACCTGGCAAATGGGAGCAGGGGCTTTGACTGGGACGAGTACATCATGAATGACAGTGAGTGATTATCATGATGCTTAATTGGACTAGTTGCAAATGATAACATACATCGGACTAAACAGAGTGTGTGCGTCCTGGTGATTATTTTCTCATTAAACCCTTTTAAATTTAATTGACAGATTTTTTGTAACTTGGTGATACAAAAAACAACAGATGATGACACTTTATCGGCTTTATCGGCTAATACAAATGACTGTCTTCTTTTTGTTTTCTTACAGGAAATTTCTACTTCCTTCCTAATCAGCTTGATGCTCTATTGTGTGGAAATAGTTCTGACTCAGGGTAAGTCAGTGCTTCACTCACTTAAATCATACTTTAACTTTTATTTAATGTTTTCAGCAGGTGTTTCCAATCGTTCTGTTGTCGGACAAATCATCAATGATGTAACCCACGCGGCCTGATGGATCCGTAGGCCGCATTGGTCAATGCAAACTTAGTACATAAGAAAGAATAGCATTTTGTTGATACTGATGCAAAAAAAGCTAGAAATCAAATACTTTCACAGTTCACAAAAAATAATATGAGTACAATCACACTCATACACATACTATTTAGACAGTCTAAGCTGACATGTATCTATGATTCATGAGGAGGACTTGCTTGGATCGTGAAATATGAAGGTAAATCATATCACTATCATACTCCTAACAGTGTACATGTAAACATGCATACACAATCAAACAACAACAAAACTATCTTATCAGTAGTATGTTTTAGGCCCATTTTAATTGTCCTATTCTGTTGTATCTCAGACTGCCAGTGGTGCCTGTATCGGTAATGCCAACTGTGTTGATACTGAAGTGGCCTTTGTTAAAGTATGGAACTTTTACATATAAATGAACCTCTTTTACATTCAAGCCCTTGCCAAACAAGTTCACCTAATGCTCATTAAGCCTAAAGCAATACAAGTAAGAAAAGCAATCAACAAAGGGTACAAACACCTCAGAGAGTCAGGAAATGCTCAGATTGCACCCCAGCATTTAGATACGTTTTTTTCCCCGTTCTTTTTCCTTTCAGACGATGTCCAGAAGGCTTTGTGTGTATGAAAGCTGGAAGGAACCCCAACTATGGTTACACCAGCTTTGACAGCTTTGGATGGGCTTTCCTCACCCTCTTTCGCCTCATGACCCAAGACTTCTGGGAAAATCTCTACATGCTGGTAAAGCAACTCTCTTCTTCTTGGTTTCAAATTGACACATATTTGTCTAGAGTAAGCAAAAAGCAGGACTTCGGATTTTGTCACAGTGGCCCATGGATGAAGTCTCTGACCGTTCCTGCACCTGTTTTAAAGATCTCTGTTTATAAGCCTACTCATAGCCAGAGATGTTAAACAACCCCTTAGTAGTACTAATGATTGTGTCCTCATTTTATCATAAAAATACATTTATAAAAATCATTGTTCTAACCACTGGAATAATCAGCCACCGGTGCAGCAGTTCTCCTCCATCAATTCATTTACAACAAAAACTGTGTCTAATGCAGGGAGAAAATAATTGTGTTATTTGCATTTTTTAAGAAGCAATGAACTAAAGTGAATTCATTGTTTGTTGAAATGATCTTTAGGAGAGTCATGCTCTCTGCCACGTTGAGTCCACTGAACCAGTATTACAACACGGTCATCTCTGCCTTTTGTTAATCCTTTCTCTTCTGTTTGTATGTATGTACAAAATATACAATAGAGCTTTCTTTGATGTTAAACTGCACTACCATGACACTGCACTAGCATTTCTTTTCTCCTCCTCCAGATCTGCACCAGCACAGCCGTAACAGATTTGCTTCATTTGGCAAATAGGCCAGTCGATGTGTGTGTGTATTTAAAACTGGCAAATCCTGCACTCTAAGGCTTCTTTCTGTCTGGAGATTTTCCTGGAAAAAGTCACGAACCGGATATAGAAGCACCAGCAATGCTGACACAACATTTAGGACAATTTGTAAAGTTTCCTCTATAATCACTCTAATTCTCAGATTTGTTCTTATTGCTTGGTATCTGTGTTTCTGTCAGACTCTGCGAGCTGCAGGAAAGACCTACATGATCTTCTTTGTGCTGGTCATCTTTGTGGGCTCCTTCTATCTGGTGAATCTCATCTTGGCTGTGGTGGCCATGGCTTATGAGGAGCAGAACCAAGCTACTATGGAGGAGGCGGAGCAGAAAGAGGCTGAATTCAAGGCCATGCTGGAACAGCTCAAGAGGCAGCAAGAGGAAACACAGGTTGGTCTGCTTCTCTCTCACACTCACACATACAATTTATTTCTGTTTTTTGTTGTTCATGGTTATCACATGTCTTTTCTTTTTCTCAGGCCGCTGCCATGGCGACATCTGCAGGAACAGTTTCAGAAGCTGCGTTAGAGGATGAAGGAGGAGGGCACTTGTCCCGCAGCTCCTCTGAGGTTTCCAAGCTCAGCTCCAAGAGTGCAAAAGAACGTCGCAATCGCAAGAAGAAATGGCGTCAGAAAGAGCAGGATAAAGAGAAAGGAGACAGCGAGAAGGTTGTTAAGTCTGAGTCAGACGATGGAAGCAAGAAAAGCACCATTCGTTTCCCTGGCCGGCTCGGGAGGAAGACATCCATTATGAACCAGGTAAGTTAGTGAGAAGAACTATATAGTAAATACAGGGTGCTTTTTAACTTAGCTGTTACAGGAATTCATTGGTCTTTCTAGTCTTTCAACCATACCTTCCCCATGTGACACATTTGAGGTAGATCAGCCTTAATTTAGGCCCAGAAGGCAAGTCAGCAACATCCTCCCCACAGATCTCCTGTCTTGACCCAAGACATCTTGAGGCTCTTTCTGCTGCTTCAGGGTTGAAGCTGATCGCTATTCATTGCCTCCCTCTCTTGATGATAAGTGTGTCGTAATCCATCTTCAAAAGGAAGACCTTGCTCTCTGGCCACTTTACATGCAGTTGCTGACCATTTACTCATACTTTACGAGTTCTCTGAGAGGTCCTATCAAAGGCCTCATGGAATCACTTTGCCCAAGGGATCACCTGCTCAAGCAAGATGATTTTTTTGATCAATTAGACCAGAGAAAAAATATGGTGTCATAGTGATCACAATGTGCGGGAACATCAGCTGCCTCTCCAGGAGGGTTAGGTATCCTTAAGTTCAATACCTAACCCCAAATCGAGGTCTATAAACAGCTTCCAGTTGAGGAATCCTTCTTGGCAGATGTTGCTGTTTCTCAGCTTTGATGATGGCTTTGGCAATAACCTCAGAACCCATCGTGGTCATGATGCCAGTGGTGTCATCCTTCTGCCAGGGAGCAGCAGCTTTAGATGTGTTCCCGGCTTCACCTTTCTATTCACAGTGGACATACTGGTGACTCTGCTTTGCTCCTTGTGTGGATGTTTCATTGATTATACATTTCCTGGACAATGAACTTGATCCGTTGGAGGTCAACCTTTCATAGCCCAGACCGGGTCAGCTTTCTATCCAGCATTTTTCCATCTTGACAACACCACATGATTCAAACTGGACTTGGAGAAGCTTCTCTGTTGTTGACGCTGGAGGTTGGGACAGATCAATGCCGGGCTCTACTTTGGGTAGCCACTTTTACCAGCCTTTACTCTGCTTGCTGGACCACCTTCTCCCCTAGCCACCGTCTGCCAGTCAATGTACGCTTTTTGCCACCCTTTGGTCTTTGGACTCGCTCTACTCCTGTGGTCCTTGAGATATTTGAGTGGTAACTTCAGTAGTTTGTTTGGATACTCTGACCGTGTGCTCTGCTGGACAACTTATTGAATAAAACCATATTTAACATATTCAAGCAGCGTTTTCTTTATTATCTTGATTGAAATTATGACCTTACGTCATAGGTGTGTAGATACTTTACGTTTACAATACAAGAATGATTGGAAAGCCTTAAAGTAGAGCTGAAATACTGCCCTCTATTTTTTCAGAGCAGATTGCAGGAAAGTACACATTCCACCTTTTTAATGGAGGAAAAAGCAATCTCAATGTATTGTCTTATAGATAATGTATATGGTCCGATAATGTATATGGTTATGTTCTAGAAGATAGTGTCCCATAACTATAAAATGTCTGGATTCTGTTTGTTTTTTTATTCTTCTTTATTTTTAATGTAAAGATGCAGTCTGATTGGACATGATTATGACAGACGTTTTTTATTCTTCTTTATCATTGTTTTGTAAAAAATGTATGTTGCGTATAAAAAGCTCCTGTGATACCCTTTTTATTCATATGTAACACTAAAGCCAATAATCTGTTTGTGGTGCCTTTATCCTTAATTTCATATATTTTCTCTTTGTTCTATGGTTCATTCTGTGCCCCACTTGCCCTCTTCACCTTGTCTGCCCGTTTTATTCACACATTGACCGACTCCTGCTGTTAACTCTTCCGTTCTCCCCCTCTCTGAATCTGTTTCTCCCTCTTCAGTCACTACTGAGCATTCCGGGCTCTCCCTTCATGTCACGCCACAACAGCCGAAGCAGCATCTTCAGCTTCAAAGGCCGTTCCAAGGACATGGGCTCAGAGAACGAGTTTGCAGACGACGAGCACAGTACGGTAGAGGAGAGCGAAGAACGCAGAGGCTCCCTGTTCATCCCTTACCGCCGCAACAGCTACAGTGGCTACAGCCAAGGCTCCTCCCGCATCCACCCGCTGGCACCCCATTCTGGAGGGAAGAGGAACAGCACAGTGGACTGCAATGGCGTGGTGTCTCTCATCGGCCCTGGGCCCGGCAGACGGCTTCTGCCTGAGGTGAAAATAGATAAGGCAGCCACTGATGACAGTGTAAGGACGTCCATGGGACACCTATACAGTTTAGGCATGATGGTGGTGGCCCCGGTCTCTGCAGCTTCACAACCTCTCCCCCCTTGGCTCTTGATCCTCTTTTTCCTAAATTCAGTACATCCATTTTTACTCCCTTGAATATTTAAATTCTCTATTATTTCATCTTTAATTCTAATTTCCCTTTTCTACTGCTACTTTATTTAACAGTTCTTAAAGGCACTAACCAACAATATCTACAAACTCCCTGCCTTACCAGCATCATGATGATAAATATCTAACAATAATGCACTTTAATATCAGCCCTCTTTAGTTCTCCTAACTTTTCTGTCTGCATCTTATGTATACAGTCATTGTCATTCATAAAAAAAACGATCAAAACATCTTACAAGATCAAAAACACTGCCTGCTTCTACTTTTTTTATTCGATGGGGCTTTACACATCCAGACCTACACTGTTTTTTCTCGCTGCTTTTATATACCCCTCTATTTCTTTCTGTCTTTTTCTTTCACATTTACCTTCTGCTCCTGAGCCACGATGTTGCAAGAAGAAATCGGACACGATAACAATATTCTTCCTCATTCTAGCTAGCATGAGATAACCCTCTTTTAAATTTAACCAATTTACCTGCTTTTACAGTTTTATCTTTCTTAAAATTTAGCATGATGTAGCATCAAATGACATCTTGAATTCCCCTCTGTTCTTGACATGCATGTCATTGCATGCAGTTTAATGTATTTACTTAGGGGTCATAGATATGTTCTGTACAGTAAACAATAAAAGGTTTAGAAACTGTGCCGTAAATTCTCAAATAAAAGCCAGTATTTTTAATATTGGTCACTTACTGCAATAGATAGGAAAACAGGGGAGACAACATATGCAGTCCTATCTTAAATAATGTAATAGTAAGTCCTAATTCTCTCCTGAGTTGTGGTGAATCAGGGCAGCTGTTTGAGAATTGACAGTATTAATTTGAAATGTGTTGTATGATATGTTGCATAAAATGCCTACATTTAAAGAATCTGTTAATTTTACCGATTCATACAGTTGTAAAAAAGATGTATAAATCTGGAATGAAGAGCTGCATTCATCGCATTAGGTTTTTCACATATGGCATCATTCATCGTTTAGATCACTTAAAAGCATGAGTTTTAATATGTGATTTTTTTTGGGAATGCATTGAGTGCTAGCTCTGACTGACATTGTGTCTTTCTCCGAGTACAGACTACTGATGTGGAGATTAAGAAGAAGCACTCTGGCTCTCTCATGGTATCTGTGGATCAGCTCAACTCCTCCTTCAAAGGAAAGGACCGTGCCAACAGTCAGATGAGCGTTGTCACCAACACACTTCTAGAGGGTACAGACAGCACACTTGTTTCTTCTTTGCCTTTCGGACTTTGAACCACAATACAATCTACAATCAAAAATGTGCAAGCTCTGGGAATTGCCTTTGTTTTTACCCTGACTATATGATCACAATTTGAGCTGTGGATTGAATGTTGCTCTAGACACTGTTTGCAATTACACTTCAAATGGATATTTACCTGATTTAGACAAGACGCATCCAGATACACATGTTTTCTGTCACACACAAGGAGGTTTTTAGTGGACACAATACAAATATAATATTTAGCTTGTGTTTCTTCAGGGACTCCCTAACTGTTTTGTTTTTCTCACTCTTTTTGGATATCTTTCTTCTTCCTCTCCTCTTGCAGAGCTGGAGGAGTCTCAGAGGAAATGTCCTCCCTTTTGGTACAAGTTTGCCAACATCTTTCTGATCTGGGAGTGCTTTCCTATGTGGCTGAAGATCAAACACGTAGTCTACTTGATTGTCATGGATCCATTTGTTGACCTGGCCATCACCATCTGTATTGTCCTCAACACCCTTTTCATGGCCATGGAGCACTACCCCATGACCCCCCAGTTTGAGGGTGTCCTGGCTGTTGGTAACCTGGTGAGAAACTTCAGTCCTTTTTCTTTGTCTTTGTAGCTTTTAAGTAGTAGTTGTAGTAAAATAGGTACTAGTTATAGTATTAGTGGTTTATGAATAAGCAGTAAATGTAATTTATGTGGGTGCTTATTGACAATAGTCCACCCTTTCACTACTAGGTTTACAAAACAAATACAGATTTTATATCCAAATGTTTCACATCAAATAATAATCATCTTTATACATTTGTAACTACTTTCTAAGTGAAATTAATGCTCTTAATGTATTGTCACATCCTTTCTGCAAGTTAACCCCTTTAAAAGGTGTACATCTACTCTTCATAATAATCCTTACCCTTGTGTTTGTAAACATTTTGATTTCCCTCAATTCAAATGGAATATTCTTTATTGTCTACAACCTCTAAACACATTTAAGAAGCAACTTATTTTATGCTTTGACAATTATCAGCGTAGTTTTGTTTGAAGATCAACCAAATCCTAAACATCTTGGAGCATGAAAAATGTATTTCTTTTTGTAATGCTTTCCCCATACATCCACCCATCCTGCATGCTTCTGATTATCTGTCTCAGGAGCTACAGCAGCACTGCAGGTTTGCCCCACCTACCTTCCCTAACCTCAAACATCAGCGCATCATTTTGTATATGTGCACTTAAGAATACACACAAGGATAGTGTATATAGGACCGTGATGGGGTCTCATTAAAGATTTAGTACCTTTTTAATGTAGCCAGCCAGCCTGCTCCCCAAACTCTCCTCACCCCCACCCAGGTCACTCTCTCCTACTTCCGTTGAATCCTGCTTACTCAACTCTAAGCATCGCTCTCTCTCTCTCTCTCTCTCTCTCTCTCTCTCTCTCTCTCTCTCTCTCTCTCTCTCTCTCTCTCTCTCTCTCTCTCTCTCTCTCTCTCTCTCTCTCTCTCTCTCTCTCTCTCTCTCTCTCTCTGTCTCTCTCTCGCACTCTTACACATGCCAACTAGCAGTCATAGTGTGAGGCATAATAACCAAATGTGCAGCAGACATTTTGATTTGTCAGTGCCCTTGATGTCAGGTATCACCCTTGCAAGGGTAAGGGCAACAGTATTGGCACAGTGCCAGTACAAAAGACAGGAAATGAGGTCATAGGGATTGGCATGCTGTCAGGAGTGTAACAGGAACTTAAGTCAGGGGAATCAGCTTGATGCATGGTGCAGTATGAATCATTGGGTGTTTTCTGCAGCACTAATAGGGCACATGATAAACTCTTTGGGGGGAAGATATAGGACAGGCTAAAAAACTACAGCTCCATACAGGTTCTGCTACAACACGTGCCACTGCTCTATGACCTTGCCATGTCAGAGAAGTCCTCACTCAAAGATAATACCAATCCATTTTTAATCAGCACTACATCAAATAAATGCAATGTAAGCAAGTCAGGTTTTTCGCCTCAAGTCCTCTAGAATGAAGAAAACATTTTAAAATGTTGCTGTTTATTTTGTTTTCCATTTGTGATGTAATGGAATTATTATTCTGTTTCACCATGAAATACATTCCATGAAACTCAATCCCAAATGTATCTGTGATGTTCTTTTTTTTTTTTAATAAGAAAAAGATTATAAACCGTATCTAATATCCCGTGTGGATCCACAGGTTTTCACAGGCATCTTTGCTGGAGAGATGTTTGCCAAGCTGGTTGCCATGGATCCCTATTACTACTTCCAAGGAGGCTGGAACTGCTTTGATGGCTTCATCGTGACTCTGAGTTTAGTTGAGCTGGGACTGGCTGATGTGGAGGGTCTGTCAGTGCTCAGGTCATTCCGATTGGTAAGCGGAAGAGAGGAGGAACGCCATCTGTTTATCTTTTCTGAAAAAGTATTTCTATTTTTATGATAAACATTTTCGGCCTATCCATGAGGGATAGGCCGAAAATGTTTATCATAAAAATAGAAATACTTTTTATACTTTGCATAATGCTGATTTGTCTTATCCTATTTATTATTATCAACTTTTGTTCTTTATAGCTATAGGAACTTTGATAAGACTTTATATGATTTATATTTCTATAATGTGTTATGGCCCGTAATTAATATGCGTTATACTCTACTCATAACAATGCATAATTGTAATTATTTCACCTTATTTGCCAATGTGCCAATGCCGATGTATGACTGATAAATCCCTATTTCTAACGCAGTATACTGTAGACACGCCAAATCCAACCTCTTTTCCATCATTGTCATAACATGTATAACTGTTTCATTATCCCATGTCCTATTTCTTTTGTAGTTGAGAGTATTCAAACTGGCCAAATCGTGGCCCACCCTCAACATGCTGATCAAGATCATTGGCAACTCAGTAGGAGCTCTGGGTAATCTGACCCTGGTGCTGGCCATCATCGTCTTCATCTTTGCCGTGGTGGGCATGCAGCTGTTTGGCAAAAACTACAAGGACTGTGTGTGTAAGATCAACGTGACCTGTGTGTTGCCTCGCTGGCACATGCACGACTTCTTCCACTCCTTCCTCATTGTGTTCAGAGTGTTGTGTGGGGAGTGGATTGAGACCATGTGGGACTGTATGGAGGTGGCAGGACAGACCATGTGCCTCACCGTCTTCATGATGGTCATGGTCATCGGAAACCTGGTGGTAAGAAAAGACAATAATATCATAGTCTTGATGCTTGTGGTTGATAGTAGCTCACTTTAGTTTCCCAGTTGTGAACCATTTACTGTGAGTGCATGGGTTCCAGCTTTTGTGGTGTCTGTTTCTGAGGTGCTGAACCTGTTCCTGGCCTTGCTGCTGAGCTCGTTCAGTGCCGACAACCTCGCTGCAACAGATGACGACGGGGAGCCCAACAACCTCCAGCTCGCTATGGCCCGCATTAAGATAGGGATTGCCTGGTTCAAGGTTCACATGGCTATATTGGTAGCATCAGTGCTCAAGAAGGTACCGTATGATTAATCATCTAAATGCATGAGCAATTCTTGGTTATTTAATACTCTTGAGTTATATCTGTCTTTATATGAAAGTTTTTTTTTTTTTTTAGTTCTATGACGAAATTCATTTTAGTAACCTTTTATATTTGTTCTTCTTTCTTGCAGCCTGAAGAAGATGAACAGAAGCCTCTGGATGAGATGTACGAAAAGAAGCTCAACTGCATTGCAAACCACACTGTGGACATCAACCGTGAATTGGACTATGCTAAAAATGGCAATGGCACCACCAGTGGCATTGGGAGCAGTGTGGGAAAGTATATGATAGATGAAGACTACATGTCCTTCATCCACAATCCCAACCTCACTGTCTGTGTTCCTATTGCTGTTGGCGAGTCAGACTTTGAAAACCTTAACACGGAAGATTTCAGCAGTGAATCTGATGTGGAGAACAGTAAAGATGTGAGTATGAAGGACTGGTATGGGTGTGAGAATGAAAGAAAGATGTGAGCAGAGATATGGCAGTGTTGATGTCCTTGCTTTAAAGTTTGATGATAGTTTGGTCAGTTAGTTCCTTAAAAGAGGAAAATTATGATTTGTGGCCAATTCCGAGATAAACGATAGCTGTCATAAAATATTCCCAAAGCTTCTACATTATTTTTTAACAAAAAGGTGACTTCATGTAACCTAACGTGATGTAATAAGTCACGTGTGCATATGTGTGTGTTTGTTTGGGTTTGTGCCCATGAAGCATCTTTTGATCCATTAAGCAGAGCTGGTCTGAGCTGCCACACTGAAGACATTTAGTTCACTTGACATTTCAGAACATCCATTTAGACATGAGAGCTATAACACTGAGCCTAAATGCTGACCCTACAGACAGACAGACACAAAGGAAATCCTGACGAAACGACAGTCAGAGTAAGACACTGTCTAGTCTACTATTTAACTCGAATGTTTGAGAATGGAAAACCAGACGTAAAGCTTGTAGAGAAGTCTGATGCCTTGGTCACCTTGACCTGGTTTGTTGTAGGAGGAGAGGAGATAATGCAGCAGCATCACTACCGTACATGCACCAGGTTCATATTCCACTGGGCTCCCTCAACCAACCACACAACAATCTTCGCTGCACCACAGCCAGCCACGAGCTACACTGCAGGGAGTAGACACAGACAGAGCTGCTAACAGCCAATCAGGAGAGCAGGGATCCATCTGGCTGTTAGGTAAAAAGGAATACAAAAGAGAGGGAGAAGAAAAGAGTGTGAATGCGGACCTTTGCTGACGATTTAAGATTATAAAGTGCAGTATCATCCTCTTGGGAATTGAGTGTTTGCATGTGTGGGTATTTAAAAAAAAATAAGGCTGCTGGTATACTGGTGTGTGACTAGTTTGCCCTGACTCACCTTGACCTATTGTTATAGAATGACATGATTTATTGGTTCAGGTGTACTTCATCAGGCTGTGGGTTTAACGGCTTAAAATGAGAATTTAGCATTTCTGTCCTTTTTCTGTCCTTGCTTTCATATTCAGAGCATTTTTTTCATACATGTACATTATTCAAAAAGTAATAGGCCTCCAAAAATACACATGGTATAAATTGTGTATAAAAAATGTACTTTTCATCACAAATATATTTTGTCTTTCAATCTGACTCTTTTGTTTGAAACGCATTTGTTTCATTATTTCATCTCAATTAAATGATTCCTTCATCACTGAAGAATGTCTATTTATGCATGTATTAAAATAACCATCATTACCAGCACAATCAATCACTGGGCAAGTTTAACTGCTTTCCTTTTGAATCTATTAATAACCCTGCAGAATAGGCGTGGCAGAGGGAGAACTAGCTCCACTACATGGCTACAACATGTTTGCCTATAGCAATAAATTATGTTCTGCATATAAACCCAAGGGGCATTAATGTAATGGCTGTCCTGGCACTATGCCGTGTTCACACACTTTCACCATCTCACTGCTGAGCCTGTAAGGTTGAACTGATTTCTCTGCTCCTCTGTTTGTCCCAGCTGGATGACACCAGTTCGTCTGAGGGCAGCACAATAGACATCAAGCCTGATGTGGAGGATGTTGCAGTGGTGGAGGTAGTGGAGGAGTATGTTGATCCAGCGGTCTGCTGGACAGAAGGTAGGTGCTATTTATTATCTGACTCTGTGGTAAATGATCATGTGTTCTTGGTAGTTTTATGCTTCTCTTCTGTGTTTATCAGCAGTTGTGTCTTTGTTTGTAACACAGAGTGTATTGCCAAATACAAGTGCTGTGATGTTCCCATCACTCACGGCTGGGGAAAACCCTGGTGGTGGCTGAGGAAGACCTGCTACCTGATTGTAGAACACAACTGGTTTGAAACCCTCATCATCTTCATGATCCTGCTCAGCAGTGGAGCACTGGTAAGAGCACACATGCACGAGCGCGCGCGCACACACACACACACACACACACACACACACACACACACACACACACACACACACACACACACACACACACACACACACACACACACACACACACACACACACACACACACACACACACACACACACACACACACACACACACACACACAGAGGATGGTTTTTGTGGCCCTGTTGAATTTTGGTGCGCTTAACTGACTGGTGTCTCTTTTGTTTTTGGCAGACTATTAACTGCTTTAGTTTAAAGGTCTCTAGCGTGTAGGATTTAGTGCCATAGTGCAGATGGCAATGGACTGAATAGCCCTCCACTCTCACAAATTTGAGATGTTCAATTAAAAAGCAGTAGAAGCAATGTTATAATTAGATTTAAACAATATTTGCTGTACTACTGACAGAACATTGCAAAAATAAGTTATTTTACTATCACTATGCAAATATTACATTTTATGTCACTTGTTAGACGCTTTTATCCAAAGCGACTTACATACTCAATACCGTGGGCAATCCTCACAGGAGCAATTTGGGGTGAAGTGTCTTGCCCAGGGACAAAACGACATGCTGACTGCAGTGGGGTTTGAACCTGTGACCCCCTGATCCGAACACAATGCACAATCCACTGCACCACACGCCTCCCTTATATGAATGCAGTTGAATGTATGGCTGTCCCCACTTTTGTTTACAAGTTGATAAACATAATTTTACTAATAAGTTACTTGCAATATTATGATTAATGAAGGAGATAACATCTTAAAAAGAAGAACATTTCAATAAAGCAAGAATGTGGCATTATTTAGCGAAAGTGAATCTCTTAAAGATGTGCTCAAGCACTACCAGCTTTTCGTCTGCAGCTGCCCTTCATATGATTGTTGCTAATGGACAGCAAAAGTGCTGTAATGCACCAAGCTTTTAAGCGGCAGAATCCCGCTTGGGTTTGCAGCTTTCTGGAGGGGGAAGGCCCGTGGCCAAATCAAAACACTTACGTGTGTGCTAAAGAAAGGAAACGGGCAATGAAGAATGTAAGAGCTGTGGGAACTATAAGTCTAGTTTGACTATGCAAAAAATGTCGTTCGTCAACCAGTTTTCCTTCACTATGTAAACCACTCATTGTCTGAAAAGGTAAACAAAGCATAATAGCTGCTTTTGCAAAATATAACACAAGGTGTTCAAGAATAATAGTAATCTACCATAATACAGTGATAAAAACCCCACCCCAAATGGAAATAGTATTGGTAATTTGTTGAAATCCTTTTTGGAGATATCAAACAATAAGCAAAATACTGTAATGTGTGGCTTACCTCACAGTTGGGGTTAATGTGTTGTTAAACACGATGTAAAATGCTGAAAGTGATAAGTTAGCCATTGACAATGTAATTGCTCTTTAGGCTTTTGAGGACGTGTACATTGAGCAGAGGAAGACAATCAAGATCATTCTGGAGTATGCAGATCGAGTTTTCACTTATATCTTCATCCTGGAGATGTTGCTGAAATGGGTGGCTTACGGCTTCGTCAAGTACTTCACAAATGCCTGGTGTTGGCTTGACTTCTTCATTGTGGATGTAAGTAAATTTGCCTACCATTTTGTCGCTACTAAACAAATAGTGCAACAATGCAAAATATACAAATAATTTGATTCAACTCCTCATGATTATATTTTAAGATTGCAACATCAAATAAAGGCCTGACTTTTAGGTTTTGGCTTTTTGGTTAATTTATACCGTTAAGCTGGACCTTACCTCAGCCTTTTTTTTGTCAGAACTAGTGATAGAATGATTAAATAAAAAATGTTTTAAATGATACAACCGTCATTTCAAGATACATTTTTGTTAGTTTCATTGCATTTTGTCAATGCACACACACATTAAGTATTATATATAAGTATTCAATTTATTCTGTGTAAAAAAAAAGAAGATATGCCCACCACTCCATGTAATGTTGCTAAGCCTCTTAAATAAGTCCCATACTGACTCCAACAGACCCATTCGTCACTCTGTTTTTAGCTTGTCACACTGAACTGACTGACTGAATTAATGACAGTATTTTATTTAAATCTACAGGTTACACAACAATGATAACAATGATACTAAGATTTTATCACACATTTTGGATGATCCCCACAGTAAAAGCCTGACAGAGAAAATGATCTATTGGGACCATTGCTTCCTATGTGATCTCCAGGCTTTGCTGCAGTGCTTTGTGGGACACATTTGCGGTTAGCAAAGCTGCAACTTTAAATGTTACTGCTGGACATATCAGAAGGGGGTCGAAACCCCAGCTCATACAAAAATACAGTTAAAGTGGACATATAATGTGATCTAACTGGTAAATTGATAAGAGGGCTATGTTTTCCTTGCAGTGCTCAATGTCAGTATCATAGTCTGCCAGTACTAGGATGCCACTGGAAGGTTTTTCTATAATCTCTGGATTGCTGAGTCATTCAGTTTTTCCCCCACCTGATTGCTATTGAACACATATGGTTTGTTCTCCTTGTCAATTGTGCATGATGAGTTTCTCACTTGATTTTCCTCTTGTGTCTGTATTTGAAAAGGGAACATTATACATGACATGGTATGCTTAAGGGCCAGAAGAAATGGGGACCTTCAAAAAGAGCCAGACCCAACATGCCAAGCTAGGCAGGTTGCAGGAAAATACATTTACATGGATAACATGGTGCAAGAGATAGTCAGTCATTTTGGCAGACGAGGAGCTGCTTGCAAAAAACTGACTTTAAACGTAGCTTCTACAGTGCCGTTTAAAAAAAAATTAAACTGTAACAACTATGCAGGCAGTGAACTGCATTTTGATTGACAGCATGATTGATCTTTCCACAAGCAGCTGATTGTGGGAGGTGTTAGTGGCGCCTACCAGCTTAGGCATGTTCTGTCTAATGATGACCTTTTCCTGTTGATGCAGGAAGTAGAGGTGGGACATAAGACAGTGTTAGTTCATTTTTACCGAAATCCAAGGGTATATCATACATTACATAATTACACCATAGTTGTGTTATGACAATAATACTTTGAATCTTGAATATCAGTTAAGGAGAGAAAGGCAGTTGATGAGCACGGGGCCAACATTGTGCAAAAATGAAGTCACTGGCTCCGTATTTCTTTGGAACTTAAATGCATAATTTTATATATTGTAATATTTCCACAGTCTGAAGAAGAATCTTGAAAAGATATATTTGTTCAGAAACTTATCTCAGAATACAGAAATAAAGTCTGAATTTGAAGAAAAGTGTTACGCTGTCAGAAATGATCAACTGTAATCAAACATCCTGCATAGCCCACTGTTTGGTGTATCTGCCATTTTGCAGTGTCTGGATTCCCAAATGAAACAAGTAAAACATGTATGGGACTCAAATTATAGCCTACAGTAGTGAATAAGTAATAGTTACTAACAAAGTACTACTTTATCTGCTATTATTCTCGGACATGACAATGTCCAAATAGTTTTTGACTTACTGAACTGAACTATTACAAATACAGCCTCTGACTCTTTTTGTATGATTCAGATTTTTTCTTCAAAATATTGAATCAAACCGAGACTTCATATTTGTCCTTCTTAATCTTTTTACATGAATTTGATGATGTGTTTAATGTTGTGCTAGGTCATGTGCGGGTTGGTAAGTCATCCATTATCTCTAGACCACCAATTTTCCACCATAATTGACTATGAGGCGCCAATCTGTCTGTGATTTTATATTAACATCCATTGTCACATGATAAGGATACACTAATGTATGATGTATTTCCTGTTGGTTTCCTGAACTTGTCTTTGGGTCTGTCCCAATACCTACATTTGTGGTTTTTGGCAGAAGTCAAGTGCTGACTTATGTGATGTGTTTCCAATGACTCCCAGAGCGCAAATGGGCACATTTACTCCATGGCTCAATCATTTATTCCACATGATAATCAGATGACATTGAAATACAGCACAGCTGCTGAGAGGTTTAAAAATGATACAAAAGTCCCCTAGAAACCCCTAAGTAAGACATAACATGATATTATTTTAACTGGTTTGACATTTTTGGGAAATATATTTTTATGAAAGGATATGATAGTGTATTTTTACAATGTCAATTATTCAATAATGCTTTTAACTTCACCGTCATAAGAAGAACTAGGAGCCTTAATTGTGCATTGGCATTTTCAAGATGAGACATTATTGCCAACAATTTAGAGATGATAAAGTTTGTCCCAACTAGGCACTTTTAAAATGATGACATTCAATTAGATTTTGCCGTTTGAGAACCTGAGTGTATTGTATTGAATAAAAACCTACAATTCAGTTTAGAGTATTGGAACGGACTGGAGATCAAAAACGGTCCTGGACCATTTGACCCTGGAAAAACCCACCAAAACTCAGAAATACTCCATCCACTAAACCAATGCTACTTATTTTGTAAACAATAATTCAAACCAATATTTACAACAATTATTTAATGAACATATATGTAAAATATAACAGGGGGAACCGATTGGTCTTTTGGGGTAAAAAAGTAAAGTATTTTTCTCAAATTGTCACCAAAATAATTGAGAAATCTAACATTAAATAATTCATTAGCTTCACGTTTGTGAAATAAAAAATAATTCAGCATCTTCTTCCTCCCATTCCGTGTTAGAGTCCTAGTTTATGGATGTGATAAAGGAGAGATCAGTCAAGTTTTCCAGGTTATGTTTGGATCCGGTGCCTTTCCAACCCCTTACTCATTCTCCAATAGAAAACCTAAAATATGAAGAAATCTCAATATATTTAAATTGGCCCGAGTGTTGTACAGATAACTAATCCTGACTTTCCATGCAAATCTCTACCCTAATATTGACCTGTCCTCTCTCTCACAGCAGGTGCCTATAACTGTGTCTCTCTTTAAGTTAAGAGAGACATTGTGCAGCTCTCGAGAGGGACTGAGGTGTCGTTGTTTGAGGGTCCAGGGTAAGGTTTATGTGCTGTGTTGGGACTCGTACTTTCACAGGTTATCCTCTCTCTTCTAACCCTGAAAGTTGTCCTCAACCTTCTGCGTTTTCTCTCCCCCTCTTTAAGTAAGATGCTCTCTGGTGTGGAAACTGTACTGTTTTGTACTGTGTACTGTGTGTATATTATTGTGTCACATTGATTTAGTGTTTGTGAATACATCTCTCCTCTAATTTTTTCCCTTTGTTTGACTCTTTATCTTCTCTCCCTCTCACTGTGTCAACCACAAGTTTCTTTCCAGGTGTGCTTACTGTGCTGTTAAGCTGGTTATCACGCTAGACTGGCTTGCCAAACTAAACCAAACATAAGCAAACAAACATGTAAAAAAAGAAGAAAAAAAACTTGGGTCATGTACACTTTATTGACCTTTGTCTATTGTAATAACCCCTGTTTATGTTTTTATGGATACATATACTTACACATTTAGAAACGATGTATGTACTTATATGTACCTGTATATAACCATTCAGCCATCCTTACAGTATATATAGGGCACACCTTCTCTCTATATCCCCTAACTATGTGGGTCCTCTCTTCCTTTGCCTCTGTCTTTCCCTCTCCTTCTGTCCCTATCTGTGTAGGTGTCTATAGTCAGCCTTATAGCTAATGCGTTGGGCTACTCCGATCTAGGTCCGATTAAATCACTCAGGACACTGAGGGCCTTGAGACCCCTCAGGGCCCTGTCACGTTTTGAAGGGATGAGGGTAAGACCCAAGATACCAGAAAGCTGGTCCTTTTGCATGCCGATTAAATAATAGCATCAACGCATGCTAGAGATGGCAATATAGATTTCTTTATTTTAAATCCAGATAAAGGTAATTTTTTTAGGTAAAAGCTTTTATCAAAGAGAAGCTTTTTGCATGGATTCAGATCATTTCAGATGGTCTTGATACATCTGATTTGATTTATCATATTTCATTTCATTTGTTATAAATGTAGTGCTACGTTAAGGCAATTTGCAAAGATTACATTTTTTAAAGTTTTAACAAAACACCTTAAAAAATCTGTCCCATGCCTTATCCAACAGCAGACAGAAAACCAGGATTTTGACCTGAATGATGAAACATGTTTTAATAATTATTCAGCCCTGAAGTGTTCAGTACCAGCTGAGAGGACAACTAGAGGTTGGTATGAACCATCACACAAAACCTGTTTCCACTGAGTCACACAACGGAGTTAATGGAGAGTAGTGTTATGCAATCTGAACAAGCAAACCCATACATGTTAAAGTGTTCCTGAGATACGGAGCCCCTAATTGTCATGGACAAACAAAGTAATAAAGACATGTGTGCAGATGGGCAAATAAACTGTGAGTGCATATTTTAGTATGCTCATATTTGATTTATGAGTAACCGTGTGTACAGCTTCCAAGTTAAGCATTTTTGATGACATGTGACCCTCAGGGCTCTGTACTGAGCTTTGCCTGTGTGTATTTCTGTAGTTCTTCAGATCAGTATTGTAATGTGTGACTGGTTGGACCAGCCTCTGGTTGTTGCTGGGCAGAAGAAAAAAAACAACCTTGTCAGTGTCTAAGTTCAGCATCCCCTGACTGTTGCTCTGCCTCAAGTGTCCCGTTATCTGATCTTATCACAGTTTGGCTTTGGCATTGTCACACTGGAAGATCAACAAACTTCTGGTTGCATACCCCCCCTCCCCCGCCATCCTTGCTCACCACTCCTCAGTGAATGTCCTCACCATGATTTTCATGATCACCATTTTATAGATCAAATGGATGCTTTGTCTCTATATTATTAGGCAGAACACTAACATGAGAGAAACGTTTTGACATTTGATGTTTGCCTATATTGTTTTGGTTTATTTGGCTTTCCGTTACCATGGTTCTTCTTTGTTTGGAAATGCACATTCACTTGGTGTCTTCCTTTAGCTTATAGCTTTATCTACAACAACCCACTGCTTCAGTGCAGCTTCATTTAAGTCACACTCAAATGATCAATTGACAATATTTGTAAAAAAGTTTTTACATTGTTTATATTAATATAAATATATTTTATATAATGTATGTGATTTGTACAATCCCTACAATATTTGGATATGAAAGTAAAAATGAATTGCGTTTATAGAGGTGTAACAATATATAAGTGTCATTACACAATGTACTGTATTGTGATACTATGGATTTGAGAGCTCTTTATCTGCATGAGCACACCTTTCACTGGCCATTTCTATTTTTCTTTCTCTTATGGCAGATAAAGATCTTGTTGTATTATATTATTCCCAGTTAACCCCAAAACTGACAGGGAAGCAATACTTAAAAAATATATATATATAAATAAATTTGAGTCACAGTTGGACAGTTGATTTTATTTTCAATCCAACTTTGTTAAAAAATATCCTCAGTGCATCAAACCATAACTCTGAATTGTGTCTTGCTGCACCATGAATTAACAGTATTGTTACACCTCTTGTTTTTATTTTTGATTGGCTATATCAAGTTTCAAGAAATCCCTTAACACACCTTTTATCCTCAAGTGGAGTGAGTGAATGTGCCTTTCTATGTATGTGTGTGTTGATGTCCTTAAGTGTGAACATCATGCAGTTGGTGTGTGATTGCTGAGCTACAGCGGCTCTGTTTCCTCGCTGTTCTCTTCAGGTTGTGGTGAACGCCTTGGTGGGTGCTATCCCCTCCATCATGAATGTGTTGCTGGTGTGTCTCATCTTCTGGCTCATCTTCAGCATCATGGGGGTCAATCTGTTTGCTGGAAAGTATTACTACTGTTACAATAACACTGCTGAGGAAAACTTCCTCCCTCACGTCGTCAACAACAAAACAGAGTGTTTATCACTCATCAGTCAAAACTTCACTGAAGTCAGATGGAAAAACGTCAAGATCAATTTTGACAATGTGGGGGCAGGATACCTGGCACTTCTGCAAGTGGTGAGACACCTTTGTTGTATGTTTTTTTATTTGATTATCTGTTCTGAAATCTAGAATTTAACCGGTTTTCTCCAAAATATGTCCTCCAACTATACAGGCAACATTCAAAGGCTGGATGGACATTATGTACGCCGCAATAGATTCCAGAAGGGTATGCTTGTTGTCGTTTTAAAAAATAGACTTCCGCATGAACATGCAATTGTGCAGTTTTGTACAAAATGTTACTTTTCCCTCTTACAGGTGGAGGACCAGCCTATCTACGAGGACAACTTGTACATGTACATCTACTTCGTCATCTTCATCATCTTCGGCTCCTTCTTCACCTTGAACCTCTTCATTGGTGTCATCATTGATAACTTCAACCAACAGAAGAAAAAGATAAGATTTATTTTCCCCACTTTCACCTTCAAGCTGCTTTTAGATAAGGAAACAGTTTTGGAAAAATGTTTATTTCCTTTTTAGATGTTAGTAAGATGAGAAGATCAATACCACTCTAATTTCTAGGAAGCCACCGCCAGCAGCAGAGTAGCTTAGCTTAGCATAAAGCCTGGAAACAAGGGGAAGTGGAAATTAATGAGTTTTAGAGGATCTGGTTGGAGGATATTGGACAGCGATTCTAGCCGTTTCTCTGTTTCCAGTCTTTTTGCTAAGTTGTCTAAATATAAGCAAGAATGCAATTTCAGACAATTGTCAAATAAATAATTTAGGCTAAGATTTCAACATTGTAAACGAATATTATAAGCATTTTTTTACACAGTCAAATACAATGTTAAACAATATTATGTTTAGTAGTGGAATAAGAGGGCTAAATCCTTGCAAATTGTAACCAAATAGTTTTTGTCCCTTTACTTTGGAGGTCAGGATATCTTCATGACGGAAGAGCAAAAGAAATACTACAATGCCATGAAGAAACTAGGTTCAAAGAAACCACAAAAACCAATACCCAGGCCCCAGGTAAAAAAAAACAAATTTCAGTCTTTACTGACAAGCAGGTTTGTTTTTGTAACGTTATAAGGATTATGACTCATAACATCCCCCCTTTTGTTCCCCCCATTTCTCCTCAGAACCCGATCCAGGGCATGGTGTTTGACTTTGTGACGCAGCAGGTGTTCGACATCTCCATCATGATCCTCATCTGCCTCAACATGGTCACCATGATGATAGAGACAGACGACCAGACAAAGGAGACAGAGGAAGTGCTTTACTGGGTCAACTTCATCTTCATTGTGGTCTTCACTTGCGAGTTTGTATTGAAGCTAACTGCGCTACGTCACTACTACTTCACCAACGGCTGGAACATCTTTGATGTGGTTGTGGTCATCCTCTCAATCGTGGGCAAGTATTAAAAAATGGGTTATTTATATACAAAGAAAAGTGTGAACCTTCTTAATAAGAAGCTCAGATATTGCCCTAATGAATGGGTTTTTAAGGCAAGGCTCACATATGTTTTAAATGTTCATGTTTCTCAAAGATAAACCATGCAATACATTCCATTTTGTTTAATATCCCAAAAACAGTTTGAAAGCAGTTAAAAGGCGAGAAAATCCTAATGAGTAAAACATCTTGACTGAATATCTCAATAAATTAAAAGATAAATGGACTATACTTATATAGCGCTTTATCCAGTCTTTACGACCCCTCAAAGCGCTTTACATACTACAAGTCATTCACCCATTCGCACAGAGCAGTGTTCCTTGCTCTAGGAACTAACATTCACACACCATTGGCCATGCCAAGGATAAATTGACATGTTGAATGCAAAGGTTGGGATCGAACCCACAACCTTCTGCTAGAGAGACGACCGCACTCCCTCGCCGCCACAGTGGCGTCACAGATAAATCATCACCTTGTGCTGACACCACAAAATACATAAACATAAACTTATGGCGGATATCGTTTTTGCACGACTTTCTACAGAGGATGCTATCCCCAATACAAACAATTGATAGTTTGTTCTTTTGGTTCTCCCGATTTCTTCTACAAACTATGAATGTGCTTGCTCAAGTGTTATGTGTGTTAAGTAAAGAACTCTGTTTCAGTTTTTTTTTAATCCCAAATATTTTAACCAAATGTCTGCTATGTCTCTCTTTGCCTCCTCTCCGCTTCAGGAATGTTTCTGGCCGACATAATCGAGAAGTACTTTGTGTCACCAACACTCTTCAGGGTGATTCGTCTGGCTCGTATCGGCAGAATCCTGCGTCTCATCAAAGGGGCCAAAGGAATCAGAACTCTACTGTTTGCCCTCATGATGTCACTTCCTGCCTTGTTCAACATTGGTCTACTACTTTTCCTGGTTATGTTCATTTTCTCCATCTTTGGCATGTCGAACTTTGGCTATGTGAGACACATGTCTGGAATCGATGACATGTACAACTTCGAGACCTTCGGCAACAGCATGATCATCCTCTTCATGATCACCACGTCAGCTGGCTGGGACGGCCTGCTGCTGCCCATCCTCAACTACGCTCCAGACTGCGAACCCAAGCTGGAGAATCCCGGGACCCCCGCCACCGGAGACTGTGGCAACCCTTCCGTGGGCATCTTCTTCTTTGTTATGTACATCATCATCTCTTTCCTCATTGTGGTCAACATGTACATCGCCATCATTCTGGAGAACTTCAGCGTGGCTACAGAGGAGAGTGCCGACCCGCTCAGTGAGGATGACTTTGAGACGTTTTATGAGATTTGGGAGAAGTTTGACCCTGATGCGTCTCAGTTCATCAACTATTCCAAGCTTTCTGACTTTGCTGATGCACTTGAACACCCGTTCCGAGTTCCTAAGCCCAACACCATTGAACTGATCGCCATGGACATGCCCATGGTGAGCGGCGATCGCATCCACTGCCTGGACATCCTGTTTGCCTTCACCAAGCGTGTGCTGGGTGACAGTGGCGAGTTGGACATGCTGAGGCAACAAATGGAGGAGCGCTTTGTGGCAGCCAACCCCTCCAAGGTCTCTTACGAGCCAATCACCACCACTCTGAGGCGCAAGCAGGAGGAGGTGTCTGCCAGAATCATTCAGCGGTCTTACCGTGCCTACCTGGGGAGGCGGGGTTTTGTCTTTAAGCGCAAACGAGTCAATAACAAGGTGGAGAATGGCGGGAACAATCCGGAACAAGAAAAGAAGGAGGGCACTCCCTCAACTGCCTCCCTGCCCTCTTATGACAGTGTAACCAAACCTGACAAGGAAAAAGAGGACGGCAACAATGAGGACAAGGGAGGAAGGAAAGAGAAGGGAAGAAACCAAAAAGACATCAGGGAATCTAAATGTTAGAGCGTTGGAATAATAATCACAGTAATAACAATAACAATTATAATAATGTAACTTCAAGCAAAGCAAGAGGAAACTCACCCACACAGATGTACAGATTATTTCATTTGCAAGTCAGAAAAAAAATAATACTCAATAATTTTGTTTACAGACTTCATTCTTATATTGATGCAGAGGGAAGCAACTTGGTCTGTTACAGCTTGAAGACTCTTGAACTTCAGTCAAACCAAACATAATCAGCATACTGTGTGACATTGTTGTATCTAGACTACTGATCTTAACAAAAGGGAATGAAAAACAGACAAGGGAATGTCTGTGTCTGCTGAAAGGCAGATTGCTCACTTTAACACTGCTCTACAGATAAGACAAGTAACTCTACACCAAGAGGTAGAATGAAAAAACACTAAAGGAATTCAGCGCCTGGACACAGTAATGGATTCCATATGGAAGACAGTGTTGTGAAGGAAAAACAAGGATGCTGCTGCTTGATGCTGAAGGATTGTCTTCTTAAAGCAGCCAGTGAGTGCTTGTGTGTCATCTGGTACTGAAATGTGTAGAGGAGCAAAATGACACACTCACTCTATAAGATCAAACAGAAGGATGACTGATGAGTGAAAGACACAAAAATGACAGAGCGTTGGAAGTACTTTTCCGTTTTATTAAAGCTAGAAATTGTTCATTTGAGCAGCAAAAATGCAAACAGACAAAAAAAGAACAATATTCAACATTTTGCCCATGTCACGTAACTCTTCTACTCATTTTATCTTTGTTATACCCACATCAAAACGTTTTTTTTACATGGGCTTTCACTCCAATTGGTTAAGGATCTGTTTATTATGGGGTCAACTCGGGCCAAGGGCTTATATTTACTCAGAAAGATTTCCAAACAAATACATAAATAATTGTGCTTGTTCAATGCATAGAAATGACTTGCATGATGGCATGTTTTGATCAGAAATCTTGCATGAATTATCATAGTCCACAAGACACTAATACTCAGACCACAACAGTGGCTCGACTGTAAGATTGAGGCATTGTCACAATTTGAAAGCTCAGAGTTCAGAGTCAATTGTTTAACAAAGATAAGTGATATTGGGGTTGATAATCTAAAATGGATCTGAATTTTTATCTCATTACTCAACTTATTTCAGATGTTTAAATTGTTGCCTCTATAGACAGAAGAATGGAATATGTTGGTGAATAATACCGCCACAGTGGATCAGTGGGTGAAATCCAAACAATTTATTTGCTGCTCTGGAGATTTTGAGTGTGTAAGATGTGGAAAAACGGATGTCTGTGTGTTTCATGGGACTGAAGTGTTTGTTAATTTGGATTTAATGTTTTCAAGGGCGCAACACTTTGAATCTAAAATGCTTATATTTATAATTTGTATGCACCTATGTAATGTTCCATACCATCTGCCTTTAGTTTTGTGTGAGCAGGCATTTTGGGGAGTCCTACTGTCGGTTATAAGTGGTTTGTGGGGATTTCACAGGTATGGCAAACTCCTTTCTGATGTTTCTCTTTGGGTGGTGAGACCTTTCTGGAAGAGCTGAGAATGGTTTAAATTATGTATTGGCTATTGTAGCTTATTGTATATTATTTATGTTTGTTTCTTTATTTTATTTTTTTCCCTGACGTAATTTTCATGTTTGGTGGGTAATAAGTCTTATTTTACACACTTTATAAGCCACATCTATGATGACGATGTCGGAACATATTTGATGGTTGTTAGTCGAATGCTATTATGATGAGGAACAGAACATGATAGATGGGTGATGAGAACATTGTGTGTGGAGAAGCCAAAGAGATCTGCCTTGTTATCCCTTGTTGCCCTTTGTCCATGGCGTGGGATTGGGTGAAGTATGCCCATTCAGTTTTTTGCTGTCATTATTAGACAGAGAGACCCTAGAAATGTATGCAATGCTTGAAAAATTCATCCCTTTTCTCAGGAGATATTATAGATGTACTATTATGAGCTCTGCAACAAAATGCAAGTGAATGTGATGGGAGTATATGAAATCACGTTTTACTCTTTTGTGTTTAATGCCATGTCGATGGACAATGATCTCGACAGCCGCCCGGTCAGGGGCCAGTTTGGCGCTTCCTGCTTATGACGCTTTGAATTATAGGGCTCGAAGCATCTCAGTGAAACAGCAACATTTCGCTCGCTTGTATTGGCCGCGTTTATATTGATAGCAGATTACATTTGTGGTTAAGTCATTATGGACTGTAGTCTGGTCTCAATTGATTTCGATAAACAAAATATTATTGTTCACCCCCGATAGGAATCACAGAGGAGATGTCATGAGAGTGAATTGGGATATGTTGGTTTAAGAAACACTCTTAATTCTGTGCTCAGAGGATAGGCCCCAGATTTCAGTAGTTAACAAGTGCTCTGAGCCTCTTATTTGCTATTTTCCCGTCATATCGCTCTATTGCATAACAAATACAAAATAAACTACAGAGCACTGGATGCATTTGAATGGTACTGTGAGCCTAAGCACCACACCACAGCTTTTGCACTTCCTGTTGTGCAGTGATGTCACTTCCTGTTGATGATTAACGCCCTCATCCGTTCTCTGGTCCAGTTGCTGCATGAGATCTCCAAAATCAGTGTGGGTGTTACTTTGAACCAAATAAAACTCTGAATGATAAGCATAAAAGCAACCGCCGTCCATTTTCTCCCAGATCACCATGGATACAGAACGAAACCTAAAAAAAATACACACATACATCCATTCGGGAAAAAAAATGTTAAAAAAAAATACAGTTCAGGCTATGTTCTATGCGACACAAACTGCGAAGAATGGACTTTTTAAAGAAACTATAAATAATGTAATATATTTTATTTTAACGGCATGTGTAGTTTTTTGTAAATACAGGATTACTTAAAAAACTACAGCTATTAATCTAACACTAAATATTAATAACCGTAAATAGAATGGCTTCCAGCTGACACCCCTTGTCACACTTGTTAGGCTGTGACACATTTGTTAGATGGAGTAGATTTTTTTGAGTCACTTTACACAAAAAAGAAGGGAGTAAGCTAAAAGAATCTATATTAAAAAGCAGAAATTGTATTTAAAAGTGTATAAATCAATACAAACATATACAGAGCTATATTACATATATATTATATATATATTCTACCGTATATATATATATAGTATATATACTCTCCTGTCCACTCCTTGCATTGAGGTGATACCAGAACCACAGAGTGTAACTGATCATGCTTCTTTCTTTGTGTGGTATGTTCAGAGAATAACCAAAACTCTGGCCTGCCCAGGACTTCTGCATACTGGGTACCAGCGTACAATGCATGGTGTTGTACTGGCTGCTTGCTGAGAATTGTGGAGCCTGCCTTGGTGAGAGGATTGCACTACCAGCATACCCTTTTGTACATGTGTGAAGATGTCTTGCCCCTAGTTTCCTATATTGTACACACAGAGATAATACAAACACAGACAGACACACACACTTACGTGCACACACTCACAGCCTTTTACAGGCAACGGCTGGTTAACCAGTGCGCCCCAGTGGGAGGTCACTTTGTGTGACAGATTTTTGCTCGTTTCAACTCTAACCCTCCTCCATGTTTCCCCCTAACACTGCTGCAGTTTGGAGTTGATCTTTAATTTTGCTGTCACTTTCAATATGATATATCTAATGATTTAAGGGTTAGTTGTCTTAACTGTCTATGTGTTTGTTTATGGTGCAATATCTCTTAACGGCACGTGCCTTTTTAGCTTCCTATTTAGTCTGTCGATAAAATCAGCAATGAGGATCTTAAAAACCCATGGGAGTGAATCAAAACGGAGCACGATAGAAATGATGTATTGAGATCAAAATTAACTTGTAAACTGAAAACTCACCACCTAGAATAGACTGTCTGGACTAACATCTTGTAGAGTCATGTAGTACAAGTGCTCTCTCTGTGTGTTCTGTTTACCGGCTCTCGGGCTAGTAAAGGGAACAGCTTGCCTTCTGTTTTACACTTCTGTTCATTTCCAAATGTTGGGTTACCAATCGGTATATGAGGCCATTCTTTTGTAGCATGACTGAGATACATTTATTTTCTTTCCTGAAAATAGGCTAACTGAAAAAAAAATCTTTTGACTGTCATTATCTCTTGCCACTAATACAGTCAGAGACAGGACGTGTGTTGCACAACCACATGGGACGATTAAATGAGAATCAGTGAAAGAATATCTTCATTTGAGCACGAATCTATTTCCAAACAATAAAGCAGCCTTCCAGTTACACCTCTGGCTGGTGTCGTTCTTGGATACAACATTATTGACTGTCACTTTATCCTGCAGCATATGTTCCACCATGTCTGATGATGGATGTTTTTTTCTGCTGTTTAACCACCTCATTTACTTTGATAACTGTGAGAATTTAAACGTTTAAGGTATTCGAGTGAAATGGTACATGTTCATGCTCAAGGTGATTTTGTTTGTGTTTTTAATTGTTGCTAATATTCCCTTTATTTGCTTTAACACGTTGCAAACATGGCAGAGAACATGTTTGCAAGCTTCACAGGACAGGGAGGACAGACAGCAGCAACAAAAAGACAGCGTGTTAAGGTTTGAACACAACACAATATACATCAAAAATGCTTTAATCATATTGTCTTTGTACATGTTTTGAATACGATCATTGTTTGAGTTGATGGGGTTGGGTGTGTCATGGTGCAACAGCACTGACATGACTATAAAAGCAGGTGTGTGTGCATGTGTGTTTCCATCCTTCCTTCCCCCTCCTCTGTCTGTGTGTGTGTGTGTGTGCGTGCGTGTGTGCACATGTGCGTGCAAGGTGGCACACTGTCTGAGAAAAAGGAGCAGGGAGGGGAGGGGGGAGTAAGCAGAGACAGCACTGCAGTGCAGATATATGAATGCAGTGGCCTGGGCTGAGTCAGCAGCATGTTCCCAATAGGCTCAGACTGTACAGTGCACTGTAAAGCACCTCCTTTCCCACAGCATGCAAGCAGAGGGAGAGCGAGCCAAAGCAGGAAGATGAAAAGTAAATTAGAACAATGGGCAGAAACACACATAGTGAAAAGCTAATGTTGCTAAATGTTTATCCTTCATCTCCTACCTGCAGTACTGCATGCATTTTCAGTGCTATACATTATGTTTAGTTCAATGCTGTATCTTACTCTGTTGTTAGAAAACATAGTCTAACATTCTGATAAATCTACTTGGCCGTGTTTGAAAAAAACAACATTTTAGGTGATTATGAAATGATTAACTGATGATCTGTAGGAATTGTTGCTTTTATAACTGTGTAACTCTCCTCTGCCATCAACATGTTACATATTGTGCTAAACACATGCTTTGTCTTTCTTTTAACCTTTTATGTTTATTTCCTACTTGCATTCATCTGAACAGCAGGGCTTGGTTGCAGAGGTGGGACGGGGATTAAGTAGGACATTGGTGTGATCCGTTGGGCTGTCTGAGCAAGTTTGTGTGAGAGGTAGAGGTAGGGAGGTAGGGAGAGAGGAAGAAGGAATTGTGTGTAAGGGATGGAGACAGAGGGATATTGTATGTCTTTAAGGAATCAATAGCATGTAATCGGTAGTATTGCCATGATCAAGTATCTTGATGAGGTAATGGTTGTTGCTCACCACTTGTATTTTTCCTATTTCTGTGTCAGGTCTGCAGAAGATGAGAGGAGAGGCAGAGGGTGCATCATCAAATACAGTAAATGTATATAGACCCAGTTTCACTCAGTGCAATCAATCTGCAATGAGGAGGTGCATGAGGACTGGGCATTATTATCTTGAGTAAAGTCTTCACATACTTCATATAACCTAGCTGAGAAATGTATTTAAGTTAATTCAATTTAGCCATAATTAATTAAAAGATGTGATAGATGTTTGCAGATGTATCCCTGTTTTACCAATCCATCATAGAGCATAGCCCTCTCTGCCCTTGCTGGGTTGGGATCTCTGTTATTAATCTCTTCCCCTGAAAGTGTCTGCAGAGATCACAGCTTTTATCTGCTGTGTTTATGGCTGAAGCCCCTCCAGCAGGCATCAGTGAAGTGCCTCAGATATAGGCTACAACTATCTAACGCCATCTAGGGGCATGAAAGAAATAACTTCAAAAAACCTTATAAAAGTTAAAGAGATATTTTATTTTGGTAGACATGAGAGGTAGTATGAGTTCCTCAATGGTGTTGTATACAAATATTAAATGGCTGATAATCCTGTGTTTGGAGATAACAGCAAGACAGACGAGTGTTGGGTAAGGAAGACTTACCCTTAAACATTGAAAAAGTACAACGACAGAGGTTTTGTAGCCTAGCCTGATATAATCAATTCTAACCAGTGGCGAACCGTCAGGGCCTTCAAGGTATTGTAACGATCACAAAGGGAGTCGGAAACAGGCTGCTAGTTATTAGGCTTTAATAACTCTTATTCTTTACAGATGATCACAGGTTCAGGAACAGCTTGTGGGTTCAACCTCACACTCCACTCACACTAACTTCTACACATACCCATATATATAACAGTGTCTACGTCACAACTTCCCGCCCTCCCCCAACCACAGGCCCGCACCTCAACCAGCATCACTGTGCAGCTCTATGATTGGCAGAGAGACGGGGGATGCCTGAGTGACACCCTCAGCATCCTATACAGGGTCGCTACACTACCCCCCCCACTACAAAGTTCCTCGCCCACGAGGAACAAATAAAACTCAGCACAAACACTACCCCCACCCTCTCCAGTACTCTGCAGGGACCAACCCACTGGCTGTCCAGTTTTGGGCACCGGCCTTTCTTCCGTTGTGGGCTGTAGACCCAGACCAGCTCCCCGGCCCGGAAATGCTGCCCTCTTGTCCTGGTGTCATAGTTCCACTTCTGTCCACCTCGTCCAGTCTCAGCTCCATCTCCTTCATCGCCTCCGAGTCTGAACCTCACAGAGTCCAGGGTCTGCTCCACCTCTGCCTTCATCGAGGCCTCTCTGTGTTGGGCGTTCTGCTCCATGGTACTCCTCTCCGCTATAGCTACGCTTGCCTGCTTCTGGGACTCATCCAGCTGAGATTTACAGGTATCCAACTCTGCATCTGTCCTTTTCAGGTCTTCTAGAGTTTTCAAAGTCTCCAGTTGGGATTGTTCTAGCTTATTCTGGAGCTCGTTGTAACCTTGCTGCAGCGCCTTAGCATCTCTACCCATCTCGCTGATCCTCTCCTGGTACTTGATGCAGTCCCTCTGCAGCTGCCGGACCTCCAGCTGCTTCTCCCTCAGCAGCTCCTCCTGCTTACCAGACTCTGCTCTCTCTCTCTGTGCTTGCCTCATGTCCTCCTCCAGCCTGGCGGCTCGGTTGCTCTCGCTCTGCGCCTCAGCCTCCAACTCGGCCCGCTCCCTCGCCAACCGCTCCACCTCCCGCTGCAGCTCGACCAAGTGCTCCCGGTTGTCCGCCGCCTCCTGCTGGTAGTCTGTGATGCTGCCATTGAGCTGGGACAGCTGGTTCGTCAGACGCTCCTCCAGGTTGTCCTTCTCGGCTTCCAGGCTCCTGAGCAGCTCTTTGAACTGCGCCTCCCTCTTGGCACCCTCCTCCACCAGGCTCCTTTCTCTCTCTTTGCCCTCTTGGAGGCACTTCTCCAGAGAGGCCACAAGGCTCTCCTTCTCTTTACTCTCCTGGAGATCTCGCTCAAGAGAGGCCAGCTCCGCTTTGAGTCTAGCCTCCTGTTGTTGCTGCAGTTCCCTCTCTGCCTTGACAGCTGCTTCCATCTCCCTCATTTTCTCCTCTAATAAAACTTGAACACTTTCAGTCATTTCGGTAACCCATACAGGCTTCTCCTCCACTCTGCAGCTCCTCACAGCCGGTGGTACCGACCTTCCGTTGCTCCTCGCCGCTACACTCCACACAATCTCTCTCTCCACAGCCATCTCCAAGGCCGCCTGCTAGGACTGTGGATGCTGCAGCTGTACCCCAACCCTCAAGTCCGCAGGGAGGAGAGCCCTGATGAATTGATCACGTGCCAGCTTACTCTGCACTCCTGGTGGCATGTGTGCATATGCCCGCCGCGTCAGGCTCTCCATGTCGTTAGCCAACGCACGCAGCGTCTCTCCAGACTTCCTACAGCGGTTACTCAATTCGTTCCGGAGCAGCTCTGGCGGGAAACACTGTCCAAACCGCCTCTTCAAAGCCCCCGCTAACGCTTCATAGCTGTGTCGGTCCTCAAGGCTAAGTAGTAGCAGACATGAAAGAGCCTCGTCTGTGAGGCACAAAGCTAGCTGTAGTGCTTTAGTCTCTATCGACCACCCCCCGGCATGTGCAAGTAGTTCAAATTGGGCATGGAAAGCCTCCCAGTCTGCCTTACCCGAGTATTTGGGTGTTTTCACGGACGCGGCGGCTGCTACTGGTTGCTGGGCGCCGCCATTGTTGTTTACATCCAGCTTGGAAATGGCGCGAAATGCCGCTGAAGACGGCGACATTCCCGCGTCTCTAGACATCTTCACCGCCGACTCTCTCAGGCGCAGGGGCGGATCTACCGGGGTGGCATGGGGTGGCAACTGCCACCCTAAACAATAGCCTTGCCACCCCAGCTGCCACCCCAGTTGGCATCTTTGTTTTGAAAGAAAAGTTGTGGCTCATCGGACATTTATGAGAGAAAGTCTCTAATGTCCGAGTGCAAGTGAATGCAGCACAAGATGCACGTCATGTAACCCCTCCCCCGGTCCTGGCGCGAGAGTGGAAATATGATTGGTGGCGAATTCACTTGAACGTGGGAACGGCGCAAAACGAGAAGCCTTTCGGACCCAAGTACTGAAGGAATGAGGTAGTTGCGGTCTACAATGACAGAGAAGAGAATGTCAAGTTTGGCTGTACTCAGCATTGAATCAAAACGCACTACAGCTGTTGATCTTAATAAGTTTGTGAGGCGTTTTGCTGAACAAAATAGTAATCGCCGCATTAGACAATAGACAATAGACATGCCAACTTGATGCTCTGCTCACGGATGACTCGATGAGAATAACAAACTGTTAAGATGATGACCTTGTATGCGTGTATATATATATATTTTTCTTTGAGGGGGTCTGCCCCCAAAAAACAGTTTTAAGTCCTGAGAAAGTAAAATAAGACGGTGTGTAAAACTACACTGCCCAGCCAACAGAAAGTAACCACTTTGATTTAACTAGGCCAGTAGGTAGGACCTTCCACTGGATAATAACTGCAGCGATGTTTATGTTTTAGCTGAATACACGTTTTTTAACCCTAACTGATGCAGTTAGTCACTTCTTTAATGTTTGTTCTTTCTGATGTAAAGTCAAGGTTGTAACTGTATATCAATAATGATATAATTACTTGTTTTTCAAATTTGAAGGAGGGTGAGCAAGCATCTTGATGAACATTCATCATTAACTCCTCCAAAAAATATAGTTTATTCAATAATAAATGAATATGTGAATCATAACAGTTCTTCACTATATCTGTAAAGCGTCTTTGAGCACCTGTAAAAACGCTAACAAATTAAATCTATTATTATTATTATTTATTAACAGTGATTGACAGCTGATAGGAATAATATGATTGTTAATAGTATCATATTCATTCAGACAAACATCGATGAGACAGTTAATTAATGTACTTATTGCAGCAGTCTGCATAGATTGGTACCCCTGCTGGTCTAAGAGTGAGACAAACTCATTCAGTTATTGTTCAGTTAAAATTCATTAAATTACGTCTGCCACCTTGTAAGGCTTTACTGATGTGCCACAATAATATCACCTATGTGATTGAGTTAAAATATTAATATTGTGGCTTTCCAAGTTAACATTGATTGTAGGGGTGTAACGGTGCACAAACATTTCGGTTCGGTACGTACTTCAGTTTTTAGGTCACGGTTCGGTTCGGTACGTTTTCGGTACAGCAGAAAAGATTATCACAAAACATTAAATATATTTTTTTAATTATTATTAAACTGTGACTAATGTATTCAAATAAATACAAAATATAGTAAAATAAACATTAAGGTGCAGCATTTCGATGAACTGAAATAATCTGTATTTGAACTGTACTAGTACCTAAGCAGCCAGCTTGACATTAGGACTTGCTTGTCATTGTATTTTCATGTTGTTTAAAGAAAGATGAACTTGTCCATATTGCTTGCTGAAAGGGCAGATCTGCTGGCACTAACAATGTCTCCTGCTGTGGAGAACACCCTCTCTAGGGACAGTGGCAGCAGATACAGCCAGGTAGCGCTTTGCTAACATGGCAACATAAGGATATTTGGCGTTTGTAATAGCTTTGGCTCGGTCTGAACTCTTTGCGAGTGGTGGAGGCTTACATGCTAGTGGGAGTTGGGTTTGCACTTCAGTCTTTTTTCTTTTGGTACCGGTAATATTCACATTCGGGTGATGCCTTTTCAAATGAGTGTGATGTATTGCCAGCCGCGTAACCAATGTTAGTTGAACAATGCCGACAAACAGCTTTGGTTCGGTCCACCTGTCTTTGTCCGTCATCCTTGTACGTAACTGCGAAACCAAAATGTTCCCAAACCGGAGACTTCAATGATGCCGGAGGATTTTCGAGCTCAACTTTATCTGCGTTCGCCATTTCGACAGTTCCTCAAATTACTGACTACATTTGAACGCATCCCTGTGACCAGCTCTCATAGTATGCCTCTCGTCCAATGAAATGACTTGGTCGCTCTATGATATAGATTACTTCCAGAAAGTTGTTCATGTTCTCAATTTTTTACGTTTAACGCTATATTCGTTCGGTACACACGTGTACCGAACCGAAGGGCCCGTACCGAATAATTTCAGTACGGGTACGTGTACCGTTACACCCCTAATTGATTGATATGATTGCGATTTAAATCAGCATATACTTCTGTCAGGGGATGCCACCCCTCAAAATCTCCTGCCACCCTCTTGCCACCCCATGAATATTTGTCTAGATCCGCCCCTGCTCAGGCGCTCTCTCGCCTCCCGTGCACTCATGAACTCTCCACTCATGTCCTTCAACCACCCGCATGCTCCATCTTCCTCTCCATCACTACTTTCCTGCTTCACTCCCATCTTGCTGAACTTTTCCATCTCCGCTAGCTTACCGGCTAGCTCCGTGACGCAGTTACGAACTCCCGTCAGGATAGACGTCCTCCTTTCGAAAAGTCACTTCTGACACCAATGTAACGATCACAAAGGGAGTCGGAAACAGACTGCTAGTTATTAGGCTTTAATAACTCTTCTTCTTTACAGATGATCACAGGTTCAGGAACAGCTTGTGGGTTCAACCTCACACTCCACTCACACTAACTTCTACACATACCCATATATATAACAGTGTCTACGTCACAACTTCCCGCCCTCCCCCGTCTGCTCCCCCAACCACAGGCCCGCACTTCAACCAGCATCACTGTGCAGCTCTATGATTGGCAGAGAGACGGGGATGCCTGAGTGACACCCTCAGCATCCTATACAGGGTCGCTACAGTATTCAGAGAATACCCCGGAACACTCAGATAAAACAAACAAAAAAATCGATTTAATTATATAAATAAAATGTAATCAAATGTATATAAAATGAATAAATGAGAATCGTATCTGTGTTGATCTGCAATATTACAGTGTTACGTTGATTTGTTTGTCCTTCTCGGACCATGCACTACGCATTTCAGTGGTTTTGTGTTAGAAAAGAAAGCAACCAATCAGATCTTGTTCTGGGTCTCTGGGTAGAATATCCTTCAACCAAGGTATTCTACATCCTTGATAGAATGCCCTGGCCGTTGCACTGAATGAGAGCGTACGTTTGGACTGACAGTTTCATCAACCAATCATATATTGATTTGTAGCCAATGGGCGTATTCTTTCAGAGTTCCCCTCGGTTCCAGGGTACTCTAGATCTAGAAGGCCCGCTAGTTAACTAGCTCGAGACAGAGGATCTAGAATGCGACGAAGCAATTCATGCCGTTCTATTGTTTTTAACGTTGAAATGAAAAGTGCAACAGGTGAAGATAAAGTTGTTGCGGAATTGTTGTGAGTACCCTTTTCAAGACGACAATTCAGTGAAAAGACGGACATTATAATGCCGCGGAGGGGGGGTGGCGGCGGGGAGTGTGTGTGTCTACAGAAGTTCCAGTTGTGATAGACACGGTTCGCCACTGATTCTAACTCATAACAAATATTAATTACAAAATAATGTTATATAAGTCCAATACATATAACAAAATAAATACTCTAACTAAGATTTAAAAATACTGACTAAGGTTACATTTCTGGCTTAGCCTGTAAGACAATTGTGAGGACTCAAAAACGTTTTTAGATGTAGGCTAGCCTACTTCCAAACCAAGTGTTTTCAAAAGTCCGCTTTAACTGGTAACAACTTCAGGTAGTGACATTTTACTACAAAATGTACAAAGATTCACCAACATTTGTTTTTTTTAGACCACAGGAATCAGGATCCTCCAGTTTAGTTCCCTGGTCGGCCCTGGTGTTAGCCGCAGCTAGCATCCAGAGCTCCCCCTACAGTAAGTCCAACAACCCATCAACTTTAGCCTAGCTGGCTGATAAACTGTAGGCTATATTATTATTATTACTGAGAATAATGAGTATTGGTCAAATGTATGAGAAATTGCTTAAATGTAAATATACTGCATTTATATTGCGATTCTCCAGTCTTTACGACTCCTAAAACCGACAGTCAGGCTAGCAAACAAGGTGAATGTGAAAACAAATATTTAAGAAAATAATATTAATGTTTTTTATTTAATATCTATATTATGTGCTGCTATTAATGTGCTTTATTCCTTCTACTTAACTTGCAGATTAACTTTGTTTGACAAAGCTAGAACAGTTCTTGATGGAAAAGTGTTATTGGTAAAAGGAGGGTTATTTTCTCAATATTATACTTAATGATCTGAATGCTTCTTTCACCATTACCTCTTTCCATAAAAAGTGTAAACCTTAAAGTTTCTACATTGTTGAGTTAAGAACACATCGAAACAACTACTACTACGTTTTACAGACTTTGCAGTCCGGTCCCCCTCAGTGCTGGACAAACTGAAGATTCCCCTCAGACTGAAGATCTGCAGAGCAATCAGAAATTGTACGGTATCACCTCTGGGTAAGAGGATAATGTTCATTTTCAGGTTCATATTTGTATTTAGTGCCTCTACTGTGACATGTTTACATGCTTACATTTTCAAAAAGTACTTTATCTTTCTCATACTGCCTATGCTGCAGCACGTTCACCCTCTGTCTGAAACCAGAGCCCAGTCTGCTCTGATTGGTTAGCTGTCCAGCTCTGTTGTGATTGGTTAACCGCTTAGAGATGTCCCGCCCCAGCCCATCTTACAATGTGTTGGAGCGGAAGCATGAGTGTTACATAGTGATGTCACACAAAGGATTCCTATCGAGGCCTTTCAGGCAGGGGGAACATGACAAGGAAAACCAAAAAAAAGCCTAATAGGGCCTCCCTAATGTGTATTAACTTATGATTTAAAATGTGTTTACATTTTCTCTAAATGTTGTGAATGACTTTGCAACAGTTTCTGGTAGTTGTCTATCAATTATCACTATTGCTTTGACAATGCTTCAATACAATGAGGTACTTCTAATAAGAGCCTATAGATGTCACTGTTATACTTTTAAACTGCCACTAGTGCAGAAGCAGCAGCAGCCATTGTCTGTGTGAGTTGGAGAAGAAATTGATATGATTGTTTGGGCTGACAGAGGCATTGAATTTAGGAAAGGGGCCCAGTTTGCATATTATCGGTTGAATTGATGGCAACTCAATCTAAACTTGATGCACTTATTAATGGTTTGCTGAGCTGATTGCTTAGTGAGAAGTGAGTCGGGCAGTGAGAGGTTGAGCTGGGATTAATAAATGAGACCAGACACTAAGCGAAAGGCTTTAATGAGCATAGCTGGTTTAATTCCTGCAGCCAGTCACAGGAATGTGGTTTGAGGTTTCTTTATGATGCAGGGGCTTTAGGCGGTTGGTCACTATAGTTGAAGATACATTTTATGTAAAACAGTTTGGGACAAAGAGGTTTTGCTGTGAGATACTTTGGTGTTGCAGGCAGCAGGGTTATTTCACTGTGGATGGAAAGGACAAAAGTTTTGGACATCTGTCACACGCCAGCGCATGCCCTCCGCCCTCCAGACAATGAAGCTGTGGACAGGGGGTGGTGTCAAGGGGAAGAGGGTCAGGGTCTTCTCCACTCTTCCTGTCCTTTTATTCTACGCTCTCTTGAGCTTATTATGGGCTCTGTACATAACACAAATGGCCCCTTGGCTCCCCTCCAGTTTTACAACTTGGACAAAATATTGTTTTAACAAAATGACTCACAAGAGAAAAAAGATATTGGTAACTTTTGATTTCACTGGTCTATTTTAGTTTTAAGAATTACTAGAAAGTATTCGGGTAAGTAATAATACAGATTATAGGGAAACAGTGACAATACTCAAAGACACTTTTAAATCACAGAGGAATTTCCTTGAAAGAAATTCCAAGTAAATATTATAATTATTTATTTATCATATGAAACCTTACTCCTTTTATACGGTGAGTGGCCTGTACACAAATTGCACACGTTTGCCTGTTTGACTGATTTCCTATTTAGTGACTCACAGGCCTAAGGTTAATTATTGGAATGTGTTGTACCATGTGAACACAATGTAGTGTATTACTATTAATACATGTTTCTTTTGGTCCTAGGAAATAAAAATATGGACCAATAAAATAAAGCATTTGGAATGAACAATCAATTATCATATATTAGGCTTGTACCTGGTTTAAAAGAGCAAACTTATATGTATAAGGACAAGATATAAGAACATTTTAGGTCAAATTAAAGCATACCCATTTCAAACACTTTTGGAATTACACAGACAAAAAGACAAAGTCAGGTTTTTTTGGTGTGATATCTTCATTTCCATGACACAACAGTCTTTAGTGAGGTAGACTTTTTACAGGTCAAAACAATTGGAAACATTGCTCTTAAACTGGCATGTGAAATGACATGAAATAAATACTTCCATGTACAATGTCTTCAAAATGAGGTAGAAATGGTTACAGAGAATGTACAAGATACAGCAAAAGATAACTGAACTGATATATAACAGTGAAACGCCTTTTTCTGTCAGTTGGACACATTCAACTTATAACTTCAATGAATCAGAGTAACACCAAAAGAAAAACGGATATACTGTCATTTGTTGCAGTGTGTAGGTTCATGTAGAGCACATTCTTTGTGAGGCGTTGAAGAGCATTCACTTGTTTTAGCTAAGCGCTTAAATACTTTTAAAATCTGGGGGTAAGAATACATGATGTTTTGTGTAACACCTTTTTGTTAATTAGCTTTTTCTAAATCATATTTTTAAACGTAATATTTGTGTGCTGCAGGTATTTTTTCAGCCAGTTAAATTTCATGAATATATTTCCAAATAAAATACCTTTTCAACACTTAAAATGTAACACTAAATCTGAATCTGCATTTCAGCCTAAATCTTTCTATTTAAAAGGGGATTCGCTCTCTGCACATGCTTTTTCACAAAACATATTGGTATGGCACAAAGTATGAAGGGATTGTGGAGTTACAAAGCTACAACTCGGTGGAAATAAAGATTTACTGTTGTAACTGTACATATTTTCTGACAGTGCACATACTTTGTAAATATCTAACTTCTCCCTTCTTCATGATGTCAATTCACGTTAGAGCTCAAATCAAGCTGGTGAAAGTGTGCCAAGCGGTTTAAAATACTAATTTAAGAAACTGGACACTATTAAGACATTTGATAAACATACCTATTATAGAGCATATACTGTAATATTTGTACGTCTTGATATGTCAAAGTTGTTTTTGCAGGAGTGCTCAATTTTGAATTTGTCCACAGAAAAACTATTCCCTACAGCTAACTACACTAACACTTTACACGTCATTCATTTCTCCACCAAAACCTATAAGAGAATTACATCTATACATGAAGAAAATATGTTTCATATATCTAAAAACATCATTGATGTACATTATGGCGAATATTGTCCTTTTAAAAAAAATATCTGAATTACATTCAACATTTCAGGCCTTGGTACAAAAACCTCAAGTTTAATTTTCCCAGAGCTAAGAAGCAGTGTGTGTGTGTGTGTGTGTGTGTGTGTGTGTGTGTGTGTGTGTGTGTGTGTGTGTGTGTGTGTGTGTGTGTGTGTGTGTGTGTGTGTGTGTGTGTGTGTGTGTGTGTGTTGTGTGTGTGTGTGTGTGTGTGTGTGTGTGTGTGTGTGTGTGTGTTGTGTGTGTGTGTGTGTGTGTGTGTGTGTGTGTGTGTGTGTGTGTGTGTGTGTGTGTGTGTGTGTGTGTGTGTGTGGTGTGTGTGTGTGTGTGTGTGTGTGTGTGTGTGTTTGTGTGGGGTTGTGTGTGTTTGTGTGTGTGTGTGTGTGTGTGTGTGTGTGTGTTGTGTGTGTGTGTGTGTGTGTGTGTTCGTTCTCCTGTTCGTCTCCCGCCTTGTCCGTGTGTTGTTTCCCTGCCGTGTTCCGCGTTTGTTTTGCTCTTCCTCCCCGCCCTGCTCCGTTTTCCTCTTGCTCCCTCCGCTCCCTCCCCCCCCCCTCACTCCTCCCCTCCCCTCTTCTTTTCTCCTCCTTCTTCGGTCATCTTCTTCCTGTCTTCTTCCGTCCCACTACTATAATCATCCTTTTGAGAGGCAAAAGTAAAGAGAATGCATATTTAAAAAAAAAGAGAGAAAAGTAAATCGTATAGCAAACAAGCGGGTGGATCTTCATTAAGAATGTAATACTGAGCAAAAAAAGTCGAGGCACTCAAAAGCACGTATCCTCCGCTGAGACTCTCAGTCCGGGCTGTGCATCCAAACAGAAGTAACAAACAGGCCGTTAAACTGTTTTCTCTGAGTGAAGTTTTATAGTATGCAGACTTAAGCATTGTTGTTGTTGTTTTGTAGGTTTGTACAATCACTATTGCTTGCAATCATTTTAATAGTAAATGTGTAAGCTGCATTTTTATCTGCAGATTCCTTAGAAATAAAGCTGTTCATTCCAAGATGAGGAGAAATCTGCATCTACAGGTATGCTGTTTGTGAAAGCTAAATACATTTTTAAATGAACATTACATTTTAGATTATTTCCCCACTTTTTACATCATAACAATTTTAAAGGTCGGTTTCATGTACTCTATATGTAATCATTTGATAAGCAGCTTGTTAAGTATTAACTGGACAGTCAAGAAAAAAAATAAGTTTTTGCCAAAAAAGAAGCAGGACACCTGGATAGGATAAGATAAAGAACGAAAAAAAAAAAACTGAAAGTTTAGAGTGAGTAAAGGTGGCGAGAAAGCGAGGGATGAGCGGGGAAACATTCATTTTTCGAGGCAGGGCGACACACCGAGCCTCAGGGTCAGCTGTGTAAAGTAGCAGTGATTGTGCTGAAGTAGTATGGCAATCTCACCATCTCAGTTATTGCTCTCCTTACTTTTTGGTCAGTAATGATTTTTTGTGGTGTGGTTAAAAGTATTGCAGTCAAAGGCCTTTTGCATACATAATGGCCACAAATAATTACAACAACTTCTAAAACAGCTGTGTTCAGTGAAGCTGCAGCAGTAGCAGAAAAGGAAATAAATAGGATCCTGAGAGAAACAGACACTCACACCTTTAGACTGTCTTAAAGCTATCTATGTAGAGAATGCCTTAACCTCACCCCCAAGACTTACCTCAACCTTACAGGGCAAAATGCCTCTGCGAATCTTTGGAAAAACAGGAATAATGAAAATATTAAAGATGCACAAGAAATACCAGTCTTGTGTACACTAGTGAAATTAAACCTTTCATTGACAGATCCAATGTTGTTCCCTAGATTAAGAAGCCTGGTTGGTTTCAAACAGAGATCCTCTCTGTTGTCAGCGCCCAGCAGCGGGGTCCTCAGATCGTGTGTGCGATGCGGGGATCTTCATAGACATTCCCTGTTGCTGAGGAAAGCTGTGCTCCGCTGAAGCACTCTCTCCTGCCAGGCCTGACGGGGGGCTGTAGTCCCCTGCCCCGCCATAGGAGGGGGACATCATGGGCTTTCCTGGTTTGTAGGCCTGTGGGTCTGAGGCAGAGACGCTCAAATCGTAGCCGTTGCCGTGCCCGTTGCCATGCCCATTGCCGTGACTTTTGCTATGACCGTTTCCGTACTTTCTGTAGCGGGATCCCTCCACTTCCGCTCCCTCCTGTCCTTCCTCTGCCATCTCGAAGGCCTTGCGTTTCAGCGGCACCCCTCCCTCGGAGCTCCCTCCAAGGCTGTGAGTTTGGTAGCTGTAACCGCCCCCAACCATGGTGGGCCTCGGGGCCAGTGGAGTAGGGGCACTGATTCCAGGGGGCAGGTAGGAGGCACTGGGGTGGCTGTATCCAGAGGACAGGCCGGGCTGGGGGTAGCACCCTGGGGGGTAGTTGTAGACAGGAGTACTGGCACTGTAGCTAGGCACTAGAGTGGGTGCGGCCTGCAGAGAGTGTAGAGGGGCAGGGGGAAGTGCTGCGCCGGGCTGAGGGCAGTAACCTGAGGACAGGTAGGTGCTGTTGTAGGCAGGAGGGTAATCCTGAGAGGACGGGGCCCCGCAGGAGCCAGCACCACCGAAGCCTGGCTCAGAGGTCAAGTTACTGCTCACTACTGTCACACTTCCTGTGGTTGGGATGCCCACCTTGCCAGTTAATGCCTCCAGTCCAGGGTAACACTCCATGCCCTGACCTAGAACCCATGGCTCAGATTCAGTTTTCAGGAAAGTCCCAGGCTCAGGGTAGGCCCCTGAAGGAGGGCGATCGTAGGCCAGCTCCAAGCCTGAGTACTTCTCAGCGTAGCGTTTGAGCAGAGAAGAAGCAGTAAGGGCCGATATGTCATCACTGGCCCAGGGGTAACCTCCAGGGCCGTAGCCACGGCGACCAGCCGCGCCGTAGGGGTCGTGTTTGTGGGCAGACGGCGGTGAGGTGGTAGAGGTGACATCTAGGTGCTGCTCAGGCCACTGAGATAAGGGGGCGGCGTGCTCCGGGGACCAGTGCATCTTCAACAGACCTGACAAAACGAGACCAGAGCTGAATTAGTCCACACAAGTGAAAATATTTAAATGGGTCTTCGAATATAAAAAATATATACAAAGCTCAACCCATCCCCAAATCACACAACCAAAACAAAAAAGTAGAAAAGTTTATAAAGTAAAAAAACTTTTGTTTTACAACACCACACATGTGTTGGTTTAAATTCAAGTACTACTCTTTAAACTGATTATTCATGATGTGATTAATCCTAGATAATTATTGTGATTAGCAGTATTACATTTTTTTATCGATTGACACCACTATACAAAACAAGTACTGGTTTTTGTTTATGCATCAACTAAGATTCTTAACCCATGCAATTCGCCACAGATTTTGGCCGACATCAGCAGCCCTAAAAAAAAATAATGTATCAGAGTTAATGAAGAGAACTGTTTTTGCAGCATTTTGTCCAACCCAGATGTTTGAGATGTTTTGCCTCCTCTTGAGTCTCTTCATGAATATCTGCCCTCATAATCACATCGGATGGCTGACCCTTTTTCCAGAACCATGTCAATGCTTAGCCTGTGCTCGTCTACACAGCCTCATCCAGGCAGGGGACAACTGCTCTAATCTTTATGTGAAGCTGGCAACATAGCCCCCAGCCCGGTCTCCACGGCGATAAGCCTCTATCAGCCCGCGAGCTGCCCTCTGCCTTTGCCTCTCTCACATTAGGGCCATTGTTGTCTCTCTGTGACTCTCTTAGTCCACAAAGCCGCCCCCACCGAGCGTGTGATCTAATTCGGCCCAAACCTCAGGGGTCTGCTGGACGGGGGGATAGGAGGCGGGGTCAGTGTGCGGAGGGGGTATCGGAGTAGGTTTTCATCATACTGCCCAGCAAGACTGGACCAGTTTATCTACGACCACTATTAACCGATCGATTTGATCAGAATTTGACGTGCAATATGTGATAATACATGCACATTCACACAAACAAGCAATCCACTGGTTTATTGGTTGTGGGCTTTGATTGGCTTTTGCAGGCCTTGTCTTTTTGAACTGGCTTTAGTCTGACATTCCAGGCATTGCAGAGTATTATTAAACTGTCCTGACCCCAGGCCAGAGCCAGAGGGGCTTCCCTACAACAGCACTGGACATGGAAGAAGTTACCGCCTCAGTTTCACCAACAAGGGTGGACCAAGTATATGTTTTTTTTTGTTTTTTTAATATCAATACATTGGCATCAATATCTCTTGCAATATTTTGGCATAAATGTATCTTTTCTTTGTAACTGTTCTGAGTTTTGGCCTTTTGCCTTCTATGGACGACTCACATGCCTGCTCTTAAACAGCATACATGTGGTGAATGGCAGGTTGTGTGACATGTCCACCAGGACCACCAGATGGGTCTCAAACGGTCCACATGTTGATCCCTAAATTAAATGATCCTTCAGCCCAATAATCCCACTCATCCAATCCAGGGATCGCAGTGCTCTCGACCAGCAAAGCTCCACCCTGTGCTCCTGGGAGTTCTGACTGGCCATGGTGCTCATCCTGGGCATTAAAACAGTATTTGCACAAGGCTTATGTTCACACACACACACACACACACACACACACACACACACACACACACACACACACACACACACACACACACACACACACACACACACACACACACACACACACACACACACACACACACACACACGAAGGAATACAAGAGATGTTTCTGTACACTAGATTTAGAATAAAAAATAACCAACCAGTAAAATGTTTAACCCCCGACCAGAGGGAGTTGATTCTTTGTATTTCAGAGTAATCTACTGATCATGAATATATCTAATGGGCACAAGGTTAGGGAGCCCCTAAACCCTTTAACTCGTAACTACAGTGTCTACTGTGTACGCTTAGTATCAATATCAGAGCCATAAAAAAGGTCCTGTGTCAGTGTGTATCAGTAGGAAGCATCCCAGCGTCTTCAGAGGGGGAGAGTTGGAAGGTTGTTACTCATTTGACAACAAAATCACTTTCTGAGACTGGAGTTTATTTTGTTCTTAGTTGTTTCTCTTTTTTTTAATCGAGGGTACAGCAGTATAGATGGTGTTGTTGGTTTAACAGATTGTAAAGCTCTTTGTGGCAAAATTGTGATTTTGGTCTATATTGTTATACCCAATATCAGACTTTACAGCTGTACACATTGTTTCTACAATAGTATGTTTACCTCTCCAGTTTTAGGCTGAAGAAGGGGTTATAACATGAGAGAATTACAAACTTTGTTGAGAAAGAGACTGATGCCTTGTTGCAGTGTTCGCACTCATCCAGTCCCAGCAGAAACACACGCTCTTCAGACTGATACTCACTGGTCATGCCGATTGCAGGCACGAGCCGACCGATCGCCGCTTCACCTTCAATCTACTCCTCTCACCCCGTCTTCACCCGATGCTTTATCATTTATCCGAGACATATTAAACCACAGTAATCTAATGTGTCTGGGATCCTTCTCAAAATGCAGCGGAGGAATGTTAAAACTGAGGATCACTGTGTGATCAGGAGATGCAAGAATAAACTGGAGGGTCTGCCTGGGTTAAGGACCAGCCTGAAACCAGACTAATGAAGGATTAGAGTACTCGAGGCTTATTGCAGTGTCAGCGCTCTCTGACAATCTCCCAGGAGCTGGCTGTAAACCAAAAACTCAGAAGAAGGTTTTATTCCAACAAATGTTGATCATTATTGTGTGCAATAGCACAACATTATAATAGCAGATATAATAATAGTTACATACATGGTTACAAAATAAGAATGTTTAAAGGCAGAAAATGAGCAATATGAAAATAGATATCCTAAAAATGGTCTAAACAAAAGAAAATTGTATATGCTTTCTATATCATTTCAGATCTGAAATACACTAGGCCTGTAATTACACTGTATCATTTTATCTTTACCTAGTGTTATTTTATGTAGACTTTTTTAATTAATTTAATGACTAGAAGACATTTTATCGCAATATACAACGTTATAGAGATATCAAATGACCTCTATTTTCACCATGCCCCAGTTAGTAGTGACTGCTGTTAATCATTTTAGTGTCACATTTATACCTATTCTTTTCTTTTTGAAAGTGAACATTTTTGTATTTGTTTCATAGGCAGATGCCACTACTATAAACAAGTAGATGCAGAATGTTACCTATAGAAGGTATACCTATTATAATAAAGCACTAATTACTAAAATGACAATAACTAGTAAACTACAGTTTGTTATGTAACGCTTAATAAACCATTGTTATTCTTTGTCAGGTGACAAATAATATACTATTTTTCATGATCACATATTCCCAATAGATACCAAGTAGTTTAGAGAATGCAACCATGTTTGCCTATTTTCCATTAAGATTGTGGGCCATATTAAAACCTCTTACTGTTCCCAAGTGCTCTGGCATCAGACATCTGTGTTAAAGTGAGGATTTTAGCGAGCAAGGTTGGGGTATTAGGAAGGATGAGTGAGGGGAGCCCCTTACTCTAATCTAGCATCTCATGTTGGCTCAGAGCTTGGAAACACCCCTCCATTCTTGGCCATGCTTGGCTTACCAAGAGACAAAGATGAGTACTAAGCCGGCTTGGTGCTATGACAGCTTTCCTTAATCATTGTGATTATCATACTGTCCACCAGTGCTTCCTCTTTGTCCTGCAGCAGTGCGGCTACTGGACACATCAGATGAAGGGGCAGCTCACAGCGAGGAGAAAACATAGAAACAGCACCATGAAAGAGCAGTCGGTTTATTTAAAGAAATATGTTATGCTATGTGTGCTGTCACTACGCGTTTCCTACGTCACTTCCTTGTAAGCTGTAACTGTCATCACGGCTAGGAAGGTTACTTAAGAAATGTTATACGTTAAAGATTCATAGTTACCCCGTTTTTTTTTTGACGTACAGAAACATTTTGTCACAATATGGTTGCTCAGTGCATGTACTTTCCTGCACTCAGTGAGTCAAGTGTATTTTCAGCCCATTGTACCTCGAATTTTCCCTTTGCTCTTGGGTCTTTCTCACATTGAAATGAATGAGAATGCTGATCATTTTGACTTTATTTGAAAACATGAACGCCTAACCTCAAGCTACGGTGAAGTGACACTTGGACCAGTCTTAGGTCTCCGTTCAATACCAAAATATTACTCCAAACATAGTTATGTTAATATACTCACAGATTCATTTCTTCACAGGAACAGTAAATGTGCACGTTTCAAAATGGCTTTGCTAATTAAATAATAACAAATGTTTGCATTATTATTGAGAAGAGTGAGATGACATCAGGAAAGTGCTCCACTGAACGTGTTGTGGCAAGAGGGGATCAAGCATAACGAGGTTAGAGGGAAATACTAACATCCCACGCAGACCAGTCCTGCAGACACTAGAGTTATATACATGTGGTGAGAGGCGTATGTAAGCTGCCGCAAAATCCTCTGGGAACTTAAAGAAACCGCAGAGTGCCCTGCAGTGTAGCTGCCTTGACACTTACACTCACAATTATAAATCTGACATGAGATTTTGTAATCATCCCAACACAAACAAGTAATTCTCCTTTAATCTACCCAGAGCCGGAAGTGATGTATAATTACAGTGCCGATGTAAATTCTTCCACTTCTCTCGTCATCGTGACCTAAACATATGCTACATGGCCTCAAGGTCCACCAAAACACGTCTCGTCAATGTGGAATGCAGGATTTCAAAATCTTAAATTTAGACCTAAAATGTTCTTAATTACAATTCAATAGATCTCAAAGTTAATATATCTGAAGGTTATGCTGCATTGTTTTGTTAATTTGCAAATAAACAATAGGGTGTTAGGAATTTGGTATTTTTCTTAGCTCCATGTTTTCATTCTTAGCTTTTTGTAAATAAGATTACATTTTTATTAAAAATGAAGTTCCTCCCTGACAATAAAGTTAAAAGTATTGAGTTGAGTTATTTAACCCTGATCAGAATTGCCATGATATATATGAGCCAACTTACCCTGTTATATTCATTGATGTATATTACTACTTTCATGTCAATGGATTATAAGTTATTCTAGCACTTATTGTATTTCATACTAATCTTCCTATGCCCGCTAAAGAGTCTTAATTTGAAGAACCTGCAGAAACCCTGAAAACAAGAGCTTGATCCATTTGTGAAACGTGAACTGGACTGAGTGTAACTCTCTCATCTCTCTATCGAGCTGTCAACAACCTCCACTAAAACCTCACTGCTCTAACCGTCACATGTTGTCATCGATAGGATATGCAGCAATTAAACCAAATGATTTTCTCTTTCAAGTAAACACAATTAAGAAAGTCACAGAGGTTTTCTGTGCATCAGTGGAGGATAGCCTGACTTGTCGTCCACTGCATGGTCAGTATGAGTAATTAGGGGTTAATTAGATGAAAGTACGTGTGGGGGAAGGGGTTGACTGGGTTGGGGATTTTGGGGGTTGTGAAGCATCACAGGCTGGTTGGCTAGATGGGGAGTGGAAACCAAAATCTGGAGCTGAAAGGTCCTCTGTTAGTGCTTTTTACTCCACTCACAATAAACAAAGACTTACATTTCCTGAGGATGGACAGACACTCAGAAACACACACGCCCAGATGCACTCACAGGCTCAAGCTAGCTTCTATATTGTGCTTCAGGCGCTGTGTTTAGCTTCAGCTGGCCAACAGGCAGAGGAGCTCATGGTCATCTATGGGATGAGTCAGGCTGCAGGAATGCCAGGAATCTAACCTGAGATCTATTTACAAAGCACATATCCTCTCCACACGCTCACCACACACTGTCCTCTCTGTGGCTGGAGGAAGGGAGCGAGAGAACACGCTCACTTACAGTGCTGATGAATGACCCTATCAGCTGTTTGCGCATTATTGGCCGATTTGTATTAGTTAGAGTTAATTCACACCACTGCCTGTAAAATCAATACATCAGAGGAGAAATGGGATATGAATACACATGGAGCCTGTCAGGGTTCTCATTGGTCCACACTCATCACACAGCTATCTCTGTCTTATTTGCTTACCGAGTAAATGAGGGTTAGATTGTTATGTAAGCAGTGACCAGAGTCTAAAACGCTGCGGCCAGTGTGAAGGAGGATCTGCTGAGGAGAAAAAAAACCTCCCTCTTTCCCCTTCCCCCTTTTCTCCAGACCTGCACAGTCCACCAGGCCACAAAGCTGTCAGTCAATCTACTACTGTCCCTTATCTGAGTCGACTTTTACACACCTCTAACCTACATTTCTTAGCACAAGCCACAGTGCAATTAAAGTGAGAATGTGGCTTTTCCTGCTTTGACAGACAATTTTAACACACAGCTCTACTGACGAACTACTTGACCTTAAATAAATGTAGTCCACCTTTCCCCCTCATTGTATTTGACTTTATTTTACAATTTTTCACTCTTGTTTTGCCCTGAAGTCTCCATTTCATGACCCAGCCTCCTTCTTGCTGTGCTATAGTAAAGACAGGGCCGTGTGTCCGAGCCTGTGTGGTCAGTTTCCCCACCCCCACTCCTTTAGCTCTCTCTCTCACACACACACACACACACACACACACACACACACACACACACACACACACACACACACACACACACACACACACACACACACACACACACACACACACACACACACACACACACACCACACACACACACACACACACACACACACACACACATGTGGCCCCTCTCTGCTTATTGTGTCCTCTCATATATCAGGCTGCAGCTGACCAGTCCCTCCTTGCGTCCCCTCCATCTGCCCTTCACTTTTCTCTTTCTCTGTCCTTTTACCCGCAGCAGCACGGGTCTTAACTATAACCCCTAATGAGGATCTAAGGTGTGCTACAATTTGCTTTACGAGCTTTCGTGATTGCTATGGAGGACTAATGTGTGTGTGTGAATGGAGGCGGAGGGTAAATGTTTATTTGTCCCTTTATGCAGGACTAATGAGAAGCTGGTGACACCAGGTTACTAACGATCTGGCTTTCATTCACAGAATCACTTCACCCTGGTAACTAGTGGCTAAAAGGGGCTAAAACGGCTAATCATCGTTATGGCCCTAGCTCATACTGAGGTGTGGTTGATTGTGATTGCATGTTTACTTGTGTGAGGGCGTGTGTAAAATGGACAAGAGATGTGAGAATCTGCTATCAAAGTAGTGTTGTTTTTTTAAAGATAAATACTATTATAGGATTGCGGGTAGTCGAGATTTTTGTGGGAAGTTAACGTGACGCTGTGAGTCTTTTTGAGGGAGGAATGTTACAGACGTACGTTACTAAAACTTCTCTCCGCTCGCAAAACTCTCTCTTTCTGACAGACGTTTTCTGTGGTTTGTCTCTGTGCATCTGTGTAGCTCTTTAGAATATTGAAACCTATAAATAAATCCCTGTTGCATTATTCCAATCAGGTTAACGTTGTAATCCTGTTAAAGCTTGGCCTAATCAATAGCCCAGTCAATCAATATAAGCATATTCATCAGGCTGGATAGCAACCTCTCATGATTAGCACATATACAAGCACGGCCTGAACTGTGATGTGTCGAGGAGATTTATCTGATTTGATCTGCATTTACATATTAATGTTGCAAACACAGAACATCTGTCCACTCTGATAAGGTTGCATTTTTCATGAATGTTTTCGACACAAAACACCATTATCATAGTTTGATAGACAAGCTTTTAGATTGCAGTTCATTGATAAAGAAAATGGGTGTGATAGTGCTATTATTGTTTATAAATACGTACAACATTTGATGTATCTAGTATTCTTAAAGAAAAGTCAGCTGCTCTCTGCACTGCTTCACAAGTACATGCTGCTCCTGAGAAAGACAGTGGGGCTTTAGCTTCTGTCTGTTTCAACAAATTGTTACTATATTCACATGGAGGGGCTGAAAAAACTGAAAATGAACACTTTCTGTGAAATTCCTCAAAGCAGAGTCTGGAGACTCAGCTGTTAAAGCCATTAGTATATCTGTCTTCTCAAAATGACTTCTCTGAGACCCCCCCAGCCCCTCGCTTCCCTCCACTGAACCACAGGAGATGAGTCCTGGACAAAAGATGAAGTTGTGCAGAAAAACAGACTCAAATCAACCTAGTTTGCATTGTTCACGAACATGCAAAACAGACACGTCATTGGACAGGATGATCCACACATGTAAAGTAAAAATAATCAGTGCAGACTTACTGTATGGAGTGACAGGACTGAGCATTCTGCTGCCCTGGCCCCAGGTGAAGAGGAGGGTCCACTTGGTGCTAGTGAGGGCCCAGCTGCATGCTGCGGGGCCTCCTGCTTCTCCTGGTGGTGGTGTTGGCTCGGCTAGTGACTGCCCTCTTGGACCCCTCCATGGTTCATTTCACAGTTCAACACCGCTCCGACACGCTGCCACCTGAGGAGCACACACATGCCAGGGTTAGAACCAAAACACACACTGTACAAGAGGAGGATGTTTATTTTTTTATTGTGGCCAATTAAAACCAGATTATAGGGACATAATTAAAGATAAATGTATACATTAAAAAAAGCTCTTATGTTGCTTGCATTTACTACAAGTTGAATTAGGTTAGAATGACAATTGAGAATATTTACTTTTGGGAAATATTTGCAGAAAACTAATATTGACTCGTAAGTTTCCCATGCGCTCACTTTTGCTTTTACTCATTTTTTTCTGTCTGTTTATGTGCATGCACGTGTGCAAGCGACCAGTCAGGACAGTTTGAATGCTAAATGCCCTGACAGAGGGGGGCTTTTTCTCTCTGACCACAAAACCACACAACCAGCGGAGACAAGTTTCTAATTCTTTAAGGCCACCCACATTTCATCACAAACACTGCAAACCACAACAGCAAAGTGCAAGGAGGCTCTCATCTCTAACATGGAATACATGAGGGGAAACAACTGTGTAAAGTGTAGAGCTGCAAAGACATGTAACCTGATGTGACAAACTATTGAATATGTCATATACAGTATATGTGTTAAGAAGAGAAACTTCAGCATGTACAATGTTAAGCAACATAATAAAGAGGGCATAGAAAATGACAGGAATGTGCAAGAAGCAGCAGAAACATTGTCAGTGCTGCTGGAAGGAGATAAAAGCAAAACATTTTTCAACAAGTCACTAAATATTTACTGACCTGTTATGCTTGAATTTGTTCCACGATGGAATCAATTAGGAAAGTAATCCACTATTCCACAAAGTACAACAGGGCAGCCGACATGTACATGTGTGAGTGTGTGTGTGTGTGTGTGTGTATGTGGAGGTTGTACTGGGACCCTATCCTTCTCTCGTACACTCCCTCGCTCGCCCTCCAGCTCCCTTCTCCCTCCCCCCTCTCGCTCTCGCTCGCCCAGTGACAACAGAGCAGCACATACATCCCCTCCCCCAACCACGCCACCCCTCCCCCTCCTCCCTCTCCCTCTCTTTTGTTAAAACTATTTCAGCAGGAAGGGAGAGAGAGGGAAAAAGTGACCAATCATGCAGTGTCAGAGGAGAGCCTGTTTCCCCCTGCTGTGTGTGTTTCTGCACATGTGCATTTGTGTATGATCTTATTTGAAAGGGTGTATGCATGTTTTTTTTTAAATTGCAGACCATCATTGTGATGGATGAGCACGTCGGACACATGCTACTGAAAAATTGTGAATTTTCTCCTTCACTGATCACATGAGAAGTTCAGTTATTGTCAATGACTTCTATTGATCTGGCACATTGATCTTAGTGGTGTTGGAGGGTGGAGTTGAAAAAACCATGTCAATATTACCTAATTCCTGTGGTACCCCATCCCCCCTTACACACACACACGCACACACGCACACACACACACACACGCACGCATACACACACACACACACACACACACACACACACACACACACACACTAGCCTGCACACATGCATGGGCAGCAGTAAATGACCTCCACATTGGCCTCAAACCTTTGACTAAGACGTTTGTACATTTCTTCACCCGTAATTGATCAATATCTGATAAATACTCATGCTGGTTATGTAACATTTATTTTCTTTTACAGGGGCTCATTTAACTATTTCCCTCTAGTCTCTATTTTTGTTTCCTAGTCCCTCAATACAGAGAAACACAGCTGTGGTTCTGCATTTAGAGTTATGGAGTAGGCGGGACAGGCTGGTCCACTCCTCATGTTACTCTGCTGTAAACACTCAAGGCCCTTCAGGACACACTCCTTCGGCTTTGGGCCTTGTCCCCCCCCCCCCCACAACACACACACATACGCACATGTCTGACATGTGTGAGCCATGTTTCAGAAGGTCGTTCGAAACTCAAACTGCAACTTTCCTTTGCAATTTCTCTTTTATTGGACTGTAATTACATTACTATGATTACAAAGCTGCATTTTATAAAAATTGAAAACTTTTCATGATTACTTCCCAACCTTATTGGTGGTTGCAGTCCTTCAGATTCATGGAGATTAAGCTCTTGTGAGCCATAAGTGGACAATCATCTGAGTATTGCCAACACTAGCAGTGGAAGTGTTACAAGACCTTTCATCAGGTGAGGAGTAATGGCTAGTGCGGTGCTCAGCTCTTTCTCCCTTACCTTTGCTGACGGACACTGAAAAAAAGCCACGCTGTTATTCTGCAAGCTAGGAAACAATACATCTAAACAATCCCAAATGTGCTGCGGGGGCTTTTCTTTTCATCATAGATCAGGTAGGCTGTTTGATACATTCTCCCCCAGATGTGGTCTCTTGTTACGTCAGAAACACCTCCCCATGCAGCCATGCAGCCCTAAGCAGGTCACTGAGACAAGCCGAGGGACAAAGGGCAGAGTGTGTGCTAATGACAGGCGAACAGAAAGGTGCGGCTATCAGGAGGCCGGAGAGCAAGTTTACTGGCCGAGAGAGAGGAGAGGCTTTTCGCTCCTATCGCATCGCTCTATGGTGCGTTCACACCGGATGCGATGCGAATTAAAAAAACGTTTTTTTTCAAATCCTCCCAAAAAAAAAAATCATGTGGCCCTAATCCTCTTCCGTACATTACAAATAGTCAGACGAAAATATTATTTACAATATTAATAAAACTATGAATTCAATTTTAACTGATTGGCAAGGCAAGGCAAAACACTGCACAGCGGCAGCAGCATTAAAGGAAAATATCGTCTTACCTTGTGTTGGGGCTTCACAAAACTCCAAATGTAGCCTTCCTCTCTGGGGTGGCACTAATGAAGACCCTCATTAGAGCAGATACATCCACATTGTCCAAAATGTTACTATGGACATGCATCAAAGTCAGATGTGTCAGTCTCTTCTGTGTCATATTACTCTAGTTGTAGAGGTGGTGGGCTGAGGAGTAGCTGGTGGTCCACTCTTTTTATTGGGTTGTTTGTTGAAAAAAAATCCTAAATCGTTTTTTGCCCCATTCTAGAAAGTCGTCACTCTGCAGTGTGTGTGTCGCGTCAATTACGTCACTATTCCACGACCTACGACCTAGATGACTCGGATTTTATTTGGAAAATAAATTCAAGCCATCTGACTGATACAAATATATACTATGACTATTATATGCTACTATACAGCTAATTTTATTTTAAGTAAATCATAACTATTTTATGTAGTTTAATCATTTTTATTTAGGTGGTCACTCAGTTTTTCAAATGTACACCACTCGCTAACAGGGGGTGCTACAGCACCCCCAGCACCCCTACTTCCCGCGGCTATGGATATGAGGAGCTGCGAGCTCTGTGTGCTAAATGCTAACAGCTAACGGCTGATGTTTTCTGGTTGAACGTCAGTGACGGCAGGTTGAGATCCTCATCGCTGATTGGCTTCCGCGAGAACGCGTCACGTGAATTTGACGCTCGAGTTGAAAAAATTGAACTCTCGCGTTTGACGCGGCACCATTCAATCGCCTCAATTGTATGAGGTGTGATTTGTGCCAAAGAACGAACTCACTGAGCAGACAGTCGTGTCGATCGTCGTCTACCATGCCGTGAACTATGCCGTGAGAGAAGTAACATGACACTCTCGTCGCCACCCCTCTCGTCTGAGAAGCTACGTGACGTCTGCGTCTGAAGTTACTTTACTTTGGTAGTTATCACCAAATAACCCAGTAATGTTACAGCTACTTAGTTGCTGTTCAAGCTAGACTCTATTTCAATGTAGTTTTGGTATTCAAATAATGTTACACCTCTTGTATGCCCTGAACGCAAAAACAACCACAGACAAGAATATATATTTTTGATAATCAAAATGATAACAAAGGCTGAAAAAACAGGAGAAGCCTGTCTTCCCTTGTTCTCCAGGAGAAAACGCCATCACCAAGTTTTCTTCTTTAACTTTTGACAGTTTCTGAACAGATATGAGGAGTTGTGAGCTCTGTGTGCTAACTGCTAACAGCTAACGGCTGATGTTTTCTGGTTGAATGTCAGTGACAGCAGGCTGAGATCCTCACCGCTGATTGGCTTCCGCGAGAACGCGTCACGTGAATTTTGACGCTCGAGTTGAAAAAATTGAACTCTCGCGTTTGACGCGGCACCGTTGAATCGCCTCAATCGCGTGATTCGCGCCGTGTCCACCGCTTCATGCTCGCCGTCGGAGCGAATTCGCGTCTGTCCGCGTCTCTGCATTGACTTTACATGTAATCGCGCCGCCCCCAAACATCGCATGGCGTCCGGTGTGAACGCAGCATTACAACTCCTCTACTGAAACAAATATAACACACAGGAAGAGATATATTTCTACACACATACTCAAATAACGGCTATGCTGGAAATTGGACATGGTAACACTAAACGTTAGTCCCTTTGGCCCGTGGGTGGGATAGGTCACATGATAGCACCCCAGAGAAGCTCAGCTGTTTGCCACTCTAATTCGGTCTCAAGCAGCTGAGCACTGGCCCACTGCTCCACTGAACTGTCCCACTAAGGATAATTGTGTGTGTGTGTGTGTGTGTGTGTGTGTGTGTGTGTGTGTGTGTGTGTGTGTGTGTGTGTGTGTGTGTGTGTGTGTGTGTGTGTGTGTTGTGTGTGTGTGTGTGTGTGTGTGTGTGTGTGTGTGTGTGTGTGTGTGTGTGTGTGTGTGTGGTGTGTGTGTGTGTGTGTGTGGTGTGTGTGTGTGTGTGTGTGTGTGTGTGTGTGTGTGTGTGTGTGTGTGTGTGTGTGTGTGTGTGTGTGTGTGTGTGTGTGTGTGTGTGTGTGTGTGTGTGTGTGTGTGTGTGTGTGTGTGTGTGTGTGTGCGTAAAGAGTGTGAAGAGGGATGTGGTTCATCATAAAGTCCATGCATTTTAAACACAAACATACTGTAGCTGGAGTACAACACAAACAGATGTGAGGGGTGAATTATCAGGCGAGACAAGAGGCCAAAACAGGAACAGGAAATCTTTTGGAAAAGAACAGGAAATGTGTGTATTGTTTCCAAAAGGCAATGTCATTGTCAGCAAAGTCCTTGGTTTGTACTATGTGGATAATATCTAGTGATTTGTATTGTTCTGACCATAAACATATCTACTGACAAGAACAAGACTAACAGATCCTAATAACAATTAATGTCAAAGTGTTTTTCTTTTGTGAAATAGAGCACTAATGCTATTAAAAAAGTATTCAAAACACACCACGGATCCACTGGGTGACATGTCCTTTAATTATAAGGAACATGGGTACAGTAGTTTATTTTAAATCATCCTTGTTTACACGTCCATCTTAGAATCAGATGGTGCGTACAAAAAACACATGAAAAAGAAAGAAACTCAAGGCAAATTTGAGAAACATATATATTTAAAAAAAAAGAAATACTGCATATGTATGACCTTATCTTAAAGATGATTGTCTTCAAAAGGTACACATAGTCTTTGGCCTGTTTACGGCAGGAAATGAATGTCAGAGTGATGAGAGACTAATACATCAATGTGCTGAATATTTGCACTTTTAAACAAAGAAACAGGAAACAAAGTGCATATAGAAGACTATACAATTGTTATGCTATCAAATTATTATTGCTGATATTTTTTGTGCCTTTTATTATCATGATCGCCTATTCTGGGAAATATGATATTGACTCTTTTCCACATTTTCAGAAAAATCAATGAGGCAGACCAAAAAACACACTGACACACACGAGAGTAAATAGGTATGCACTTGAGTATGCACTCATCATGTGACCTCTCTTCTCCTCAAGTGCAGAAAGTCAATTAGCCAGCCTCTCATTTAGCATACTATATGTCTCTTCAAGGTTAAAAGGCAGTTACTGTCCACCAGAAGCCTTTACTGTTGTGTAATGTTCTTTTAAAAGGCAATAAAGCATAAAGAAAAATGCTGAGCGGAGTAATGAGGACAAAAGACCATTTTCATTCACGTGATTCTATATCTAATAACATCAACAAAACAGTTAAAACACAACCCATGAAAGCTTACTGCGCACGCACGCACGCACGCACGCACGCACGCACACACACGCTCTCTCTCCCTCTCCCAAACACACAACACATGATTGCACACTACACACACATGCAGCGCAGTGCTCCATGCAAGAGTGGCTTTTTGTTCTCTGTTATAGAGAACACAATATCCAAGTCTCGTAATAGAGGTTAGATTAATTGCTGACAAATCTGTATTCAGCAGTTCCCTTTCTCCCCGCTTGACAGATTTATGACAGAGATTGATGGAGGGGAGGGACGAGCCAAGAGCCGCCTCTGTTTGGGGAGAAAAGAGGACAACAGCTCAGCGAGTCAAATAGAAACAGAGAAAAGAGAGAGGAAAAGACGAACAGGGTTGTTTTGATTGGATCTTACACATGACCAACAATTTTGGCTTTGAGTGTGTAGGAGCCATATAATGTTATATCTAATGCTGTTGTAGAACATTTTATATATTTATCATTGTATTCCTATCACACTCAATATGTTGATTGTTGGAGTTCAAATGTAAACTCATACATTCAAATAACTCTTTTTATTAGCACCAAGAGAAAAAAAACAATCACAAAGCCCCTTGCATGGTCATAGTAGAAAAAGCACAGGTGCTAGGCCTACTAATAAAATTAACGATAGCTCTGTTCCATTAAAGTGTCCCCGTAAGTCATGACGAAGTGACAGCAAGCCAGCATGCACAACACCCGGCCCCTGAAACTGAAGCAGAATGCAGCCATAATGAATTTTAATATTTACACCTGTTCTCTCGAAAAAGGATATCAGGTTACTCTGGAAAGCAGTTTAGTCATCTGTTACATTTATTTATTTGAGCTGAAAATGGAAACCATAAACAGATGAAGATTCATAAGGAACATTTCCAAATTGTGGGAAATACACATATTTATCTTGCCGGGAGTATGATGAGTAGAGCATCCGTGTGCCATGTTGTTAGCTTAGCTTAGATTATGACGGCTAAGGCGGGAAACAACTAGCCTGGCTCTTTTCAAAGGAAAGTAGATCTGACTACCAGTAAAGCTTACTAATCAACATGTGTTATCTAGTTTGTTTAGTCTTTAAAAAAGAAAAGTATGGTAAGAAACTAATCGCAAGGCTAGCTATTTTTCCTGTTTTCAGTCTTTTGGCTATGCTAGTTAGCTAATTGCTAGCTTTAGATATATCTAGGGTAAGGTGACCAGATTTTCAAAATTAAAACCGGGGACATTTTGAGTTTTGCGGTCAATATATCATTAACATATCCAAATGTCTTCACTGTTAAAGAAAAAAGGGGGACAAATCTGGTTGTAATTTGAACATTTTAACTGTTGGATACAAACGGACGATAGCTCATATATGAGACTTCATAGGTATTTTATTTTGAAATTCTACATCAGATTGTCCTGATTTTCTCTGATTGACTAGATGGGGTCTCCTGCTATCACCCTGAAGTGAAATAAGTATTTTATTGAATTTGAATGACTCTTTGATTATGGACAGTTTCCATTAAATAATAATCAAAATATAGATGGACAATAGATCTAATTTGAGATTTTTAAACAGCATATATTTTAAATTGTGCTTCAGAAAGTAATGTTATTTTAGGAGTGTTGTGAGATGGTGTCAACATCAATTGAAATTAGTCACCCAGTGGAAATGTCAGATATGTCTTCATAACTGTATACTTACATTTTACATTCACTCAGTTATAATGTGGTAGTTATACGTAGTTTGTTTTGAATTATTATTGATTACATTATATAGTACATATTTCTTAATTTAAGCTCCAGTATATGAATATGTTTGGTGTGTTCTTTAGGTATATTTGTTATTGACCGAGTAAACGCTTTTATTTTGAAGGCAGTTTTTACAGGCCTCTACTGTAATGCATATTCGCGCACCGCAATACAATGTGCGGGCTGGCTTGAGTGTGTTTTCCGAAGTGGGGGCTGGCTTGACCACAGTCTGTTTACCCAGTGTTTCCTGACATGAAACGTTTTATTTCACCTTGCTATGTGTTTTTAACGTATTCAAAAACAGGGACATTTCCGGGGACAGTTTTAACCGGGGACAGGCCAATACAAACGGGGACTGTCCCCGGAAAATGGGGACGTCTGGTCACCCTATTCTAGGGTGACCAGGTGCCAACAATCCACATGTGGGACAAAGAGGACGTTTTTGCGGGACAATGCGGGCCATGTTACTGCGTTGCCAAGAGCTAGTTTAGATTAATATATTTTGGTTTCAGGAGGAATATATCCATAGATCGATATTTTCTTTATGAGCCAGGTGTTTCTCGTGAGTTTCGGGGAAGCGTTGCTTCAAAACATATTCACCTCCGTGCGCAATACAAAATAAATTCTTGCAAATTTGACAATAACTCTCTGGGAATTGCCCTCCACCGGCTACACCCATAAGTAAATACATTTCTCTGTTGATTGATTGACATCTGACACAACTAATGGTGATAGCCCTCTCGATTTCTACACACCTTTGGATAAAAGCGTTGTTTTAGACGGGCGACTGTGAATCAAATGCAGGACATCTGCTAAATGTGTGGGACAAATGATAAAAATGCTGTGGAGTCCCGCACAAAGCGGGACACCTGGTCACCCCAGATCTATCGCAAATTTGTATTGACATTAATATTATTAATTACACTTTTGCTTTCCCTAATGTGACAAATCTACTACATAGGCTATTTAATTAATATTGTATCAGCTGAGAGGCTCCATATTAAAGACATTGCAAACTATTAAAACCTCAATACCCCCAAATAACAGCTAATAATTTTTGCATTTAGTGGCAGTCCTGCAAAAAAAAAAAAAACATTCCTGTCTGCATTCCAGCTCCATTTGGCTCTTCAGCTTTCCTTCACAAAAAACCACAGGACCTTCACGTGAGCACAAAAGATTTATTTTAAAGCTTAAGTCTTAGAAGAGAGACATTAGGGCTGGGTCCCTCCTCAGCTGATTGGCCCTATGCTGGCCATGAGCCATACTTTATTATCAGGGTGTACCAAGAAGTCAGTCAAGTCGCTTCAGCTGATTCAAAATGCTGCGGCTCGTGTACTAACCAGAGTTAGGAAAAGGGACCACATTACTCCTGTTCTGGCTGCCTTACACTGGCTCCCTATAGAACACAGGATAGAATTTAAAATTCTTCTTCTCGCCTACAAAGCCCTTAATGGGCAGGCGCCATCTTACCTTAAAGAACTCATTATACCCTACTGTCCTACTAGGGCATTGCGTTCCAAGAATGCAGGGTTGTTGGTTGTTCCTAGAGTCTCTAAAAGTACAATGGGAGCCAGAGCCTTTTCTTATCAAGCTCCACATTTGTGGAATCAGCTTCCAGTTTGTGTTCGGGCGGCAGACACCCTATCCGTTTTTAAGAGTGCGCTTAAGACCTTCCTTTTTGATAAAGCTTATAGTTAGGGCTGATTAGATCCAGCCCCTAGTTTTGCTGATATAGGCTTAGTTTGTCGGGGGACATCTTACTTCTTCCTTCTCTCTGTCTATACCTGTGTACTCTCATGTTCCGATTAACCCAGCTTCCCCAAATGTCTTTCTTTTTGGTGTCTATATACGCCGGGATCCGGAGTCATGGATGATCCTGCGCTCCTCTGTCCTGGATCGCGAGCCCTGGATCTTGAGTCGTGGCTGTGGTCCTGGATCATAGGTCCTGGATGGATATCCTCGTGGATTCATCTTCCTATTATACACACATGCATTTCCAAACATTTGGACTACCTATGTTGCAAATGTATTATCTTTTCAATTTACACACGGCATCTATTGCACGTCTGTCCGTCCTGGGAGAGGGATCCCTCCTCTGTTGCTCTCCCTGAGGTTTCTCCCATTTTTCCCTTTAAACTGTGGGTTTTCTCCGGAAGTTTTTCCTTGTACGATGTGAGGGTCTAAGGACAGAGGGTGTCGTATTGTCATACTGATATTTTGTACAAACTGTAAAGTCCACTGAGACAAATGTAACATTTGTGATATTGGGCTATATAAATAAACATTGATTGATTGATTGATACTGATGCTGGACCCACATGAGAATAATCAATGCTAACATGTACAGACAAGCTGAACAGTGGGTAAATATAACGTGTACATGAGGGATCCATCACAGCTTAATGGATCAGCCTGATGTTGCTATTTTAATTCAGAGGTTAAAAAGCCCATCTGAAATATCCTGATATCACCTCCCTCCTTCCACCTGATGTCACGGCCAACAGCTCATCTGATTGGTCGAGTCCACAGCCCGCCAGCTGTTTGTAATTAGGAGCATTTGGGAGTTTGGATCACATGACATCCTCAAGGCACACATGCACACATAGATATATACATACATACAGGGTGCAGTGCATCTTTAACCTCACACCCCTTCCCACAGGCTACTCCTTTGCAGTCAGGATCACCTCCAGATGTGCACACTGTGTTCTCACCTCAGGATAAAATAACGGGGGAGGTGTGCGGCACATGGAGGGGAGGGGTCAGTGCAATGAAAATGAAAAATGGAAACAGCAGGAGGTGGGGAGGAAGGTAAGACAGAGGACAGAGGTATACTGAGACATAGGTAGACTCCTCATGTTCAGTATCAGGGAATTCATCCTAAACATCTCAAATTAACCTTTAAATTATGTCTTAATTTAAGTTAAACACACATTAGGAGGGTAAAGTCCTCATAAGTGGAGGTACATAAAAGGATTGTGACTCTGCTGCCTCCTAGTGGGCCAAGCCATTAAATACATCATTATACATTAACACGTTACTCTCTAATCACATTATTTAAACACAGAGGTATGATGCAAAACGGTTTTTTCCATTTCATTTATTTTTCATTTATACATAATCAAAAATTAAAATACATATACATATAAAACATGTAGAATTATTTATTTGCTCAAGAGTAATCATTCAGTGGTTGAAGAGACAAGGCATTGCTCTTACTATGGCTCTTACTACTCTTACTTAGATTAAGGTTACTGCAGCACAGGTGCTGTTCTCAGTGAAAGACACTCTCTCTCTCTTTCTTTCATTATTTTCTTCTTCTGTCATCCTGACTTTGTCCTCGAAACAGTCACGAGTTTTGTCTAATAATAAAGCTCCACAGAGTGTACAGTTTTCACTTTTATCTACACGTAAAAATGAACAAGAGCTTTGCGACAAACAAATGGTACAAAATAGAAAGAGACACAGAAGATGAAGTTATATCAACAGCCTGTTCCTCATTAATGCCTTTAAAAGGTCTGTTTTTGGTCAGATTTAAGGTTAAAAATGACAGCACAACAGGAAATGGTTATGTTTTCTATGACAGGAACACATACTGCACACATATTTATACTCACATTCAACAAAATGTTTGACCCCTCTCGGTCACATGTATATGCAGTAAACCTACAGTATACTGAAGGCATTTAACTGTATGTGTACCATACATTCACATAAACATAATGATTATAAAATCAAGTTTAAGACACATGATGATCAATAAAATGGCTTGAACAATTGCTTAATAATAATAATGTTATTTTGTAAAACACTTAAATTGTCAAGTGTACTCACAATGTTGGAGTTGTATTTTCTCAATTTACACATGTTTACAATCACTCATGTGATTTAGAACATATATATTTACACAATGAATAATCTCTAGTCATGCCATTCATTAGTTTAGTTATGGGTCCACGGACACACACACTTTTCACATTCAAAAGTCAAAGTATAAGTACATGACAGCAAACACGATGTACTCAACTTTCATACGTGTCTTGGAAGAGGTATTACTGCATGTGATGTTACAGTTAACGATTACTGTACCTGTGCACTTTGCTTTAAAGTCACTTAAATTAAAATATTGGGGACTATTTTGGAAGTAGCCATAAAAATGATAATAAAACAGTTAATACATTGATATTTAACTGGACAGGTACATGACTAGATTGATCCATACATTAATGTATCATATTTTAAATGGATACTGTTAAATATATTGTCCATTTTTTTTTTTATTCTGTTAAATTTAACGTTGACTTTAGTAGAATTCAATACCTCCTTTCTGCCCCTATTTTCTGTTAACTTGTTTTAAAAAATACAGTCAAAATGGCCTGATATAAAACATTTAAATAATTCAGACCTTCCTTATATTGTCCAACGAAGTACCAAACAATAATTTGCTTTATTAGCATTTTCCGGCTCTTTATGTCCACCATTGAGGACAAACGGGTGTGACATTCACGGTTTATGAGACAACATCCTGATGTCTCCCATCAGACCTCTTCTCTCTTTAAAAAGCCTTTGATGGTATTTAATTGAATTAATTTATTCAGGTGTATTATTCATGTGCTGCATTCTTCAACCTTTCTATTAGCTCATCTTGCTTATAACAGTATATACAGAAACAGAGAGAACTCATTGGAATTTTATATCTCAAAATAAACAACTGTAATAAATGATTGTAAAATCTTTTGATTGCTTAATAGACTTCTTCAAAATAAAATATAATTTCATAAATTATCTACAGAAAGTGCAACCACAAAACTAAAAAGTATTACTGAAGGTCATTCATTCACACAGCCTTTCTGCTTCCTTTGGCTCTCCCAGCGTTGAGGTGACACTGGTGTGTGAAGCTCGAAAAGAAAGTGTGACAATGTATCCTTTTAATTGTGTGTAACATTTTCTTTTTGGCATATGTAAAGTGTTCTAGTGACAACTCTTACCGAACCGTCTTTAGTCAACACAGGGATGGATAAAAAAGGTTGAAGGACCCTGATAACAAAAGAGTTGTTGTAAGGTCAATTGCGTTGGATTTAGGGTCAATTATTGCTTAAAATAGAGCTTACACCACCCCCCCCCCCCCCACACACACACACACACACACACACACACACACACACACACACACACACACACACACACACACACACACACACACACACACACACACACACACACACACACACACACACACACACAACACAACACACACACACACACACACACACACACACAATACCATGTATACATCACTTCAGGGGACATTACATTGACTTACATGCATTTCCTGGAGACTTATCCTAACCTTAACCTCAACCAACACATGCCTAACCCTAACCCTAACCCTAATCCTAAACCTAACCAAGTCTTCACCCTAAAATTAATGATTCCCCTCATGGGGACCTCCAATTTGTCCCCATAAGGGCGGTGAGTCCCCACACGTGACTGTGTAAACAGATTTAGGTCCCCACAAGTATAGTAATGCTAGGCGCCACACACACACACACTCTGCTCTTGTTTCCCCTTGAACATATGTAATCCAAAGTGCCTTGCATGAGCCTTCATGAACTCTGAGGTAAAGAAATAAGAAAGTACAGTAACACTGGACAGATGTTCTGTAGAATGACCTCGTACACAGTCATTAGCCAAAGACAAACATCCATAAAGGGAACATATTATACCTCAAAAACATGTTTTGGATGCCGCTGCCTCAACTGAAGTCGGTCTTCTAACATTTACACTTTTCAGTTTACAACATCACACAAAACTGACACTAAGTCTTGTGACCCAATAGAAGATTTAGCTATGTATTACTGAACCTACATTGTATTTCTAAAATCTATCAAATAGTCAACCATATCATCACTGTTTAAGATGTAACACACTCATGGCACATTACATAAAAAGACACAGTAGATTTAAGGAATGATGACAGATAAACCTACCTAGTTTAATAAGAAGAACCTGGTTTGTTTTTAAAGTACAAGTTACTCTCTGTCATGAAGCCTATAGCTCAATGTACATGGCTGGAGTGTTGCTTGTGATGCAATTAAGAAAAAAGGGAGTAGAGAGGTTGTTGTTGTAATCATTGTGTGTGTGTGTGTGTTCTTCTATCTTTGTGAGGACCAAATGTCTTCTACCAATTTCTATTAACAGTGGATCCAATTTTGCAGCAGCTTACTGGTAGCCCATTTACATTCATATTTACAAGTAGTTGAATGACTTTTTGGCTATTGTTCTGTGAGTAGTTAACTACTGAAACTACAAACACATTTTGACCATAAAATGACAGGGAGGATTTTTTAAAATTCAATTCTAAGATTGCTTCCCTACCCTAACACTCAGTCTGCCCTTATCAATGTAAATGGGATGGACAAAATAATAGAAACACCTGTGAGTGTAATGCACCACAGACTGCAGCAGATGACCATACGTTTGATTTCATTATTTTCTGAAACAAAAACTGAATATTAGAGAATCATGAAGGTAGGATTTATTGCCGGACTGTTGAATATGACTGCATTAGTTGGACATTGCTGTACCTAAAATAACTGGATATATTCCTGCTTTTTATCTGTGCTAGGGTTCAGTTTATGGCTTTGGCTAGTTCTTGTATTAAATGAAAAATCCACCGTACAAGATCATTTATAACGATCTAATTTATTGACTTTGGGTAGTGAAGTTGATCTTTAAAGACAAACAGCAGCTGTGTCCCCACGAGTAAATAAAAACGGGCTGACATTTCTGGAGACAGCACAGTGACACTGACTAACTGGGGCTGTTTGAGATGTTACATCCGAATGAGATTGAAATAAATGCACGACTTTCAGGTGTGAATCAGCAAATGTCCTGTTATCTCAGTGAAACCACCATGGCTGCCAGCAGCTGCATGTGACTGTATCCTCCATTATTTACTGTCACTTTGGATGGAGCAGCTCCAGGACATGTCTCTAAGTTATCAGACATAAATGAATGAAAACAGGGCTATTCGATATTATGGAATTTTCACAGGTGATTTCTGCTGTAGGAGACAACGTCTTTAAAGGAGACCTATCATGCTATATTTGAATAATATATTGTAGGGCCATACCTATATAAGGTATATTTATACGTTTTTTTTTCAAAATACCAAACAGATCATGCATTTTAGCCATGCCTCATTTCGCTCTATTTTGCTCTCCTCCACCCCTGTCTTTGCATGCGCTGCAGCTGACCACGCCGAGTTACAGGCGTCATGTTACCATGCTGTTACCATGCTGTTACCATGTCACGGCAACCTCTCATTCCCCTGATTATTGGAGAGTTGGCCATATAGACGGAGCTCCTCATCACTGACGTCAGACTATTTTCAAATCTATATCAGATCTGTTAAAGCCCCGTTTTTAGAGATTTTGGGTATGGAGGAAAAGAGAGAGAGTTGTGTTTTCTGACACTTTGTGAGTTCGCTGACACACCGGGGACACATATTCATGTATACAAGATGTACAAACGAAAGGGAGCTGAGCCAGAAGGCAAAGCTCTCTGTCTACCGGGCCATTTTCGTTCCTACCCTCACCTATGGTCATGAAGGATGGGTCATGACCGAAAGAACGAGATCGCGGATACAAGCGGCCGAGATGGGTTTTCTCCGCAGGGTGGCTGGTGTCTCCCTTAGGGATAAGGTGAGAAGTTCGGTCATCAGGGAGGGACTCGGAGTTGAGCCGCTCCTCCTTCGCGTCGAAAGGAGCCAGTTGAGGTGGTTCGGGCACCTAGTTAGGATGCCACCTGGGCGCCTCCCTAGGGAGGTGTTCCAGGCACGTCCAGCTGGGAAGAGACCAAGGGGTAGACCTAGGACCAGGTGGAGGGATTATATCTCTTCGCTGGCCTGGGAGCGCCTTGGGATCCCCCAGTCAGAGCTGGTTGATGTCGCCAGGGAAAAGAAAGTTTGGGGCTCTCTGCTGGAACTGCTACCCCCGCGACCCGACCACGGATAAGCGGAAGAAGATGGATGGATGGATGGAAGATGTACAAAGGTGCATTTGGCATGATAGGTCCCCTTTAAGTTTCATCCCTTATACCATCCTTCAACCTCAGAACTAAGAGAGGAAGCTAACGGCGGAGTACAGACCAGACCTTATCATTAAAGGCTTTCTTCCCTGTGTGATTTAGTGAAGCTGGAAGTAGATGATGATGGATGAGAATTTGGTTTCCTTTAGTTAAGATGGTTAGAATGAGTTAAGCACTGGCTTTTTTTGGGAAGGTAAGATTGTGAGCATTATTATTCACCTCACAAAGATAGAAGTACATGTGTCTACCTTTCCTTGTTTGTGAGCTTGTGGACAGTATGTGTTGTGGGTAGCTGGTAGAAATCATTGAGACTTGTTTCAAAGCAGCCAAATTGCAGTGTCCTGAGGTCCAGAACTACATTCTGCCAGGACTTCGGACATCTTTTATTCGTCTATGAAGGTGATCCCGTCAATCCTGCAGAGTAAAAACAATGGCATTAGCATAGCACAGAGCACATTTGAACTGTTAGCAGTTGGAGCAACAGTTGCAAAGCACAGAAGAAGTGAGTAAACCACAATGTGCAGCAGGAATATTTCCAGATGACAGGGTGAGGAAAGAGAGGGTATGGCCTTGCCTTCTTAGCAGTCACAGGATGAGTGTCCTTTTGATTGGAGTTGAGGGATTTCCACACGGTGATTTTAGACATTTCATCAGATATATTAATATCAGAGGGGTCAGACCTGAGGAGCGGGGAGAGGAGAAGAAAAGGGAGTTTGTAGGGAGAGAGTCTGGGTTTAGGGAGAAGTCCCAGTGTGGTAGTTTTCACAGGGTGAGGGAAAGCAGAATGCAACACACCAAACAACCCAAGCATGCATGTAGATAGACAGGAAGGGGAAGCCGTTATCTTACCACTCTGAATCTCTCATATCCATCCTGTCCATTTGAGTGTGTGTGGGGTTGTGTATGTGTGTGTTTGCTCACCTGGGGTCATGTGCTTTTGGGGTCTGGACAGGATTCCTGCTCTCCATAGGAATCTGAACAGGAGCTGTATCATCCTTGTTCGGATTGAGCATTCTCTGTGATTCCTATAAGACAGATCCATCTCACATGTTCAGTCAATGTGCATGTTTATTTATTTCGCTCTCTGTATCTCAAGATCCCATTTAGTTTACCTCTTCTATCGTTTTGGTGGCATCATCAAGGTTTTTTTTCTTCCAGTCAGGCATAAGGTCATCCAGATAACTCAGCTCTCGATTGGAGAAACACCAGTCCAACATTTTGCGGATGAAAACTAGAGCTAGCACCTTCAGGCACAGAAGAAGAAAAACAATTTATTTGTATAGGATTAAATTGAGGGATTAGCAAAGAGAACTAAGGTATGTGGGCAGTGGTTAACTCACCATCATGGGGAAGACGATAGCGGCAGGTGAGTGCTTGATGACCCAGAGCAGAACCAGACAGGTGAGCTGGGTGAGAGTGAACAGGTGCACCTTCCTCAGGGGGACGTGCCGCAGGTAGATGAAGTCCGGCTGGTGCTTCGCCGGCATGCCAAACAACTTCAGACGGTCAAAGAACTGAGAAGTGAACGCAGGTGGTGGGGAAGTTAGAGAGGGTAAAGGAGAGAGATACATTAATGGGAGCAGAGCAGAGAGACAGATGGTGAATATGGCAAGACAATGAAAGTGATTATAAATGACAAATTTAGTTGGATTAGTTTGACAATTAACCGTCAGGCCTCATTGAATTGCGACAAAATTAATTAGGTGAGGAGAGGGCATCCAATGGACAGCAGCCACATTAATACAAAATGTGGGAAGGATATGCCAAAACATGAAACTGGGCCATTTGTTATTTAAAGTACATATTTGCATCTTGCACACAAGGGTTGGGATCCTATGGACAAATAGACAGTCCGATTAACACTATAACTAGGGGTGCCAAAGTCAAACCCAATTTTCCTCATCCTGTAAATCATTTATATTTTTTTCACATATTTATGTATATATGTCATATTCCACATTACCTGTATACCCTTTAGTGAAGAGACTCCCATATAAAGGAACACACCATACAGCACTGGCATAGGAATGTACTGCGGTGGAAAAAACAAAACATTCATCATTCAGCTTTGATGAGTAACATTATTTAAAAGCCATCCCAGCCACAGGGGGGCAGCATTGCACAGCCTCTCTGACTGACCTGTAGGGCTCCGGTCATGAACACAGAGCAGCCCATGAGCAGGAAGATTAGCAAGCCAGTCAGCCTCTGTTCTCTGATGCCCAGGAAGCGAGGCATCTCTCCGGGAGCCGAGCTCTCCGACTCCAGCTTTAGGCTGTTGACGTGAGAGATGGACAGCACTGTGGCTGCTACGAACCATGGCAATCCCATGATGGAGCAAACTGCCAGCATCACCCCCACCATCAGCAGGTCCAGGTGGTACCCACAGCCCTTCTGCATAACAAAGACAAGCAAATATAGGTACATGTATAACTAAGCTACTAAAGTTGGTGGTCCCCTACGTGTATTGGGGTTACACATGAGGTCCAAAACTAGTATAGAAAGCCACATGAATGTCTGGGAGCAATTAATTTTATATGCTACACAAATATGCTTAATTTACTGCAACGATATGTCGGGAAACCCCCTCAAGGCGGCACCATGCATAGCGCGCCGTAAAATGCTGCTTGTTATCTTAAGTTTCGTTGCCTTGCTCCGCTCCGGGGGGGGGGGGGGGGGGGGGGGTGCGTGGTGATGAAAAGCTGGTTCGAGGGGCCCCCAGAGTGAAAGTTTGCCTAGGGCCCCCACAGACTCTAGAATCGGCACTGCAGATGTGTCCAGGATCCGTTGAATTTTCGGAATATTGGGTTGCAGATTAGTATTTTCCAAAGGGGGGTTTGTTTAGCATGAACAACTTGAAATAACTAAAGGATACGTTAAAAAAGAAAGTAAACAGAAAGTGAGGTCAAAGAAAAATATTTCTGCTAAAAAGTTAACAATGATTGAGAGTCAGACCTCAACATTTCAGATGTGTGTATCTCACACTGCACTGTAACTGTAATTCATGTACCTTTGTTATTCATGTTTTATTATCTTTGCTTTTAAATGAGTGTTTTTAAATGCCATTTTATAGTATGTTTATAAATGCTCTCAATGTCTTTCATTTTTGTAAAGCACTTTGAATTGTCTTGTGTTGAAAGGTGCTATATAAATAAACTTGCCTTGCCTTACAGCTGAAAGCAACAGCGCAGAAATGCATGCTTATGGGGAAGCTTTTTTTCTCTTCCTACCAGCAGTTTGTGCTCTTTGCGGTTGATGATGACGGCAGTTATCTGTTGGTCCATGAAGATGAGGATGGTGCAGAGAAGAGCAGGGATGGATGCAGCCAGGACGGTCCACCATGGGTTGCGTCCTATTGGATTGATTAACCAACCTCGGTCGTCTCTGGTCGGCTGGAGGATCACATTAAAGAGCAGTGAGTCCATGATTCAACCATAGCAATGTTGTGTTTTATATCAAGGTCCACATTATGATAATAAAACATATATACCTTGAATTTGTTGGGCACCTTCAACTTCTGGGAGGGCACTCCAACCGCATAATCAAGCAGAACCATGATGGCAATGGTGAGGAAAACAGCAAAGTCGCTGATCATGGAACGCACCTGGGAACAGGAGACAACACCCAGAGAATGGTGGTTATTACTGTGGCATGATTTATTTTTGCAGGCCATCACCCACCCTGTTAGGAGGACTACATTTACTTTGTAGGTAGGGTTGAATAAAATGACCTAGAGTGCATTGTCAGGTATGTAAATGTCTGGTGACAACTTTGATTAGAGAGTAATCATATTGGTTAATTACCTTGGTGGGGAAATAACGACTTGTCTTAAAGTCTTTGAGGAACGCAGACATTAAGAAGGTCGAGAAGAACAAGATGGTTGACCAAAAGAGAACATCTGGGGTGTAGGGGCCATGGGGGCCACATGACGTCCCGACAAATTGGCCATTCAGACTGATACACTCCTGTCAAGATTCACAAAGGGTTAACACAAATTCAGATTACTTAAGAAAAATGATCAAAATACAAAGCACAAAAAACACAATACAGTAGAATCAACACAAGCCTTTTGTCCACATCAGTGGACAGTTAATCAGTTGAATGTCCTTGTCAGTGTTTGCAGTGTCCTTAAGAGAGGTCAGCTGCTGCAGGGAAGGTGAGGGGGTTAGTTGAATGTTAACAAAGGCACAAGCGTTGGAGCGAAAGCAGTGTTTGCCATCACGTGGAAGTGACACTGAGATCAGGCCCTTATGTTAATGTATGTGTGTGTTTCCACATAGTCACGGTACCTTGACAGTAAGGTTGGTCCAGGATAGGTCTGAGGCTGTGACGTTCCTCTCACTCCACAGATCTAAGGTTTTATTAGTGGGGTTGTCAGGCTCTGCACACCTACAGCTACAGAGAGAGAGAGACAGCACAACACACGAGGAATCTGAGTGTTTTTCTTACAGAAAATGATGGGCTTGTTTGCTTTTCTCGCTTTAATGAGGCCAGACATAAAGGGAATTGTCGGCTTATAGAGGACAACAGCAAAATGTGACAAAGAGACGACAAGGGCGAAACCACAACTCATAGAGATGCTTGCAATGAGAAAATGACAGCTAGATATTATTAAGGAACAATAAAAAAAGACATTTAACAATGAAACATCTACCAGGTGAGCTGGTTTATGAACATTTTGTAACTTACTACGCAAGAGTTAGTTTGTCCAGATTGCTTTCTGCATTAAAGGGGTAAACCTCTCCCAGGTGGATGAGCTTCTCCAAGGCCTCGTAGATGAAGATGAGGCAGATGAGGGCGGCAAAGGCCTCTTCTGTGAACCGAGTGATGTAGCACACCAGAGAGCTGGCATCAGTGGCAACCAACAGCAAACAAAGCAGAGCCGTCCACAGGCCGATGCAAGTCCTCAGCGACAGATAGGAAAGGTCGTAGTCCCTGATGTGAAGAAAAGAGAGGATGAAAGGGAATGCATAATCGTTGAGATCAGGACAGCACCTGTGATAATGAAAATGTCAGGTTGTAATACATACTTGCAGAACTTGAAGAGGATTTTCTCAAAAACCAGCACAGGACCTGTGCTGCCCAGAATGGTGAGAGGCTGACCAGCAAACACAGAGTAGGCTACTCCAGTCATAGACGCACCAAGTAAGGACTCTATGGCACTCTACAAAACAAAGCAGAACAACAAAGTGTATTTCCCATATTCTGAATCTAATCACATTGCAGTGAGTGTGTTTGTGCTCTTACGATGCGTCCCTCTGTCGCCTCCCCCAACAGACCTCCGAAGGTGATGACAGGAGACATGCAGGCACAGTAGAGGAAGAGGAAGGAGGCCACACACTGCAGGCTCATACCGTCCTTAAAGTCACTCAGGTAGAATGGAGCTTTCCTCTTGATGTCAAGTATCAGACCTCCAAACAACCTGATCACGGCACAACAACAAAACAATAGAGGGGCTCCAATTTCACATCTGGTGCAGAGGTACCAAAACCACCAATGGGTGTGGTCGGGTGCTCTGAGGCAACTGTAACTAAGGTACCTTGTAAACAAAGGAAAACCTGCATATTTTTTGGTTTGTTCAGCATTTTCAAAAAATAGAGGAAGGAAAAAACAAAACATCACTTCATCAAGGTGAAAAGTTAAACTACTGGGGATACGCAATGAACTGTTTGTGTTTTAGGTTATCACACTTGTCATTTGCTTGCCCCACCTCAGTTTCTAATAAATCCACATTTAGTTTTGGCGGCCACAGAAACTGACAGACATGGTGGGGAGTGATAACTCAGCAGGCTTTCACACATCACTCAGAAAACATAACAGGTGCTAAATCAATGTTATCCCCAGGCTGTTTTTAAAACATCATAACCTCATTTTCTTTCCATCTTTCTTTTGGAGTTTGGCTTTTGTATTTCAAATGTATACAGTAAGGGCAATTAGCACCATTACTGAAGCAACAATCCTGTGTGATTAACCTGCAAATGACAGCTTACCTTCCAGTTCTCTGCAGCTCTGGCCCGTGGTGTTCAGCGTGAAGTTCTTCTTCTACCTGGCTGGATGTGCCGTTAGGGACTCCTGCCATCTTTCTCTTCTCCTGCAGACATCCAATAACAGACATAATCCAATAAGACAAATAAAAAATAGCTTGACGCTTGATGCATAAGTATACACCCACTCTTGCACCAAATCAAACGTGTAGCTTGAACCTGAGGAGTATTTGTATATATTTCTTTATTTAAGAAGGGACAATGCAGAGAAGTAAGTCGTGTTGAGAACATAGTTGTGTACCTGAGAGGGGACACTCTTTGGGGGCTCGATGCGGATGGAGGGGTCCCACTCTCCTGGTGGTAGGACCGTCACCTGGTCCAAAAATTCATCTATCCCGGCCAGCAGGTCACTTCTGTCCTTTGCCTTGTAGGCTACATCATGGAAGATCTGGTTCCAGAAAAAAAGTAAAGGACAGAGTAAATTTAACTGCCTGCCATCGCAACACAGATGTTAGGATTGTATTCGCTATGTGAGAGTTTCTGGAGTTGTAATTTAATGAGCGTTCTTACTTCATCTGTCATGATGGTCGCCATGGAGCGTCCAATTTCATGGTATTGCTGAGCCTTTCCATCCGGGCCCAGCAGAATAAAGAGGAACCTGACATTTAAAAGCAGATGATTTAAAGTATGGAAATCATCCTGGGTTATTGACTTCACAAATGATATGACTAAACTGTTGTATATGTGGCTCTACCTGGTAGGAATGGGGACCTCGGTGAGCCCGGTGAGCAGCACAGCAGGGGAGAGGCGGACAAAGGCCACAATGGGCCTCTCCAGGAAGTCCAGTTCTCCCACCAGTACATTAGATGCCTCTGCACCCTCTGGGATCTTCTTCATGAAGTGCATGTCCACCTGGTGAGACAAGGCAGAAGTTGATATCGGTACACTGATATCACTGTATACTATAACCAAATCCAGTGCTCACAGAAATGTCTTCAATCAATGTCTCTAAAAGTGTTATATCAAATTCCCCCACCATAGGAGCAGCCTAATGCCAGAAAATCTAGCTGAAAATTCAGTGGGTGTGATGCACTTTGAACATATTTAGTTATCTTGTGGTTTCATATGGGGCAACATGTGATCTAATTGTTGACAGCACATCAAACACAGCAGGGTGCTGGAGTACAGTCTGACTGCTGATGTTGCCTGATTTTGAGATGTTCTCCTTTTTATTGTGATTTTTTTAGCGTAATTTAGCAAAATAAATATTCATTTTTGGTCTTCACAGGCTTCCATCCATATCCATAAACAGTGTGCAAACTGTACACGTGTAAGAGTGTCTGCATGTTAACCTTGCTGAGGTCCACATGGCTGTCATGCCCGCCCCCGTTTTTGGCAATGTCGGTAGCTGATGGAGGCTGGGGAGATGTGGCTGACCCTGCTAGATAGTGAGGGTGTGAGATTGTAGCAAATAAGAGTTAGTACACATATCTTTTGGTCTCCAGAGTGCAGAGTGAAGTAAACTAAGTGCAATAATTGTTTACAGCCAATATAGCCCATTTCCTCAGGAACAGGTTATAGCTGTCTGTCCCTTGAAGTATTATGTATCTCTGTTAAAAATTAAAATAATCCAGCTTTTCTATTCGTCTCAATGTCACTGTTTTATTACCTACTTTTTCTCCATATATTATTCTGATAGAAAATTCTATTTCTTAGTCTTTCCAATTGATGAAATCTCATATTTCTAAGATATTGCCCTGATTATTTAGCCATATTCATATACATAATGAATGAATGAAACATGTGTTTGCAAGGTGGTGTACGGTGTGAAAGCCACCTGTCAGGAGGGGCTCTGACTGTTTGCGGGTTCCCTCAGCGATAGAGCGCACCATGGGCATCAGGTTCTTCTTCTTATCACTCTGGTGGTGGTGTCTCTTCAGCAGAGCCTCACGCACCTTCACTCTCACACTTTCGTCCATTTCATTGGACGTCTCCTGGTGGTCCAGAACCATGTCTGCAACATGCGGACAAAAATACAAACACATGCTCACATTAATGAACGAAAATGTCACCAAAGTTAGTACGTATTTTTTTGTTGCCGGAGAGCCTTTGTTGGAGATGACAGTGTTTAAAAGGGAAGACAGAGGAGATGACATGCGTACATGGTTCCAAACCGGATTCAAACCTGGTTCCTCCGCACAGGGACTGAGCCCCAATACATGGGCTGCCAGCTCTACCAGGTGAGTTATACGTCAGCCCGAAAATAAGACTTTATTCAATGAAAAGCATCAGACAGCTTTTATTTGTATGTGATTGTGCTATTTCGACCAGAATCTTGAATCCATTTATTATCAATGAGAAAAAGCCCTAGTTAAAAAAAAAACCTTATGCCCTGATCAATCTTTCTTAAACTATGTATTTCTGTAGTTAAAATTGTATAATTTGTCAATGTGTTAAGGCACACTGAAGCAGAAAGTGAAAGTTGGCAGTGGTCAATATGTGGCCAGCTTTCAGGCCATGTGGGACTGCAGAGAATAATCTCCATCTCTTTAGCTCTCTCCTCCTTCCTTTTTGTTCATACTGACTTGCTGAGTCCGCACTGAATATTTCCTTCCTCCCTTCCTTCCCTCCTCAACAGTCAATCAAAGTGTCTGCCGACACACACAAACACACATTGCAGTGCTTGCATTAATTCTGTGCACACTTCAAGGCCAGCGCTAATGTGTGTCAGGCTTTGAGCCAGGCCTATATTGAGCCATGTTAATAAGACAGTGACAAGGGAACTGCCTGAAAGCTAAATCAAAACCCACAAATGTAAAATGGTTAATCTAACGTAGCCTCCACTCACACATCTTAGATTGATATGGATCGTGTTCCGTCTGATTTAAGACCACAGCAACAGCTCTGCCTCCTCCAGTGTATCACTTGACTGGTGACCATACATTACTCATATGACAATGAGATCCATTCAGTCATGTGTCGTGTTGAAAAAACTGGTCTTTGGATTACAAAATGCGTTCAATGCAACTTCAGGCATTTTCTATAACATTCCCTTGGTCTCAGATTGCCACACTTGAAAATCAAATCATGTTGAGAATTATGGACTTTTTGGTCACCACTCTTTTTCCATCTTGGCGGCTGTTTGAAGGCCAGGTGCTGCTGGCAGGAGTCATATGGAGAAGAGAGGGAAGTGAGAGGAGCAACGGAGAGCTGCAGAAGAGGGAAGACTGAAGGGAACAAGGCTGTCCACGCTGCAAAGCTGTCATAATGTGACCGTGAGGAAGACTGATGGAGGGCCTTGAAACCGTGTGATCTTTTGTGCGCTTGTGTTAGTGTGGCGAATGGACAGGGAAGTGGATCATAATTTACAAACCATTCTTTGCATTTGTACAATTCTGTTTAATGTTTACATTTAAACTGTTATGGCAGCGGGGTGTGGTTAGGGCGCCGGCTGCTGGTGTGAAGGGAGTGGCTCGGCCGGAGGGCCAGACAGCTGATCGGAATCAGGTAATCAGTGACGGAATAAAAGCATGTCGTAACCTGGTTCTGGTCTGTTTTGCAGTAGGCGGGATCCTGGAAGGTCGCCAAAGGACCTGTGAAGGTTCCCACACGGGCAACGTTTGAGACCTACTTTGTTTTGGAGTTAATAAACGCCTGTGATCAACCAACCTGCTCTTTCCGTCCCTATTTGAACCCTGTGTGAGCGGAGAGGATCACACTGTGTTCAAATGTGTGAGCGTCTGTGTTAATGTTCAACCCAGTCTCATGGCATTTCGTGTTCACCAACACGATTTTTAATCTATTGATTCGTGTTCACCAACACGATTTTTTTTCGTGTTGCACAGCACGATTTTAAAAGCAATGTATTTCTACTGGTAATGTGTTTCGTGCCTGCAGCACGTCTTTTTGTCGGGTCGTGGAAGACCGGAAGCTGTGTGGTTCATAAAAACATGTTCTTACTCATATCAAGCCACAATTATTGCTTTTATTTTAAATTGTATAATTTCGGACTTTTGTTGCCGTCTGTGAGGAAAAGAAATGGGGCTGGTATTTTTTAAATCTTTTTTCCTTCTAATTTGTTATTCTTTTTCAAAATAACACACTGTTATTTACTCACCAATAACACACAATTATCCTTGCTTGTTATAATTTCATAATCTCTGGCTTTTTGGCGTCCGTCAGGAACTGAATTTCAAAATAAAAATAACCGGAACAGACGTAGGCCTCTAGGAGTTTAGGATGGCCGAAGACACTACACTACCCATAATCCCCAGCTATCGTTTAGGACTACCAGTCCCCGTGATTAATCTTCAAGCTCTGGATTGGGATGTTGGAGTGGCAGTGCGCCAAGGTTACGCCGAGCGTCAAACGAAACCACGCCAAGACTATCCAAAACTGGATCGAACGCCCCCCCCCAGAACTACACATGCTGGCTATTGTGTTTCGCAAAATGTTCTATGGGACGTCTCTACTGAACGTTTTCGTTTTCCCACAATTAGAAGTTGCCAGTATTAAACACATTGGTGTTATCAAATGTAAAACATATAATATAATAAATGGGTGAAAATCGCTTGTGTCCATAATGCGCAGCATTAATATATACCCACATGACAGCCTCATTGTTACTTTGTAATTCTACTCCACTACAGTTCAGAGGTTAACCTGGTATTTTTACTCCACTATACTTATTTGAGTTACTTTGCAAGATTCTGATTAATGATGTGAAATATAAACAACCCTTAAATCAGACTTTAATTACACCTGAGTAAAATTCAGGGAAGGTGATTGTCAAGTGCCAACAATCAGGAGAGATATTTGATAGTTGGTGCTTGAGAAGACTAACATTTATCTGCAATTGACATGAATGGAAACGAATAATAAAGTATATTCATTACTCGTTATTTTCTACTAATAGTTCATTAAAGACTGTATATTATGGCTATTTTGGCACATCCCTTTCAAGATTTCAAGATTTTCAACAGGGTTATTGACATATCATATACATGTATACAACTACGGTGTATGCAATGAATGAAAGTCTTGGGTCACAGGTTTCCTCAACAGCGCATTACAAGACATCTATCAAGTGTGTACTCCCCACCATTAAACTGTCATATTCTGCACATTTCTTATACTATCTACATACATAAGAGTATAATTAATGTGTATAATATCAGTTAAAATAAGTGCTTCAACATAGTTAACATTGCAGGAAAGCAATATATTAGACGTTAAGTAGACTACTTTGTCAGGCTTATCTGTAGATAGATACCCCCAAAGTTTGTTTTATTGTAGAGATCACTTATAATATCTTCTTGATTTTTTATATTCTATATTTTTCTATCACAGACCTTCTACTTTCCCCCTATGAAAGTATGTACTCTTAATATTTTTTTAATCAAATATAACACATAAAAACAATAATTCAATAACGTGCTTTAACCACTAGGCGGTGCACACAAGGTACACACAGCCATAATAACTTTGTATTATTAGTGTAGGACACTTGTGTTTTCGTACAACATCTGAAGATGTGTAGTTTTATTCATGCTTTCACGTAATTTTACAGCATATTGCTATACTATTTCAGACTCAGTATTTACATTCTTATATTCAAAGAAAATCAGTAATATCTTTAAAAACGACAAGTCCTTTTATATCAGCTGTGCACCGTTATGGTGTAAATATAAACCTATCTATGAATTAGATCAAATGTAAAGTCAGCCGAATTAGTGTTGATACTGCAAGGAGACGTATTGTGTGAAGAGAAATTGAAGATGTTGTTTAATTGTTGATATATTTATGATCCACGTCAAGTATTCAGTTTCGGCGGCATTTCTTCCAGTTTTTCCAAAGGTCTTCTCATCAGGGCTCTATAAATAAAGAACTATGGCAGATCTGTAATATGTAATGCAGCCGAACCGTGTATTACAATGCCGTTATGTGATGACTTTCAAAGAGAAAAGCAAGAACACTCGGAAATTAAGTATTATTTTAAAATGTTTTCCCGGATTTCATATCATATAAACACCAATCCCAGCATGCATTGCGGCTAAAACATCCAATCAGCGAGCTTAAACCATAGCTGAGGATCTTGGGTAATCGCTCGAAATGCCTACGTCTGTTTCCGGTTATTTTATTTTGAAATTCAGTTCCTGACGGACGCCAAAAAAGCCCGAGATTATGGAATTAAACCAATAAATAAAAGCAAGGATAATTGTGTGGTTATTGGTGAGTAAATAACAGGTGTGTTATTTTGAAAAGAAGAATAACAAATTAGAAGGAAAAAAGATTTAAAAAATACAGATTTCAGTATCCTGAGGCTCTGAGCCCCATTTATTTTCCTCACAGACGGCAACAAAAGTCCGAAATTATACGATTTAAAATAAAAGCAATAATTGTGGCTTGATATTGAGTAAGAACATGTTTTTATGAACCACACAGCTTCCGGTCTTCCACGACCCGACCGGAGAAAAAGACGTGCTGCAGGCACGAAACACATTACCAGTAGAAATACATTGCTTTTAAAATCGTGTTGGTGAACACGAATCAATAGATTAAATAAATCGTGTTGGTGAACACGAAATGCCGTGAGACTGGGTTGTAATGTTTGCATTTGTCTATAAATCATCTATACAACTTTCAGATTGTCAGAACGATTGACTTACAATGCCGGTACTTAACCAATTGTATGCTTTCATGCAAATGATTTGTGCATAGTTATATGCAAATGAGCCTTGAACTCTGGCAGCTTTATCTAATTGTAGATTTGTTTATGCAAATCAGGTTCAACACAAGTTCAGCTGCATTATATCAGGAAACCAGAGTGACCATAACAGTTTGCTCAGCTTAGTATCTAGGGACTTGACTTTATGTATGGACACCGGCCAATGATATTTATGTTTACATCTCAAGATAGAAATTAAAACTCTTATATGGACTGATAATTTTGTTTGTCTAATTGTGTTTTCTTCTCATCCAGGAGGATGACAATGCTCCCTGCGGGCCTGAAAATGTGTGTGTGTGTCTCCTCTCTTAGGAGGGATAAATGGATTTGTAGGAGTTATCCAGCGGGCATCCCGACTCAGAAATAGAGCCTGGTTTGTATCAATGACCAGTTATATTCACTCAAGGGCATGAATTGACTTTTAGAGAGCATATAACTAAGAGACAGGAGAACAACTTTGAATCATGAAACCCATTTGAATAAGCGACACCAGGTCACTTGAGTCAACAAACAGAAAAATGATTTCTTATAATATCCGAAGAATTGTCAGACACAGCTTCCTTTATCTCTCGGAATAGACAGCAGTCTAACCCTAACCATGTTAATAAGTGTCAGTCGGAAAAATTCTCACCTGCAATCTCTTCGATGCTGTCAGCGTGCATGTCAAAGCAAACACAGTGCCATTGATGAGGCAGCTGCGCAGCTCAAACAGGCTGTGCAGGGAGAGAGTAGCAACATAGGCTTGCTCCACCTCTCCCCTCCATCCTCCACATCTTCCTCAAACTTCAAGCCACCTGCGAGGTAAAGACAGGCGAGACGTTTGCAAGTGGGAGTAAATGTGAAGTGTTTTCACCTTTGTCTTTCATTTAAATTGTATCTTTCAAATATCTTACAATGTAATGCTTTTAAATCTAGGACAGCTCAAGAGTGTTGGGGAAATACTTTCCTAGGCCCATAAACTTTGACCCCAGTTTATCAGTTTGTACTGACCTCACTGAGCACAGGCCTGCAACCATGGGCTGCTGTGCTCTCAGTGTCTCCCTGTTCCTGCCTGCTGGCGTCAGCTGATAGAGGTGTCATAGTGCTTTGCCTGTTTTATCTTGGTATGCACAATGTTGATTATTCTCTCAGAACTAGCTAAATACATGGGTCCTGGGGTAGAGATCTTCAGAATTGGTTTGGCAACCGCTGTGACAACCTCGTGGCACAGCACATGTCTTGTGAATTCTACGGCCAATATTTATTTAATCAGCAAGGTTGTTTATCTTTTTTTGATCGTTTATATTAGGACATGTTAAAGGCTAGTGAAGATATCACGATTTGAATTTTTTTTAAAAAAGGGAAAAAAATGAACACATTACTAAGAAATTCAAAAAAAAAAGAATAACCCCAATATCTAAGATGTATCACAAATCCCTCTGATTTGCTATTTCTACATGATTATGTATTTGAAAATTGTTACCCCTACACTTGGCCTTTAGTTTTACATCTTTTACCCTGACTACATCCTTTCGTCACAGGAAAGATGTTTTAATGTACCGTAAATATCAACCCCAGAATATTAGGGACAGGTTTGACATTATTGACTTGATTAGCATGAATGTTTTGTATCCCCTCTTCTCTTTTGCCTCGAGCTAACTGACTTAAATCCACTAAGCTTTACATTTACTACCACTTGTACAAGCCTCTCTTGGTCACAGTACAGCTGCTGGGCTGTCAGAAATGTTATTGCTAAGCTTTTTTGCCAACAGCTCCAAGAGGAGACCCTGACCTGGCTGTTTCCTTCCACTCAGCATCCTTGCCGTCCTTCACACAGATTTCATCCAGCTCAGTGAAGAGCTCGTGGGCCACATGTTCAGCATCCTCCTCTGTGCCCAGAATGAACTGGACCCGGCTGGGACGGCGTGTCTGAGGAAGGGAAGAGGATTTGAGGATGGAAACAAATGGTTAACTGAGGTTCTCAAAAACACTTTCACAAACACAAACAACACTGTTTACATTGTCATAGTGTGTCACCTAAATGACCACTGGGTCTATAGAATCACACACTAGTCTACCCAAGCACATGCACACACACATGCAACTTGCTGACTAGTTCCTGCTCTTTGGTTTCTAATTAGTGGGCTTGTCCATTTTAGCCAGAGGCTGTGTGTGCAAATGGGTGAAGTCCCCACAGTATTGACAGGCGTTGTATAGCAACAGTTACCTTCTCTCTGGGAGGTGGAAGTATGCACACACTGAACCATGACAAAAAGTCTATTTTTGTTTCTCTCTATGTTTAATGATGATTGAATGAGTCAAAACATTACTGCATTTGAAAGGGAAATTAGTTGCCTTAGAAGAGGTTATATACAGTAGCCTATGTGTATTACCATGACTGGCGGAGGCCGTCTCACTTTCCTCACTCTGATTTTGTTGCGGGTTACTTTCCTGCCCTTTATCTCTCTTGCGGTGGCGGGAGCCGTGGGTCTTGTGGTGGCGGGTGGCTCTGTCTGGGCATCCCGAACCCCACACAACAGAGCCCTGTGACCTGACAAAGAGGCAAGGGAAGAGATCTGACTTGTATCACTGTGTAATACTTTTATACACATTCATGATGTCATCATTTATTGTAAAATAATAATTTGCAAATAAAAATTATGTTCAATAGATAATTGTAAAAAAACATGAAACATCATTGTAGTGATGTTTATGAACATAAAGATCCTGAAGGGTTCAGTAACAAAGATATTATAGAAAAAAAACACAGTCTTTTAATTTGACTTCTCAGCAACAATAAAACCCTGGTACAAACATTCCTAATTTGTTCACATTCGAATTTACCTGCACTATATCCTTGCTTTAGACATCTTCTGTTAATTTGGCTTTTTTTATAACGTATGACAGCACTATGACAAGTCCCATATGTGACCTGCTCTATCGAAATCAGTCGCATTGACCCGAAGACACATTTTGAGTTGTATACACTGCTGGAAAGAGGATATTCCTAGCTTTCTAATGATATCAGGATTGTTTTTGTACTCCAAATATTAAGACAAAATATGTCACATTATATAATGACTGTCACCGAGTCATCATTTGGAGAAAAAGGGCTTCAAGTTTCCTCTTCTCTGGAATCCATCGATCTTGATTGATTAGCGGAAGCAAATGATCAAAATACTACGGAGGGAAGATATTTTCGTTTGGATTACTGGTCTGGGGGAAGCTCACGAGTGGTGTGTGTGTGTGTGTATACGTGTGTGTGGTATTGCGTTTGTTCCCGGGGAAACCCCTCACGAGAAACACCGGCTGTTGTTATGCCTGCTGTGACGTTTAACCAGAAAAACATATTGACATTATAATGTCAAATATGTTTTCTGGTGTTCTGACTGAGATTATACTTTTTTTTACAAGGATAATTTTACCTATCCAGGATTCCAGATTGAACAGCTGCTAATGATGGGAAGCATGATTTGATAAGGTGTACTTTCCTCTCCGCTCAGATGGTTAAAAATGAATCAAAGTGAAAGTCATTAACTGAGGGTTAGGTGTTATGTTAATGCTGTGCCTCAATGTTGGTACTTACACTTGCAAAGCTGCCCGCTATGGCATCCTGATTATTAATTACTACAGCCAAAAAGTCTGAAACGATGGACCAGAAAAAGTCCATCCTCAATGATCGCCAACTGCCGGGTGCGTCCATTAAACACAGCAATATAAGTTGGTACATGTGGTTTTTTTTCCACTATATTTAATACGACATACCATTGCACTGATCTCGAAAATGGAAGCCATGATCAATCTGTGAATTGATTATTCTTTAATGACATTGACTTAGTACTGGCAAACGAAAACGTAGCTAGCTAAGCGCTGTGATCGTCCCTTCCGGCTGGTGCACGGCAGCAGCAGTTTCAGATTTTAGTCAACGTTAGACGTCAACAGTATAAAATGTGTTCACTGTATTATAGGTTTACTACTGTACATGGCAGTTCAAAGGGAAGTGTCTGAATTGAAGAAACACACTTGCTTCCTGTTCCTTATTAACTCCTAACCTCTGCCATCTGTAAATAACTCCAGTGCACTCAGTGTTGAATGTGAGCAGAATACAAAAGAACAGGAGTTTCACTTAAAAATCCAAAGCTGAAACCATCAGGACCCATTTGAAATAATCACAGAAATACTCCACACATACTTTGAGTGGAAGGGTTTGACAATGTATTCCACCTGTCTGTGCTACTCACCTTCTAGTTCCTCCTTCTCATAGTGGATGTTCAGTACTGAGCTGGTTCCTCCCCTGGTCTACCCACCACCTCCTCATCGGGCCTCTGATGGACCACACACAGATGCACATACACATGTAAGTAGAATAGGACTGTTCCTTTCTTTAATGATGTTCACAGCAGATGACACGTTTATTTACAACACCCTTTGTCTCCATCATACATATGTTTCCTTTTGGAAAATGTAAAACATATTCGGCCTTTCAAGATCAGTTCCGTGAAAAAGAAAACTGAAAAGGTCATTAAGTCCTGCCAATAATTGGTCCAAGCTGGCAATAGATTTTCACCAATGCGTTCAAACACACACACACACACACACCACACACACACACACCACACACACACACACACACACACCCACCACACCCACACACACAACACACACACACACACACACACCACACCACACACCACCCATTTAAACACCCCACTGAGTTGGAAAAGGTTGCTAGACTCCAATATCGAGGGGAAAATAATCAAATCAAATTAGCGGAGTGTCACATCCATCAGACCTGCTGCTGTGGGCAGACTGCTGCAGGTATGTTGTGTGTTTTCACTATCCCAGTGATGAAGCGTTGTCCGAAGAGTTATTTTTGCCAGAAGTGTTATTTGCATAGTCATGTATTGGCCTATGATAATGAGGGCAATGGGGCTGCAGGCACCTCCTCAGTCCCACTTTGGAGCTCTACCACTGCCGCAGTGTCTCTGTTTTTAGGATATAAATTTAATCTGTCAAGTTGCATGCACCATTTCATGTTTCATTTTTAATCTCTGTGAACCTCCCACATGCTGTTAAAGATGATATACCACTACATGAGAAGGACTAGGTCCAAATCGTTTTCTGGCAGAAATCTAGCACTTGACACGGGTAGGATGATTGACATACATCTGAATGTTGCATTAGTTTGTAAAAGTTGGCTACAGTTATTATACTCAAAAGACCATTTTAAGTTTTAAAAATAAACACTCTAAATGTTTTTCTTGTTATTTCCTGTTGCAACTGTGCATGACCTCAAGTTGATAGGAAGTAAAAATGGACACAAGCTGTTACCTAGCAATGAAATCTCGTTGAAACAATAGCTATAATCTATAATACAGGCAAAGGGTAAAGGAGAAACACCAGTAAAATGTATTTATGAATGCATCTCTTTACATATTAGATGTTTCCATCCGCTTCCTTTTCAACACATGATCTTTATGGACTAGATGTGTTAATAGTGTGTGGAGGGTGGCTAATAGAAGTTGCTGTTACAGAAGATTGACATATCTGCCATTTGGCAAAACTACCAGCCACTCTTAACACATGATTAACAGAGTGTTGTACTCCTTGGAAAAATGGGAATCCATTTGGAAATTACATTTTTTCTTCATCACTAAATGGATACAGTTAAAACATCGTAAAGAAAAACAAGATAGGTCAAACAATGTAACTCCACAGTTTGCTCACAGCTGTGCATGTAAAATGTACATGTGTGAGTGTTCATCAAAAGATGGATGTGTGAATGACGACAGGCCCCAATAAATAAGTCTTCCATTTGAGAGGTGAAACACTGAGGGGCAAATGTTGAAGATCTACAGTCTCTGTCATGCAGTCTTTTTACTTTAATTTGGTCAGTCCAATATTCAGCAAGCTAACGCAGCACACACTGCGACTGCTGCATAACGGCCACAGGAGCAAAAATAATTGCAATTTGTCTTCCAGAAGCGCTATTGGCAAGAGCTAAGGGTTTCTATTTGAGGAGTGCAAGAAAAATGTCTCGGGTCTGTCAAGAGTAGCATCGTCATATTTTCGGATGAAAGAAAAACCTATATGTGTATGTTTGGCGCTGAGAAATATAAAACCATATGTCCTTATAATGAGAGTGATTGGTTCCTTTTTAAAGATAAATGTTAAGGTCATATAACAACATTTGCACTAAAGTGACCTGAAATGTGTGACTGTGTGTAATACTGTGTGAATGAGCAGTGATTTGTCTTAGTTCTCCTGGGGTTCGGCTGATAAAACACCACGCACAGTTATTGACAGAAATCATGCTGGTTTCCGCCTGCCAGTTATATATGTTATAAATGAGGTTGGTGCTTTGTGTGTGAGTGTGTGGTATCTATTATATTAGTTCAGATTAATTCACGCACAAACGGAGAAGTCCCTAAGCTGTTTTTCTATCTTCTGTCTGATTCCTTTAGCCTCTCCATGCTGCAAAAACAGCTAAGCATATTATTAACCACAAGATTGTGATAGGAGAAAAACTAATTAACATGCAGTACAGACTGATTCATGTCTTACCTGATTAGAGGCAACAATGTATATCCAAAAAGCTTCTGTAATTAAACCAACTGCTCTATTGTCAGCTCACACGGCCAATTACAATTCACAGTTTAAAACAGTTTTGGGATCCCAAGACATCCACTTATAGGTCACAGGTGTGGGTGGCCTTGCTTGGCCTTCCTGCCTTTCTTTCACACCCCTCTCCACCATATCAGTGCTTGGGGATTCTTTCTGTTTCCATGACTGGGCCCATATCTATCCCAAGACAATGATGTCCTTGTAAAGAATAAGGCCACTTAATTAAAAAGTCATGCTTGGGCCAAACACAGAATGTGAGTCGTGGTTTTATAATTATGTTTAAGGGACAAAGTGCAGTGACAGAAAAAAGCTTCTGAATGTGTACAACATGTAACATCAGTTAACTGTTATTATCAAAATGACCCTATGCAAGGCACTAAACCAGCGCTGGAGATGCTGCTTCTCTAACAAGAGCTACACTGTACACACACCCACACACCTTCCTTACACACCTTGACACACACAAATGAAAAAGGAAATAATTATGTGATAATGATATACATGTAAATCTCCATTGCACAAACACCCAAATATACACACTTACACACAAATCATGTTATTTCTTATATAAAAAAAATACAGTAACACTTCGAAATCCTTAAAACAGACTCATAAAAAGACACGTTCAAATGGACACAAGACACATATATATGTTATATATATAACTCATATATAAATGGATGTTTATTTCTTTAAATATCAGATTATAAATTCACTTTAAATTCTGTAATAAAAACATTAAAATACATGTTGAAACCTGTATATGAACATGTACATACACTGCATGTACACACACACACACACACACACACACACACACACACACACACACACACACACACACACACACACACACACACACACACACACACACACCACACACACACACACACACACACACACACACACACACACACTCACTCACATCATGATGTTAATATGACAATATGGTTGGGGTCATCCATATTACCACAATATAACCATAACAGGACAAAGGGAAGCTAGGTGTTTGTCAACCAGGTAAAAACAGTGAGGCAATTCAGATTCTAAGACAGTGTAGTTAGGATAATCCATATCATAGAGGATTGGAAAAAAAATGCATTTGTCACTGAGCGGGTAGTTTGTTGTGTAAGACCGTCTTGCTTCCTGCTGCAGCCGTTAACTTTGAGAGCATTGAGGGTGAATGAAACCAGAGATAGTAGTTAAGCAAGGTGAACATGCTATTAAGCTAAGGAAAGTCAAGGGGAGCTGCAGATACATGGAAATGATTATCTACAGGTTAACCTTTAACAGTTGATACAAGCCTCTTAATGGAACAACAATGGTCATAAGAACCTTGACTGGGAGAATCCCCCCCATGCTCTCCAAATGTACTGTACTAATTCACCACACACCACACACACACAACACCACACACACACACACACACACACACACACACACACACACACACACACACCCACACACACACACACACACACACACACACACACACACACCACACACACACACACATACACACACACACACACACACACACAGTGTTATCATGCAGTGCAGCTGTGCTGGTGAATTAGGGCTTGCTATCAGTATGTGGGTTTGGGCTCAGGCTGGAGGCAGTCGGCTCCATTAGAACTGGATCTCTACCAAACACGTAGACACACATCAAGAGAGAATCAATGGGAGAGAGAGAAACTAAAAGCTCTTTGTCCCAGTAAGGACGATAGACCATCAGTTCATCAATTTGTGTTGAATCCATTTGGTGCATACACACACAGAAAACTGAGGAAAATCACTTTCTGAGGCTTATTCAATCATTAGAACTACAGAGAGAACCACATGACAGAAATAATGTTCTATTGTTTGAGATGAAACGACTGTATATCCATGCCAGGACTGTGATATTCCCTTCTCTTCACAACACAATATGACTCACAGCCCATAATCCCGTTCAATAAGAGTACCTTTTTAATGGCAAATTCATGCTGGTATGTGTTTTTTTAACCGGTTAATGGTTCCTTGTCCTTCACAACTCACCACATCTTGTGTCACATTATGTGCTTCAGCTAATTAAACACTCACATGGCACATTAGGTTTTCTCTGATCTCTGCAGGTGAACGCATATGTGACTCTTAGGCATGCACGTGTTTGTGACTTTCCACCAACAGGACATGCCATTTATGCTGTGCTGCCTGCTTTTATCTCCTAGCAACCCCTCCTTTTTTCTCCACTCTTGTCCCCTAGCTTTGGATCAGTCACAGTGCTCAGGAGGGTTTATGACTCAAAAATAATTTTCCACAGTGTCACTGCACCATAGAGTATAGGTCCACAGGCCCAAAGATGGCTGCCTGTCCTTGAGTTTCATGCTTTACAAGCATAGCAGTGGTTACCAAGAGTGAGACCACATCACCTCCATCCTTGCATCTTTACATTGGTTCATTTCATCCTTAAATTAATCTATGAAGCATACATACTGCATAACACCCCTTACTGCACTGTAAACACTCAGATCCTCTAATGTCAAGAGGAAAATATTCTTTGGGGTTTAGGTGTAGCCAGTCGATATTCGGGCTAAAACTTCCTCTTACATGCGCTGCTCACTGTTTTTGTCCAAATAACAACTTTTATATGCAAGAATTGCTAAATCACTGTGAGACGATAACTGATTCGTCTCAGATTGCACTTCAGCCTCTTCTGCTTTCCACATGGTCTTTTTGCCTGCATTCAACCAAAGCCTGCTCAAATGTAAACTAATCAGATTAGAAACTGAAACCAGAATGCTTACATAACAAAATGTTGTTTTTCTGTCGCCTAAGGATTCTGCCTTAATTTGCAGACATCTGTTTAAAGAGATGTAACACAAACTATTCCTTGTTTTCATTGCTCGAGGACTTGCAAAAGCCAAAAATAGAGAATGATATTGCTGGCCTACGTTTGATAACTTAACAAATACAAGATGAATTTTGTAGAAGGATAGTTCGTCCTCGTCCCAGAAAAAAGGTTTTGATACCCAGAGCAGTCGCACACAGTCGCACACAGTGTCCTGTTACAATTCCCATTTATGCACAAAGTGACTTGGAACATGTATGTAAACAGTTTAAAATGACCTCTTTAGTATCCTATAAGGAAGGTAAATCATCATACATCCTCAGACTATTGCAGTATGAACACAAACCCCTTCTTTAGTTTTGGATTAAATACATTTTTCCTGATAGTTCATGTCTTTGTTGCCCGGGAAACCCATTAAGACTGTGTTGTCAGCCGGCAAAAGCTCTTTTTTAATTCTTGCAATTCAACATCTACTAGATATAAAATAAGTTATTTTTGGCATCAACTTCAGCCGGAAATCGGAAAAGTATTTTCAAAGTACATTAGTGAAACACCATGAACTGGTGATCGCCTGAACAAATAGAGCAGTAACGATTTGTATCCCGTTCTCTGGATTGAGAGGGGCAATCGATGAAATCTGCAAAATGGCATTTGACCCCATCAGGACAGTAAGGCAGCTGTGGGAGGAGCTTGAGAGAAAAAATAGGCCTGAAGGTTACGACTAAGAGGCAAGACATTATGAGAGATGAATGACAAGACATATACCTTCCCTTTTAAGATAAAATAACCATCTCAACCTCAACCAAATTATATATTCAGTTTCTTTATCCAATCAAGATTTTTTTTTTAAATGTGGTAATTTGTATTTTTCAAGAACCTTTAGACGGCTCCCACTTTGTCAGAGAGTTGATTTAAAAAAATGTATAATCCCTGTTAAGGCTCCAGAAAACAAAGCTGACCTCCTACGAGACTAAATTCAACCTGACATCCTCTGGCAGGTCACTCGTGTTCATTCCTCGGTCAAACTTTAAATTAAAGGGGACCAGGCCTTCTCAGGCCTCTCAGCTGTTGAATGAATTGCCACAGCAGACAAAGGAAGCTTACACATTGTGGCCTTAAAGGTATTTCAGACTTTTTAGAAGAACATTAAAAAAGAAAGTATTTATCAAAATATTTGATTAACCATTTGATGTCTTTTTAGTTCGATGTAAAATAAAACAAAGTGATATTGTTTGTAGCAGTTGTATTATATAAAACTCAGACACAGCTTTCTGTGTCTGTTTCTCAAGAAAGAAGCACACATATTATCTTGAGCACACATTATTGTTGAAAGAGCAAATTTATGAAGTGAGATGTTCACTCAGTATGAACATAACTACATCAGTAGTGAGCGATACAAGACAGTAAATGGAAGATATATTGAAGTGCATCCATGATTCAGCAGCAGTGTGGGCTTTCCAGTCATTAAAGATGTCTGTCACTGCTGACTCAACTCAACTGTTACTAGGATCTCTTTCCCTCTTACAAAACACGTCAATTACTTTTTTCTGTCCACGCCAACACCCCATCCTCCCTTCTTTGGAAGATGACCCTTCTGTCTTCCCTCCCCAGAAGCACCCTGAACTGACAGCAGGGACATAGATCCTGACTCAGACAACTGGGCCTGTCACTTCCAGACTAAGCTGTGTGTCTGAGGGCCGGGCTTGGCACTCTGTGCAAAAGCTGCAGGCTACCAAAGACTCTGCATGACATTGCCTTGGTTGAGACAGAGCTTCAGGGGTTAACATGAATGGACAAGAGGAAGAAGTAATGGTTAGTGAGACGGGAGAAGAGAGAGCTGCAGGAGATAGAAAGAAAAGGGTGCTTGTTTTGACTGCTTCAGCCCACAGGTAGCATGAGTCATTCACACCTTTTTCAATGCCACACGTTTTGGTTTTAGCCATATGCTGCATTACTTTAATTGTTTTAAAGCATCACCTAGTGTATTTTGTAATTAAAAAACATTAAATAGAGTAACACTTCACAGATGGACTTTTTCTTCAGACATATGTACTACAGTGCAACTCTATAAAATACTGAATAATTTATCAGATAGGCAACTATGGATCAGGCTCACTCTAATTTGATTACATTAAAGCTTTGGAGGGATGCCAAATAGCTAGAAGGAAAACATCTAACTGTGTTGTAGGTCAGATTTAAGACATGGAGTTGTTCAAATTACAGCATATGGGTTGTCTCAGATACTAGTATTCTAATCAAATCTGTAATTATCCCATGGGTTTAATTTGTGTCAGTTATAGTACAGTATAATATAGTCACTGTGTGAATTTGCCTGCTTGGTGAGGCAGGGATGTTTGGAACTCCATGCTAAAAAAGAATCAGTGGAGTAACTGAAGGAGTCGTCTTCTACAGTGCTCCTCTGTGGCGCTGGTGTACAGAACGCATCAATGGCACTCAAATGTTTTTACTACGAACTGAAGATGAAGAGACAGTTCAGCATGTACGTATGTACCTGCACTAGTGAGAAAACAGCGTTACTCAGATGAATACAGTATGGCAGTATGGAATTAGATGTATTTGTATTAACATAACGTCTTTTGAGAATAACTTAATTGCTTATAATATTTCACTCACTTATATATTGATTATTTTAAGCCTTATAGGCAAGCTGAGTTTTTTACATGTTCATATTGCTGTTTTTACAACTGTCAGTACTTACTGACCAGGCAGTCAAGAAAAAGGTGGAGAGACAAACTTCAATATGTTCTGTATTGACAGTAAACTGGCATATAGACTGAGGTAGTTTCCTCTCCTGTCAGTCAGCTGTCAACCATAAGAGACTTTCCAGCTCACCTCTGGTCCTCCACCTGTCTCCTGCCCTCACACTGGGTGTTATTTGTAATCACCATGATGACATGACTGTTAGTTTGGTTTACACTGATACTTCGTGCCATGGTTATTATAATCAAGTTATACAAACATAACTGCATATAATCTTAAATAAACATTATCAATGGTCCACTTATCCTTACTGGGTCCTCCTTTACATCAGCAGACCCAGGATGTGATAATGGATCACACATCAAAAGACCTCAAGCATGAGGCCATTTTCCCCTTCAAACCTCACTTGACAGATCCTCCTCCCCAATTGCGCCATAATTCTCTTATATGGCATAATATGTCAAGTAGACGCTCAGCACAGTATGTGGTGAACGGTGGATGGCGTCAAGGTCATTTGAGGGTAACTGGGAAAATAAAACACCGTCTGGGCAAAGAGCCATCTGAAAACCCAGCAAACTGCCCGTGTCTGTTAATCCGCGACTTGAGGATGCAGTTTACATTTTGATGTCTTAAATTGCATCGGTATCTTATCAGTCCACTGCAGTCTCAAAATGATGTGGCCAGAACACACGTGTGTGCTTGAGGAACAGTGAAGAATAACTCAGTGCATCGCTATTTGATACTCTCCCCGGCATTACTGCACGTGTTAGCACCTCAGAATAACAATATCAACAACACCCTGCATACAGCATTGTCCTGCAGGTTAAAACACCTCACACATTTAGCATCATGTGAGAACATTAAATGCGTAAACGTATTCGCGAAAAAATATATACATTTAAGAAGATTTGATCAATCTAAGACATGCAAAGAAACCATGGAAAAGAAAACAGGTGTGATAATGTATGGCATTAAATAGTTCCTGAAATACAACATAGTCCATTAGTTAAACTGCAAATTATGAATTGCTATGAAAGGATTTAAACTGAAGGCTATTGTTGGAGCTTATGTACAGACTCATGTGCCATACTGTACCTACTAGTGTCAAAGCAACGCGCCATGCATTGGACAGTTAAAGGGAACTTTACCTGGTAGCTCAGCATGCTCTCGGGGTCGTTGATGGGCATGCTGGTGGCCTTTGGGTTAACCTGCTCAGTGTTCCCGGAAGGTACAGGTGAGACTTTCTCAGGAGCGGATCAGCCTCTCAGCGCTGGCTTAGGACGTTTCGAAAAAGCATTCACGAGTTTGTGACAGCAGCTACTTCTGTTAGCGCGGACATGGTGAGTGTAAACACCTTTTTCAGATTAGCTGAACGGTGAAAATGATAAAAATTGGTGCCCCCCGTGTGTTATGATGATTTCCCGGTCGCGCTTCCAGCTCCCCTCCCTCCTGTGCTGGCTGTGAGAGCAGGATGCGGAGAGCATCACTGCAGCTCAGCCAATCAGAGCGCAGAGGCACACAACGGGCTGCGACGCACTGCTGCTACCCAACACAATAAAGCCAAGACTATTAGAAGCTTATAGAGCTACGTCACTCATCATGTCATCATGTCCAGTTTGGCATCTTCTCACATTTTAACATGCTAAGATGTTCTGGACTATTGCATAGCAAATGTTGTTAAGCTGCTTGTTCTTTTTTTTCTTTTGTCATATTGCACTCTGCATCTATGAAGCTATAGAATATATTCCTTCAACACTTTTTGTTTATCCTCTTAACTTATTTGTTTTCTTTGTTTCAAAGAAGAAGTGCTGGGGAAAATTGTTTAGATCCTTTGTATAAGTATCAATACCACAACACAAAAACAACAACTCAATTAAAGGTAAGATCATCCAAACGTTTAGTGAAAGTATAGAGTAAAAGGAGAAATATTATCTGCCAAATTCACTTTTAGTTATGCTATTGTCCCATTCAATTGTATTGTATTCAGTTTTTTGTGTAGGCTATTATATTATACTTGTTTTGATAACAGGATTAAATGGGAATACACGTTAAGAACAACTAATTAGTCTAAATCAACTAACATTTTCCTTAAGAAAAGTATGTCTATATGTAGACAAGGCGATATATTCTTCAATCATTAGTAAAGTAGTGACAAACATGATTGCAAAAGTGAACAGTGAGCACATAACATGAAAGAGAGAACTGCCACATTATTGATACAGCTCACACACTAGAACTGAATAGAAAATACTAGCAAGCCTTGGATGCCACCTTGTGGGACGGCAGAGTATTACGCAGAGCAGGATATCTGCCTTTTCTATACTCAATGTAATCTAAATGGTATGCAGCTCACATGTTTTACAGAGTGACGGTGATACAGGCGTGCTATTAAAGATGCAGGACACGTAATTATTATTTGTTTAACCTCTACTGAGGTCGCAACGAAAGCACTTCAAACCGAGCAGCCTCCACATTGGCCTCAGCATGAATTCTCTCGATCACATGAGGCTGTCCACCTGCCACATTGTCACACCCGAGTGGACGCCCGCACGTGTAAGCCACACTGCAACTGATAGCGTGAGATCAGATAAGTGATCCACTTTGTTCAGCGCGTGGCTAAAAGATGAAATATTTTTCACTGCCATGCGCAGCGTCCTGTTTCTCATGGGTACTGTTGTTGTGGCAACTGTAAACATTAAAGTGTGCACGGTTGCTATGGGAAGGGTCAGCGGGTAGGAAACAGGACTGTGTGAAACTGTGGGCAGAGTGGTCGTCGGGACAGTGGCGATGTGACAGGTTTGAATATGCTATTGTTCATAGCTAGATATGTTATTGTTGTCATAGATGACACGTTGAGCATGTGTTTCCTACTATACCTGCTTTTGTGCATGTAGACCAATACATGTCTGTGTTTGTGTGTTTGTGTGTGTGTGTGTGTGTGTGTGTGTGTGTGTGTGTGTGTGTGTGTGTGTTTTGAGCATGGGTTTCTTGAGTGCTGTGACAGCCTCAGTCAGCTCTGTTCAGATTTAGATTCAGCTAGGTCCCACACATTTTCCAGTTTATGAAATGGTAGCTACTGTACATGGTCTTGGTCTTAGAGTAAACATGTTTTTGTATATGTCTTTCTGTTCTATGAATGATAATATCCTATAATATGATGATCAGAAAATGATGCTTTTGTAAACATATTTCTATCCCCACAGAACTGACCACGCTATGTTGATTGCTGAAGAGATTACTTATCAGGAAAATGCAACAAGTGCCAGGTAAGTGGATGGATCTGCATACAAATGCCTGCACACAGTTGCCTTATACAGACATTTCACCAAGCAGTTTGTCTCAGTGTTACAATCCACAGTGGCTCCAGTTGAAGGGAGGCTACGTCGTAATGTGCCAAGCCTGCCAGCGATCAAGCCTGACAGGCTGAAAACAGCCAAAACACTGGTAGAGAAGGCAGTGAAGGTGATTATATGTGAAACACAGACGTCACTGTACACCTCTGCATTTACACCCACTATCTTTTTATGTGTTGTGTTGTATTTGACTCTTATTTATATGACTCCTCCACTCATTCTCAGCTGAGGAAGGTGTTTTCAGTGCAGGGGCCCTACCCAGTGATCCGTGCTGCCCTATGGGCCAGAGGGTGGGTTGAACGCCGTTTGCCTAATCCTACCCAGAGAGCACCTCATTACCATGGCAATGAAGAGGAAGATGGCGGCGATGGTGATGTCAGTGTTCATGTTACTGGTAAGACAATGGAGGACAAAGTCCTTTGAGAAAACAACATGCAGTGTAGGTGTAAACAACACCCGAAAAAACAGCTGTGCCTGAGCGACTGATATACTGGGGACGGAATAGATGTGCATTATAACCTCACAGTATTACTAACAAATAACTATTATATCTTATAATCACTAATAAGGTAGTATACTTTTACATAATTGCTGGTCATTAACTGACATTTTAATTGCAAGTAAGATATCCTTTCATAATTCCCATTGTTGTAAACAATTATCTTATAATCTTATGTCTTATCATCACGTTTATAAAGCATTATGAATATTATCATTGGCGTCATAGAAAGTGTTAACAATATATATTATTTATTTAATCGTTTATTTGGCAGGGACAATGCACAGTAATGAACACTTAAAACATTAAAATGTGTCAAGCGTAACTGTGCCAGATTTAGCTCTGAGCTCATTTCCATCCGCAGTCCCTCACATAAAACATTTAAGAAGTTTACATTTTACAAACAAAATACATGATATGATGATATACAGTCCATATAAACATTCATAAATAAAGCACATACTTTTAAAAGACTTAAAATTGTCAAAGCTCAAGAAATTGTGTTTTCAAGGATGGTACAGTGGTGGTATGAATAAGGCTTTCTGTCAAACACCTTGATAGCTCTCTTGTACAGCTGTTCTATGGGTTTCAGGTGTGTGGCACAAGCAAACGACCAGTTTGTAAAACAGTATTCAATGTGGGATAGAATCATGCAGTGGAGGAATGACTTTGCAGCATTGACAGTTAAGAAGGGTCTAATTTGTTTAAAATTTTGCAAGTTGAATTTAATAGTGTTGGATACTTTCTTGATATGTTTCTTAAAAGTCAAGTTCGAGTCCAGTATGACTCCAAGATACTTGAAGTGGGAGACTAGTTCTAATTCTGCTCCGTTTAAAAACACGTTGGATCCTTCTATTTTGACTGGTCGTTTACTGAACGTCATGCATACTGTTTTTTTTACGTTTAACTGTAAGCAAATGTTGTTCAGCCAGTGTTGAACCTTGTCCAAAGCATTAGAGAGACAGGATGAGATAATTTCAGTGTTTTTCCCGTGTATAAAGATGACCGCATCATCGGCATACATTTGCACATTCAACTCAGGACATACATTAGGCAAGTCATTAATGTACAGTGAAAAAAGTAACGGTCCAAGAATGGAACCTTGTGGAACCCCAACAGGGTTGACAAGGTAGGGGGATTTGGCACCGTTGACCAAAACACACTGTTTTCTGTTCGATAAGTAAGACTTAAACCAATGTATCGAAACTGCCGAAAAATTGAAATGAGTCAGCTTTGTAAGGAGCACTTGGTGGTCAACTGTGTCAAATGCCTTTCCTGAGATCAAGGAAGACAGCACCTACATATGGGCTCGTGTCCAACATACATTTAACCTTTTCCACAAAGTCATCCATATTAAATCTTTTAGTTCATTTGGTGATTTAAATTTGGTATAATAAAAAGATCAGTTATATTTTTCTTAACTCTCAGAGCTAAAAATGCAGGAGAGGTTAGCATATATGTAATTCGAGCACTAGATTAGATGGATACAAGGATACCCCTCACCTGATAAATGATACATTGGGTCCCACGTTACAGACAGCAACCTATAACAAAGACCCCTACCCTTTTACCCCCGGTCCTAGTCTACATGCACCCTCACACAAACACACTCTTTACTTATTGCTCTACAGAGAGAGTGGATGAAGGCGAGAAAGACGAGACCCTCGATGACATGTACGACCTCATGGTAAGATAATGTTCTAGTGAACCAACAATACGCTGACATCTTGTGCAGTGTGAGAGCAATCAAATGTGCTATTACTGCATTCTCCGAAAACTTCATCTCCATGTGTCTTTTTGAATTGCCGTTCATTCTAACAGCATATTTACATTTTTCACACTTTTGCCCAACCTTTTCCAGTCTCGCATGGTTCGAAATGAAACAATTTATTTCCACTGGACAACACGCCGGGATTACATCGACTGTCGATCCCTACGGAATGACCAAATGATCAACCACTATGCAAATTCTGGGACATTTACCACCAAGGTATCATCCCATAAGAGTTTCCAATGATTATGTACCAAAATAGCCCTAGGTTAACCAGTATTCTCTAACTCCTATGTTTATATGTCTGTTAATTCCAGGTGGGGCTCTGTGTGAACCTGCGTAACCTTCAGTGGTTTGATACAGCTGATCCCGACACCTTCTTCCCAAGGTGCTACAGGCTTGGGGCAGAGGATGAACAGCACGCATTCATAGGTCTGCTGTGTGGTTCTATTTACTCATTCCAACTATCTGTTATGCTACGCACAAAATTATTTATTATTCCGCCGGGTTATTTTGCGCTGCTTCTTCTCCCACATTGAACATCACAGAAACTATAGGTTACTTACGTAACCCCAGTTCTCAGAGTAACATGAAGTGAGATGTCTCACTATGGGATGCGCCTCATCGCGGAGCAAACAGAAGCATCAATCTCATTACGCCAATCCTGATTGGCTGGAGATCTTGACGTCAGCGTCAGGGAAATCACCCCCTATAAGTAGCTTGCGCCACAACGCATGCGCCATTCAAAATAAGCACCTCTTCTCGCTTCACCATAGCAAGGAGGGCCGTCTGGTGAGACATCTCACTTCATGTTACTCTGAGAACTGGGGTTACGTAAGTAACCTATAGTTCTCATTCATAACACTCCGTTCGATGTCTCACTATGGGAAATTGTAGCTCCCGTATTGCCAGACGAGCTTATCTCGAAAATCACCAAACCAACCAGAACTTAACAGATAGAGCTCTGACTCAACCAGGTGCCCAGCACTGCTTGAGTCACACTGGGAGCAGAACGTCCAGCCTGTTAGGAGGCAGACAAAAGTGAGCGGCGAGGACCAGCTCGCCGCTGCACCAATGTCTTTGATGGGAGACATCCTGGACAGAGTCCAGAATGCAGCCAGACTCTGAGTCGAAAGAGCTCGCGGACCCGAGGGTGCCTGCGAACTCTGACTCGTATGAGCCCCAAAGCAATTGCTTCCACAGACCAGTGGGAGAGCCGTTGCTTAGTAACAGGCTTGCCCTTATAAGGGTTAGCCCAGGACACAAGGGGTTGGTCATTATGACAAAGCACCCTTGATCTGTCCCTGTACGTGCGTGAAGCACGGGCTGGACACGGCAAATCCGGCCGCTGTTCCCCGGAGGAATACAGTGGCGGGGAGGATGCCTTAATGTCAAATGTGGTACCCGAACCGACCGCCTTAAGATAAAGGCAGGGTCAGGCTTCAACCACAGTCTGTTTGCCCTGGGGCAAACTGAGTGCATGAAAACTGTACAGATAGTGCATGAGTGCCACTGGCTCGCTTGGCAGCTGCCAGGGTCAGCTTCATGTCACACTGTATTCAGATTGTACCACTCACGGGCCAGGCCCATAGAGCCAAGCGCTCTGGGTGTGGGTGAAAGATCGCCCCCCCCGCTTGGGACAGTATGTCCCTGCGTAGTGGGAACTGCCATGGCTGCCCGCACAGCAGCTGATATATCTCCGCTAGCCAGTACATAGCTGGCCAGTGCGGAGCTATCAGGATAAGTGTGTGGCGTTGCTCTCTCACTCTGGCCAGAGTTGGGGGTATCAGAGCCAGGGGTGGGAACGCATACAGAAGGCCCGGGGGCCAATTGTGCGCGAGTGCATCCACGCCTAACGGTGCATTTAGATCGCGCATCGAAAAGAACAGCTGACACTGAGCGTTGTCTTTCGATGCGAACAGATCCACCGCGGCTCTGCCGTAACGCACCCACAGCTGGCTCACAATCCTTGGATGTAGAGTCCAGTCTGCATAAAGTGGTATACCTCTGGACAGTAGATCTGCCCCGAGGTTCATCACTCCCGGTACGTGCGTCGCTCTCAAAGAGAGGAGACACCTACCGCTCCATAGGATAAGTTTGCGCGCCAGTGTGTGTAACTGGAGAGAACGCAAACCCCCTTGGCGGTTAATATACGATATCGTGGTCGTATTGTCTGTCCTCACGAGGACGTGATGTCCCCTGAGGAAAGGCAGAAAGCGTTTTAGGGTGAGAAACACCGCTAAAAGCTCCAGGTAATTTATGTGTGCCCGCTGGAGGTCTCTGCTCCAGAGACCCCTCACCGGGCGACCTTCATAAATACCTCCCCAACCTGTCAGACATGCGTCCGTGGTGACCACTTTCCGTGAAAGGACAGCACCCATAGGCACACCTCGTACTAGAAAAGTCGGGTGCAGCCAGTGGCGCAGTGCCATTACGCATTTCACAGTAACCATCACTCTCCGCGCGCCATGACGCGCGGGGTTTAGTTTTAGGGCGGCCACCCAGCGCTGAAACTCCCTCATGTGTAAGCGTCCCAGTCGTACGACCAGGATGGCTGACGCCATGAGCCCCAGCAATCGCAGGCATGATCTGAAGAGAACATGTTTGCGCAGCTGGAAAAGAGCGAGACAAGCTCTGAAAGCTTTCACTCTATCCGCTGACAAGCGGGCTGAAAAGGGCACCGAGTTCAGGCGTAAACCCAGGAAGAGTATAGTCTGCGCAGGGCACAACATGCTCTTCTCTGTGTTTAATATGAAACCCAGGTTGAGCAGGTGCTTTACGAGGACATTCGTCTGCGTAACAGCCTCCTGCTCCGACTGTGCGAGAAGCAGCCAGTCGTCCAGGTAGGTCGCCAGGCGAATACCCTGTTGTCTTAACGGGGCTATCGCGGCTTCCGTACATCGTACAAACACCCTTGGACTGAGAGACAGACCGAAGGGGAGTACTCTGTATTCATAACAGATCCCCTGAAATGCGAATCTCAGATATTTCCTGTGTGGGTAATATACTGGGATGTGAAAATACACATCTTTCAGGTCGACTGATGTAAACCAGTCGTCTTGTCGCACGAGACGCAGCAGAGATGTGTGAGTGAGCATTCTGAACTTATATCTTCTTAGATATTTGTTCAGAGCCCTCAAATCAAGTATTGGCCAAATTCCGTTCCCTCCCCGTTTGGGAACGAGGAAGTACTTGGAATAGAAGCCGCCCTGACTCTGCTCGGCGGGTACAATAGATATAGCCCTCTTTTCTAGGAGAGAGAGAATCTCTTTCTCCAGAATATGGGCTGACTCTCCTCGGGCCTGCGAATGCAGAATGCCCGAGAAGCGAGGGGGGGTGACAGCGAATTGGAGTCTGTAGCCCCGTGTTACTGTCTTGAAAACCCAGGCAGATGATGTGAGCATCTTCCACTGCATGCTCCTTAGAGCCAGTGGAGATGTCACATCTCTTCCCCTCTGAGTCTCTATTTGTTGTGTTATGGGGCCCTCTAGTGTCTGAACACAGTGGTGCCCCTTTTCGACAATCCCCACCGACACTGCGCATGCGCATGACGGTGGTGCCTTCACAACCCCAGCCGGCACTGCGCATGCGCGTGGCGGTGGTGCTTTTAAAAACCTCAGCCGGCACTGCGCATGCGCGTGACGGTGGTGCCTTCACAGACCCGCCTGTAATCCGCCTTTTGAGAGATGCCGTAGCTGCTCTCAGAAGGGGAACAGTTGACGGGCTGTTTATTGTTTTTCTTTTCATTTTTCCGAGCTGCGCCCTTGGCTCGAAGCCTGGATGCGTCAGCGGAAAATGATTTGTGACAGAAAAATCAATAAGTGTGTGACATGTGTTTATGCGGACTTGGGGATGGTGTTGAGGCATCTCTCGAGGCGGCGGGAACACATTTAGAGCTGGGGAACCGTAGACTTCCAGCTCTGTCACAGAGGGGAGAAGGAGGGGCTGTCACGCCGCTCGCTTCTTCTTCCTCGACTGCTGGCCGAAATTCTGGGTTGGCTGTGCCTGAGCTGCAGCCGGAACCGGAGATTTTCTAGGCCAGCTCGCCCTCGTCTCCAGCCTGGGCTGGGGACTCGGGGCGGGCTTTTCTTCACGACCCCAGCCGGCACTGCGCATGCGCGTGACGGTGGTGCCTTCACAGACCCGTCAATTGTCCGCCCTTTGAGAGAGGCCGTAGCTGCTCTCAGAAGGGGAACAGTTGACGGACTGTTTATTGTTTTTATTGTTTTTCTTTTCATTTTCGAGCTGCGCCCTTGGCTCGAAGCCTGGATGCGTCAGCGGAAAATGATTTGTGACAGAAAAATCAATAAGTGTGTGACATGTGTTTACGCGGACTTGAGGATGGTGTTGAGGCATCTCTCAAGGCGGCGGGAACACATTTAGAGCTGGGGAACCGTAGACTTCCAGCTCTGTCACAGAGGGGAGAAGGAGGGGCTGTCACGCCGCTCGCTTCTTCTTCCTCGACTGCTGGCCGAAATTCTGGGTTGGCTGCGCCTGGGCTGCAGCCGGAACCGGAGATTTTCTAGGCCAGCTCGCCCTCGTCCCATGCCTGGGCTGGGGACTCGGGGCGGACTGCGACCTCTGCGTTTTCGGTATTTTGAACCGAGCAGGGTTTGGAGCAGCTTGGACGAAGGGCTGCCGCTGTGAAGGCAGTGGCTGGGCCCTTCGAGGGAGGCAGAGGTGGAGGGCCTCGTCCTCCTTCTTTTTCGACTCGCATCTCCTCTGCATGGAGGCAAGAGCGGAGCCGAAAATCCCCTCGGGAACGATGGGCATGTCAAGCACATCCTGAACAACGTTCAGAGCCTTGGCGGACAACGCTGCGGCTCTGTAGGAACGTTCAGTCATGGTCGACTGGAAACGGTCCACCTTCGCTGGCAGCGTGGGGTTCCTGCTTGGTGACCCATCCTCAGTGGGAGGTGGGCTGCCACCAGCAGTTCCATCGGCGGTATGCGGAGCAGGCCGAGCCTCTGAGGGCGAGACCATGGTGAGGTCTCGCCGGGAGCTCCCGCCTGGTGAGGCGTGGGGCTCCGTTCCCGCGTCTCTTGCCGCGACCGGGTCCCGTCCTGAACGGCGTGGGATCCCGGTTCCGCAGCTGCCGCTGTTAGTGAGCCCCAGACCGACACAGTGAGGGGCTCAGTCTCTGCGGCGGACGCCCCCGTGTCTTGATTGCCAAACGGCGAATCAGTGGACATGAGGAAGTCCTGTTCCAACAAGCTAGCTTGGTGTGCTAGCCGTCGGTGGAGGCTCTTTCGGGTGAAAAGGGCACAATGCCCGCACAAGCCGGGGTTGTCGATAGCCTCCTGGGCGTGTTCTAGCCCGAGGCAGGACGAGCAGACCTGGTGTGAGTCTGTGCCTGCTATCTTCAACCCGCAGCCGCATGACCGAGCCTCCGAGTCCCTGACTCCTCTGGTGTGAGGGGGAGAGGCGTCCATCTTGTTCGCCTCGTGGCGTGGAGAGGACCCGCTCGTAACAGGTACGTCGTTGAGAGAAAAAGTGTTACCAACCCGTCCTTAATCCGGAGAAAAAGGGACGGTGTGGGTCCTTTGTTCTCAAAGAATATTGACTGGTGTGTCAATATACTTCTAATCCTTTTCTCCTCCGTGAGAGAGAAAAAGAAAAGCGTCCTCGCTACCGTGGTGTCGGTAGTAAGGGGAAGATAGCTAGCAACAGGTGCGTAGCTAGCTTGAGAAAAATCCAAACCTTACCTTACTTTCCGGGGAAAGAACGGCGAGGTCGATTTTAATACTAAATGGCGTTAGTATTACCGTCTTCTTGCGAAGCAGAAGGAGTAGCCGGCGAGCGCCCGTCGACCGAAATGGTTATATTTGGGTTCAGTCTGTGGACCGTTAAGCTTGTCCGGCTACTATAGAGATGTGCTCTGAAGCGAGAAGAGGTGTTTGAATGGCGCATGCGTTGTAGAGATGGGCGAGTCATGATTCATCCGGATCATTAACCCGGATCCTAGTAATGAGCCGGTCGTGACGAGTCTCCCTCTCGATTAACCCGAGTCCTTTGAGTCCTACACCTGATGTGACGTAACAATTAAAACTATAAATTGCGTCACTCTTTACTCTCTTTATAACGTGTACAATCACATTACAACGTTGTTGTATCCAGAGATCCAGCAGACTCGTCGCCATGCACGAATCAACAGCAAATTCAGCCCCTCCTCCGGCTCCCGCGAGAGTCCCGTGAGCCGTGAGTGAGCCGTGAGTCGTTGGACTCGCGGGAGCCGTGAGTGAGCCGTGAGTGAGCCGTGAGCTGTGAGTGAGCCGTGAGTCCGCAAATCTCTGAGTCTGCTGCGACTCGTCGAGGGAGCCGTGGGACTCGCGGGAGCCGTGGGACTCGCGGGAGCCGTGCGAGCCGGAGGAGGGGCTGAGTCTGCTGTAGATTCGTGCATGGGGACGAGTCTGCTGGATCTCTGGATCTGCTGCCTGCTATATGTTACGGCTCTGAGTCCTCGTAGGCTACTGGTCTCTCTCGATCATTGACCTGGATTCACGGATCCCGCGATTTTTCCGGCTCTAAATTAAGTTTCAGTGTAGACTTCTAACAAAATGGTCATGTTGTGCAACAGTCTCCTGTAATAATATCTGCATTTCCAATAAGGATCTTACTTGGAAACTCGTTTATTTTGAACATGGCACACAAAAAGAAACAAATGATAGAAAATTGCAAAACAGTTAGAATATATAAAATGTAATTATACAATTATTATTATTATTATTATTATTATTATTATTATTATTATTATTAAATGAAAACACAATTGTGCAAAATTAGCTTAAGTACAGGAACATATTAAAATAACTATATACATATAATGCAAAACACTTATTTTTTAAAATGCACACACACACACATGTTTTATTAAAGCAAAAGACACTGTGTAGCGGAGGTTAATGTAACGTTAGTTTAATATGCTGGTTAAATGCAACAACTTTTCGGTTTCACCGGTAGGATTTCTACGGTCTTGGTCATGCTGACTCATATGACTCAAATGACTCAAATGACTCGTATGATCCGGATCTCTTCAATGATTGACTCAGAAGACTCCGAGTCCATAAAATGATCCGGATTTGCCATCTCTAATGCGTTGTGGCGCAAGCTACTTATAGGGGGTGATTTCCCTGACGCTGACGTCAAGATCTCCAGCCAATCAGGATTGGCGTAATGAGATTGATGCTTCTGTTTGCTCCGCGATGAGGCGCATCCCATAGTGAGACATCAAACGGAGTGTTATGAATGAGAACTCCGTTCGAACATCAAAACGTTCAGCTCGGTCGTGAATCAATGGCTATTACTTTTATCATTCATAACTTTCATAATTCAAGAGATACATCCCATAATACATCCCATTTTTAACATGGAAGTCAATGGAGAAACTCTTCAGACTTGAACAATCTTCATGCAACTTCAACTGCTAACTGCTCCTTCTTCAACTGCTAACTGCTCCTTCATACTTTCACTCAGAAACCTCATTCCAACTTTAACATGTCACACATCTTTCTCACATTATTCGTGTAACACAACTTTTAAATCTGATTCTTACTTTTACAGATATTAAACATTGTTCAGACCTTGGTAAAGAGGCCTTCTTCAGATTTTAGAGTGCGTGATGTCACAGCTAGAGGACAGATTTAATTGTGTTCATATTTTCTTTTAAACCTGCCATAATTCCAAAACCCTACATTCCTGAGACATAATTTTTCATGACAAATGTAGGAAAACATCTCGTAGCTTGAAAGATAAAAAAAAATTAAGCAAAAAAAATTAAACAAAATGCCTCTTGAGGGCATGAAGTGACAACAACTTTCAACATGTCTCCATTAAACTCCATTGTAAATTCAGCCTCATCTTTCCCCACCACAGCAGCCGCACACCTTTAGTTAATCTGCAAAAAGGCCACATTATTAACCTGAAAGTACACAAAAAGTACACTTCAGATGCTCAAGTTCCTTGAAATGCTTCACGCTTTGAAATGTCACCGATATCTGTTACGGTTCTTCAACAAAACGTTCACATGTAACAGGTTTATCTCTCATTCAGAATAATGAAAATGCTTTCCTCTCACTAAACCTATGAAAAGGGTCAAAATAGCACCACACTTCAGATAATGGTTACTGGTCCTGCCCTCAACAGCTCTACGTCAATTATGGGGTTTCATCATATGCCGTTTCCATGGAAACGCATCCCTCGCCATAAAAGATGATGTCGCTATAACTCCTATGAAAATGTTCAAAAAGTGCTCAAACTTCACATGTGTGCTAACAGTCCAGCCGTGAAGACATCTACGGGACAGTTTTGAGATTTCTTCAAATTCCATTGCCATGGCAACACAATGCTCGCCATGAAAAACGGTTTTCTCATAACTTCAGTGAAAATGCTCCAAATGGCCCAAAACTTCCCAGGTTTGGTAACGATGCAGCCATCAACGCATCTAAGCGTATTATGGGATGTCATAAAATGCCGTTGGCATGGCGACAGATCATTCACCATCAAGTTGAATGAAAGTTTGCAGTTCAAATATTCTGCTGCTTTTCCAAGCCTTTTCACTTTCTTTTCTTCTCTCATCACACATTCAAGCCCCCAGTGTTCATGTATAATTTCAATCTAAATTCTTCACTTTCTTCTTACACTTTACATTTCAGCATAGCAGTTTAGTGTCAGCTTTTCAGCATAAAGCATTCCCACTAGCAATTTCTTCAGGAATTGGATTCTCTAGTTTGTCAATATAATGCTGAATCAAATATGCAAAGACAGGTGTAAAGGGTACATGGAAAAATAGATGCACATTCCCTTTTTGTGATGATATCATCTTAAACAGATGCTCTTTCTCTCTCTGTGTGCTCTTTTCTTCTCGTTCTGTTGTCTATGAAGAGGATTTCAGGAGAACAGCATGCACCAGTCTGCTGCAGCATGTAGTTGAGACAAGTAGAAGGACGAGAGACCAAGCAGAGGGTGAGGAACAAAAAGCCAAAACAGTGTTCTTGGTAAATGACCACACAATGTTTATTGAGACCAAGCATTGTTTCTCTCTACAGAGTTGGATAATGTGGAGCATCAAGTTGTTGGTCCAGGAATGGTTGACATGGCTTTGCACGTGTGTCAAGAGTTTCTCAGTGTTTTGGAGCACAGCGATATTGATTCAACAGCAGAAACACCACAATCAGTGAAGGAACAGCATTGGGTTGAGTTTCTGCGAGACTACTACATGGTTGTGCAGTGAGTATGTTTTCATGGAGCTTCCTGGGAATGCTCAAATGATCCTGCTGAGGTCACACTTAGTGCATCTGCAGTACAGCCCAAGTAGACATCACTGGAAATATACAGCATGTCCCAGTCCCACACTATTGTTTATTCTGTACAAATACTATAAAGTAAACAAGATACTGCATGCTAATATTTAAACTATGATTGGCAGTTGGTATAAAAAAGATAAATAGTGCCCTGCTGTATAAACAGGCATGCAAACAGCCACCATTGAGAACAATATTTCCTATTTCAATCTTAAATCAACTCTGAACTATGAGTAGCTCTTTCACTTAATTTCCTGTGTGCATTGTATTGGACATTAATGTCTTATTAACACCACACAGTAACTTGTTTTATTATGCATTGGTACTTTTAATGTTGGATTATATAATTTCCCCCTCTTTGAATAACCAGTATGCCTACTTACATAACTCTTCAGTATGGAAGCATAATGACTGTCTGAAGGACTGCATTATATTAGGAATTAATGAAAACTCACCTTCTTAAAATAATACACTCTTCATGTTTGTAGTGAAGGTGCATCAATCAGGGGTAGCGGTGTGTTTGTGGAGCGCTGCCAGGCCATGTTAATCAGACTGCAGGAAGTTTGCCCTCAGCTTGATACTGATGGACTAAACAACATATGGATCATCAAACCAGGTGCCAAGTCAAGAGGACGAGGTGAGGTTTAAAGAAATAGAAATACAAATAACATTAATAATTATATAAATATGGTGGTCTTTTGGTGACTTGTATTATTGCAAAGTACATTTTGACATGAGGATGTCACTATTGCTTTATTTTTCTACTTGTACTTGTACTAATTCAAGCCTGCTTTTTTGGTCCTCATATCCTCTTAGTTTAATGTAATCATGTTGCAACCACCCCTCTAGGTATAATGTGCATGAATCGCATGGAAGAGATTTTGGCACTCGTGGACAGTGACAGAGCCCTGAGTAAGGAGAGCAAGTGGGTTATTCAGAAATACCTGGAGCGTCCTCTGTTGGTCCATGGCACCAAGTTTGACCTCCGCCAGTGGTTCCTGGTCACGGACTGGAACCCCCTGACTATCTGGTTCTACAGAGAGTGCTACCTGCGGTTCTCCACTCAGCCCTACTCCACAAAAACTCTGGACAAGTACATTTTTCTTTTGTTCTTGACCTTTGCTCTATATTGTATCTGCTTTGTGGAGGATATGATTTAACAATGCAAGGAGGATCGAGTTTCATTTAAAGCATGATTTTCACTAACCTTCATGGCCTTATCTCTTTTATGTTTCCCCAGCTCAGTCCACCTGTGCAACAACTCCATCCAGAAGCACTTCCAGCCGTCCCGTGAGCGCCACCCAGGGGTTCCTGAGGATAACATGTGGTCCTGCTCTCAGTTTAAGGCTTTTCTGCAGTTGCAGGGCCTTGGGGCAGAGTGGGAGTCAATTGTGGTCCCGGGCATGAAGCAAGCGGTGGTCCGTGCCCTGCAGACATCCCAGGACCTCGTAGAGCCCCGCAAAGCGAGCTTCGAGCTCTATGGAGCCGACTTTATGCTGGGCAGAGATCTGAGGCCTTGGCTTCTGGAGATCAACGCCAGTCCGACCATGTCCTGCTCCACCGCTGTGACCGCCCGCCTCTGCCCTGCTGTGCAGCTGGACACACTGAGGGTGGTGCTCGACAGACGCACTGATCCTGGTGCTTACACAGGAGGATTTCAGCTAATATTCAAACAGGTAGGAATATATTCAAATATCATGTTAGAATTTCCATGGGAAGTACACTGAATTATAGAGGCCACACCAAGTGCATATATTTGTGTCTTTATCCCTCTACCAGGCTGCAGTAGAAGTTCCTCAGTATGTAGGAGTAAACCTGGTGGTGGAAGGAGCCCCCATAAGGCGATCTAGATCTCGACTTCATAGACAAACTGTTATTTCTAAGCCACCGCTCAACATGCAGCTCCCTCCACACCAGTCTTCAGAAGAGGTTGAAACGACACATATACCGTTATCAGGTCAGAGGTCCTGTGCAGACTCTGCTTTCTGTCTTTCAGGCAAAGAGAACCGAGCTGCTGGAGAGAAAAAGAGGCAGCTGACATCAACATCTCCTAAAAGGGAATGCGAAGGGAGGAAAGATGTTCAGAATACCTCCTGTGTTCGCACGTTGGGTCGCAGTCTGGCAAGTCAAATTCCCCTGGTGGTACACACTGAACCTCAGAGGAAAGCGCGACGGTTGGGTTTGAGTCTTGGTGCCAACGGGGAAACTCTGGTCCCACGGAGCTTCTCCTTTTCCCTCAGCCCCCCTCACAACATGTCAGATTGCAAATCTTGGGCCAACCAAGGCCATGGATCACACAAGACTAGATCTTTTCTTCCACAGACAGCTTTTGATCCTCAACACAGGACTCCTACCCGGGTGTTTCCTTCCCTCCGCAGTCCCCTTCCTACCCTGGAGGTCTTAAGCTTGCGACCTAACATAGTGGCTGGAAACACAGCCTGTCCTAATCCAAACTTGTCCTCTCATCTCAGCGTCCACAGGCCTCAGTTATTCCTCTGCTCTCGAAGGCAAAGCATGGCTACATTTAAAGGGCAGTGCACAGGGGAACATAAACCTTGACATTGAGTGTTTAACAAACAGTTGAAAGTGCTAAAGAAATGTTGTTAGCAATAACAGTTATCATGCCTAACAAACAACAAATAAGATGTATATATATCACAACATACTACTTACTGTATGTGATCATTTACATTGTTCTTGTGGCTTTAGATTTGATTTGTTAAAAGAAACAAGACAATCATGTTTCAAGTGAGACATTTTCCAATCATTCTCAGGCTTTCAATTTACAACAGTCAGGTTAATATGAATAATTCTACATTATTTTATTAAGAGAAAAGTGTTACACAATCCATACTGTATGCTTAAGTGGTATATCTGAACTATGTGGTTTGCCTAACTGGAAATGTGAATGATTTGTGATTATGTTGTGTATCGCTTATGTAAGAGCGATACTGGGTGGAAGTTCATCTGTATTAAAACAAATGAACCAAACAAGTTAATTGAAGTGTCTCCAGTGTAGCAGATATTTACTAATAATAATAATAATGGGTTTCATTTATAACGCACTTCATATCTGAGTTCAGATCCCGAAGTGCTACAAGCATTTAGCATGGAACAAAATAAAAACAGTACACAACACGAAAGAAGGTAGAAAGAATAAAAAGCAGTAAAAAATAAAATAAAAATAATAATACATTTCAAGCTGACTGGGCAGAAAATAATATAATAAAATGATCACTGGTTCTGCAGAGAAGTGGTCATTTTCATAATAACAGGATGTATGTATATGTAATACCCAGTAGGGGGCATTAAAGGCTAAACTATCAGACTGCATGTTAATGGTAAAGCCTGTCCAGGGGAAGTACAAATAAAATAATTGGCAGTTCTAATCCAGATTATATTACATCTTTAGCAACACCTGGGGAACATGGTCTTTAAGCCTGTTCGGAAAGTCCGTGAATGATTTAAACATCAATAAACATTCTTACACATTATTGAACATATTTTAAAAGAAATGGACCGTTAACCGTTTTCGTAAAAAAATAAATAGCTCTGAGTTTCATTCCCTTAATAGGACAGGTTGACAGAAATAGAAACAGACAGGAGACAATGAGGGAGGGAGAGATGTTGATGTTGTGGTTACATGGTATGCCTCGTAACCAACTACTGAGATGAGCGTTAAAATAATTATTTGACTGTATAGATGTGTTTAACTAGCTGGAATAATGGGCTTACTACAGCTCTAAAATTAGCTTGCGAATGATCACTCATTGGAAACAAATGACTGGACTGGACATGTAGATCTCTAGAGTATCAGTTTAGAAGGAACTAATGACATTTAAAATGCATGTCATGGCCTTCAGTTTATGTGAACAGGGTAGACAACACTCCAACAGCCCAGAAATGATAGCGGAAACAATAATAAGAGTTTATGATGTTGCAGGAGACCTGGGTAGAAATCTTCAGCATGAGATAAGCCTTGTTGATTGTAGGTGCTCTCACATAGATAATACATGTGATTGCACAATACAATATATGTTGTTATTATAAGTTGTATTTCTTTCAATGTATGCATTTACAGTGCTGGGAGTGTAAAAACAGTGAGATGTTGTAATTCTGGGATAATAGCATTTCATTTTAAATCGTACATATGATTAAAAAAAAAAATCAGTCCAGGCTGTTTACAGGCCACAGATGGATCCTGATCATTGCCTCATGTGATTCACTCAAACTGTTTACACTCACGTATATGTATTTACTTGTTGTGTGAGTGGGCGCAGACGGTTAATCAGCAGGAGAGCTGGGCTACAGATCTGCCATTATATAAGTGTTCCCTGTGACAAGAATGTTGTGGAGCTGTTAAAGAACAGATTGCATTAGTTATTCACTGATATGTTCTCCTTTTCTTTCACATACTGTACATAGTCAAAGCGTTTTTCCACGGGAAAAAAAATACTTTATTAAAACACTTATAATGTATACCAACATTTATAGACAAAATATGTACATCAAACATCTTTCATGTAGGTCCCAAAATATAACATTTCAAGTACCTCATTCTATAGAAAACTAGTCTTATGGTAAAATGTTTACATTCAACTTCCTCTCCTCCGCTCTCCTTTTGAATCCAGTATTCATACAAAGTACAGAGAATAAACATCTTAGATTTTTCAGCTTTTCACAAGTAAAAGGCAAAAGCAAGAACAAACACCAGGTTTGACTTGAGCAGAAACAGATGTTGTGTATGCAGACCAGGTCCAGCACAGTGCTACAGTATGTACACAGTTCTGAGTACACGACGTACAATTGTCCACGCTCTGCCCCCCCCTCTGTTTCTCCCGCGGACAGAGTGCAGCAACAGGTATCAAAAAATAGAAATGTACAAGAAGTCTAAGAACAATAGTTACAGAAAATCCATCTCAAAGGTCTGTCAATGAAAAACAAGACTTCTCATTCAGTGTGGTCATATGGTGGCCCATTCCTTCATCCATTCATTGGGTGTACTCTCTTCGGTGCACACTTGAAGAAACTCCTTTTTTTATTATCTTATGGGGCCAGTCATCATAGTGTTTGGTTTAAAGGGCATTCTCATTTATGATAATGATGACCTAAAGGGCGTAGGCAACAAACCTTGGGTGAAAAATGACTGCTAACATTTGGTGCAACACTTTCTAAAGTACAAATATGGCGTGTGTCTATTGCAACAGCTACAAGGGCGATGCATCAGTGTCTTCAGCGTTTACTTTCACAGCAGCATCTAACATTTCTTTCTTTACATTCATCCAAGTGTCTGTGTGTTTGTGTGGTCCAGTTCATGAGATACATTTGCACTGATTAATACCACCGAGCATTTGACATTCAAACAGAGCGTTACATCCTCCAAGTGTGGACGGATGTTGCCCTCTCCTCCATCTCTTCCTGATCATTTATCCAGTTTGCCGTTTGACCTCCAGGCTGAGGAACAGAGGACAGGAATGAGAATGGATTATGGGAAGGATCAGTCATGTTCTCATTCCTACTGCCGTTTCTGCTCCGAGTTACTAGAACAGGATCGTCTCTTCACTCCTGTTTGTTCTTATGTCTCAGTCTTTGGTTTCCAGGTTGATGGGTGGTACCTGCTTTAGTGCCTGAAGGAGGGCAGGGGAGTCCATGGGGGTCTGAGATATGGCTGGGGCTGGAGAACCTCCCCTTTGAGACAACACAAACTGAGGTGGAGATGGTCTTTCACTTGTCATAGACGATGCAGAGCCTCCCATGCCAGGGTAGAGCATGGGCACAGCCCCGGGGTACCAGCATTTCTCCAGCATTGGCAGGTAGGCTGCAGCAGAAGGGGGGATGAGGTAGAAAGGCATGCAGAGGGGGTGAGGAGGAGGCTGATGGTTAGGGGACACGTTCATGTAACTGCCGTAACTGCAAGAGGACGATGATGTGGATGATTCTCCACCCGAGAGCAGCTCATCCTCAGACGACTCCACCCGGGGTCGTTTGTGCTGCGGCTCCTCGTCCTCCTGCTTTATGCCGGAGCTCTGCGTCCCGCCCAGGCCTCGCTTCAGCTGGCTCTCCTGACCGTATACATCTGGCCGTCCCTGTGGCCTCTTCTCCAGCTCTCCCCCATAGCCGCTGTCTGTATCCGTATCACTGCCACTCTGCTCACTGCTCATTGGAGCGTACGCCCGCTGGATGACAGGCACACAGTTCCTCCCATAGCCCTCGCTGGGCTTAGGGGGTGAGCTGGTGGGCATCTCTTTGTGCAGTTGGTGCTGGTGGTATGCAGGGGTCTCCTCGGGTTGAGGGCTGAGAGGAGTGCGGGGTCGGACCGGACCTTGCAGCACCTCTGCGGCTACCTTGTGAAGGTGATTGATGACATGGGATGGGGTGAGGTCTTCATCCGTCTCATGATTGCCAAGAAACTGAAGCATCTCCTTGGCACACATGTGGAAACCAGAGCGGAACATCTCCTCTGACTTCTCCTGGTTGATAGACGGGTGCTCTGTAAAAACAACAAGAGAACACAGTCAGAATTTTTGCAGTTTGATATGGTGCCAACCAGAGGTTGCGCTAGACTTTTTCGCTGCCTGTCATTTTGCCGGACAGGATCGTAAAATTTCCGTCAAAATCCATTATTACCCGTCGGTCTGTACACAACTGTCAACTGGGGGGGGGGATTAGCGCCGGTGTTATGCCGTGTTGTGCATGCCCACTGCACCTCGCGGGAGCGCGCCACAGCGTAAAGCATAAACTCCCAGACATTTCAATGATTTGTACGGCATAGTTAGGTCTGGAAACGACATAAGGGCATAACACCGGAGCCCTGCTGCGGGGAAACTTTGGCGCTGTTCTGAGTTTGTTCTAATCCGTCAAAATGACGGACTGCTTTCAGATTTTTCCGTCATTGTCAAAAGAATTCCGTCATAGACGGAATATATTCGGTTAACGCGACCTCTGGTGCCAACACTATATCCCAAGTCACTTATTAACCTGTGGCTCTTCAGCATTCTGTCATTGTATATTTAACTTGGTCATTTGCATTCTGTCCAACACACCATCCTGCTGCATGTGCATTTCTGTGTGCAAGTGATCTGCAGCTTACCAATTTGCATGCCGTTCTGCAGAGCGTGGATCTTCTGCTGCTGTTGCTCCAGAAGAGAGGTGAGGGCTTTCACATGCTTCAGTGTAAGCTCTAAAACCACAGCTTTCTCCAGATGGCCCAGAGTCTGTCGGAAACAAACACAGTCAGCACATCTATTATATAATACATAGAGTCTATGCTCTACTGCTCCGCTACACATGCTCTTAGTTTTCTCATCACCAAAACACTACAGCAGCAATCATAAAGGACAGCATAATCAATAAGATATATTTAACATTATAGAGGCCATATGTAAAAGCAACATGGATTCATGAGCATAAGGTTTATTGCAGTTCTTTTGTTTTTTGACTGCATATTGTTTTTAAATGGCCAAGTTTAAACATTTACAAATGACAGGAGACATCCTCTTTCGTTTCTTCTTTTTTTGTACATTCTTTTCAGTTTGGACTGTCCTTTACTGACGCACACATGATGTAATACCACTGAACAGCCACTTGATGGTGCATGCAACTCAATACAGTGAATCCCATTATCCCTTCCAGCTACAGCATGAATTTACCGTGAGTTTCAGGTGCTCTGGTAATAAATCTTTCAACTGAGCGATGCACTCGTTTATCCGGTCACGCCTTTTCTTCTCAATAAGTCTGTGAGGCAGCTTGTAGGTTTCCTGCAATAAAAGAAATTGCCATGACTGTTAAATTCAGATAATCTGAGAGCACACAGTGATAGTCTTTTTTATATTTAGAAGCTCCGACAGGGAGGACTCCAGAAGTTATTTCATTGCAGAAAGTAGGTCAACCATTTATGGGACTACCAAAATACTGCAAGGCAGTTCAGATCCTTTATCAAAAATACATGTTGTTAAAATGTAACAAGGTAGTAAAAGGCAAAATAATATCTCACCTTGCTCTCCTCTCCTCTCTTCATTCCTCGCCTGGGTTTATAAACATACATCGGGAAATCCATCCTAAAAACATACGGAGACAGAACGGTTAGCTATGAGGTAATGGTTTGGTGAAGTATAAGGTACAGAATAAATAACATATCAAGTGCGTTTAAGGAAAGCATATTTTCAAAGTATAACTTACCCTTGCATGTCCGACAGATCAGCCTGGTGTTTGGACAGAGGTGGAGGCTGTGCGCTGGGAATTCGCTCCATTATTGTTATTCCAATTACGCAGTAAAGTCGAGGCACTCAGAAATAAAAACGAATTTATGTGTGTGTGATGAAAAAAGTTGGAAAAGAGAAAATGCACTAAAATGCCTTTTAATACGTGCAAGATTTGTAATAATTTATTATTAATACCAATCGTACTAATGTAAAGGTTATTTTGCTTGTGAAAATGGGTCCAAGTTAGTTCCTGCGATGTCCACGCTGTGGTCTTGCAGCAGAAGGAAGGTAACCCTGTTGGTGGCGCGTTGGGAAAGTGAGGGAGGACAGAGAGACGAGTTAAATAAACCCTCTGACTCTCCGCTTCGCCTGACCTACCTCTGTCACATGAGGCTCACGTGTTAAACGGCTCTGTATCCTCGGCGGAGGGACGGCCCACTTTCTACCGATAAGGAGTCTCAGTGGGCGGCAGGAGGCCTACGTCAGAGCGCGGGCGGCGCGTGTCCGATCCCGTGTACCTCCATGCTGAAGTGTATTGAAACAAGGCTGCATGCGCCACTGCTCGGAGAACGTGCTGGCAGTGAAAGACCGAATGACTTCAATGGGCTTGGAGCACGAGGCGAGAGGGAATGGCGCCAAAAATACATACAGTTACACCATTAAAAATACTATAGTATGTCTATAGCCTATACTATTCATTTGCAGGTTTATTATAGGCCTACGGCAGTAATGCTTTATGTCATCAAGTACAATGGAATCCCTAAAAAATAGTGTTTTCTGATGCATAGATGTGTGTATTTAAATATTTTAATCATATTTATACTCAACATTTCATTGACTATGTAGGAACAATATCAGCTCTGCCAACTCTCTAATTTGATTATGTTCACTTTTATAGTGCTGCTACTCATTTTTGTTTTGATTGATGTACTCATTTGATTTTCTTTTATTAATGTGTGCTTGCCTCTTTTTTTAATGTTAGTCTTCTACTCTAGTAATCGTAGGCATCTTTGTATTTAGCCTGCACTGTCCAATTGCTTTTAAATTGTAAATGTCCCCGCTGTGTGATTCTGACTATTTATTTTCCTTTTAAGTTCTGGTAGAACATAATAAATGATAATATTTGATAACACTTTCAGCATAGATTAATATTTAGTACATTCAGCAGTATTCTTTATCAAAAAGTGCGCAGCAGGCAGGTGCTGAGGTATTAACAGTGTGTCCAGGGCGTGATAACCATGTGTAGTTGAGGGTATGATAGTGTGGAGAGGGTTTGTTGTGATGAGGCGGTGCCAGCTGTCATGTTGATCTCCTCATGGCACCAGGAGCCTGCTGAGTGCACCGTGCACATCTAGCTCATCCAGCACAAGGCGGCTGCACCTGTCTGCTGCAGGCTATACGCACTGATCACAAACATACCCTCTCATAAACGCTGATTATCAGAAAGTAGGCCTACATTTTGTTGCAACATCAAACGTTGTATTAACACAGGATTAATCCTTGATTTTGTCCTTTTAGGGCAATAGAATAATATCTCTTTACACTCTAAAATTTCTTCAAAACCACTACTACGTAAGAAATTCTCATTAACAATGTTCTTCTATAAAATAATAGGATAATGAAGTGGGCATATAGTTTGATTATGTTCTAACAATTGTAACAAACACATTTTTCAGCCTGAATTAGACTATTACGGTCCTATAACAGCTTAATGACCTTTAATCTAATTACACTGATACACAAACAGTTCATAAATGTCATAGGTAAACAGTACTTTGAGTTACAATGGTCTGTGAATTGTAACTTGTGAAGATGGACCTTTTTTTACTGTCAAATTGAGAGCCACAGAAGGAAGGTAACCTTGTTTGGATTAATGACCTACTGAAGCTAGAATTATAATGTGGTTGGAGAATTATTTTTTAAGTCTATTACTGAAAGCCGGATGAGAACCAGGAATTCCTGAGTAAATGAAATATAAATAGGATGGTATATCGGAAAACAACGATGGAAAGCCCCTTGAAGAAAGTCTAATTAGATTATAATAAAATCACGACAATGGCACCTTTGTTTTAGTTCAATCATTTTGTAACCATAATTGTATCAGCATAAAGCTAAAAAAAGTCTATATTCAGTTTTTTATATTTACTGATAAAATGTTAATTTGATTAATTGGACACAAGCTTGAGCTGCTCATAAATGTTTCTGTAATAAATGAACCCAATGACAAAGATATTTGATTGGTAATGTTGTTAAAGGTGTTACAATAAGCCATTTCAAAAATACATTTTAGTTGAGTAAATTCTCTTTATGTGATATAAGCTGTATTTATAATATATTGTCAGTCTTTCAAAAAAAGTCAGTTTCTAAATTGAAAAACTATATGATCAGTCGGTGATGTGATAAAATCCAAATAGTTCAAGTTAAACTAAAACTGTGCAACCTCTGTTGATGCTCAACATGCCAACATATTTCCTCATTATAAGATAAGGACAATTCCTGATTTGTAGACTACAGATAAGATTTAATCTTCCATCAATTTCCTGTGAAGCTCTTCATTCATCTGACTGACGCATTTTATTGTCAATTATGTTTTGGTCTTTGCCTGGACTTCCAAATCAATGCAGATACTCTTTCACACTCGGCAACAGATTATTTTGCACACTTGTTTATTTAAATAGACTCCAACAATGGAATGTTTCATTTCAGACACAAACCATCTATTAATATAAAAGTTCAGTTTGGTCAAGCAGCACTCCAAAATGATATCTATTAGATTTCTCTATTTTCCCCTCACATATGCTCAGACACGCAAACAGTCATTCTCTAGTGGGTCTTTACAAAGTGACGTAACAATCATTTGCGTGCTACAGAAAATATCAGTGCTTTAGGACTAAATTAATGAAAGGAAGATTACATAATTCAGTGCAGAGAATAATATCTAATTTAACCAACATTTCTCCCAAAATCCTATACATTTGGTTCAACTGTACGATGTGACTTCATATCACTTCTATTCATACAGTACAACATGGAGCCAGCTTCAGAGGGAAGCAGTCACATGATTGGCTCCTTCTCAACAGTGGGTCTATATCAACATTTATAATTGAAGAAAAGTTACTAAGAGGTCAGTATGTACTCCTAACAAATATAAATGTCTCCTCAGAAGCCTTTCTAATCGTAAGAGCCTTTCAATGAAGACTAGTTGTACTTGAGATTGCAAAATATTGTGAAAGTGATTATGAAACTTTGCAAAAAATATGTTGACCTCTTCGGGATTGTTGACAAGTGTTGTGTGTCTCCATATTTCAAATACAAAATAGAAAATACATATCCCAAAATTATTAATTGTTATTGGGACAATCCTGTTATGTAAGTATTTATGTTCCTATCAGCCAAAAGCTAAATGCTAAAAACACGAAGGTTTTGTCCTCATATGACATGAGTTTGCTGGAGCACCACTGATGATAAACATCCATTACAAGGCTACTTGGGAGGATTACACCCCCAGGAACAATGGCTGACCTTTGGCATGGTTTTAGTATGATACAAGGCAGAAGGCATTTGGGGTAGTAAAGCTGAATTCAGTGTTTTCATCTCCTAAACCCACAGGACTCACTTCTCAGGTCCCGAGGCACTTGGAGCACACTCCGCCCACACAGACACATCCACACTACAGTCCGCGAGTAACATACTCAAATAACTTTCGCTTCACCCAGACACTCAGAAGCACGCATGTTGTAGAAACACTTATTGTAGGAGTCTCTGGTGAAGTATACAGTCAGACATTGACCTAAATACATACTGAAGACGGACATCATTTGGCATTCTCCTGTCCAACATGACGTGCACTGACAGGAGTGCTCAGGCACTGGTGAAACTGGCCCCAAGGGCCCTCAGGCAGGCTGCTGGGGATTGATGTTCATGTGAGGAGGATGACCAAGAAGACCAATCCGTTGCTTCTGCTTCCTCTGCTCCGTCATCTGCACAGGGAAAACGAAAAATGGTAGTTGACTACAAATTAGCAGACATGGATAAAAATCAATGCAAAATGTCAAATAGACAAAAACTGATATGTTGTGGTTTTACAGGGTTTTTACATTAGGTAGCTTTATGGTGGTTGGTAGGCACGTTTTGTTTATTTTGGAACGAGTCAGGCTAGCAATTTCCCATTCTTCAAGCTAAGCTACGCTAACTGGTTGCTGGAAGGAGCTTTCAATTTACAGAGGTATCGATCGCCACATCCGAATAATTTTATACTCAAATAATGATTGTGGTGGTAATGTAATGGTAATTGTATTGATATTTATAAAAATGTAACTAGTCCTTAATGGCCTTTCCCGTATAAACAGCTTTGTGGTTGTGAGTAACCACAGTACTAGGGTGTAGGTTGTCAAAACATTACCAAAGGCTAAATGAATCTGAACAAAAGCCAACCTGTTCAAATGTTAGTGTATAACAAACTGAGGGAGTGCATGATTTACTGTCACACTGTATACCTGCTCCTTGAGCTCAGTCAGCTGTCCTGACAGGTTGCACACCAGCCTCATGGTGGACTCCAACTTCTCCTGCAGGTTCCTGATTTCATTTTGCTCCCCCTCTGCATCACTGCTCACCAGTGACATGGCTCGCATTCGTGGGAACCAGTCCAGGTTGTGCTCCTGTGGTCGACCAAGCACATACACCACTGACTTCAGTACATTTACTAGGAATTGTTAAAGTTACGTCATGTCAAAAAAGTATTGGTCATTTTAAACAGGAGCTTGTTTGGAAATCAAGGGCTTGAATCTGATTTCACAATGGCATCAGTCTGTTTTTGAAGAAATATGCCTGCATGGTATATTGCCACAGGAGTAACAATGGGGAGTGAATGATCTTAGACTAAGCAAATCCTGAACGACGAATGGAAATACCAGCGAACTGACCAACGATTACTTATCATTCGTTGATCAGTTTTAGGGTTACACGGCAACTCATGTACCGTCATCTACTGTCTTCCTGTTTGCCTGCACAAGTCTGTTTGCGTGATTACATTTGATGAGCGGCATGTCTGTCAGTTGAGATAAGAAAAGAGGAACACATTAGTGTTCAAAGGTGTGTGAGACATGTCTGTACAGGTTTACCATTCTGACTCCAAAGCATTACCTAACATCTTTACTGTAACAGAAACGTGACACAAATGTAAAGGCCCATCTGATTGTTCATTCATTCTGCATTGCTGCACCAGAACAGCATCGACAGAAGCAGCACAGGCACACAGAATGTCTATACAAATAAAAAATGTACAAGGACGAAATATAGAGCATCAAGCTGTGAAGTAACTTAGTGGACCGGACAAACATTTCCGTGCTGAAAAACATGTTTTTTTACTATTTGTATTCCCTGTAGACAACCATCCTGTTGCTCCTGATCTCATTAAACAAATTAGGCCTGCACTGAAAAGTGTGTGTTTGTTTGAGAGTGTTTCAATGCTTTTCATTCACCTCGATCATCTCAGCCACGTAGCTCTCGGGTCCTGTGTATTCGGTGGAGTCTTTAACTTTTACCAGCACAATAAAAAAGAGGTAGTGCCACATGTTGTGCTCCTCTTTGAAGTGCTCTTCAAAAGTCACCGTCTTGTTGTCAAACTTGTCCCGCTCCAGACCTGTAAAAGGGGGAATAACAAATGTTTTAATGGCACAAAGTTTGAAAAGTAGCTTTAAGAAAAAAAATGGCCAGCCTCTAGAGTAGCAGTTTCTGACGTTGGTGAGGGGAACATGACACTTTGTGATGAAGTGTGAAGGTGACAAGAAAATATGTAAAGTAAATGAAAACATGTATTCAAGTGTCATTGATGTAAAGGTCTCATTTACAAAAGAAACAAGAGAACAAATTACATATTGGGTAAGCTTCCCTATTTAGCCCACCAAATCTGCTCAATTAAGGGGAACACATTAGAGATAAAACAAAAGTCTTATCTCTCATTTGAAATTTCAACAATATTGTTGATATTATTATTCCTTTTCCTGTCTTCAAAAATGAGAGATGTCACATTGTTCCCTCCCTGTACAGACAGCATTCTTCTATCCTGTGTGGGCATGAACTGTATTTCCTTGTCTTTTAATCATTTCAAAATAAAAAGTATCTGGAAATATGGCTAATGTCAGGATAGTACACATGTAGGCATACAATAATACTTTTATAATATATGACTGATGCAATAACGTTGATACCTAAATATGGTTATTATAATGAGAGTTAAGGCACTGATTCATCAGAACAAAGAGAAGGGAAGGGAATTGCTTTAAGCTCAAAAGGGTGAACAAATGTATGATAAAATCAAGAAGGCTTTATGGTGAAATTAATTAATATGTGTTTTAAAGACAGAGTACTTTAATCCAAATACATGACATTATTTATGCCTGATTTCCTGAACAGAAATCATTTTTAGCTACGGGTACAAATGAAACCATGGCAGGAGGTTCACATCATAATCATTGTCTACAGACCTTAAAGCCTTAAAACTAATAGAAGATTGAGAGAACGATCGATGTCTCATAAAACCAAGCTGGAGAGGATGGAGAGCCCCTTAAGCCTGCGGAGGTCGGCTCCTAATCTCTGCATCTCCCGTTCCCTTGTGGTTCTTCAGGAAACCATAGAGACGGCAGCTCCCCATGTGGCCTGGCCTTCTTTAACACGAGTGAGTCAGAGGAGCTGCTGGCTGACTGGCTGGGTGACATAATGCTGTTTTCATCCATATGTTTACCACTTGTCCCGACAGCCTGACCCAACACGCACACTCTTCTTGGGCTCACACATATGTACTTTACAGTCCGTCACATTCTCAGCAGCACGGTGTCCTTTTTTTAGGCACTCACAAATATAATGTACATATAAGGAAATGCAGATGGTCACACAATAGGCAATGAGTATAGATGCCCAAACATATGGTTTGAAAATGAAGTGTGTGTGAGGTAGTGGGAGAAAATGTGTGCGTGTGAGACAGACATGAATTATGGAGGCGAGCAGAGCAGTGGCAGGAAGCTCTCATGACTCAGCCTTCTTTGGAACAGCTAAGTGAAACAGGGGGGAGGGAGAGAGGGTAGGGGGTGAAGAAAAACACCATGCACCTATACAGTCCAAACCACAATCACAACAAGAAATCAAATGTTCAGACAGGGGAATTTGGGAATTAAAGTAACCTAGTGAGACGAGTTTAATTGTTGAAGAGTGCTAATGACGCACAGAAATGTTGCAATAGAGTCATTACAACAACAGAGCACAGACCTATACCAGGCAGACAGGATGCCCTAAGGATTACAGAAGTAATCCTGGCACTTGGAAGTTAGAGGATGGATCAGAACATGCTGACTGCTTGGCAAAGAGAGCTGTGCCAAAAATAATAAAAGCTAGATGTGTAGAGATGAAAGGAAATATGAATATTTTTGTGGATTCGGATTCAAAACACTCAAAATAGGTTGATTTTGCTGAATTCACATTATTGGGATGATTGTGAATATATCTAAATATGAGTTAAAAGATGCAGGAACTATATAGTAAGAACAGACTCACGAGGTTACTATTGTTAGTTAGGAGGCCGACAAATAATTGTATCAACAGATCAGAGAAGTCTTACCGCAGATAAAGCAGGTAGTCTTCAGGACTTCTTCTTTCTTCTGTTTTTCACTCCTCAGGTCAGCAAAGGTATCGATGATAACGCCAAAGATGAGGTTGAGGACTATGATGATGACCATGAAGAAGAACAGCAGGTCGTAAATCACTCTGGCTGCAAACAGAGGCTCCTTTGAAAGGAACAGGAAACAAAAATGAGTAAAACAGTAACTTCTGCACAATTATTATTTAGAGGTAGTGACTAGAGAATAACAGATCATAATAATTAGTTTATTTTGATTGTACAGCATCGACAAGGAGTGAAATGATTGTCCCATTTCAATGTATGAGCCAAAGGGCAGGTCTTTACATAAATAAACATATGTTGGGGAAAATGATCATGGATGTTAATATAAAACAAAAAAACACAGGTCTGTTACCTTAGCCGATCAACCAGATGCAGCCTGTTTCTGTCTAGGTCAGACACAGTTTAAATAGAGATGTTCTACTTTAAATCATTAGCAAATTGAGCTACAATGGACTTCAATGACTTCAAACTGTGCTGTAAGTACATTGTTTCATTCATTAATTTTCCACTTCTAGTTAATCATCTTTAAAGTAATGCTAGCCGAGTGCAGTCTCACATATTCAGGCCCTTGTTGCATTATGCTGTTCATACGTGAGCAAGACATTCACATCCTCTTATGACATCATTAGTGGTTGAGCCTGTATTCGGTGGAAATCTATCTTGATGTTCAATTCCCAAAACAGGCGGAGGCAGAGCAGCTGCAAGGAAAGATTGGTGAAACCTTTGTTAAAAAACAAGTTCAGCGCAGGGGGTGAGGGGTTTTCAGCCAGCGTCACATGACCTCGCGACCAACACACACACACACACACCACACACACATTCACACACACACACACACACACACACAACACACACACACACACACACACACCACACACACACACACACACACACACACACACACACACACACATCACACACAACACACACACACACACACACACACACACACACACACACACACACACACACACACACACACACACAGCATACACACACACACATACACACACACACACAACACACACTACACACACACACACACACACACACACACACACACACACACACACACACACACACACACACACACACACACACACACACACACACACACACACACACACACACACACACACCACACACACACACACACACACACACACACACACACACACACAACACAACACACACACACACAGTAAGGCACCTAATTAGAGTAGCATGTACCTCTTTGGAAGGCTTGCGGAGCACATCCCCGACCCCCCCCCCCACTCCTCAAGCCATGACTCAGCACAGTGACGATGCACATTAGTAGAGAGTCGCACGTCCGCTCCATGCTGCTTTCCACCTCAATGTTCTGCCCCAAATCTAAGGAAGCCAAAAGGAAAGGAAATCCTTATCTATTCATTACATCTATAATAAAATGTATATCATGACATAAAAGTAAGGCAAGTTTATTTATATAGCACTTTTCTACACAAGGCAATTCAAAGTGCTTTACAAAAAATGAAAGACATTAAGAAAATGGCATTTAAAATCAGTCATTAAAAAGAAAAGCTAGTAAAATAAACATTCAAAGAAAAAATACATGGATAAAAGTTACAGTGCAGTCTAAGATATGAATAGTTCAATTAAAAGCAGCGACAACAAGAAAAGTCTTCAGCCTGGATTTAAAAGTAGTCAGAGTTGCAGCGGACCTGCAGGTTTCTGGGAGTTTGTTCCAGATATTTGGAGCATAATAACTGAACGCTGCTTTACCATGTTTAGTTCTGACTCTGGGGACAGAAAGCTGACCAGTCCCTGAGGACTACCACAAGAGTACCACTTAAGAAACGTATTGTATTGCTTCACGGAAGAAGAAAGGTATGATTTATAACATTTCAACAACAGAGACCTTCATCAGGCATCGTCAAATTATTAAAGACGCCTGATGATATTTTCTCAGGTCAAAAATATCTGTAATCTGTGTATGAGTGGGATTTTATGTCTCTGTGTAAATAAGGTACTACTTTTTAAATATCCTTGACTTAGTAGCAGAACCTTTTATCTGTTGTAACCTTGTTTACATGTTTTGGGGGACAGTTTGAAGGCGGTTAGTCGAAGCAAAAGTGTTTTTGTTGAGATGAAATGTGCAAATGGCCTTGGTTGAACTTGTTGTTCTGAGCTAAACAGAAAAACAAAGATTAACATTTCTAAAAGATTTATCCAATTCGATAAGGTTTGTAGGTCATTGAAGAATAACCTAAGAGATATTCAAATGTTGGACAGGAAACAACATATCATGATCCCTGCTAACTGTGTTGATTATCCTTTTAATGTCTAAGGGAAAGAAACTGATGCTGTTTTTCTTTGTTTTTATTAAATTGGATCACAAATGAATATCACGTGAGAGCTGGAGAGGTCACAAGGAAATGTGTGTTAATTGAAATAGCCATTATGTGGCAGTTGTCAGATTCACATGAATTAAGGTGTAAATTAGTGTGATGCTTCAGGACAAAAGGAGGTATTGTGGCCTGACAATGCAAAGTAAGATTCACATAAATGATTTCCAGTTTCACTGATTTCACCATATCAATGTCTTCATTAAATTCTTGCCAGGTTGTTATTTGTATTTTGTCCTAATTTTCAAATATCTAGGATAATCTAGAAAAACCTTAAACCCAAGCTTTTTTCTAACTTTGCAACTAACATTAACCCTTTAAACTGGGATTGGATACTATGTAGATATTGTAAGAATGTTGTTTTAATTTAGTCACAGGAAATTGGCAGAAGAACAAAGCTTTTTAGGGATTTAAATATTTAGATAAAGACACAATCTTCATGCTGTTAAACCCATTGTTGCAGTATAAATTACCTTCCTGCGGGGCTTCTGTGGTGCAGTTCTCATCATTCCCTCCCTGACACATTCCTGCAGACAGAAACTCACTAGCCAAACTGGCTCCATTTTCTAGAAAGTCGGAAGAGACAGTGCTTACATTTTCTTGTCTGATCAAAATGAAAAACTTAAAATCAATATTCCTTTAGGACTGTTTGTAAAAATGGCAAATGACAGAAGTCTGTCCTCACTCAGAGTTGTGTTGGGGAGACGATCCACCTCCAGGATAAAGTCGTCCTTGAAGAAAATGTATCCAACAATGGAAAACAGGTAGACCAGGATGAGAGCCAGCACAGCGGTGAGCACGATGGAGCGTCCATTACGAGTCACACTCTTGATAACATTCAGCAAAGTCTCTTCTCTGTATACCAGGTCGAACAGCTACAGGAGCAAAGCACATGTTACGATTCAAAGCGATACATATTTTGCAATTTGTTAACTGTAAAATTAATTAATGGCTCTCAAAAGGAAAAATCTGAAATTGTAAACATGTAAGAAATAATTCAGGTTACAGACTGCTATATTCTACATACAGTTTTACCTGTATTTGTGAATGTGAGAAAACACAAAAATGCACAAGTGGCAAGAAATCAATTGGTCTGCTGGATTAAATGCTTGCATTGCTAGCATTATGTGGCTTTTATACATTTTGCTTTTACACTAAATCAATAGTTTTTTTGTCTAACATGCATAACTAGTTTTCAGCATCTTGTAATAAAATAAGTTCTGTGTGTGTGTTTGCAAAGGTGTTAAAGGATTCTTAGAATGTGTGTGTTCTCAAGGTGTGTGTGTGTCTCTCACCAGCAAGCTGTAGAAAAAGACGTGGACAAACACCCCCAGAGAGCATATGATGAGGTAAAGGAGGTGGTAGAGGAACTCAACGTCCAACACCATTGCTTTGTAGCCTCGTGTGAAGGTTCCTCGGTTCCCCACGAAACTTATCAGGAAGATGATTTTATTGCACACCTGGAAGACAAAAGCAACTCTCCTTAATAACAAGAATAAAGGATAATCACGGATTGCCTTCCTTAAGGGGGCGCAGGCATGGTAAAAACTATTCAGCATGGTGGGTGTCGTTTTTTTAAGCTCAATGAGGACACACTGACTGTGTATACATGAACATAAGTAATTGATTTATCAAAATGTCATGTAAACAAGACTCAGGGGGAAAAGGGATGAACTGAAACTCAGTTAACACGAATCCACATGAAAAAGAAACTGACTTGTTGATCATGAGCTCACTTAACAAGAGTGCATGTACAGGATTTATACTTAGTGCAGGGAAAGTATAACTGTGACAGCAGTGGGAAGAGGCATAGAAAAGATGAGAAGATAAAAAAGGAAAATAACACTATTTAAAAATAAACGACTTTTGGTCCGTTGCTTATAAACTAGTTTTTAGAGAGTAACGCGTTACTGCAGTCCATTGTGACGTGTTCTCTGATTTTCTATGTGATCGCTTTCTTGTGTACATGTCAACATAGAGATTGAGAGTAAAGATGAGTGTGTTTATTTTGTGTGTGTGTGTATGTGTTTAAGAGCACATCTAGAAATCTCTAGCGGGTGCAGGGGTGGTGTCACTCCCTCTTGGGTCCAGTGACGCACTTCACACCCAAAGCACAGCAGGGCTCTGCCAAGGAGAAGTTGAAGGGACAGGGGGCGACACCGCAGGCAGAGCGGGGACCAGCGTGAGTGAGAGATGAAAGGAGAACTGGAACTAGTGTGGTGCAAGTTTCTCAGTATTTGAAAGTAGTAGAAAATAGATGGTATGTTTTTAGCATTTCTTTGGGGAATGTTTTTTTTTTTATTAACCAGACAAACACACACTATTACACACTGGACAGATGAGAACATGTCAAAGTGTCAGCTCATACAAAATTACGGAGCCCTGGAGGGTTCATTGAGAGAAAAATAAATAAAACGTGGCCACGTTTTACTTTCTCGTTCGCACGAGTTAATAAAGCGTGGCCTCGTTTTATTTAAATTGAGGGATTCCTGTCCGTGACTCACAGTATCTGCTGCCCACAGCTGTTCTATAGAAGGAAAACCTCCTTCACTTTATGAAATCTCTGCGGCACCAGTGGCCTGTACTACGAAGCAGGATTTGCTATTTACACTATTCATTCATGAAGTATGACGCTGCGCTGTCAGCACGCGTCTCCATGTTTGTGATTGGTCAAATGTATGGTAACCCGTCCCTTTCACGTGAACGCGCTCTCAGCCGGACAGAGAAACCCTGGTTGATTTGCTGAGTTGATAACCAGCTTCGTAGGACCGCTTATCGACATCGCGTTTGTTAGGGTTAGTTAAGCCGGGTAAATCAAACATATCCAGGGTCTGTTGAACTGGCTTCGTCGTACAGGGCACTGGAGGCAGTAACGTGTAACCCAGCAGAATCTGAGAAGAGCAGCACCAGCTGCAAAGACCTGTGCCTTTTACTGTTTACTTCACTGCGTTTCCCTTCATTAGAACAGCTGAATAGAGATCGAGGCTGCTACGTTTAACCACACACACCTATACACACATCGAACTACCAGAGTATTCCCCCTCGTTTTATGAAGGAGATGTCCTGTCACCGGGGCGCATGATGTGTGTGTGTGTGTGTGTGTGTGTGTGTGTGTGTGTGTGTGTTCAGCTCCGCTCTGTGATGTTTTTTGGTTTGATTAATACATACATAACCCATTTATTGTTTCAGCTTTACACAATTACATTTCTGTTTTAAACATATTGGGATTGCAAAACAAAATGTCAGCAATGGATCACTCAGAAGCTGGGTAACTGCTAAGTTGCTAAAGAGACCCTTTAGAATACTCACATTGAAGGCACCCAGAAGGAAGAGTGTTGGCTCCAGGCCAACAGAGAAGATGAGACGGAGGATTGTGATGATGACGAGGGCACGGATGCCCAGCGGTTGGGGCATGATGATCACAATGACCATGGTGGCAAAGACTCCCATCCACAGCAGCGCAGACAGGTGGGGATCCAGCATACCTGCTCAGAAATAAATGTATGTAATAATGCAAATGAAAGCCATTAAGGAGACTTGCTAAAAGTGCTGTATTTGAAGGCAAGTTCTGCCTCTCAGGCAGGCCTCAGGCCTTCATTAGTGAGACTTTGTACTGAAAGAGAGCCAGTTGTATAACACCCAAAAAGTATATGACATACTTTTTGATGTATGTGTGTTTTAAGCTTTAGTGAGAGCCTACCTGAAGCTTCCAAATTATCTCAGGGTGAATCCAGGATTAGTGAAAGGGGTTTCATGTGGCAGAATATCACTCAGGCTAAAACACTCAACCAGGTTGAACAGGCCTAAAGCAGGGACACACCCAACCTGCTGCCCCTTCTACTCACCATCCCTTTATTAAAACATAAAGCTAACATGTGTGCAAGTCTGTATGTTTGTAAGCACATTTTGAGTAACAGAAAAACACAACTGTGTAATAATGTTAGAAAGGTAGAAGGACATCAAGAGGAAACGGTGAAAGAAGACGTACAAATAAAGCATAACTTCAAGGATTAATACAAGACAGAAAGATGATGAGAAAGCAGAAGGGGAGTACTGCGGGTAAGGGAACTCTCCTCTCCTCCCACCTTGCTTAACTCTGTCTCCTTCCCTCTCTCCCTTCCTCTAAATTGCTCTCCCTCCCAATCGATGTGGAGATCACATGACAGGTGCCACTTACATAACAGCGATCTCTAAAAATACCTCAGCTGAAAGATTCATGAGGAAGCGAGCAGGGAGCAACACGCGGCTCCGGTGATGTGGCAGATTCAAAAGGGGCTCTGTAGCTACCATGCACTTCAGTTTAATGATTGTGCGTGAACATCTGTACAATCCACAGTTGAGGAGGCACTACGTCCAATGGCAGTCAGCCATGAATACAGTCAGAGAACCCTGCCCTGTATCTCCTGTTCTTATTACACTCAGTCTAAAGCTCTGAGCAAAGGAGGGTGGACACCAGTGTGTGTGAGAGTGTGAGTGTGAGTGTGAGTGTGAGAGACAGAGAGAGAGAGAGAGAGAGAGAGAGAGAGAGGAGAGAGGAGAGAGAGAGAGAGAGAGAGAGAGAGAGAGAGAGAGAGAGGGCAGGGGCCCAAAGCCGTAAAAGTGCCTGTAAAAGCAGGCCAAAGGTATGCTGGAGTCTCACGTGATGATGTTTTGCACACAGAAAGAGTTCCAGGGAAGAGCGGGAGCAGTCAGCCTTTACTCATGATGTGCACTCAATAACTAAAGACAACATGTAATTGTTCTTTTGTCACAAAGTAAAACATATGATTGTATGAATTACTGAATATCATATTTAGTCTTACTTTTTTTACTCTGTTATGTATTTTTTGTAATTTACTAGAAAATCAATACAACTGACCTTAAAGGTGCCACATGTACAGACTGACACTTGAAAAAGGAGTCTTTTATGGCCCTTTAGAAATGACCTGCAGGCTAGACTCCCTAATTTTACTAACCATGTGTTATACAAATATAATAACAATATACATGGGTTCATTTTTTGTATCTGGGTTCGTAAAGAACTAATATGAGATGTAGGTAAAGGAGACATTAGTTGTTTTATGATGTCTTAGATTGCATTCTTAATCTCATAGATTCAAATGTGCATACTTTTGATCACGACACACTCTTAGAAGGGACGAACAAACCAACAGACAGAAAAGGAAAACATCACTGAGGAGGATTTCTATTCGCTGAGTAGCTTGCCTTGTTTGAAGTATGAACACATGATGTATGTCCATGTATTTGAATCACCTGATCCAATGCAAGCTTTGTTTGCACGACTGAAAATGACACGGAGTGCTCCTTTGTGTGTGTGTGTGTGTGTGTGTGTGTACACAAAAGGAGAGAGATTCTCAGATCCTGCTCCTAATCCTAGTCAGGTATTTAGAGCATTGTTTGTAAACAAGGGATTAGTGGGTCAATGCTGAGACTGCTGGACTGAGAGTCAGCTCGTCTAAAACTTTATTTTTGTGTGACTTCATCATGTAACATGACTTTACAACTCCTTACTTTCTAATCACTGGATGTATATTCACGACTTAGATTTTCATAGAAATTAATGCTCCAATTTTTAAATATCACTGTAGGAAACCTCAGATCTTTAAAAAAGCAGGCTGAAAAAGATCATAGCCTTTTTGCAGCAGAACAACAAGTCAGCAAGCCCTTGTTCTTCCTGTTTTGCATTGTTGAGCGCATCACCTTTGTCTGACCCTGGTTTCAAAAACAGTCTGAGTGCAATACATTCAAATAAGCTTCTATCTAAGAAGCATCAATACAACATCTGCATGCACAACATGATTCACTATAGAAACAGTAAAGGTTTCATATGCACCAAAAAGGACGAGGACTAAGCTGAATTACAATTCACAGAAAAAGAGCGTACATATTATTCAAAATGATAAAGTCTGGAGATGTGGAGTGAGATCTTACAGATGTATTAATGACAGGATGTCAGCAGGGTCCGGGCTCAGTATTAAAAAGCTTGATCTCACGGTCAGATTTCTTCTCATTTGCGACTGACCTGCATGTATCCCCTCCAGGGGGTAGAAGAAGCAGACCAGCAGGTTCATGAGCACAGCCAGGTTGAAGGAAACGTTGCTCCACACCGACATGTTCCGGGAGCACCAGTACAGCACGGGTTGGGCTGAGCAGAAGAGAGAAAGTAGAACATTTCTCTTACATTTGGTCACTTCAATTCAAAAATCCCCAAAACATCAGATTGCTTGTTTTGCCCAATCACCAGTCCAAAGCAAAGTATATTTTAAGCAGCAAATCTTCAAAATAAACACACCAGGATTTGATAATATTTGTAATGATGATAAATGTTTCAACTGAGTTTTAACAGTTTAAATGACTAATTGTTGCAGCACTTTAAAATGGATCATCACCCACAGGCCATAAGACTTTTAAACACCTGAACTAAGAACATCCATAACATTCACCGGTTTGCAACTCACTAATTATGTATCACTTGTATATAGACTCTTATGGCAATACTTCTATTCTATTTTATTGTATTTACTTTTTTATCTGGTTTATTGTGTTGCACTGTTGGTGGAGCCTGGGACCTAAGATTTTAATCGACATAACTACACTGTAGCTATGTACGAATGACAATAAAAGCCTTGAATCTTGAAAATGCGTGAACAAGATTTTAAGGGCATGGGCAGTACTTTGACAAAAATGACATAGGGAGTACTAGACAGAACTTCAAACAGCCACCATTCTTAATAAAGCATGTGCAAATGTTCATAGTATAATAAAGCTCAAATAAAGAAGAAACTCAAGTAACTTTGACCTTTGACAGTCTAACTTTTAATAGAACATTTTCAATTATTTGGCATTAGTGGAAAAGAGAAACAGATGCAGGGACTTTTCTCTGTCCATCCCCTGTTCTGAGTGAGAGACAAAATATAGCTTTGTGTGGGTTATGCAGTCTCATATCTGAATTAGAACTGTGACTGAGTGGGTGTGTGTGTGTGTGTGTGTGTGTGTGTGTGTGTGTGTGTGTGTGTGTGTGTGTGTGTGTGTGTGTGTGTGTGTGTGTGTGTGTGTGTGTGTGTGTGTGTGTGTGTGTGTGAGCACACTATCAGTTGTGATTCATAAGATTACTGTACAAATGTTTCACGGCTCAAAGAATGTGGAAAGCCCCTGTCTGCGTTTAGATAGTGGAAACATGTAAACACGCAGGATGACATTGTTAGCCCTGCTGTCGAGGTGGGGACACATGCTTCCATACATTTTCCATACCCGCTTATCCTGTTCAGGCCCGCCGTATTTAAAGGCCTATCCCAGCATGCATTGGACAAGAGGAAGAGTGCATCCTAGACATGTCAACAGTCCCTCATTAGGACACGCAGTCCCTCATTTGACACACAACAAAATATATAGTTAATTTGGAGACTAAAAATTGGTCATGATAAATGGAAAAGTCAAATTAATCATTATGCTGTTGCATTTCCCACCCACCACTCCTGTCATCTACGATTGTAGCTTATATGTAGATTATTGTCAACAGTACACCTTGTCCAAAGCAGTACAGTATGGAAACAATTGTACGATTAGTCTATTAGCTAATTAACAGACAATCATTTGGGAAATGTATTAATAATAGGCCAATTGTTTGGATCATTTATTGAGCAATTTTGCATTTACTTCCAATTTCTCACATTGAGAATTTGCTGGTTTTAAAAGTATTATATATTTAGTTTGATATACTTTAAAATCGTATATCTTAGTTGTTTTTTTCATCTAATTGAGCTTCAATTTATGAAGAACCGACAGAGAAAGAGGTTATACAGTACAGACAAAATCAAGTGAATAAGGAAACTCTAGGGAATAGTTATGTTATGTTTTGTACAATGGTGATCCTGCATTAAAGGAACATTAGCAGCAACACATGTACATGTTGACCCTACCTCTGAGTTTCTTCTGCCAGTTCATTTCATTGAAAAGGTCCTCTGCTGACAGGAAGAAGTCGTTGATCTTGCTGCCCTGCTCGTCTCTCTCTGTGGTGTAGTACACTCGCAGCTTTGATTCAGAGGTCAGGAACTCACAGATGTTGGGCACGGGGAACACTATCTCTTCCATGGTGCGGTCCTGGCGCACAATCTGAACAGAGACAACCACATTCACCTTGACATCGGCAGGTTTATTGTAGATTTGCAAATAAACTGTAACCGAATATACAAACAGCTTCAGGGGAGATTGTGGTATAAAGATATGTTAGAGATATAGTAGTTTTTGTGGTTTTCCCACTTTCCAAACAACATAAGAAGCTGCATTATCAAACAGCCATATTGAGCTATATTTGCTCAAATCTTGAGTGTCTACGGGATAGATTGAACACAACGATCCAATAGGCACACAGCAAACACAAGACAACAAGCAGGTTAATAACTAAGAGGGTTGTTGGGGTGCCTCTTTCCAAGCTTTGTGTGAGGGAAAGCCCCCAGACTCAGAATTTCCGTGAAATGCTACGACAGATAGCTTTAACTAGTTATTGTGGCAATGGTTGTGTGTTATAACCTCTATTTGAGCAGTGTGGTTGGCGTAAAACTCCAAGGCTTCATCTCCCTCTCCGTTGGCCCCTCCCGGCTTCAACATTATGGACAGCTCCTTATTATGACGCGCCAACTGTACAGAGGACACACAGACCAGAAGTGAGCTCATCACAAAAACATCACATGGATAATGTGTGGCTCATTACATTCCTGTATGAATGGATACTATAAAAAATGTTTTCTAGGATTGTCAATGTGGTATTGTAAAAAACATGTTTCTGAGATGAGGTGCTGACCTGGTGAGCTAAAATGTAGATATTGTGTCCCACATTTCGGGGAGAAGCAGCATCGTGTTCCTCCTCTTCCCCGTTATCCTCCTCCTCCTTTGTGTCTTCAACCTCTACCTCGCCCTGCAGATAGGCCTTCTTTATTACCTCCACCTGAACACACAAACACACCTATATGATACTGAACAACCTTGGAAATAGCTCGCTTTTACTTGAGATGTAAAGAGCAACTGGGAAAAGGAAAAGATGCACATCAGCAGATCCTCACCAGTTCTTTAGGCCTCATATTGTACAGAATCCTCTCTGCATTTTCACTGTCATGGCGGCTCTCCATGATGGCAAGCAGCAGCTTGGATGCATTGTTCTGAGAGTGAAAAAAAGGAGAGAAAGCAGGCCGGGGAAATGAAAACTCCAAGATAAGAACTTAAGCCCTGTCAGTTTCTACATCCAAAGAAAACAGACAGCTATTTGCCTTGGCATGCAAGCACAAAAGCTAGTTAAGCTCAGACGAATGAATGTCAAGCTCTTATACCAGTAGCCTGTTACTGATATTACATTCTGCTGTGAAATGAAACAACTGCACAGTTTTTTTTCTAATTTATTTTAGCCCAAGACCCCAGAGGATTATGAAGATGTAGAACCTTCCTCCAAACCGGTACGTCCACACGGTTCCTTCGCGTTGAAGCTTGCTGGTGGGCGTGTCTGGTGTGCGACCAACAACCAATCACATTAATCTCCCGCCCCGGACACACAAGCACACGGTTTGATTGGCTATCGCTTGTACTGGCATATGATTTGATTGGTTGGCGCTTCTGTCGACGCTTGAAAAGTTGAACTTTTCTCAACTTTCAACGCGAGCAACGGAGGCAAAGCGACGCAACGGAACCACAATGCAGTTCGGCAAAGCTTGACGTCACCCCATTCAAAGTGAATGGGAAGCGTCTCCGTTGAAGCACGCAATGGAACCGTTTGGACGTACCACAGTACACCAACCCAGCTAACTCACCTTGAGCTCCAACACCAGGTCCATCCGCTTTTTCCCAAGTGGGTTGATGTCATTGAGGATCAGGGCAATTATGATATCAATACCGTTGGACTCGTGTGTGGCAATGCAATTCTGGAAGAAAGAAAGTGTTTATGAAAAAGTGTTCTTGGACAGTCCCATTCATCAGCTTTGGCTGGTCTCTTTATGTACCTGGTTTTCATGGCAGGGGCCTTGGCAGTACTCTGTGAGACTCTCCAGAGTCTGGTTGATGAGGGCAACATTCTTCTCGTTGATGTACAGTCCCAGCAGACCGAGACCACCTGTGGTGCTGCCGCAGATACAGTCCAGGAACTGCAGAGTCTCACACACCAGGTTGTAGTTGTTTTTGTTGTTTTGACAGCGAAGGAAGTTCTGAGAAGATACAAGTTGTTGGGTTTGTTTGACAAGAATATAACTGTTTCAACTCTATCTGGATTCAAAGCAATAATAAACCAAACAAATAAAAAAAAAGAGGTTAAAATGAGTTCTGCCATTAACAATACACTCCTCTGTCTGTCAAAGGTCAACATACGTTTTAGAATAGAATAGAATTGTAAGAAGATCACAGACAGACAAGTAAGCACCCATAATTCTGTTTAGACCTCGTCTGCACTGTTGAACTCCACAGCCCACACTGTGCAGGCAGGCAGTGGCCACAAAGCTTAGCCTTTGCATGCTCATGTGCTGTAAATCTTTCCAGTGGGCTGTGTGCACTGACAGGAATTTTACAGGGATTCTATTATTTTAAGCAAAGCATTGCTCGTCCTGAGACAAACATTATACTCCATTTCTGCAAAATACGCAACAAGGCTAACTTGCTTTATCTCCCTAAAAACTAAAATATAGATCTCCGTTACACATAAGTGAGCAGTTAATACATTTTTTTAATTGTATTTTATCAGAAGGAAGTCAGACCTGGCCTCATTCATATGACAATATATAGAGATCCAAACTGAAACTAGATTATCTGTAACTGGCCAAAAGCAATCACCTATTGTATTATATTATATTGTTCAGATGTAGTAACACGTACAAGCTTAAAGGTGGGGTAGGTAATTTTGGAGAAACCAGCTCGAGTGCGCTAGAATTTGAAAATACACAGCCGGAAGAAATCGGCTACTTCCTTACAGAGCCCCTCCTCCAACACACACGAACGCGCACATGACCAATGAGGGCACGAGATAAGTTTGTGCACAGATGGAAGGCTGACAGGCAGGTAGGCCATCCAGTTATTTTAGCCTGGCCGGCTCAGATGATTGGTCATACTTTTTACAGTACTACGGCTTCAGCAGATGACATTTTTTTATGGATTTTTTGTCAAAGCACTTAAGATATTCATTGCTATCGGGATCTCAAGTTTCTCAAACTTACCTACCCCACCTTTAATTAATAATTAGGGATTGTACATATTTAAATAAATATAATATACATCTCTTTTTTTTGTATTAATAAAAAGAAATTCTGCCAAAAACATCTGGCTGCATAATATGACCATATGACAGGGCCAACTTTACCTAGAGTAAGGAAGGTATTGTAGCCAAGTGTGATCTACACTCGTCTATATCTGTAAACTAACAGAGTGTAAAAGTACATCTTTCCCACCTGTAGGTCACGGTTGTGATTCTCACAGAGCAGCTGGAGGAAGCGGAGGATGGGTTGCATGATAATGATAACGAAACTCATTTCTCCCTCGTCCTGGTTCTTATCGCCGGTGCTGGGCTGGCCGTCAGCAGAGTTGAAATGATCCTCAGGGTCTGCTTCACGCCGGTAAGAGTTAAAGGCCTTCTTGGTGGCAGACGAGGCCTCTAGTAGCTGCTCTTTCACATCCTCTGTCATGACCACTGCTGAGTCTCTGGCTGAACAGAGACATGAGCCAAGCAGGGAGTCAGGAGTCAGTCAAAAGCAACAGAAATGCTCTTTCTACTCTGGATTGACAAGTTATTTAATTGTTTATTTTCTAGAAATGTAAGGAATTGCAGCTTTTCATTGTATCTTTTGTTGATAACATCCTGAAATAAATTCCTACTTCAGATCAAAGTACATGACCTCTGACCTTTTTTGCGAACAGGCACGTCTTTGTCCTGGCTGTCATCGTCTCTCTTCCTGTTTCCCAGGTCGCTGGTGTTAACTGTCACGGTGGCTTTGATCTCCAGCTGAGCCAGCTTCATACGGTCGTAAAAGACTCGGAAGAACTTCTCTGATTTCTTGTCTTCTGTGAGACGGCAAAAGAATGAACGCTGGACACAGGGGACAAGAACAGAAATAAAGGATATTATGGATCTTATTGTCTGCTAAATACAATTTAGATCATGTAGTTATTGTGTCAATCCTTTCTTTAGGCATAACAACAAACTCCTCTGGTTCTGCTTTACTCTATTGCATTTCAAAATGTAAAATAAAAATTCAGTCTGTAATTCAAAGATGTCACTTGAAATGTTTGGCAAATTATATTGAACATCTTTCATTGACTTCTGACACTTTAAAAACAAAATGAGCAAAAGTTGATTAACTGATAATGAAAAAAAATGCATTTCAACTCTAATGAAAAATGACCACATACATTTAACGGTCAACATATATTATCCTGCCTCCTCCATCCTTACCAAGGTTGTATTATGCAAATAGTAAGTTATAAAGAGTGCAGTAACTAATAAGGTCAAAACCACTGAACATGATGTTGGATTAAGTAACATAGACTAATAATTACTTTACTAATACATATGCAGGAAACTGTTTTGACTAGGACTTCAACAACATATTATTTAATAAGTGAAGTACTGTAAGTCTGGATTGACTGCAGTAATAAGGTTTAAACGCTGTATGGCAGTGAAATGGGGTCAAATCAGAACACTTTCCAGCCTACGGGCGCAATGCACACACAGTGTCCCAACCCACAGGACTGTTGTTATGATTATGTAAGAGTTGTTATCTGCTGCAGCCGATGGAAAGGCTTCGACCACAGGTGAAACATAAAACAATAGAGAGAAGCCTAGACTACTTAAACAAATAGAGAAACAGGGATGGTGTGAGAGGGAAAAAAAAGAGTTACAGTATAGGCAAAAGACTGACACCAAAGAAAGAATTAGGGGTTGTAAAAAAGATTATTGAGAGCGGGAAAACGAGAGATAGGGAGGGAATGTTATCAGACACTATCTAGGCCAGCTCTCAAAGTTATTACATAACCATCTGTCTTTCCAGGTTAGATGTAAAACTGGGCTACTGTAGGAAACAAATAAACGAAAGTCACAAGAGAAAATGGTTTGTACTTCAAGGAAAGTTTAATGGTATGTTAAAATTCAAAGGGTTATATGCAGAGGACTTAGATTATAATATGCAACTTAGATTATAATATGCAATTTAATAAGAGAACAAAGAGCAGAGCTAACAGGTTTGCAGCAGGGTGTCTTGCAGAGAAACAATGACATAACTTTGTGTTTGTGCCCTGAAGCAGATTCCAGAGTGCCCCACCCAGGCCCTCCACCACTGAGCAGCAGTCCTCCTGCACGTACACACTCTGCCGACACTCAGGGACAAGCAGATAGCAGCTTGGGGGGGGGGGGGGGGGGGGGGGGGTGAGGCCATCATGCCATAAACAACTAGATGACAGAGTGGAGAGCGCAGAGGGAAGGATTAGCTCCGCCACTGGCAAGCCACTTACAGCTTACAGCATGCTGAGGAGGGGGGTGTGAGTGGGGGGGGGCAATGGTCATTTCTACCTCTGTGTCACTGGTCACATAGCAGTGTCCAACAGGCTGCTAAAGGAGGGGGCTGCAGGGTGGGGGTTGATGCATCAGGCCCGGGTTATCAACTCACATCGATTGGACCACAGAAAACACACAGATGACCCCCCCCTCAACATTAACTGTAAAATAACTCACTCACAAACACACATAAACACAAACCCAGAGTACAAGCAAACGCAAGTTGAAGAGCAGTACACTAACACGCCCACTGACTTACTTTCACACTCCCAAAACTAGGTCAGCTTTTCTCTGGCACATGCCAATTTTGAGAAGACACACCCATATGGGTGTATCACACATGCACTTTTACAGTATTCTCCCTAAAACTCTGCCAACTTCATTCTTATGTAATCACGGTTATTTTCCCATGCCGGTCATATTATTAATATTGTGGTCCACATCTCAGGGATATCCCAGGTTACAGATAATGCCTTCAGTCCCTTACACACCAAGCCGATTTCGGCCGTCGATAGATGTCGGGCCGTCGATGAGCATCGTGTCGCCCTACTCAGATTGGTGTGTCTTAGGGTGTTTCTCAATGTTGAGGACGCTTGCTTGGTAGCACATGTCTTCCGAGTCACTTGCTTCAGAAGCGAGGCAAGAATCCTTCCTAGCCTCGGAAAACGAAGAATTGTGGAACAGGTGTGCGTCATATGCGATGCCCCGCCTTAAATGGAGCGCGATTTCCGCCAAATATTTGGAAATTGGTCCGTGCGCAAAGCATTGTGGGGATTTTAAGACCACGGAGTCTACACATGTGCAGCCTCAAAATTTCTCGCTACGAAGTACACCGGTCTCGGTAGAATTCCAAGTATGCTGGACATTGGAACAGTCCTTCGGCGGCACTCAATGACGTAGTATGCTTGAAATAGTGGCTCTGGAGCAGCCTTCCTCGACATTGAGAAACACCCACGGGGTGTTTCTCAATGTCGAGTACGCTTGCTTGATAGCACATGTCTTCCGAGTCACTTGCTTCAGCAGCGAGGCAAGAATACTTCCTGGCATTCGGAAAACGAAGAGTGGAACAGGCGAGCAAGTGTGCAGGTGTGGCGTCATATGAGAGCCTTACATTTGCCACAGATTTGGGGAAATTGGTCCGTGCGCAAAGCATTGTGGGGATTTTAAGACCGCGGAGTCACATGTGCAGCCTAGAAATTTCTCGCTACGAAGTACGCCGGGGTCTGTAGAATTCCAAGTATGCTGGACATTGGAACAGTCCTTCGGCGGCACTCAATGACTTAGTATGCTTGAAATAGTGGCTCTGGAGCAGCTTTACTCGACATTGCGAAACACCCACGGTGTGTCCCGCACCGTTGTGTCTTTTAGGCCGTGCCGACACCTGCCGCCGCCGATTCGACATGTTGAAACGGGAGGCTGTCGGCTAAAGGCCGTCGGCCAAAGAAATCACTCTGATTGGCTGTTCAGCTTAGCGAATCAGGGCATGAGAAGCGAAACGGAAGTGAGGGACCCAAACAAACTATTAAGAAGGCAAATCTGAGATTTCATTTAACTCCAGCTCTCGACACCGGTTCGGGAAAGCCCCATGAGCTTCTCGCTGTAGAGTGAAAATGGAACGCACACGCTATTTGTGGTTTGTTTATATCACGCAGTCTGTCTTCCGGTTGTTGCCTCTTTTGAATGACGAATACACACTACCGCCGCCTGCTGGTAAGGAGAGTTATTGCCTATCACTTGGTCGTTGGCTCAAGTCTTTGCGTGTGTTCCAGTGCGAAACATGGCCAAGACGCAGGACACGTGAGGCGAGGCGACGTTCCGTCGGGACGTGTTCTTTGGTGTTTTTTGGTGTGTAAGGACCTTAAGGTGCGGTTGGGCTTATTCTGTGAGGTTAGCAGGACTCGCACCATGCAGCAGGGGTATTTGATCTCATGGTTCAGTGTTAGCTGAGCTTTTATGTTTCACTGCGGTAGAAGTGAGTGTGTTTGATTGATGGACGCTGGGAAGCTGGGAGTTATTGGGTTCAGCAGTGAAAGTATTCACTGGCACCAGCAGACTGAGTACTTCTTTAAACAGGAACACTGTTTCTAAGAACTGAGCTGAGATTCGTGGATTGAGTGAGTCACTGAAACAAAGCCTTGTGCATAAAGCTGGAACATCACAGTGAAGAAAAACACCAGAGCTAACTTTCAATTTAAAGTTTCCTTAGAATTGAATGCAAGGTTGCGTCTTACGCTGACTCAGAAATGAGAATCTAAACTGTCATGTCTAACCACAGTGCTGCCTATCGATGCTTGTCCTTACACAAACAGTATCAAAATCTGTGATGCAAAACCAAGACACCATCTGTGTTTTGACATCACTGGAAAAGGCTAGGAAAGAGGAGTGGGATGGAGGGATGACGTTATGGTTTAATACATGGTGGTCAAGGAGAGAATGGAGGACAGTAACAGAGGAGGGTGAATGAGAGAGGAGCATCTCAAGGGCCCCCTGCAGTGTTGGGTAAACACAGTCCCTGTCTGTATCCATGGAGACATACTCTGAGTGGGGCGAGGTGGGGGCGGACTACACTGAAAAACAAGGTCATAGCGCTTTCCCTTCTCTCCTTCCGTTCCGCCACTTGGCATCAACAAAGGGATGTTATGTAACAGCTATTTATACTTGCACTCCCTTTCCCTCTCATATCAGGCAGCACCACATGCAAACCAAATGCAGCTCTGCTGTCCTCCAACTCCATCTCCTCCTTTCACAAATCAGCCACCTCTCCTTTTCACCTGGGAGAAAATGTCTATTGCTTTGTTGTGTTTTTCAAACGCACCTGCAATGCCAGAGTTTTGGAGGGAAACAGAAGCCATGCTATGCAGCTATGCCCACCAGATGTCTGACCAGTGAAATGTTGTCACAACACAATGTACAGCTTTTAAAGCTCTCTTATAGCTGTAGGAGAAAAGCTGGCATGTGACAGACATAAAAACGAGTGATGAGTAGCCAACAAGTCTAGAAAGCCCTGACTGTAAAATATTCAAGACTTCCAAGGACATATGTAATGGCTTTGCATGACAGCAGAATGAGAGAGTGTGTAAATGAGTGACTGTGGATAGACTCTTCAGTTATTCCGTGTTTTATTTCTGTGCGCTACGTAGGTCCAGTGACTAGTTAACTGCGTTACGCCAGAGCAGGATATCCAAGACCCAACAGGTGCTCAGCTTGGCATGTCGGATGCAGACACTGAAAAAACTCCCATTAACCTTGGAGTGCTTTCTTGAAGAGAGCAGAAAGCATAAGCAGTATGTTTTCGTTCATGATGACACTTTAAGCAAGCGGAAAAGGTATGCTTATTTTACAAATTTGAGCTTCAAGCTGTCAGGGCAAAGACTTTCTTTTTCGGAAATGATCCAGTAACTCAAAGAACGCAAATATTTGTACTATGCGGCACGTTTCTAGCACTGCATGCAGAGTAGTTTCCCCCCCCTCCTGAAGAAACCTCCCTTTTCAGAACAAACTTAAGAATGCAAGGGTGAGAGGAGCTCCAGTTTCTCCTCAATCCCCTCTGTGTTCCCCCGGCCCTCCGCCCTCTCTCCCCACTGCCCCAGTTCCGGAGGCCCAGCATGACCCAGTTTGGGCCGGCAAGAGTGCGAGGGATCGAGGGAGAGGCTGGAATGTTTTGAAGGCTGAGACATTCCTCATTGTTCATTCACACAGGCGTTATGTAACGCAGACGGATCACGTGACGTAGCTCTGCAGCAGCCGTGGGAAGCCAAAGCATTATCTCGCCACAGTGGCTTCCTTGCTTTAATCTCATTATGCAAGCCCAGTACTTACACAACAACACACAGACGGATAGACGTTTGGAAGGACAGGGAGATAAACAAAGCATCAGACGGATACTGCAGACTTTAAAAAGAGAAACATCATGATACAGAGGGGCTAGAGTTGCTCAGGTTAATATGGGAAATAAGGAAGAAACATCATTTATGTTGCCTCCTGCACACATCAGCAATAAGTGACAACATCAAGAATATCTTATATTTTTGCATTTTTAAAAACGAATGACATGATCAGCAGCTGGCCTGGCCTTTTAGCAAAAACATATGTGCTGGATATGTGCTGGATATGAGAGGGAGGAGAGCCGCCTTGGTAATGTATGTGCAGCTATGGTGGCACACTGACCCACATACTGTAGATCCTGTTGTAATGGAAACCATCCATGGTACCTTGTGTTCTAAATTGTAGCAGATCATACACAGATGCACTGTGGGATAAGGTGAGCCTCACAAAGATAACAGTCCATGCACTTAAAACACTGCAGATTAGATACAGTAGGCGAAATAGTTAAGTGTGTCATTTGTATTGTTTTACAATCGAAGATTCAGGCGTGTTTTAGCAGACAAGTTATTCAAAAGTAGACAGTTAACACAACTGTTTGATCAGTTTGGTAAGAGATTTGAGAGGGGTCAACTGACCTGGATGGTGGTGTTACCTCCTTCCAGCAAGGCAATAGCCAGGAGGATGCTTTCTTGGAAGACTCGGTCACTGGTGGTGTTCATGATGAGGTCAATGACCAGGTCAGAGGCTCCCTCTTTGTCCAGGTGGCACTGCACCTCTTCCAGGCTCATTTCCCCACGACTCAGACCCCCAGGACCTCCTAACGCTGCAAATGTGAGACAGAGAGACAGATCAGTATCAGGTATATGGTTTGTGCGATTAATACCTTCCAATGCCCATGTGCAAATCCAGTGCAATTAAACAGGAGTTAAAATTGTAATTGCATATTCAGTCATTTGCAGGTATTTAACAAAGAATATAGCTAAACGAGACAACACATGCCAATTACATTGTTTTTATCTTTATGAAAAATTAATATATTAACTTTATAATTCTGTAATCAATTGTAAATAGTAATCTATTTGCTTGATAGAGATATGATAAAACATTGCACACAGAAACCAAATAATAAGGACAATACATATAGTTCATTAAAGTATACAGGACAAGATATGTTTTGATACCGGTTAACATACGGCAGTTTAGTTGGTACGCACAAAGTTCAACAACTTTTTATCTAAATGGGCCACCACAAATATTTCTAACTGCTGTATGCAAACCACAGTAACTGTATATTTGTGTGACTCATTGTACATGACTTTGCCTGCTCATTTCCCCCTGAGGCCTCAGCTTCATGGTACATATGGAATTCTCAGCCTGCCTGGCTCTTGTTTCTGCAACAGGTGCAAAAGACTGTTTTCCTGGGAAGTAGCAGTCTGTCACTTAGCAACAGCGAAAAGTAGATCACAGGGGAGGGTTAACGTCCTGTCGTCTGGAGGTTTGCCAAAATCTTGGTGCACATTAGAGAGATGGTGTCTTTTGGTACAGTTACAAACACATTACCTGGCTCCTTTACCACATGTTAATACACATAATTGACCCACATTATGGTGTCACACCCATGTTACTGTACAGTGAATGTGAAAAGACTGCATTTTGTGCCACAGCAGAAAAAACAAGCCGTTCTGGTAACTAGGTCAATATGGCAGCACTGAATTTATATTGAAAATACTCACAGCTCATATCATTGGCACCAATGTCTCCTCCAAAATCTACATGCAGATAAAATGTTACATAATACATTTAACATATCAGAACCAATAACTCAAACACTGACTCCACACAGATTCAGTATTATTTTGACTGCAGATAGTAACCCAATGGCCTTGTTATCAGGTAGCGATAAGAGTGTTGTGCTCTGCATGCTCAAAGGGCAGCTCACAACTCTGCAGCTGATAACCTGCTCAGGGCCAGACAGATAGGGTCTTATCCTTATATAACACTATTCAGAGGACCTTGCTTTACTTTAAGGGCAGGAAACATGTAGGCTGAGCAAAAATAAAAGGTTTATGTGAACTTGGCTTCCTGGTGGTGGTAGTAGTAGTAGTAGTAGTAGTAGTAGTAGTAGTAGTAGTAGTAGAACTGGCAGCAAATCAGGCATCTCTTTGGCAGAGGCGTTTGGTTAGAGCTTTACACACACAGCTCAATATGATATGTTGAAATCAGTGTTTTCAGGAACTTTTGTGCAAACTAAACTCCATCATCACTTCCTTCATATGATGTTGAAAAAGAGCAAAAGCTTCCCACCTGATTGGCTTTTGCCAGGTCCTACCGGACTGAGGGGGCCATTGGTAAATGACGTCAGGCTGTCCCTCCGCCCACCACTTCGATAAAAGTTGCCATAGTAACGGTTCACCAGAATTTGCCTCAGAGCCTCGCCCTACGAGAGGGAAAGAAAGGACAGGATGTAATGTCATGTTGTCAGCACCAGGGAGAGAGGAGATGTTTTAAAACAGCTAACATGCATCAACAAACCCATTGACCTCAGAAAATTATAATGACTATGCTCTTTGATTCATATTTGGAGAAATGGAGAAAGTACATCAACTTTTTATCTTAAATATAGAAAAACTTGCAGACACAACCCAAAGTTTATGTTATACACCACCGACACGACAACGGTTACGTCACTATCGGCAGCAGCAGTAACACTGTGTGGGGACAATGTGAGGTGTTCATATTAGATGGACCTGGGGCCAGCCCTCACACGGTGACTCATCCTCGGTTGAGCAGTCCGCAGCACGACTTTGTCGTTGTTATGGCAACCACAGCCCATAGCTACCTGACAGACCTCCCCTGGGATGAAGTGAAGGAAATGAAGGAGAGTTTTTGGTGCGTTGTGCATGAATATGAGCAAGTTATTGTCAACTGTGGGTGGTCGATAATTGACAACAGCGCCACTATGTAAGTTCCGCTGCCACAGCTCTTGAGGTCAGGATTAGTTTATGTAGGTATTACTTTTTTCATCTTTTATTAGCAGGAAGTTGGTCAACGGTGTATTTTGTGTATGAGCACAGTATGATCACAGTAGGCAGGAGCTTGAGTGAGACAGGAGTAGTGTTTCACTCAAGAATACTGCCGTTTTCATGAGCCAAATCAATGACTGATGGCAAAGACCTGGCCTGTATCAAGAATAAACAATTTACTGAAACCAGCAAACAAATATTAATTGTGTTGTCTTGGTGGGAAATTAACAAATAAATGTCACATATAAATGGTAAAACAAAATGGTTGCATGGCTGTGAGTAATATAATGAGGACTGCTTGTTAGGGACATTTAATCAACAGCCGCTGAACATACCTGATTGATAAATAATGTTGTTCTTTTGGAGATGTTAATTACACATTGATGAACTCAAAATCAATAGTTGTTATTCTGGATAAGCAATATTAGAGCTCGTCTCAGAAATGAAAACACCTGAGGCTTTGTAAAATCTCTGCATTGCCATAAACGCCATGAGAGGTAGGAGGCAGAGGGAAATATGGTTCCTTCAGTTAAACATTAGTTGGCTGTGGCTTGGTTGTTTAGTCGGTTATTTCAAGCAGTGAAGGGGTGGGATAGGAAAAAAAGCCAAGAGAAAGTGAGAAAAAGGTAATTTTTCATTCAAGATGCATGGGTGCTGTACGTCTAAAACTTGATACCTTGCTCTGAATCTGAAGGATTGACGTTTTTAGCTGCCAAGCTGGTGCTGTACTGTACCTACCCTCTTCTGGTCCTCCAACAGCTTCTCAGGCTGGTTCTGATCCAGCTGCTGGGTGCAGTGAGGAGTGTAAGCACAGTGGTCCAACAGATACAAACACAGGGTTAGTATTCATGCAGGCAATTGTCAGGTTAATGACCATATCAGCTGTTTTAGGTGGCCATGCAAAGATCTGCTCCGTGTGAATTGCCATGCATTTACTGCCTTGTAAGAAACCAGCGAAGCATTAGGGTCTGCAGGGCACAGCGAGCTGAGACAGAAGAGCTTTACAGGGTTGCCAATAATATCATCAATTAAGACATGTCCAATTTGATTTGATATTTTGTTCATTTTCAAAAATCCCTAAAGAATTATCAACAATTATCTTTAAATTACCTTTTTAGAATAAGATATTTGGGATTATACTTATTTGCTTCCTGGACAAAAATATCAAGAGAAGATCAATACCACTCATTTAAAAAATAAATATGAAGCTGAAGCTATAGCTGTTTCGTTCTCTTTGGTAAGACCTCTGATGATAAGCGGTAACTGCAGAGGTATTTTGGATCTCACTTCACAAGTATTGTAACAGTGCGCAGTGCTTGTGATTTTTCACCAGACACCTATTTATTAAGGCTTTCATCAGTGGGCCATAGGCTCAATCATTATTGAGTTACACCATTCAGCAATGGTCAACGACTAAACAAACATTTAATTTATTTGCAAATCATCAAGATTATTAAAATCTAGATAAGTCAGTAATGAGTAAACACCAGGTAAGAGGTTCCCTCCTTAAGCCATGTTCTGAGGAAGATGAAACGCACATCATCAAATGTAGAGTCTGAGATATTGTGTTTTCCCTTGTTAGTTTTCTAATTCCCTTAATGGTTCGACCAAACAATGAGAAATCAGGTTAGACATTATTTGGCAGTATCACAATTCAGGGCCTCCATGTAAAGTATTTACCAAGAGGAAAGGGAAACTGGTAAATGTTCCAAATCAATTGTTATGTAAAAGGACACACTAGGACTGGCAGGCGAGGAGAGAGGATTGGCGAGAGGCGATGGGGTTAGAGTTACATAATAACTCGGGAAGGAACCAGGTCACTAAAAACCAGTGACACAGAACTGCTTACAGTGGCCATCTGTCACCAAAAACACAGAGGGCAAGAGGCAGAGCAAGTGAAAGAAAGGGAGGGTGAGAGCGAGAAACAAACAGAGGAGGATGATCAAACCCTGACCCTCTCTGGGAGCCAGGGTGGAGAGCATGAGGTACAGTAGAGTATCTATGCTTATTCAAAGGGTGTTTACTTTGGTATTCAGTGTTGCCCCTGCATGATCAACCAGTGTTTATCTATATGATGCATTGACTCTGGTTTATATTTTGGATGAGTTAAGTAGAGTCAAGTCAGATAGACAAATCTGATGTCTTTTGATTTCTTTGACATTTTTTCAGAAATTCCTAAGGTATGAATTAAGGCTGTAACCTGATACACTGTTTCTTAGACCAAAAATAAAAAGATAACAAGGTGTTTTAACAATAATGCCACAGAGGTTCCCTGAAAAAGCGTCCACAGCCCCCTGCCCAAATGAGAATATTGTCAACCCAAGGATTACATGATTCCCTAATTAGAAGCCAACGTCTTATAAATATCTATATCTTTTTTTATTATGAAAAAAATGACTTTTTCCAGCATTATGCCATTTCTTTTAGCTAATATTACCAATACTAATATTCTAAATATTTCCATTTCTTTTGTTGACAAACTAAACTCAAAGTTCATGAGCTGGCGTCGGATTTGCACCTGCCTTGAATAGAGACATGACTTGAATGTTGTAGTGTCAACACTTCAAACTCTCTTGATGCCTGAAAACAAGTCATGCGGCAGAGTTCAGCAGCAGGTCAGAGGGCCACACATGAGCAACATCTCCCATTAGTCTGTGGACAAACCCTTACTGTTACCACATCGAACCACAAACAGCATGCTGATCAGAGTAGATATGTGCAGCGAACCTCCCCGTCTGACCATAAACACCACAGGGTAACCCAGCTGCCACATCCGCCCCACTACAGCACATTACACCAAAATGGAAACTCCCGGGGCAAACCCCTGATCAGTCTCACACTTCACAGTTCAACAATATGTGCACACATACACACCAACTCACATGCGAGAGACTGCATTCAACATTTTAGGTGTCTTTTCTGAAAGTGCGTAACAAACATGTCTTTGCGCATTTGCGGGCTGAGACTGAGTCATGTTTAAACCAGTGGAGAATGACATGAATTCTGGGCTTTACCAGACCAAATAAAAAAAGAGTGCACTCTTTCATTTACATTGCAACTGACCTACATCTATACCAGCACTATAAAATAAAGTGTCTGTCTTGAGTGTGCAAAGCTCAGCTGTGTGGGAAAGAAAATTGTCTAGCGGATAAACGAGTGAGCCAGATGTTGTTTTACAATTTAAAGTTGAAGAAAATATTTTTTTTCTAAATCCATCCACCAAAAAGCTTCCCCAGGGGACAAGACAGGGAGGTAAAAGGGATGACAAGTGATTTACTCCCAACATGGAGGGCTTGCATAACTGCTTTGACAAGACCACACACATACATGAGGCCAGGTGAAGAGGGGCAGACCAACACTGTAACATAAACTCCTTTCCTATTACATAATGATCAGCCAAAGAGCAACACATTTAGCTGATAATACAACCTTTCATATTTAGAAACGGTGTGGTTTGCACACATTGGAGAGGTCAAAACAACTCATCTCAACAATATTTCATGTCTTTATTTTTACTTAAAAAGCTGAACCAACGTTTTGCCATGTTCCTATATAATAACATACAATGCAGTTCTGCTTTGTACAAAGGCTGATAGAGGACACTCAAGCAAACTACAGACTATCATGTCACGCCTACACACACACTAGCAGCCAACTCCATTAAGTTTACACAGCGTGGGTGTGTGTTTGCATCCATGTGAGGAAAGGTGTGAATGGAAGTGGGGAGTAGTTGAGAAATTGTGTCACAATGATTTAGGAGAGCCAAAAGAGGAGAAAAAAACATCTCAAAGTTGGCACTGGAGAGAAACACATTTCCACTCGTCTGCCACTCTCACATCAGAGCTGCTTCTCATGTGTAGACAGACGGAGATACAACATTTAACAGGTGTGTGAGGGGATCATCTCTCTCACCCCCCACCCCCATGATTGCAACACGCATTTATACATGCAGGTGCACACACACATACACAACGGCAGTGTGGGTAAATAACTCCTCCACACTTTGATTGGCAATTACTGCTGAAGGTCACACATCAGCAGAGGGTCTGAGTTCCAGGAAGGAGAAAAAAGCCTGGTTCTTATGTAACCTCAACTCGGAGTTGGCAGGGGCTCAGGAATCGTGCAGCTCTCAGGCAAGCAAAAATAGGACACAGCCTCAATGACTGCCACAGCCCCTCACATTCATGAATACACAAACACAGACACACACGGCACACAGTCACAGTGCCCCCTATTGGCACCTTAAGGAGATGCAGGGGAAACACCCTTCAGAAAGCTGAACCTTGATGAGGCACAATGAAACACTTTGATGAAAAGAAAAAGAGAAGGAAGAAAAAGATAAGGAGTTTATGGCGTTGCTATCTTTACATTCCTTTTAGTCAAATAAATATTGGGGACATATGGAATGTCCCACCAATTCATAATTCAGATCTCTTTCATTTTGAAATCCTTTTTTTTTGTTCATTTGGCCTCTTCATGTTCTTTATTCTTAATACGAATGCAGTTTATTCACCTTTCATTTGTGTCTTTTTCATAAATACAAGCCTGTAGCTGTTTTCACACCTGCTACCTGTTTGTATGCCATGTTCTTCAGTGTAAGAAGCAAGACAATTGGAATTAGTTTAAAAATAAACAGTCAAAATGTCCTGACATGACTTTTACTTGAAGGTAGGACATGTAAAGGCAGCACTGGCAGTTTGCCTAGCCAGCAAGTGACTCACCTTGGAACTTAGAATAACTCTTTTGCGCAACATGCAGTCAGATCCATCCCCCCATATCAATCTCTCTCTCTTTCTTTATCTCTGTTGTGAGGTGATCTACACAGCGTTTTACGGTAGCAGGAATCAGCCCTACCACTATGTGTTACCTGCTGTATCTAGAGCCTCCTCTACCTACAACACACAGCCACAGCAGCTGCTACAGGACAGAACAACTACTAGTGTTACACAGACATAACAGACAGCAGCTGAGGGAAATAAGGGCATGAGTAGAAGAAAAAGAGAAACAACCTTGGGCAAATCCATCTCATCATCAAAGGCCCTGAGCTGAAAGAGAGCAGAGGGTTTGAGGGGTTAGATAACAACACAGGTGGGAAGAAGCTCAGGCAGAGTTAAAAATACAGCATGTCATGTAAGTCACGTGAGTTAAGACTGTGAACATACTCATCAACAACACAGAATAAATTGTATTTTTGAATAAGCCATGGTGAGCAGAATTAGTGCAGTGTCATATAGTGATAAAGCATTTCTGTGTAAGTGAGCAGTCCTGCCTTACTGACTATGAGGTGACTGTGCAGGAGAAGAAGACCAATACCCCTCAAAGTAAGGGCACTTCTGGAGTGTAAAAAGTGTGCGTGTGATGCAGCTTTTATACAACTACACCCGTTTCAGGGTTTCCATAGTTTCTGAAATCATTCTGATTTGGATCATTTGTGTTTCTGTTATTTATACAGTAGTTCCTGCAAACTTGATATTCTTCTCTGAAAAGAAATACTATATCTTGTATGTATGCACCAGCATCAAAATACCTTTTGAAAAAAAAAAATACAAACTTGACACATTTTCTATATGTAGAACTGTGTTTATGCACGATATACAGTATAATAAAAAGTATTGTTACAGTCATACCGTGCTCATAAAGTACATCACCCCACCATAAGTGGCCTTGCAGCTTCCCCTACCTTCTCTCCATAGCCTCGGTCTTTAGTCATCATCTCGCGCAGCGTTTGCAGAACTTTGATGCACAGTCTCTCCTCATTTTCCTCCAGCAGCTGCTTTGTATGTTTGATCAGCCTGCACGGGTACATTAGCTCATACATCTCATTTGTAATAAGAATATGCTTACCCATACAGCAATAGTAGACATATTGAGCTGAGGAAGATATTTTCAGTGCTTACTTGCATATAAAACCCCCGCTCTCACACTTCTTGCGTGAGTCTGTGTTTTCAGGGAAGAGCATCTCGGGACGATGCAGCACGTCGACAAGAACTGACAACTCAGCTTGGACCAACGGGCGCAGACGGTCCTCAAGAGCTGACACAATGTCCTAGAGGTCAGCCAAAGACACAGTCTTACTCCTCTAACAATTGAACACACACGAGTAAGCGCAAATGCTCAGAAATACTCTACCTGCAGCCTCTCGATGATGTTCCTGTAGTCCCGTGAAGCAGTCACCACAGAGTCTCTGCGGGCAGCATTGCGAGCCGAGAGTCTCCAGCTCATGGCCGTCTTCTGGACAATGTTGTTGGATTTCACAAACAGGTTGCTCACCTGGTTGTCCAGGTCCACAGGGATGGCTATTGCTCTGCCTTTGGCTGCCGGGTACAAACAGAGACGCACACAAGCAGTGAGTCGAGATAAATCAGCTCCAGTATATTTTACTCAAACCTTTTGCCTTACTGGTAAATGGAAGAAGCATTACTTAAAACAAGTTGTGGACTGTAACTAAAGACTTAACTTGGGAATTAACATTTTCTGCCACTTTATATTTCTGTTCCAACACATCTCAGAGGGAAATATTGTTGTTTAGAGGATAAAAGTACTTCTTCCATAACTGCTAAACAGAACTGTTAACTCTACTGACTGATTCAAACTTTAAAAAGAACGGGCTTGTGAGACAGCCATCGATGTCAGGATCTTGATCTTACCGACATCAGAGAGAACCTTGATACAGGTCTCAACACAGCCCTTCTGAACTGGGACCAACCAGGTACAATGGTAGATCCTGAACACTGCCTGCAACAGCTGCACAAAGACTGGCTGCCGGGTCTGAGAGGAAGACGCAGGGAAAAAGCAGAGGGTGTAGATTATTATATTTAACTGGAATAACTGATCTTTAAAGAAAGAAAGATGTCTCCTGGCAACATGAAAGATACCCATCTGTTGTCTACAGTACAGCACCAACAAACTGCACGATACTGGGCTTTGATCACACACACAAACACACACCTCTCTACACAGTGATGTAGCTCAGCTGGTGTGACAGCACCTGCAGTCAGAACAGCATGCTGACTGAGTTGTGATTTGTTACCTTTAAAAGGACACCCATTAATCCCGAGCAGACATTAACCAAAACCTTCCCCAAATGAGTTACCTCTCATAAAACTCACACAAAAGTAAATAAATACAAAAGGTAAAGAGTGTTCTCGTACACCCAACAATGATCTTAAACACCCAACTCTGTGTTTTCGCAGCTAAATTGAACAAATACCTGACATATTTTTCCCAACAGAGCGGCCTGCAGCAGAGGATACAAGCAGTGAGACATAAAACAACCTGGTTGCATCACAAACATACTTACACATTCATTACTGTACAGAACAGAGATAACTGCATGCAAAGATTAGATTCATAAAACAATGTGATCTTTTTTGTAAAAAAGTGTGGGATGAGAGTCCAAATTATGTTTTCTTTTTTGTTTTAAATTTCACTGTAAGAGTATACCACCAAAAAATATATATCTTGTGAACGAAAGACTATTTCTATGAATCTATGACAGTTCCTTTATATGGTAAGAAGGGGAACTTTGTATGTGTAGAAAGTAAATGATTTATCAGCACAACAGGATGCCATAAACCACAATTGCAACTAACTGATTTTAACTTTGTAATGTCCGACTACCTCCGAGGGGCCGTGACTAACATTGCTCTGATTAACACTACCTAATAGGACGATAAGGGGAACATTCATTCTCCTTCCCCACTGGTCATGATGTAATTAGAACCAAACATGTCTCAGAAACTCTACGGAAGACATTATTTAACCACTTAAGGAAGCACAAGTGGATGGTTTGGTTCTAATCTAAAAGTCAGACTTATGAATGAAGGGTTTCTCTATAGTCAAGCTATTTGGTTAAAATCACATTAGGCAGCTAATACTCTCTTTATCTGTACTTACATTCTTTGGGATGTCCACTTAAGACAAATATGCTATAGACATGATGCCTGAATGTCAACCATCTACAGTATAAAGTCCCCCCCCACATATTATTAAAAGGGTCTTCAACAAGAGGTTCATGACCTAACAGTCGTAAAATACACATTAAGGTAACATGAATCTAATATATTTTAGGCAAAGATAAATTGGCTTATTAAAAACAGCCAACTTTTTTTACACAACACCGTCTACCTGTTACCCATCAATCCTTTTGCAATCACGTAAACTATAGCTAAACTATGCTTAATAACTGAGCTGCACCTACTGTATCAGTAGTATTATTTTAATAGATTATAATTGTATGCAACATAAGAGGTATATTTAATATACATTACATTTTAGGCCACCCTACACATTATTGTAGTCCCAGTTTAATATGCAACTAAATGTTATTCATAGGGTTCCTCGGCCTGCAAACCAAATAAGGCCCTGAATTAACAGCTTAATGGTAGGGTTTGGTTCTTCATCAGTATATTCTGAGAAGGATGACCTTTAACAAGAACGGGCACAGGACATTTCAGACATGCTGTGTGAGTTAGAGATCAAGTCTATATGTAAAGTTCATAGCAGTACGTTTACATTACACCTGTTTTGGTTAACATACAGTACATCATGTTCAAATCTGCATGTGTGACTTCTACAGCTGCTGTCACAGGGAACGGTTTATCTCAAGATCATTTGTTTTAACAATGTGTAAAATGTAAATATAACACTTTTTACAAATACAAATAAATTATGAATAAACTCACAAAAATATTTGGACAATATATAATTGATTTGTAATTCACAAAAAAGTTTCACAAATATACAAAATATTAGTTAATACATTAAATTAATTGATAAATACATGACAACCATTTGTTAACCAATCTTCCCAACAATTGCACTTCCAGTTTTTATTCATAAAATGCATACTTGAAGGACTTTTGCCCAAACCGGGGGTAAGTTTGTTTCAAAACAAACTTGTTTTGGGTAGATTGCAAATCCGCAAGTTTATATTATATTTTAATTGTGGAATTTTTCATTATATAGATTTTTATTTTAAGAACTGTTTCGAACTGGCTAAATAATTTATGAGCCAAGAAACCTTTTTGTATTCATGAATAGTGTATTACTTTTACGGATTACAAATTAACACATTCAATGTTGTCAATCTGTTCAAATACTATTGAGACAAATAAAGGTCCATATTTATCAAACATATATTAATCAAGTATTCTGGCCTAGCTCAAAACACATTTGTATTTGGATTAACATTGGGTTAATTTGACCATTTACTCTCGATGTCACTGAATGCGCTTTTAAACTTCAATGTATTTTTTCTTACACAGTGTTTTAAAACCCTAAAGACATGTTGTGGTTTCATACCTGCAGGCTGGTGCTCTGATCAGAAAAAGGCGAGCTGAAGAAAGTTGTTACAATGCTCATGACCGTCTCCGTCACATATTGCTCCAGAATGATGTCTGCATGCTTACGGTCACTTGTATTGTTACACACCTGTAGGCACCAAAACATAACAAAAAGCATTTGATTTATAAATCCTTATATTTTAAGTTAGGTGACAAGTAGCCAGAGAAAATGTGGATATTACTTACCCTGCAAATGTCTACCAAGAAGTTCTCAAAGAGTTTCCACATGTGATTAGAGGTGTAGATCTCCTTCATTTCCACCTCAGTATCCACATAGCAGTGGTTCAGGAAGTTGATATAGGCAATCTTCACCTGAAATGTTAAGATTGAGTTTATTGTTAAAATGCAGTGATGGTCAAGGGTCTTTGACAGTCAAAAAAAAAAAAAGAAAGAATATTCAAGGAGAGAGTTGTTTTGTGAATTGTTTTATGATGGTTTCCTGAATCTGCTCCATAACTGGCTTATCGTTTACTTTTACAGATGCAGTCAAATCTTTGTTTCACCTCAGGGATGCAGTCCTCATGGGTCACCACCCGCACTATGTCATCCAGGGGTAACAGAGAGTTACACTTGATCTCTGTGTAGACGTTCTTTCCCTCAGTGCAGACAGCCAAGAGCTCCACCAAGTGTATGTGGTACATCAGAGGACTGTTCTCATCCATGCGGTCCCGCTCTGATCGCATCATCTGGACCAGTGTCTGGAAGGAGGCGCGGTCATTATAGAAGACCAGAACATCCTCGCCAGCATTCACCAGCTGTAGGAAGAAACAAAAACACACAATTACATCTGGGAATCAGGAGACTGTAGCATAGTTCAAACATTCGAAAGTTGGTAACAAGGCTTGACCTCTGCCATGACGATGTCCTGACACTTTTTGATGAATTTATTCTCTGCTTTGACGATAGTCTGAAGGAACTTGAGATACTGCACGTTGCGGCCGTGTGTTTCGATGCAGTGGACAAAGTGCTGAACCACACGCTCATTGATCTCACTGCACAGCTGGAAGTTGTTCATGAAGATGTGTTGCATGGTGATAGCTTCTAAAATCTGAAAAACAAAGAGGAGCATGATGGGAATGATAGTACGAGAGTAACACTGTGCAACCTGGCAGGACTGCTCACCCCTGGGTTGAGGAAAAGATTGATGTGCTTGTGCAGCAGGGCCTGGTTCTGCTGGTTTCCTGCGCAGAAATTCTGTAGAAACTGGTGAGCTAGCTTCATGATATCCTGCATACGCAAGTCTTCTCCCTAGAGGGGAAAAAATCTGATGAGAGGTTGTGTCTACTTGCCATTGAGAGTTTTTTTTTAAAGTGACATTGATTAATACCTTCTCGTAGGGGATCTGTAGGAGCTCCAGGACGACAGCATGAGCCCCCATGTTCCTCAGAAGCCTCTGTTGCTGTTTCTTGCTCTTTCTACCCGACAGGCCTTCCTGGACACAAAGCCTGCTGAGCCGCAGCAGGATCTGAAAAAGAAAGAAAGAAAGGGGATGTGTTATGTTGAAAAGGGTCTATAGGGCTGTGAAACAACATTTGCAACATAGGCCGATAAAAGCTTGTTAACCATACTTAAAAGTAAGAGAATTACCTCCTTTACCACCCTGTAGTTGTAACTGCTGGTGCTTTCTGCTTTCTTTGGTTTGTCTGAGTCCCCCTACACAGTATAACAGAGACAAAGCATCAGAGAAGAGACCATACTGTGGAAAGTTATCTTGTGGCAACAGGCTTTTCAGTGTTAGTGTGCAATTCTTTTGATGTACAATGATGCACCTTTTTATGCTCTGATTCAGAGGAGAGCCCCTCTCCAGCGTCCATGCCCTCGTCTGGCCCCTGCCTCTTGTACACCCAGAGCTCAGACTTCTCTACAATAGAGCGAAGCTGGTCCAAGTCTGACTTTATTTGCTTGTAATTTTCCACATCTTGGCTGGTGACCAGCAGCTGGACCTGCAAACACAAATGTTACAATATCAATAACAGAGCAGAAAGATATCAAGAAGACGCTGATCCCCCATTCAAGCATTTATTTTTTATGCATTTGGGGTTGTATGCAAGGTGGTTAAAATAATGACATGCACAACAAACTAGCTCAAATGGTGTGATATCCATTGCTTCAGTTGTCGCTGTATACCTGCTTAAAAGCCTGCAAGACCTCCTGCCTCTGGCTGAAGTGCCTAAAGAGCAGGTGGAGGGCTCTGGACACCAGAGGAGGATAGTCATGCATGGTTAAGTGGAGAAGGACCCTCAAAAAGGTACGGCCACCTTGATCATCCAGGTCCAGAGGGGTGTTCTCTTCACTAGACACACAACACAAACTGAAATAAAAAACACATCTTTATGTATTTGTGACTTTTCATGTATTTTGACTGAGTTTACCTTCCACCAAATATCCCCTCTGCTTGCTCTTCTATGTGCTCGAAATCCAAAGCCCCTGGAATAGAGAAAACAACTAATGTAACCAGCAGAGTCTTTTTTATTGGCCCAGCATCTTTCTAAAATGCAGCCATGAATGTTACCCTGACCTGGCATGTTGTTCGGTCCTTCCACTGCTCCACTTATAGACAACTCAGTTTGGGAGTTACTCTCATCAAACTCCCTCTTGAATATAGACAGCAGGCAGGAGATCCTGTAGTCCAGCCGGACATTCAAGATGAACTGCAGGGCCGGGCAGAAAGAAGTATATGAATGTTTTAGAGGATGGAAGTATTGTGTTTGAGTATGCAATCTACAGTATGTGTACTGAATCTACTGCACTATATGCTTTCACGTGCATTCAATACAAATACTGCATGTCTTTCACCTGCAGGATCTCAATGATCTTGAGCTTGGTGTCCATGACCAGTATGTCCTGTTTCTCAGGCTCAGTCTGGGTCTTCACTTTGTCTCCAGTGGAGCTGGTGTTTGAAGTTGTTGGGAGGAAGCCCCCTCCTCTCAGGACAACTTGGGACATCAGCTCTCCTACGCCGTGAATGGACCTCATCACATTACTGCCTGAAAACAATCACACACATACAGACATCAACACATACAGACACACAGGTCCTCCAAAGGCCAGCCATGGTGTTCATACCTTTACTCTCATCTTCTTTGTCTGGCTTGGTGAAAGGGAAAGCTGTGCTCACATGGACACAGTCTAAAATAGCCAACAGGATCTTCGTTAGTCTCAGCAGGTCACTGAAGTTGTAGAAGCCAAAGTAAATCAGGTTCCTGGCCAGATTCACCACCTGAACATGGAAAACAGATTCATTAAAGGCTTGCAGGGTTTCATCATCAAAACATGACCTGAGTGAGATTACATTAGATTACAATGTGCCAGGCTGACCTCAAAGGTGAGCTTGTTCTTCTCTTTATCTGCGAAAGGGAAGCTCTGACACACCACGTCTCTCAGGTAGTTCTCGACAAACTCCATGGTCTCACAGAAACGCTCCTTGATTTCATCTTTAGATGTTCCATCATTGTCGTAGCTACAACAAAAGAGCAACACATAAAATAATCAACAATGCACAACATATTCAACAAACAATCCAGTACATCTGTCCAATCACTCACTCATCAATGGCAATCTCTGAGGGGATCTCAGACCAGAGTCGAGCGTATTTGACAGGAGTGACCTGCTCCTGAGGATCACGGTCCACATGCATGTGCAGCATCATGCGGCAGAAAGATGCTCGCAGATCATAGGGCAGGTCCTCATCCGACATGCATCGCAAGATCAGGTCCACATCCAGCTGGCCAGAGATCTTGTTGATTGCCAGGTACTGACGGTCCAAACACATCCTGGCAAACAGGTTCAGCTGGTACCTGCAGCAGCAAATACACACAGGGGGCCTATCATTTAAAAACAGCTATCATTTTGTTTTTACCTTCACATGTGACCCATTCAGCATTTACTAGTATGGAGGCACCTCATTAATGCCAAGTCCGATGTGGTGTGGGTTGAGCAGTATCTCAGTACCTACCTGTAATAACTGATCACCTCCTGGTCCTCCTTCTGGCCCTCCTTGGCATCCTGAGCCAGCTCCCTGATGCTTTTACTGCGGATTTCTTTATTGCTGTCGTTCCAGAACAACCACACCTCCTCTTCGTCCTCCTCTGACTCCACAGAGTTCTCCCCGAGCGGCGCTCCCTCAATCTCAAACCTCGATAGCACAAGTCTGAAGGAAGAAGGGATTATTTATGTTTTGGTGAAAAGGCTGCTGGAAGTAGATCAATAAAAAAGCTTCAAGATTAGGATACAACAACTGCCAATTTCCTTGCACTCAACCTGAGAAGCTGTAAAACAAGATAAAAAACAAGGATAGGAATAGCCTAGTAAACACATCTGCACTGCTATACAGATATCTTATTATTATCACATTATGGCTGCGGTAAACAATTACCTACATTATTGAGTAGTCTACTTCTGGAGCTTAAGGTAATATCTTTAAATGACATTAGGATGCAGATGAGAGATATCAAAATAAAAAAAATAAAAAATCAAGTTTTATTTATATAGCACATTTATAAACAATTTTTGGTCGAGCCAAAGTGTTAGCCTACAATAAAGATAAATAGGTGTAGGCAGAGAGGGGGGGGGGGTTACTCACTTAGTTTCTATGAGGATGTCTGCATTAGCTGGATCCAGTACTGCGTTACAGATGAGCTCCTGGGTCACAGGAATGGACTTATTCATCGACACACACAAGTCTGAGAGGTAATCCAGGAACCTGGACACAAACACAAGAAAAGCTAAATGTAATTACCCACGATGCTTTTAAAAGGAAATCAACCCAAAATCAAATCAAGTCCCGGAGATATTTAAAAGCATTCAGTAATTTCCTTGCAGAGTGAAAAAGGAACCAATTTACCATGGCAAACAGGTTTATTGTGTACTCTTCAAAACACAATTAAAGGATAATTTAGGTGCACATCTTAAAGTTGTATGTTAAATTGAATTGTCTTTAGTTGTCAGTTGCTGGCTGTGGAAGTTCTTGTGTACCCTCTGCTTGTATGTATTGGTGAATATTTTGTGAATACATGTGTAGAACTAAATGCAGTTTTGATCAGAGTATAATAAGATGACTATAAGCACATTATCTTGCGAATAATTGTATTGTTTATTGTGGCTTCATACCTATATCAGCATGTGAATGTTGTACATACTGTGAAGAAAAACAGCACACAAACCTGGGCTCACGGTTCTTGCGGACCAGACTAACAAACGTGTCGATCTCTGCAGCAGTGATGTGTTTCTCCAGCAGCTTGCGGTTGTTATGGAGCAGAGCTGTGATTGTGTCCTCAGCCAGAACATCATAGCCAATCTGTTTCTGCATGAAGCGAAACTGCTTGGCGATATACTCCTGCGAGACAGACAGAAAAACAGTCTGAGCATGCACAAACTGAAACAAGACGGCAGACACTGTGGAAAATGTCATTATTTACCAAGCCACTATATCTTTATCTCTTTACATTCTCCAGGGGGACTATAACCTTGTTATGTCTTTATCCATCACTTATATTGACTGAGGCAATGTTGACCCTTGTTCATCTGTATGCAGTAAAACAAGAGCATGTTTAGAAAGACAGAGACGGCTTCCTTAATAAAGCTAATTAAATGACCCCTGTAATCATTACATTATAATGTGTTTAAGAGGAATCGATTTCTCATGGGAAATGGCAATGTTGCTTTTCATATCAACACACAGTTGTCATAGGACAAGCTCATACCACTGTGTGGCTCAGTCTATTTGTATTAGCAGAACATGTAAAGGTCTCCTATTATACTGTTTTTCATCAATATATTAGCGTTCTCAGTTATATACAAAACATGTCTCTGAAGTGTTTGGCTCCAAATACCAAACAGATCATGATCCGATGAGGTCCTATTTGCTGCAATGCATTGTAGCATCCCATAATCCTCTCTGTTTCAGCCCTGTTTCAAAAGTGCTGATTCTCAGTCTGTTACTTTAGATGAAAATAAGGAGCCCCTCCCCACGCCCCTCTGAGAGATATTTGGTTAAGAAGAACACAATGGTGCTCTAGGAGGAGATTCAGGTGATTAGTTGGTGAGCCTTGCGAAATACATATGAGATTCAGTTACACGTCATCATATAACAGCTGCTACAAAGCAAAGGCCCTCTTCACTTGCTATCATCAAGGTAGTTTGCAATGTACCTTTACACAAACTATGGCTGCTCATAAAAACATGTTATTTAGTTCCGCTGCCCATAAAGCAGGATCTGAGGTCGGACAAACTTCACCTGGTTCTTGCGATAGTCCTGCTGAGAATGACGCAAAACTCGATAACACAGGCGGCAGATGTGTCTGAAGGGAGCGTGGCGCTGGTCCGCCAGCTCCTCCAGGCGCAGCATGGGCCCGTCTCCACTGTCTGTGAATGGAGCCTGCAGCAGCTTGAAGATCTGAATACAGGGATAAGGTTGTGACACATGTAATCACACTGAAGTTAGAGAAAGGAGAACATGCTGATACAGATAGAAGGTAGTGGGTAGTAGGTAAGCGGGTATGATGTTAAATCTGCAAATTAAAATGTCCTTAATCTTTAAAGAGTTTCAAATATTACATTAACCATACTACTGCATTACCTGTTTGAGAATATTCTGTTCCCTCATGAGTTTCTGTCGTTCCCTGTTGGGTTTGTTGACCATTATCTCGAGAACATCCTGTCCGTTGTTGGGAATATCGACAACAAAGAACACCAGATCCTCCAGGAGCTTGGTAACCGCTCTGAATAATCATAGAAAAGAGGGGAACAAGGTGAAAACACACACTTCCCTTTTCAGTTTTCTGTTAGCAATTGACACTGTGACACCACTTTGCTTTTTTACCTCCTCTCATTCTGTGTGATGGTTCCCTTCTCCAGCTTTCCTGCGATAGAGGCCAGCACTTTACTGGCATCGTTGGCAAAGTCAAGATCTCTCACTTCAGCGGGGGAGACGGGCACGATGGCAAAAGCCTCTTTGTCCTCTTTCAGTGAAGAAGTGCCGATCTTAAATAAGAAAAGTAATGCACAATGTTATCTTCAATCAGGGCTATATTTAAAATGTATTTCCCAAATACTGTAGAAACCCATAATTAAAACTGCCATCACAAAAAATGAACTTGTATTAAAAATCGAATTCCAAAACACTCCCATAACTACACAACAGGGAAAGAGCTGACGTGTATTATTGATGCCTCACTTGATGACTTATTACATCTCATTAACCCAGACAGGGTCTCACCTCAGCACTATACAGAGTCAGGCTGCCTGCAGTTTATTAGAGATATACTGTTGCATATTAGAGCAAATGAGCTGTCACTCACACGCAGCATGACAGGCTTTTCCTCCTCCTTGTCAATTGGTTGGTTGGTGCTGTGAACCCATGTGTTTGTGCAAAGGTGCCTGAGGCGCACGTAGGAGTTCCTGAAAACACATTTCTTACAGTATTGATTGATGATTTCCAATAGTTTTGTAGCACAAATCCTAGACAGTACATACTGACCCTTGATAAAGTAGTGTTCAAATAAGTAACACACAAGGAACACATAGCAGTATTCTCAATGAGGTGTCTAGGTCTTTGGAGAAGACACATACAGATCTAATAAAGAGCAACAAATGGTAAGGTCTCATGGGCACCTTGTTAAAAAATATATGAATAAATAGTGTCTTCGACAATGGTCAAATGTGCATGAAAACTTGATAAAGTACTCTCTCACTATTGTTAGGCTCTTCAATTTCTCAGGTTTATCTTTAATTTTAAAGACCAATGTTTGGCTTTCATTTATTAGAAGAGAGACTACGATAGGTTACAATATTATCTGTGAGAGCAATACATAATAATTGGAATATAGCTGTAGTGCATTCCTAAAGACAGAGTAGAGCTAGATCAGTCTATCAGGGAGTGCACATGTGAAGCCTAATTCAACCCAACTTAAGAGGATAATCACCAGCCTTACAGTACAACTATTCTAGTGAAATTCAAAGTAAATTATTTCCAGTAATATGTCAAAGAAACACATTGTTGAACATAATTTGTCACTGATGCGAAATACATTTATCTTCCCCACAAACAAGCACAAACACATCTGCTCAAGCACAAGCCAAGATCACACACACACACACACACACACACACACACACACACACACACACACACACACACACACACACACACACACACACACACACACACACACACACACACACACACACACACACACACACACACACACACACACACACACACACACACACACACACACACACACACACACACACACACACACACACACACACACACACACACACACACACACACACACACACACACACACACACACACACACACACACACACACACCACACACACACACACACACACACACACACACACACACACACACACACACACACACACACACACACACACACACACACACACACACACACACACACACACAGTATTGCAAACATATTAACCCTTAGATGCATAAGTGGGTATTTTTTGACCCGGTGAGGTGGTTTTCTTGAAGTATCTTTGTAATTACATTTTTTTATCGTTTCATATTCCAGCTATTCCTCAAAAAACATGTTTTGGATATCATGCCATTCAAATTTTAAATTTTAGTTTTCGTATTACTACCCCAAGCTTCCATAAGTGGGTCAAAAATGATCCGCATGCATTTTCTATGGAATTTCGTTTTTTTTCAAAATGTAAAAAAATGTCTACAATTATAAATAGTGAAAAATGAAATGTAAAATATTTCTAGTGTGAACCAAAATATAATACTAAATATTATACAAGTGATTTTACTTAACCAAAATGACAAAAATGGCATAAAAACACATATTATTCTAATACGGGTCCTTTTAGACCCACTTCTGGAAGAGTGTAGGGTCCAGTCACTCGTGCATCTAAGGGTTAAGCTGACTAACTGTACAATGGAAGTCTCTAATGTAGCTGCTGTTTGGGTTTCAGTGACACACCAGGGATGGACCGTGCTCTTCTCTGTAACAAAGGTCTGAGCAGGTAAAAAAACACTTCTTTACGGTTACGGCCTTCCTACCTTGGTACCAGTGAGTCCCCACCTCTCAGGGTGGTAGGGTCGAGCTCAAATATGGAGGAGATGTCATTTCCATCGGGCACAGACACCAGGGTGTACATTACTTTGTCCTGGATATTTCTCAATCGAGCCCGTAACGCTTCCTGCTCCAAGTCCAACTGGAGGGAAGATCAAACAGAGCATGATTATAAATAGCTGGTATAACAAAGAATAGTTTTAAAACGACAGAGATTTTCATTTTCAGCAACTGATATCATCTGGCACACTTGTATCATGATTTTTAAGAGTTATTAATCAGTGACAGCATTAAACCTTAAAAAGATTTGAAGGATTTTCAACGAACCCGTTTCTCAAAAGAACACATGACATTTCTATTTGAAGTTTTTCCTAGATAAAAATCATTCTCCAAGTAAAAAATGGTTGCCAGAAAATGATGATCTAAACGCCTTTAATTCATTTCCAGATTCCAGAATTCAATATTTGAACACTGCAAAATATTTGTTGTGGCTTGTAGATATACAGTATGAGAGTTAGGCTGGCTAGTCTGGTTTACTTAGTTGAGTCCTGTTTTAGGCTCAGCTCAAATACAAATAGTATCCTTTGGGAGCTATTTGCTTTTGAAAGGGACCTAACCCATACTCAAATTTAAGTTTTAATGTTTTTGTTTTTAAATGTTATAATGAGGGAATAACCTCAAGAGCAGAGCAACTTTGAGCAGATGTGAGCAGATGTGAGCAGATGTGAGCAGCTGTGGCAAAGGACTGAAGCACCAAGCAGAAGCAAGCAGTCATGGTGAAAGGCTGCCATCTGCCGGTGACTGAGGTATAATACAACCACAGGCTGCAAAAAGACATGCAGTAGTCTCCAGCAGGAAATGTATTCTACTAAAGTAACTTTACAATATTCATATTTTCCACTTACTGAGGAGCGGGACTCCAGGCACTCCTCTTCATAATCTGGATTCACCTGCAAAAACACAGAGCAGTTCACAACCTAGAATACTTCCTTATTTTAGTGTCAATACATTCAAAATGTAACTTTAATGTATGTTTCCCTGGTCTTACAGGCCCTTTACAGTCAAGTTACAATATCATCTGAGCAATGTTAATGCCTTCGAACAGCGCAAAGAAAATGCATAAAATATATTGACAGTGTTTGATGTGTTGGCTTGTTGTAATGAGTTAAAAAGTGTCTGTGCTTCTCTGACCTCTGCAGCCAGGTAGTGTCCGGTGGCCAGGTGTTTGAACCTGAACAGGCTGTTCCAGTAGCCGGCCCCCCCTCTGCAGGGATCATGCTGCACAACCTGACACCGAAGCACAGAAGCAGTCCAATATTAAACCAATGCATGCAATTTATATAAAAGATGTGGTGGACAGATGCTTATTTTATGTTAACCCCTGGCATACAAAGCATTTTGAATTTCCTCACCACACAGTACAATACATAGCACCATTGGCAAAATCAACTTAAAAATTCTTCCTCACCTCTATCTCCCATAGGGCTTTACTGCTTGTTGCTGAGGTAGCTGACTGTCGCCCAGTAGTGCGGAGAAAAACATATTGTTTTTTTCTGTGATCATCACAGGTGAGGAATTTCTCCTGCTCGGCATGAAATAACCGTACCACATCACCCTGGGGAGGAGGAGAACATGTGTTACTGTCATATTTATTCCTAACTTTAAAACCAAATCATTACAGAGAAAAAAACAACTTTTAATGTTGTGTTTCCATATAAGATACATTCTTTGTAAGAACAATGCACCAATCCATCTTCATTTAAATCTCAACCCTTCAGAATATCTTTAAACGTGTTAATAACCTTGTGTGTTTTATATTTTAGGTGCATTGTTTCTAAAATACATGTTTAATAGTAATATATATCTGTAAAGTGTCTTTGAGTACCTCTCAGCACAAATAACATGTATTATTATTATATTCCAGAAGTTTCCTAAAATAATTATATTAGATCACTCATATTTTGGAGAGGCCATTTGGTTAGACCAGGGGTCTGCAACCCGTGGCTCCTTAAGCCCTCTGCTCTGGCTCCCTTGAGCTTAGACAAAAATAAGAAGGAAATAAAATGAAAATATTTGTAGGACTATCTATATTTTGTTGCAGGGTTGAAAATGTTTCGTATCTTGTATTTTGAGGTGATAGTGTGACACATACAAAAACAAACTAAAATATGCATCATATCCTGCTACGGTCCCGTGCCAGCGCCTTTTCTTGCAGATGAATAACCTGACCCCCGGCTCGATGAGCGAACTATGGATAAATCAAAGAAAATAAAAAGTATCGGAAGAACACAGAGGGTTTAATTCGCCGTGGTTAGAGTTATCTGCTTTCACAGCAAACGATGCTGGCTTACCGGTATGTTTGATATGTGCAGAGAAGTTGTCAAAGGTGCTGCAGCCTTTACGTATTGGAGGAACAACACGGAAGAGGAAGACAGCTGACGATCTTCAGTCATAATTCAATCAGTTAACTCTTTCTAGGGTGCAGCTATATGTTTTATTTATTTCAAAGTTGGCCCATTTTAATTTTATTTATTTTCTTCAAATGTGCAGAGGACTACCCAAGTGCTGGGTTTAATTTATTTTAAAGTAGGCCTGTGTCATTTTTTTAAATTCTCCTTATAAGAGTTATTTGTTTATTATTAGACTGGTAAACAGTTTTCTATAATGTTTTTGTCTATGATATAACAATATATACAACTTTATAAGCCATCAAGCTATCAAATATGTTTTGCGGCGCCAGACAAAAAAATTGGTGGAAAAGGGGACAAAATGGCTCTTTTGGTCAAAAAGGTTGCAGACCCCTGGGTTAGACCTACTGTAGTCGGCTATTTTTGGCGTTAAAGCCGTTAATGGAAAGCTGTTGAATAAGTAATACAACATAATCTCATGTATAAGCACACACACTGATAATACTGAACTGAAAACAAAGCAGGCCACCGGCCCACTCAGCTCTGATGAGGGACATTACACAACACCCCTTGTAAGAAAATGGCAGAATGTAGGCGAGTTTCATACATGTTTGGAAGAAACTCGCAGTTTTTAAAAACATATGAGATCAGTATTTCTGGCAGCTACTGTGAAACAAACCCCTTTTAGGATGACTTCCTGATTGTCGCCCCATTTCATAAACAAAACGATTTTCCAGCTGGTGTTACAGTTGACAGAGTTCACCTGCAAAAAAACAATCAGAGTTTGAATGAATGAAGGTATGATCTTGTGGCAGATGTCCTGAACAGTAGGAGCAGTGCTAAAACACTGTCAAGGAGAAAACCTTCAACTTTCTCTTCAAATGCATAGGTTTTCTAAATAAATACAATTAAATATATTCCACATCAAGCAACAGCCAAGGCAGCATACACAGTCATTTATAACTTCAAGGCTCGTCTATTGCATGTACTTGTAAAGAATGAGAGTCAAATCCGACCTTGAAATTTTTTTACTTCCTTTCTTTGTTAAGAGTAACCACTTGATATCATAAACATTAATGATTTGTGATTACATTACTCCCATTTCACATCTACTTAAACTGCTTGTGGAGTCTTGAATAAGGAATAAATAAGTCGGTATCAATCATGGTTATGAGCAAAAATTGCACAACTGCCCCAAACCGAATTCGCTTTCTCTGTGTTTCTAAAAAGGAACTTTGATATTATGTATTTTAAAGTAGCTCAGAGCAGTCTACAGTTATGAGAGAGAAACAGGACATCTCTCAAGATGCAGAGTAAGCTGTAGCCCAGTTCACAACTATGCTAAATGCGAAGGGCAGGGAAACAGTGCTTTAGTATTTCACATCAAACAGCTAATAACCAAGCAGCGGTTATGAGAAAAAAAGCTATAATTAGATCGCGGCGCTTCCACATGAAAGCATTTGAGGAGTGTAGATGAGTTGCAGCATCTCAGAACAAACCTCATTGCATCCCGGATTATCCACGAGCTGGTGTGTGCTGGCATGGAGAGGCTGACCTGCGTTCACTGGGTTCAGGACCACTTTGTCCCCGATCACCACCTGCAAACACACACACAAATGTTTTGGGAAGCTATAAATATCATGATGCTGGACGAAAACACCATGCAATAATGTACATACTCAACTCATCGGTCCTTTGCTCCAAAGGTAACAGGGACTTGCACTGTATTTTTATTTAATCTCATTCAGTTTTAATTACATTTATTTAACTGCATTTACGGTCTACTCTGAAAGCACAATGAGTAGAAACTCAATTACAGTAATGCAGTCAACCTTGAACCTCTGAAGAGTGAGCAAGCATCAATACCCATTTGCATGTCACTGTCTTCTGTCTATTCTCAGCAGGTATGGAGTGACTCCAACTTTTGTTTTTGTCCACGGCCTCCTGCTTAGGCCATACCTAATTTAAGAGGAGTTTAGCAGAGAAGCCCGACTTCTTCCGTGGTTCATTTTGTCCTCTGCCAACAAGAGCTTTGTGATCAGGAAAACCCTGATCGGGTGCTGGCAGAGCTCCATGTGATGTCTCACATTGAAGCTTAAGTAAAGAAGACTTAGGATTTTCATGACAGAGAGGTTGCACACATTTAAAAAAAGTACATATATTTAAAGACCGAAAATACCTATCAATCTCAGCCATGAATCAGAGTCCTTTGCTTGGCCTGATATAATTGACATACAAAACAGTTTCTCCACAATGCACCACTCCGATAGCATTTACATGTGATGACTCACACTGTCCCCGATGGAGCGCAGTTTGTAGAAAGGCTGAATGTAGAACCAGGAGCCTTCGTTTCCAGCGGTGTCCAGCATCACTCTCATGGCGTTCTTCTCTAACAGCGCAGGCAGACGCTTGTTCACCGTCAGGTACTTGTTGCTCTTCAGGTGTAGTAGCTGAGCAGATCAAACAAGATACAGTGTGTGATTAAACAAACAAATGTTCAAATATAAGTTAAGAAGTAAGTGATTCTGATGGTGAGATCATGAGCTTGTATTTAAAAAGGCACTCTTAGAAATGGACTGACATTGTTCGTTTTCATTAACTAATGTCAAACAACATGTAAGAAATAACACCGACTTCCTGCAGAACTACACTGAAAGCCATTACTTAATAAACTATGAATGTCATCGATGTTACATTACATTATATGTCACACAAGCGACTTTCATACATTCAATACTGTGGGCAGGACACTTCACCCCAAACGAGCAATTTGGGGTGAAGTGTCCTGCCCACAGACACAGTGACATGCTGACTGCAGATCAACGCACAAGCCCACAGTACAGTACATACATACGGTATGTTGTGGTTGGGTGTATCAAATTAATCTGTGGTTTGACTGTGATTCCAGGAGGTTTGGGCCTTGTTTATTTTGCTTTGGGAGTATGTCAACATTCCCAAAATAATAATACTAGAATATGTGTTTGAATGGTTTTCCTTTTTTTAATTTTCAAGTTAACATTTGTGACCATGCTTAACATGTTGAGGCATATCTCAAATTCAAGATAAGAGCTATGATAAAAATCACCTCAAATGATGGCCTGTCCGACCCACCTCCAACTGTGTGGAAGTCTAAACAAAGTTTATCTGACTAAATGCCAACAACATGAGGACTGTTCCAGTGAAACCAACCTGAATGACATTCCCGTACTGAATTACTGTTCCAAGCAGCTTTTTGTTTTCAGAATCATTTTGCTTTTTCTCCAGGTCAGCTGCATGCTGGAAGGAAAGAATGGGATAAAAAGAGGAGAATCAAATCAAGACCAGCAGCATTGTTCACATAAACCAGTTTCACTGTACAGTAGTAGCAAGTAATCTGATCTGTGGGCTGTTAAACAAAGCAGAAGTAATAAGGTTCTTAGACAAAAACGTATGCTTCAACAGACGGCTTTAACAGAAAGTTCTGGCTCTATGGAAACACGGGCGGGATTGCAATCCTCCATTTTATGACTGCTTGGTCCGATAACAGATTGCTTTAAATGGTATTGAAATGCAACAGAAAGAGAACAGAGAGGGCAGAAGGAGTGAAATGCTTCATAGATATCTATAAAAGGACTCTAATAGCAGGTTACAAAGTTATCATGTTTATTAACTGAGGTACAAATGTAAACTATATTGCAGAGTAAACATTTGTGCAGATAATTTAATTTCAACCTAACGTACTCTACTTCTTCATATGTGTGTGGTCTCTTGACCCTGTTAGCCCCGAGGACAGGTCTTTGTGGCTTACTGTCTGCAGAGAGGTGAACATGTCGTCACTTCACTTACATGGAGCTTGTTGAGGAGCACCGTGTCCGTGTTTCCTCCAGGCTTCGCCGCTTTCCAGAACTGCTTCTGCGCCGAGTAGCGGTTCATGGGACACAGTCTGAACAGACAGTCTGGAGACAGAGAGACAAAATAAATACAGACATGAAGCTGCATGGATAGAGATCGAGATCACTACATAGAGTAAAAAAGTGGTGCATACACGAAGAAGAACCAAGATTCAAGACAAATAAATAGATAGACAGAAACAGAGACCTTGACAATATCTTAGGGAAGATGTTTATAGTTGAGATGGGGTGTGTTTAAATCAAAAGAAGAGAAAAACAGAAATAAGAATAGTGTATGTTGTTGCACGGTGAATGAGAGTATATTGAGTGCCACAGCGTGGGATCACAACAACAGCTTAGTCGCTATAACAAGATGATACAAGATTTGTAGAATAAACAGAGAATCTACAAAAAAGAAAGAACAGGCTTGAGTTTATAAAAGGACCCCTCTCTGACATGTCAAGTGATGTATTCAAAGATCTAATAACGAAACAATATAAACACACATTATTTCTACACGCTGCTCACTAACACATCCATGCATGGTTTGTGCGTACGTGCACTTTTATCAAATATTAATTTCTCTTAAGGAATTTTCTTAATCGGGGAGGAATAATGAGTAACACAAGCATGTGTTTGTGTGTTTGTATGTACATTATTGTATTTGTGTGCTCATGATATACATGTACAGTATTATGTGGTTTAACTGTTTTAAATGAGGCAACACAGTTACCTCAGAGTGTGTGTGTGTGTGTGTGTGTGTATTTTTTATTTGTGTTCAGTCAATGTTTGTGACCACAGGGACCGTGAGATGTTGCCGTCATCAGCAGGACTCTGATTGTGCTGCTTATTTTCATACATGTAGATACCACAGAACAAGCCTGGAGGGATAACGGCCTACTATTTGCATGTGGACACAGTTTTAGCATAACAGAGTTCCTCTTCTGAAAATAGTTCCTCTTCTCCATTACCCACTGCAGCTGAAGCACACAAAGACTAAACAGGCAGAGTTTAGTTTAGCTTTCGATTCACTACAGTGACATTTTGCCTGCAGAGTTAAACTTTTGCCCATCAGCGACTCCTCCCTCTGAGTCCTGGCTTTCCTCTGACTTCACCACTCATCAGACCAAAGCTCTTTATTGTGAGAGGTTAAAAAAAAGTAGAAAAAAGAACAATCTGTTCATCCTTCCCCCTTTCTCTCTCTCTCTTTCTCCTCCTGCTGTAGCCGCAGTAACATGACCAAATAAGGCCAGCCCAGAGAAGGGGAGTGGGATGACAGAGGCCGGGAGAAGAGGGTGGGGACTCCCTATCTTCCACACTCGATATTTAGTCATCCCTCCTTCTCCTTTTTGAATTCCTCTATCCATTTCACAAACCACTCTCCCGCTCCCACTTAATGGTCTCTATTTTGCAAATCTTCATCTCACCCCCTTACAGCCCCCTCATAAGACGAGGTTTACTTTAGTGTGACATAAAATAGGGCTAGGACAACAAGGAAAAGGAAGTGAAAGAGAAATGATGAAGACATGAAGAGAGTGAAAGAATGTGAAATGGAGAGAGGGCTTAAGGGAAGAAGGAACTGACTGAATATATTTGTGTTCATGTGCATCCCACATATAGTATGTTCACACAAATACATGAAACTCAAGTAAATTATCACCAGAACTGTATTAAACTAAGTGAAACAGCAAATACAAATCAACACACACTGGAAAGTTCTGTCTTTCGAGTGAGACTCCCTGTAAGTTGACAGAGATGTTTTTATCATACTCTAAAAACACAATCACAGCTGCCATATGAGTGCAGAGGGTGACAGAGAGTTTGCCTTTAATCACAGTCAGCTGCGAGAAAAATATGTCCATTCCGTAAAACTGAAATTTGGGTTAAGAATTCCTTCTGGGGTCACTGGACAGGAGCAGTGGTGGGGCTAGTCCACAGGGCAGAAAACTCAAATGATTCATTCACATTCCTCGAACTTAAGACACTCATTTACGACTCAAACCTCCAGCCCATAACCACCATGTTATTTGTCACTCAAATATCTATTTTAGATCATAAACAAAGCTTTCTTTGATACCAGCTGCCCGCATGCTCTGACAAAGGCTAACCTAAGTTAATGTAGCCTTGTTTTTGACTGTTTTGAAGCCAAACCAAGTCATACATTCCTTAGGATTAACAGAAAGCATGATATAGTGTGATATAAATCATTATGGAGATAAAAGGATAGGAGGATATTTGCCATATTGCCTAGGCCTGCAGTACTTGAGTCAAAGTTTTAAGTCTGCAAATACAGCTCCAAATGTTCCCATATTCAGGACCATGTGCTCGGCTCACATACATGCAGTCAAAGTGATGCACAATCAAGCATTTGCATGACTAGGTAGGACTTTGATCCATTACTGGTCAGTATGTGAAATGAATTATGATAGCAGGATGAAGCGTGTTGAAAAGATGTCATGCGTTAATAATAATTACCCTTATTTAAAAAAAACTGTCAACGACACTGCTCCTCCCTCTTTGTTGGGATTATTTAAGGAAAATATAAAACAGATTTATTTAATTTCTGTATTTAATTCTTAGTGTATATATTTTCAGAGCACATTCAGAATGGACTTTCCAGAAGTAAACCTCAGAGATGAAAAATATTTGAATGATATTGGTTTTAACTGAGTAAAAAAAAGTAAAAAACCTGACATCAATGAAGGAATAACTAAGTTTGTAGATCTTTTCAAGGGATGTCTCTGTGATATCTTGCAACACTGCTTTGAATGTTATTTAACAAGGGCTGCAGATGACCCACAAAGATCCCTTACACATGCTCTGTAGACGTGCTAAGTTCAACAAAAAGCTAATAAAAACTCCTGCGCTCCCTGCCAAACTTCACCAGATTTAAGAGGATCAAGAGGAAGATGCTTGTAGCCGTGGCGACCGTAAAAACTACTGAGAGAAGATGTTAAGTCAACAGAGATGATTCACCTCTAGAACAGCTAATCAAACATAAGAACTGCCACAATAATGTGATACTGTAAGAAGATTAACACACACAACAGCTTTCAATTGTGTGTGTTAACTGCTACTGTGTCAACACATGGCTGCACAATTCACAATGGTACACAAAATAATAAGGTCATGGTTTCAGATCAAAATGTAATTACATCTACATTGTCTGGCACCCTCATACTGCAGGATGTATGCTCTGAAAGGTAGACAATAAAGCAAACAAAGCATGGTGCAGATGTGTCTTTTATCAGTTCTACCTGTCATAAAAGCATATATTGCACATCCTCTCAGACAGAACTCCCAACATGTCCACAATAAGAGAGAAGCAGGGAGCCTTCATGAACCTCTCTATGATATCTGAGCTAATCTGCAGTTGTCGACCAACACCACTGGACAGAGACCTAGACAAACCCATTGCATAATACTACTTCGAAACAGTGTAAAATCAACAATATCCTCAATGATCTGGCTTTTGTAAACTGTTATTTGCAACAAAGTTCTTATCCTGTTGGAGATATTATGGAGGAAGCAACTAATCACTTGTAGTGCATCTAAGACAATAAATTGGTCCACCGACTACAGCTTCCCTGTATCCTGCAAGACTTATCTGCTCCCAGGAAAGCAATATATGTGGTCATTAGCAGAGGAAGGGACTAAAGACAGAGATGTTGCTGGTGTTTGTCTCAAATGAACCTGCAGTGTGGCTCTGACAGCAACAGTGGTTTGGGCTGAGAGGTGGGGTCAAGAGGTTCATGTTACAAAGATTGTTGTGGTTTATGAGGCTCGAATGTTTCTGTGTACCTGCAACAGCCATTTGAGTAGATTAAGGCAGGGGATGAGATATGGAGTGGGTTAACAAAGAAGGAGAAAATAAGCAACACAAGACACATGAAAAGCCAGGACAAAGGAGATGCTGTCCACTATAATGGTGTTCACATGTTACTTGTTCAGCAATGAGTTTCAGTTCAAAAACAAATATGTAGAAAAGCAGCTCTGTCTGGATAACAGGATATGTTTTGATGTCCTCTTTTTGATTCGTTTTTTTGATTTATGAGCTTTAAAATCAACATTTTCGCATTGTCAAATATTTTGTAAATGAATACAACCTCATTGTTTTCCCCCTTGCCTATCAAATAAATAAGTCAATAAACAACATTATGAATACTACTAGGTTGCATAAACTGATATATGTATTATGGGATTATGTGCTGACTGCTGCTCAGTGTACTCTGCATTCTCAGTGTGTGCAATCTCAGTGTGTAATGGCATTTCAAAAACAGTCTGCTTGAAATACAAAGCAAGGCTCATAATACCCTGCGTATGCACTCAGACTACAGGAGTGAAAGTGTGATTTTATGGAGGGTGCTTGTGTTTACATTAGGAGGAAATGTTATGCATACCTCAGCAATGACAGTATAAGGCCCTGCATGTGGACATGGCTAGTCTGGCGTCCACTATACTGTGTAACTGTGTCCTTCTCCAACAGCTGAGGGGCCTCCCAAATGAGGAGGAACAGGAGAACCAATTTAGAAGTTCCCAAAGAAGTTTGGAGAGCAAAATACAGATTTGTAAGAACACTTAGCCAGACTGTGTTTGTGGATGTTTAAACAGGAAAACCCCTGTTTCTTGTTTGGGTGTACTAACTTTTCACACTTCTCAAGGGTCATATATGGGAAGTTGAAGTCAGTAAGGCAAATACTTCCTCAAAAGTCACATAAATGAGGTTCTCAAAAAAACACTGCTTTTATGGTTTATTACTTTTATTAAACCACTTGCAATGTTGTACTACAGCACTGCTGAAAAGTTCCGAAGATAGAATTAAGTACATTTCCTCACACGACCTCACCACAATCCTTCCCTTTCCTTTATTGTAAAACTACATTGCATATAAAGTATGTAAACATGAAACACAACAAAGCCAGCAACTGTACAAAAATAAGGTTTGATTTTGCATTGTGCTGTTGAAATAAAAAAAATGTCCGACAAAGCAATCTATAAAGTGAGGCCCTGTTCACAGCTATACTCATACAAAAGATACATTTTGTAGTTTATTTGTGAAGCTTAATTGGCGGCAGGGTTCTGAAGTCTGCGTCTGGTAAGTGTTCAATGGTGAACATATCAGCTGTTTTCAGAGTCCACATTTTGACAGTTCACAGCAGTAAAAACACAGGTTGCTAATGACATTAACGATGGCTCTGTTCTATTCAAGTGTCATAGTAGGCCATGAGAGTCAGATGGCGAGTCAGCATGCACTAAACCAGGCTCCCTGAAACTGAAGAAGCCTGATCAAATTTCAACATAATACATTTGTGAATTTACACCTGGGTTTTACACAAAAGGACATCTCAAAATATCTTCTGTGAAATTAAATCTACTGTATGATGAAATAATAAAGTATTTTGGTTTGTTAAATAAAAACTGCAACAATATAATATAGAGATTAAAATGTATGCAATTAGTATGGAATCAGAAAATTGGAACTTGTGCCAAAAAGACAATTATCAAATAAGCATTGCCATTTTAAAAGGGGAGCTCTAGCAATTTATTTGGAGCTGCACTTTCATGAAGTTGGGGGACGAAAGGGAGATAGATGGAGGGGAAACAAAAAGAAAACACCGGTGCTCTTAAGATATTGTGACTTTTTGTTACTATAGAACTGTCATTTACTAAAATATGCCGTAATGCAAACAAAACCATATTTTCATTCAATCCTCCTGCCGGCCTGTTGAAGTAGTACTTCCCATGCGGAGTAAACTGAAATGTGTGAATAAAATCAAGGAACTGCCCTTTAATGTTAAGTTATTATTATCTGGCAAAATGAAAATATTTATTAACAAACAAACTATTTATGGCTTCACTACAACCACCTCAATGTGTCCATATGCTACTATAGAACTTATCCTCACCTATACTGGTAGACATCCAGAAGCCTCTCACAATGACATGAAGGCTTTTTCTGGTCAACACCAGCTGGCGTGGCCAATTAATTACCAATGCCACTTTAACAGCACTCATAGCTTATGTTCAAGTGTGTTGTCAAGACACGTAAACAATTAAAAGGCAACTCTCTAATGTACAACTTTAACTACATTTATTTTGCTGCACAGATATTGAAGAAGTTTAATAAAATAAAAAGGAAGCACAACTTTAAAACACATATCTAAAATATCCAGCAATCATTTTAAATTTGGCAAACATGTTGTGTACTGCAGTTGGTCACATTTTCCTTTGGGTGCACTGTGACTTGTGAGGAGCTTTACTAGTGACTTGAGGGAAACCTAGTGTGGGTGTGAAGAAGATAAAATGAGGCAAAGTGATTACTAAAAGCCTTCCTGTATGTAGCGAGCCAATAGGAAGCTCCCTAGTCCCTATTAACATGTTGTGCTGTCACACAAAATAAAATAATCAACTCTAAAGACTAGGATAGTGCATGATTTAAACAGTTATAATGGTGTCCAAGTTAAGGCAAAGAACTAGGGGACCCACGATATTATTACCACACTTAAGTCCCTTTAGTATCTTATGCATTCATTTGTATAGTACTGTATCATGTCTGTATCATCTTTTGTTTCATTTGTATTTTCTTTGGTTTTACACGCATGAAAAAAATAAAATAAACTAAACTAACTAAATTGCAAATGAAATGTTCTGAGTACTGCAATTTAATACACAAAACTATTTAAGATATCAAATATTCAGCCTACACTTTTACATTTCTATACGAGTTCATCTAGATTGTATGGTTTTAGAGCCTTTATAAAGTCTGAGAAAACACAATGAACGTTACCTCAAACTGTACATTGTTATGCTTGGATGACTGGGAACATGGTTTAGAAGAACATCTACAGATATAAGACCGGTATAGACACTGCTGGCTTGCTTTTCTGACATGTATTCCCATCTTTGTGTCCAGATCTGAAACACAGCGGCATACACAGAGAGTGAAAGACTCGTCCTTCATGTCGCTGCAGGAGGTGGAGGCATCAGTCTGCAGCCTGTGTTTATCGTGTTGACAGTAATTGTCTCTAGGGGGAGATAACCTGTCCCGGGACACCAAAGAGCCACTGAAGAACCGAGCTGAGTGGACACTGCTTCGATCAAAGCTTTCTACTATCTAAATATGGTGCAATCTTCTTTATAGTCTGGAGACAGCAGAAGGCATCCTAAATGCAAAGTGTGTGTGGTATGCTCACTCTCCAACAAGCTTCAAAGTCAAACTGATAAAACACATGGCCTACGGATTTGATGAAAAACTACATTTGGTTTTACATACTTTCTAAACTTATCAGATTTCATTCACCCACAGACCTCATTCACCGGCCAACAATCCTCTGATGTTGCTTTTTTCTTTACTCAAATATTCATTCAGCAGTGACCAGAAAAAGTTCTGTTTTTGAACCTCTTCGATAAATTAGACTTGCCTTTAATACACTCTTATTCTCTGTATAAAGTCGGGCCAGGCCTCTCCCCAGAGATATAAACCCCCAGCCTGAGAACCGAGGGTCATGAGTTACACTTCCTGTATGGGAGCTAAAAATAGCGGGTTCCCCCATGAAGACATCTTAAGTCTTTTCTTCTTAAAGCAGCCTTTCAAGCATGATGTTTTCCAACAAATCAACATCAGAGCTGATTCTCTTGATCCGCCTCTATACCTCTGCAAGCAATGGATGCAAGCGAACACACAGCTATAAACACATGCATGGATGCTTGTGCATGCGCACATGCACACACACCATTAACAGCCCTGTTTGAAGTCCAGTGGACAGAGATATTGTGGCTGTCACCAAAGAAACACAGCATAACAGATTCAGCAGCGTCTCTCTCACAGAGCCACAGTATAAACAGTCAGCAGTTAGTGTGATGATGTCAGGCCTCAGGGGGAGGAGAGGAAGGGACTCTGAGTCTCTTACCTCTGAACTTCTTCGGAGGGTTGTTGAGGTCCCCCGCGTCAGGCTGGACGACACAGCGATCATCCACCAAACTAAGGATATAAACACGGGATAACGTTGGTTATCACATGCAGGAAACACAAGCACAGACACACTCACAGAAAATGGTAAACCGCGTTCTGTATTTCTTAACTGTGAATTTTGTTTAGCATATTGAAAATAAAAAGGTACAATATGTTTCTAATGTCTTATCTTTGAATGAAACCAATCACTGATGGCCCACTAAGCTGCTTCTCATAGTAAAATATGTTTTTTCATTCTTTAAGTAAACACTTGAACTACAACCACTTTTGATAACCTATAATCCTCTCAAATGTGAATATGTGGTGGTGTTATTAGTTTTCTATAATAGTACATTGAATAGCTTTATAGGATTTTGGACTGAAGAAAAATACATTTAAGGTTTTAGTAAGCATGATTGAAAAAATGATTAAAACTAATTATAGAGATGTATTAAGATTGTGTTTGTTATTTGAAAACAGATCACGAAGGTTTCAATTTAAACTGATTTGGGTGATTGTTAAACATGGGAGTGGCCAATACACAAAAGTTCTCCAAAAAAAGCTTTTGTATGTAAACAAACTCTACTGGTGCTGCTGTTTTCATTGAGAGCTCTAGCTGCAGCATGTTAATACCCTATGCCTCCAAACAATAATGAAATCATTTGGGATTAGATGACCCTTGGGCAGGCTAGATTTTCTAGAGACAAATTGAACTTTTACTGGCTTAGAATAACACTCGTCTGGACATGGGCCAAATCCCACATCCATTTCAGGCCTTTTCCCGGGGAATGTCTGCAGTTGTCCAAACAGACCTGTCTACTGCTCCAGTCTGTACACCTCAAGGAACAAGGCTGCAGACTTAAATAAAGAGTGAGAAAATATAAGGGCATGTTAAGAAGAAACATACAGCGTGTGCGATCATCCAATGTGTGGATGATGCACATAACTAATCCAGTTAGGAACACTCATTTACACCTTAAGACAGGTTCTGTAGAGGGTTCACTGAACAACAGCATATTTAACATGTTGTATCTTTAATTAGCTCTCTTACAGACCCAGTAACCAAATAGGAGCTGGAAATGCTGCTCCGCTAAAGAAGCTGAAATACTCAAAGAGCTTTCTCTATTTGGAAAATTATGTCCTCCTCTAAGGGCAGAAGATCTGGAGAATGCTGCTGAGTTGGTGGTTGTGCGTGGAATAGATGGCCCCGGGCCAAATCTGTCATGACAGTTTTGTAAATATGTTCGCTGGTACAGTGTGTGTGTGTGAGAGAGTGTGTACGTGGGAAGAGCTTAAACTCGAGAAAGGCCACAGTTTCTCTATAGTGACTCAGTCTTTGCTGTAGGTCATTCCATTTTTCATGAGCAGGGGTGGTCCTGGACGCTTAGCTGATTCCCTGATAGTTTTACAGATGCAGGACACATGAGACGGCACCTACCATTTGAACTCAAAAGTGCTTTTGTTGCATGGGGGGGAAATCATTTAATGAAAGTTTTTTAATCGATTCACAACCCTCTACAAAATGTCGTTTTGTAAAGGGGCTACTGATGGATACCACTGCCCAAGTCGAAGTAGTGTCAAGCACTATCGTTTGATTTGTTGAATAAACACATGAATAACAATCATTTTTTTAATTGGAAAGTTCCTGTCAAATCAAAAGGTAGCCAGTCGAAGCCTTTGAATTGTATTCATGTTGAGTAACAGGCTTTTTGCATAACCTGTAACACTTGAAATCACTTTAAATGGAGCAATACTAAAAATGTTTTATTAAAAAGTGTTTATTTGTGCAAGTTTAGCATGAATAAATGTTAGGTTTTGTCTTGGGTTGGCCTTTGTGTGTTTCGACAGTTGATACATCTTTTTAAATTGTAAAAGCTCCCTGAACAATTACACACTGTAATTCTGCTTTCATGCAACAATTTGCCGCACAGACTTTATAAACGCAAAGCAGACTAAAGTAGATCCTTATTGAGTGGAGATTTGATTTTAAATCGGGAATAGAACCATGATCCCAAAAATTGAATTGAATAGTGAAATGTGCGTACCCCTCCTTACTGCTTTATATTTGATTCCAAATAGGAGTTCAAACAAATTCACGAAACCAACAAAACAATGATGCGACTGTGTGGGTAAATGAGTGGTTTGTGACACACACACACACACACACACACACACACACACACACACACACACACACACACACACACACACACACACACACACACACACACACACACACACACACACCACACACACACACACACACCACACACACACACACACACACACACACACACACACACACACACACACACACACACACACACACACACACACACACACACACACACACAACACACACACACACACACACACACACACACACACACACACACACACACACACACACACACACACACACACACACACACACACACACACACACACACACACACACACACACACACACACACACACACACACACACACACACACACACACACACACACACACACACACACACACACACACACACACACACACACACACACACACACACACACACACACATACATTCTCCACCCCTACATTTCCTTTTCTCCCATCACTATCAGTGGCGGGGTCAGCCATGGCCAAAGCAGCACTTCAAAGGCCTCCCACTGCCCATAGCTTTGTCTGTGAGATAAACTGCAAACTTTCATCCAGACCACTTAATCACATAATGTCCCTGATGGTGGGCAGCGACGTCTGTGATGCCTGATGGCACCACAATGTGGCTCTCAAAAATATCAGACATTCTCAAAAGTGGTTAACACTTGCCACTACTAGTGTGACTTCCCTTCTCGGACATACTGCTCAGCTTGCAGTAGAAGAGAGAAAAGTGTGAAGTGGGCCCACACATAATGGTCGGCCAGCAAAATGGACATACCCCAGTGTGCTGATGAAGCCATTGGTGGATCCCTCTGCATACAGGGAGCAGATGTCCCCAATGTGTAGGAAGCTCGACATCTTATCCGACATGTTTGACACACACAGAGGACACCTACAGCAAGAGAAAGGAGTGAAGATTAGTATATGATATTCTCAATATGTTACCACAAAAGTCTAAAAAGCAGAAAAAGCTTCCTTATTTGTAATTATTTCCTGATAGTATAGTGTGATGATGATGATCTATGGTTACATTCATTCAACTTCAGTCAGTAACAATTGGTGGATTCTCTTATTTACTGGGCATTTGCAGATATGATCATACACTCACAACATTCACAGAAACATTTCCTCGTTTGATCAGTCGTGAGATTTGAAAAAGAGAGGCTTCCCTGAGACTACACTGATACCACTCTCTGGAATTTGAATAGAAGCTGCAGGGAAATGCTCTGCTGTTACTGTTACTTGTTTGTAGAGGCTCAGGCTGGACAGTTAATGATTATGAGCTGCAGTTAGCAGGAAGGTTTATGCACCTGCAACAGGTCATCGCCGCTGAAGCTGATATGTGTGCACCGCAGGTCCACTCCATTCAGGTTATCTGTCTGTTTCCAACCACTGCCTCTCACTGCGGTCGATAAAGTATACTAAATAAACTAACGGCGTTGTCGCAAGCCTAAAATAATGACATACAACACCAAATTACCAGCTATTACAAAGCACACGCGCGCATCTTTCCTACAGGCCTGTTAGTGTTAGACCAATGAAAGTCACATGAAACTTGAGTAAACGATGGTAGGCTGTCTTTTGCTTCGGGATCTGCAATCACACCGTTTTAAAGTAATCAGGAGTTATCGTTTTCTTGGTCGTTTGTTGTTCCTACTGTGTTAACGACGACATCAAGGGCGCTGTGAGCACTTTAATAATCATTTAAGGAGGGCGAAGTAACTGTGTTTCTCCTCTACGAGAGGATACGGATAGGAAGAGAAGATGGTCAACTGTACAAGTTGTGAGCTCAACTTTACCTCGGTCCGGGTAAACGCTGGGGTGCTCAGCCTTCTCTCGACCGGCTAGGACAACATGACTGTGGCTCTCCTCTTCACCACCGGCCCGAGGGTGAGATCCAGGCGTCAGCGATTGTAATAATCCAGTTTTTATGACAGCTCTCTCGCCTCTCCGCGCCTGTCGGTGCTCGGGGCTGTGTGCACTGAGGCAGGCGGCTCATTGGCTCGCTGCCACCTCTTTTTCTCAAGCGGCCGTAGTGTTGAAAGCTGGGAAATGATGTCCATGTGGTCCCATCCCTCTGAGAATCCAGGCTGTGTTACCACTCCCAGCGCGAAGTCCTGCTTTAAATGGTGAAGAAAAACTATTTAACTAAATAAACTGTCAAACTGCACCACTTGTAGTTTTGAACACGTATTTTATTTAATAGTGTTTAAGGAAATTATTTCATTTAATTCAAACCAACACCATTTGCTGTTTTCGCAGGCCCTACTCATAGTTTGCTATTGTATTACTTTTTTAATTAAAAGTACACAACACATATTCACTTCGGGCAGGAAAGAGTTAGCCTACTTTTTCTTACACTGCAACCAGCTGACTTATCACGTGACTTTGCGGAAGTAAGAGTATCAACATCATGAGCAGAATTTGAGCCGTGTCCTGCAAAGATGGTGCGATGTTTTGTCTTGTTTTTCATCGTTTGTTGTGTGAACGAAGTGTTTTGTACTCAGGATTCAGGCGGGGCTCAGTCAGAACCCGTAGCCGCTCAGGGAGCAACCAGCTGCGGCTGTGAGCACCTGAAGAGAGTCGCTGCTGTGGAGCCTGTGGAGGACAGCACGGTGTCTGCAGACCCAGCTCTCAAATACTCAAAAGGCGCCAATGAGAGGCTGCAGGAGGCTCAGGGAGATGACGAGAATATACTTAGTCAGGTAAGTCATCTCTTTGTCCTTTGAGAAGAAATATAACAAAGTCCCTATTGAGACACTTGCTCAATAGACCACCATCTTGTTCTAAAAAGTGGTGCAGAAATGTAGACAGCCTTTCCGACCACATTAAACATGTCTAATTCCATTTTGAAAAAGCATGATCTGAGTCCCTTGTATTTTACATTTAACACAAAAGTGTCTCCCAGTGCATAGTATTGTTTTAAAAATGTTTATGAGAAAGACTGCATGTTGGTGGCATTGTAGTTGACATCAGTATGCAATATTAGTTATTTTTCTTTTTTCAATATATAACCTTTTAGCTGGTTCTCAGGAAGACAATGTGTTTTTTTGCTCAAGTGTGTCCCTCAACAAGCTTCACCAATGGGATTGTTAGTTTTGGCTTTGGTTAGATCCTTGTCTCACTGCCTCAGAGGCATGTGGGTTTCCTGTGTTTAAAAAAACCCTCATGATAGGCCCTGCACAATACACAGTCATTAAATATAGGTCACATCTGGTGCCACTGTGTAGGATCAGTTGGAAGAAAAACAGCATATAAACCATGTGCTTAAAAGCTGCATTTACACTGCATTTGAATTGCACAAATATGTAAATAGCAGACTGACAATCTGATTTTGGGCTATGTACGAACGTTAACCAAATAATTGTATCCTCTCCTAAGGTTGGTTTTTGATTCATTTACTTACAATATTTTATCTCTGAATGTGTTGCTTTTGATACCGTATAAAACTGTATTGTTTGCTTTTGTCTTTTTGAAGTGTATGGAAACATTGTGAAGCGTAGTGGTTTGCTCTCAAATAGATATTTGCACTTAGAATAAACTAGGTTCCCAGCCATTTTAAAGTATCTCATCACTTCTGTTACTTTCTTTAAAGTGAAGAGATTCATTGGTCTGTTAATGCATACAGATGGTGCAGATTTCTGGAGGAGAGTTCCTGATGGGGACGGACAACCCAGCCATCCCTGCAGATGGCGAGGGCCCTCAGAGGCCGGTGTACGTGGACTCCTTCTACATGGAGATCCAGGAAGTGACAAACCAACAGTTTCAGGGCTTTGTCAATGCCACAGGATTCATTACTGAGGTATTTGTCTATAGATTAACCCATAAACTGTGATTTGAATTAATAAAAAATTAGTTGAATAAATCAAACCAATCGTTATTAAAACAAATATTTGGCAATGGTGATGTTTCAGTGTTATGATTTTAATCGGCATCACCTTTGCTCATATTGTTTTTATCCTTGTATTTTTAGGCAGAGAACTTCGGAGACTCATTTGTGTTCGAGGGGATTTTGAGCGAGAGTGTAAAAAAACAAATCACCCAAGCTGTAAGTATAGTTATTCAACTGTCCTGTACCGCTCATTTTGTTGTGCTACATCCAGATAAAGCATTGTTAGTACCATGATTATTGGCGTCATCCTTTTGTAGCCCTGTGTAAAAACTCCTGCCATGTACACCTTGATAATTGTTCTTCGTTGAGAAACACGTAATCATTTTTAAAAGAATGATAAATGTGGGGAGAAATATATATGACATGTTGTACACTTTTCATTGTCTTCCAGATGTATCATAGTGTTATACCCTCTGTTCAGATGTAGGTTGCGGGGGGGGGGGTTACCTTATTTATTTTTTGGAAGATCTTCATTGAACTTGCTGCATGGGTGTAGCTTGGTCAAAGAAGGACACATTGCATTTTTAGTCCGATCCCAATCAAGGGGCTGATACTGTAGAAACATTATTTTAACTTTAGGAAACGGCCTTGTCTGAGATCTTAGCTCTCCAAGTGCATTTATAGTTATTACTGATATTTATTTAACGTTCCTTGCCCCATGGTCGGTGTCATAAACAGATATAATGTAAACATATACTTATCTTATTTAAGAGTCTTGGGAATCTTCACAGAGAGCCTGAGGCCACAGTCCTCCCACAGATGTAAGCCAGATAGCAGAGTATTGACTGCTTCATCTCAGCTCTCATGTGGCAGGGAAAGTGCTGTGTACCCATTAGTGTGGCATAGTGGAAACCATTAGTACCATTGCAAATCTGTGGACATAAGAAAATTCCAAATGACATGTAAATGTAAGAGAAAATGGAATGAAGAGTATGAAAGAAAAATAATATCAGTCTGTAACCATTATATCTATATTACTCTGTTTTCAGGTGGCTGCTGCCCCCTGGTGGCTTCCAGTCAAAGGTGCCAACTGGAGGCACCCTAATGGTCCAGACTCCAACATCACAGACCGGTAGAAAGCTCTCTTTTTATCCCTGAAACCCAAATAGTCCTTGGATGAGCTTTCAGTCTAAGTGATAGGGCACAAAATCCACACTCTCCGTTCTCTTCCAAGTTTAGCTTAAGCAAGGACAAGGCTTAAGCAGTGATTGAGACATACAATAAGAAGTGGGGTCATCTAAAGTTATGGCCCTTTTTTGTAGAAAACCCCTGCTTTCAATAGTGTTTTTAACCTCATTATAAAAGTCACTGATGGAATCATATTTTGACAATGGATGCAAGAAAAGCAAACCCACATATTTTTAACCCCTAAAACAACCAGAAAAACAACATTTACTTCACATATATCCATCAAACTCTGGAGTGAACTGGCAGACAAAAACTACAAAACCAAGCCAATATAACACTAAACTTTTCCAAGTAGCTGATTGGCTCATGACATGCTGTCCAATAAAAACTGAGGGGGCTGCTGTTTCTGAACTCTATTTGACCTGCAAGCCTTATCAACAGCCGTCCCTGAATACGTTATTTTAAAGAAACACGGGGGATTAGGAACTTGAAAAATACTTTATATATAATTGGAGGAAATCCATTTAATAATTTAACTCCGACTGCTGTAAGCTTCACTTGCACTTCACAATCCATTTTTTTTAAAGAGCACAAGGACTGTGGATTTAGTTTTCTATCACTTACACTGGATTCACAGTAAGAAAGGATTTCATTACAAGCGTTGTGGACAAGTAGGTTAAGTTCAAACAACCAGAAGTTATTTCACTCATTGCTTTAGACAGATTTGAAACATGAATGTGAACATTTTGAATATTTATGATCCAAAGCTACTTCTTTTATTTGATTATAATTGTTCTTTATTTTCAGCAAATACAACTCCAGTAATTAAATCTAAACCTGTGTTTGTGTAGGCTGGACCATCCTGTTCTACATGTGTCCTGGGCCGATGCAGTCGCCTACTGCTCCTGGGCCAATAGGAGACTTCCTACAGAGGCAGAATGGGAGTACGCCTGCAGAGGGGGCCTTGAAGACAGGTACAATACTTACTCATTATATGACTAAAATACGCCAATATGCTTCCAATGTGCTGTGGTTTTCATACAGTATGTCCCATGTCAATGTCTCGCATGTAGACTTTACCCCTGGGGAAACAAGTTGAACCCGAAAGGACAGCACTACGCCAACCTCTGGCAGGGGGACTTCCCCAACTATAACTCTGCAGAGGATGGATACATTCAAACTTCACCAGTAAGACCAAAAAGGAAAGATAGAAAGAGGATGTAGTTATGGGTGTGTTAAAACGGCAACATATTTCAGGTATGAAAGACTGAGGGGCTTATAAGCAATTGTCATAAAACTGGAATAAGGTTGATAATTTAGTCTCTGCCTTTAGAAGCTACAGGAAAAGAACGGTTTCCGGAAATAAGAGCTCATCTCAGAAGTTGATTGAGTCCTACAAGAATATCAAATGCAAAACCATCACATCATGTTAATCCAATCTATTTTTCTATCATGAGAGGTTTGAAGCCATGATTTAAAGATATCAAGCATGAAAAAATGCACTCAGATGTTTAAATGGTACAGTATACACTTCTGCATTTTTTTCTGAGCCCACTACCTGAAAAGAAGGGGCTTTTTTTTATTATGATGATACAAATGTAACATTCAAATAGCCACCTGATTTTAGCAGCTTGGCAATAGTAAAGAAGGATAAAAACAGATTGAATCACCTGAAATCTAGTTCAACACTAGATGAGCTGTATGTCTAGATTAGTTCGAAATCATTTCATTCATTCTGGTAAAACATACATACATGGACCTACAGTAGTACACATCCATAGGGCTTACATCAAATGAAGAGACGTTCAGAACATACAATTGTTTCAAATGAAATTCTTTAAAATGTGGCAATACTCTCCCTGCAGGTGATGTCCTTTCCAGCCAATGGTTTCGGTCTGCATGACATTGTGGGGAATGCATGGGAATGGACCTCAGACTGGTGGACTGTTCATCACACCACAGAGCATCAACAAAACCCAGTAAAACATGTTATCTCTAAGCTTTTAAGTTCTTCAGGTTGGTTTTTTGAGCTAATATCTAATAACTTCTCTTCTTCAGATTGGTCCTTCGTCAGGCACCGACAAGGTGAAGAAGGGAGGGTCATATATGTGCCACAAGGTAAAGTAGACTATAACTTAAATGCTTGTTATGCTATATAGCTTCTTTTTTTTATCAAACTTGAAATAAAAAAACAGTCCGAGTGTATACATACAGTGGAGGAAATAAGTATTTGATCCCTTGCCGATTTTGTAAGTTTACCCACTTACAAATAAATGAACAATCTATAATGTTAATGGTAGGTTTATTTTACAAATGAGAGAGAGAATATCAAAAAGAAAATCCAGAAATTGACATTATATAAAAGATAAAAATTGATTTGTAATTGATTTGTATTTAATTCTGGCTCCCACAAACCGGTTACATAAGTCCTCGTCCTTTTAAGAAAGTACTCATATCAACTTGTTACCTGTATAAAAGACACCTGTCCACAGAATCAGATTCCAACCTCTCCACCATGGGCAAGACCAAAGAGTTGTCTAAGGACTTCAGGGACAAGATTTTCCCTGAGGTCATTATATAATGTCCATTTGTGGATTTTCTTTTTGATATTCTCTCTCTCATTAGCAGTGGCGGTGCCAGAGTATTTTTGTTGGGTAATCTATGGTAGGGCTAACCCATACAGTGGTGGGGCTCAAGTCAGTATTTGCGATGTAATTACATACACGCTCCCCTTGACAGTGAAACGCCACGCGTGAGGTTTAGATTATTTCCCTGTCTCAATCCAAATTGAACTGTATGAAATAAAAAGGCACATCTGTCTTGTAGTAAATAAAAAGGGCGACCTGGAGCCAATCCTGCAATTTCCCCACAGGGCAACAATGATAATTACAGTTTAAAAGTCTCAAAGATGCTACAACTACTGTCACAAACTGGATGAATGTGAAGTATTTTGTTAAAGGAGGATGAAAGCGTAATTATGGAGCACTATTGGAGTGACTTTGATGGTTATTGGACTCAGGATTAATTAATTTGGATTCCCGCTGTATGAAGAAATTAAAGGACGGCGCAGAAGTGGAAACAATTCACAAAGGGATTAAACTGTTTAAAACACATGCTCAAAGTAAGCCGGATTTTGCCGATGTGTTTATGTGGATTCAAAAGTCGTAAATAATCTACAAAATGGAGGAGACCAATCTGATCAGAGCAACTGTGACAAATAATCCAACTGAAACCGGCATGGACAATGACTATGTTTTTAAAAATGCGCTTATCCAGAAAAGCCTGGTTTGGACACTTTACGGGCAGAAGAAACATTTCTATTAAAGAAAAGATTATACATTTCTGTCTTTTTATGCCTTTATTAGCTACTAACTTGAATTTTTATTCAAATTTAATAGATCAATTATTTTTTATATTTTATTGTAATGTAGAGACAAGGCTTTTAGTGACAATCATGTATTGCGTTACAATTATAAGTAAAGAAAAAAAGAAAGTCTAAATATGATATTTGGCCTCAAATCATCTGAGGCCTGGCGCCCCTCCTGTGAGCTTTGGCGCCCCCCCAATCTTACTAACTGTCTGTGCAATTTACTCCGCGAGTTGGCGGACTTTATTTTGCTTACTTTAACATCATTTTTCATGGTGGGGCTAAGCCATTTCTTGGTATGGGTGTAGCCTACCCCAGCCATACCCTGGCGCCGCCACTGCTCATTAGTAAAATAAACCTGCCATTAAAATTATAGACTGTTAATTTCTTTGTAAGTGGGCAAACTAAAAAAATCTGCAAGGGATCAAATACTTATTTCCTCCACTGTACATGTTTGAACAGTTATAATGGTTCATAAGGTGGTTAGATTTAAATGGGCAATAGAGTATGTTGTGAGTGATGTAGTAATCAGGGTTCCCACGGGTGCTGGAAATCCTTGAAAATGCTTGAAATTGTACGTGGTGTTTTCAAGGTTTGAAAAGTGCTGGAATTTTGGGAATGGTGCTTGGATTTGAGATAAAGTGCTTGAAATTGTAAATGCTTTACTTTTAAAATAAATTGCTGTCTGACTGAATAGTTCGCTTTTTAGATTAAAAGAAAATAATTGCTTCGCTTCTACAACATCAAATCGCAACATCAAACAGTTCCGCTTCCGGCCTTCCCGCGCTATGCTTGCGACCTGCAAGTGTTTTTTGTCAGCGCAGACTCTCCCATCGTGAATAATTGAAATTCTTTGTGGCAAACTTTGCAGGAGGCTATTCGTTGGGTTGATCCTCGTTTTAGCCATGGCTTGTATTTTTCTTCGGATAGCCAACGCTCGTTAAAACGGCAACCTCCTGGCATACTGTTATCTATAATCACTCTCATTTGAATGCCCAGGTCACGCACAAAGGGTGAAGTAAGCACACGAAAACTCACTACTGTTCTGCGGCTCCTTGTGGAAACTGGCCGCATTGAAGAAACATGTTGCGATGAGATCATTAGGGAGTTTGGTCACTTCTATGACCACAGCCTGATGTCAGCGTCAGATTCCTTCAGGGACTTCAACCCACAAAGTGGAAGATTGGATGAATTCTACTAGGAGCATTTATCCAACAAAGCAGAGTGTCATCATCTATGGGAGGTGGTAAAACTCGTCCTGGTCCTTTCACATGGTCAAGCATCCGTTGAGAGAGGGTTTTCAGTTAACAAGGAAGTGATGGTGGAGAACCTCAAAGAGCATTCATTGATTGCTCAGCGGGTCATTAATGACCATGTGCACAGTGTTGGAGGGCTGCTCAACATAGCCTACACAAAAGAGCTGCTCCTCTCTGCAGCATCTGCCAGGCAGAAATATCACATGTATCTTGATGACCAAAGACGTCTAAAGCAAGATGAGAAGAATAAACGGAAGAGGAAAGGAATGATGGAGGAGTTAACACAGATAAAAGCCAAAAAGAAGAGAATGGAGGAAGACATAAGGGTCCTCATGAAGTCTGCTGATCATAATGCAGAAAAAGCTGAGTCACAAGGAAAACTAAGCTTCATCTCCAAGTCCAATGGCCTTCGAAGAGCTGCTAATGAAAAGGAAAGACATCTGGAGACTTTGGAGAGACAGCTAACTGATAAACTCAAGGAACTGAAAGACACTCCCTAATAGGCCGTATGCTATTTTAGCCTCGAATGATTCAGTGTATACGCCTTGTCTCTGCTGCAGCTCACAGCAAACACACACACACACACACACACACACACACACAACCTACTGACCCAAGGACCTTCCCTCAGTCGCCCCCCCTCCCCCCCCATCTCGGCCACAGTCAGGCTCTGTAGGCCTCGTAGTGTCGCAGTAGTCAGGAAGGCAGGGAACTAATTGTCACCATGGCTGTGTAAGATGTCGGTTTGTTTACCTCAATATATTTCTATGCTGTTTGGTATTAAAAAAAAAAAAGTAAAAAAATGCGGTTTGTTTTCTTATCTTTCATTTTAAATGTTTCATCCTTATGTAGAATGCTATTATGAAACACACATTTGGTTGTTTATAGCATAAAGAACATCTGATTTAATGTGAGGTAGGGAAATAATCATTTGAGTATACGTATATGTGCACTAGGGGTGTAACGGTATCCGTATTCGTTCCGTACCGTCACGGTTCGGACGTCACGGTTCGGCACAAGCAGTCACACGACGAATACGCCTTTTTTTACGAGTGGGAAAAAAGTCTGTCATTCAGGGCAGTATCCACTACACTATTTATAATCCAGGGGGCGGTATTGCGCCTAAAAGCTGTTTGCCAGCCGCCCTTAAACAACAAATGAAGAACAAAAAGAAACACAACAACAAAACGAACAAAATACAAGAAGAAGAAAAGTTAGTATGGCGATTTCAGGTAACACACAGGAGCTAGAACCCACCTGCTTTTTTTAAATCAGCTGTGTGGGAACATTTCGGGTTCCCTGTGGACTACAATAACGATGAAGTGCGCGAGTGGTGGATCGGACGAGGTCGGTGTGTCGGCATTGTTAGACAGCGGTGCGGTGTGCTAATGGAACATGCTAAATCATATCAGAAGGCATCACCCAGATTTGCCAATCACGGAGCCCGGTGTCAGTACCAGATATGTTCGGGCTACCAGATATGTTCGGGTGTATTTCCGTCGCATCCGTCTTCCGTCATATCCGTCATATACTCACCTCCCTCTGCTCCCAGCGCTCTGCTGCCACACACCGGCCGTCTGCGGAACTGCAGCCGGAGGAACTCGGGACAGCTTGTTATGTGTGGGGTGCTGTGGTGGGGTCCCATGTACTTGTGCACATAAATAATGTTTCTAATTATTTACAATAAAAAAATATATATATTCTGCGTTACTTTAGCCAACACTTTTATAAGGCCACTAGATTAGATAATTACGAAATGTGTAGATAGAATACATATATTTCAGGTTGTTATTTTGTCATTATGTTTAATGTTTTATTTACCTTTTAGTATTTTTATATAGTATCTGAACTTTGGAGAGGAGTTGGGAGACACACGACACATCAAATCACATCTACAGATCAAGGCGAAGCGAATGGAAGTACTCCCATACTCCTAGCGTGAAAATGTTTGTGAAAACGTGTGCAAAGTCTCCGAAAATCCTAAAAATAAGCTCATATTTGAATTCATCATAAAAAAACACATCATTCAGTAAAAACAAGGCCCCACTGATCATCTACTCTCTGAGACGATTCCAGGGATGTCTGGCTTGAGTTTCGACCACCAGGGAAAGTGGACAAAAGTGCCCGAGATCAGCCTCTTAATTTACCCAGGGCTTAGTGCTTGGCTTTGGGCATGAAAATTCAGGAAACTCCCCTGAGTATTTTATTAAATATCTGAACTTTGGAGAGGAGTTGGGGGACACACGACACATCAAATCACATCTACAGATCAAGACGAAGATAGTGGAAGTACTCCTAGCGTGTGAAAATGTTTGTGAAAAACGTGTGCAAAGTCTCCGAAAACGGAGCAGTGGCTGTGAAGCTAGCTTTGCGGCTAGCGGTTAGTTGTTATTGTTTGAAGTTGTTGCTATGGAAATAACATGACGGAGAAACAATTAATATCTTCTACATAATATAATAACGGACAAAGTAAAGAATGAAGTGTAGGCTATGCCTGTTTGAAGTTGTTGCTAAGGAAACAACATGACGGAGAAAAAGTATAATCTTCTACATATAATAACGGACAAACTAAAGAATGAAGTGTCGGCTATGTTTAAATGTTCGGAATTTGACCGTGATGGCCCTCTTGAGTTGCCGTAAAATATGACGAATATGACGGATGACGGATGCGACGGAAATACACCCGAACATATCTGGTAGCCCGAACATATCTGGTACTGACACCGGCAAAAGACAACAGCAGTTCAGCAGCTTATCCCCGCTGTTATAGGATAAGCTGATAAAGTATAACATGAACAATACACATATATTCACATACATATATTAAAGACACACTAAACCAGTGGTTCTCAAACTTTTTCTGTCAGGCCCCCCCTTTGGAGAAAAAAAAAAGTCGGGCCCCCCCAACACAAATAGTCAGGCTCAGTGGCGGCGTCAGAGATTTCTTTTGGGGTGCTGTGGGGTAGCTTGACGTTTCATAGAGGGTGCTCAAACATTTAGGGTTTCCCATTAATGGACCGGGCGCTAGAGGAATGTTCTACTGCAACACTCCTCACGCAAATACACAGTGTGACTGTTACAATGAAGGCTCGATAATTAGCTCACGGCATATAGGTGTAAGCAGGGGTAAAGTGCTATTTTTATAGGTGGTGTGGTGTCTTCTCGGGGGCAAGCTCCCCCGGGAAGATTTATTTTTAAATATTGAGTTAAAAGCATCAATCTGGTGCACTTTGAGAGCAAAATAAGAGATCTATGGATACATCTCTCAACACCCAGATGAAACAGAACTGTAAACAGATTTACTTTTTCTTTATGGATATTTTCACCCTTTTAAACTTTATTCTTTTTTTAATTATAGTATTTCATACCTGTTTTTCATGTATTCTCTTATTTTTGTATAACTATAATGATCATATAAACGTGTGCCTCGGAAATAATTGTTTACATTAATGGTGACCAAAACGTTTGAGACCCACTGAGATGACACTGAGAGTCCTTTAGCTCACTGAGTCTCTCAGTCTGGCAGGAGAGGACTCTCCTCCACTTTGTTGTTGATAAAACTCCTTATATCTGTTAGCGTAGCTCGCTAGCACCAGAAGCTAACAACAACGATCTCCAGTACTGGTGTGCTCTCTCTCTCGCGCATACAAAATGGCTCGTTACACACACACACACACACACACACACACACACACACACACACACACACACACACACACACACACACACACACACACACACACACACACGAGCTTTAATGAAACACAGAGACCCAGACGTAATAGTACTGTATCATATTATTTTCAAATCAATAATCTTTCAAATTATGATTTTTTTTTTGTTTTTGTAATACCATTTTTCCTCCTGGTCTCTCGCGCCCACCCTGGCATGCCTCTGCGCCCCCCAGGGGGGGCGCGCCCCCCATTTTGAGAACCACTGCACTAAACGGTAGTGGAAACAGTCTTACATGTGTGAGTGGACGAACGTCTCAACCCGAGGCGGAGTGAATGAATAACATGTGGGCTAACATGGCCGCTATGCAGTACCGGGTCAAAGCACGGCATATCCGGGCAGCGACAGCAGTGACGCTGCCCTCTAGTGGCCGGCGATACACTCTTCATCCCCCCCAGACCGGAAAACTATGGGCCGGAATAGGTTAACGGTCTAAATCCAGCTGCCGGACTCGGGCTCGTACCGTGCAGGCGGCCTTCTCACGCGGCCTGACCGAGTAGGCTGGGGTAGCATCGGCGGCGACTGCGGCACCGGAGAGCCCAGGACGGCACCCGTAGGAACGGTGAGGTCAGAGGATGCTTCGCCAGCAGGTGCCGGTGGGGGAGCGCCCCTATCCGAGTCGCGGGGTCCAACAGCCGGCCGCTGAGCGATCCCTTGGGGCGTCGACCAGACCGGGTGGACAGGTGGGGCCTGATGGGGCCTGATGGCCCAGGGCAGCGGGCGGCGGCAAGGGCGCAGCCGGCTGTTCACGGGCGCAGGGTGTGGCCGGCGTATAGACCCGGAGGAAGCGCCGGTTGCGCAGTGTCAGACGTCCCGAACCGTCAACCCTGATCCGATACTGGTCGTGGCCTGGCGACTCCACCACGATCCCTGACCTGTCCCATTTGTTGGGGCTCGGGCCTTGCTGGTTCTGGAGGAATACTCTTTCGCCAAGTGCCAATGGGCGGAGCGGTCTTGAGTGAGTCCCCAGGGACTCGGTGGTACGGGACATACGGGTCCGAAGGGCGTCCTCCTTCGCCGCCCATGCCTCGCGCCATAGCAGGCGGATGTGCGGATTCGAGAACTTCTCAAGGCGGTTCACGAAGGAGAGCGAGCCACGAAGGGGGCGGCCGAAGATGATCTGCGCTGGCGAGAGGTTGCAGTCGGGGTCAGGTGTGTTTCGCAACTGCAGCATAGCACGCAGGAAGCGGTCCTGATCAAGGCCGCCCGACGGGCCGGTGTTGGACATTAGGAGGCGCTTAGCGGTCTTAACCGCAACTTCTGCCCTCCCATTCGACTGCGGGAAGCTGACGGACGACACCCGGTGTTTGACGTGCCATAAGCGGAGGAAGGCCTCAGTGTGGCTCGCCTTGAATTCTGGACCACCGTCGCTCGAGAGCTCCTCCGGTACGCCGAAGGTGGCGAAGAACGAACGGAGGTGTTGAACCAGGCCGGTTGAGCCCGCCAGGGCAGTACCTGCCGTAGAGCTCAGGACCTCTACCCAGCCCGAGAGGCGGTCCCCGACAACTAGGTAGTGGCGGCCCCCATAGTCGAAGAAGTCAGCGAACACCGCTTCGAATGGCGTGGACGGGGGTGAGGACGGCAGGGGGGGTGTAGCCGCCTGTGACGGAGCATTGCGGTTGCAGTCTGCACATCCGTCCCTGGTGGCCTGAATGTCCCCGGACATCCCGGGCCAGTAAACTATGGCTTGGGCATGCTGCCCCATCGCTGAGGTTCCCTGGTGAGCGGCATGGAGATGCTGAAGGACTCTCCCATGGAGGGATGAGGGGGACCACAACGCGGTCCCGATAGAGCAGGACGCCGTCCTGTGCGTAGATGGACTCACAGACCGATGACAGACTCGCCAGGGCAGGGTCATTCACATCAATCCCACCCTCCTGCTCAATGAGTTGGAGGAGGTGGCCGAGGCATCCGTCAGCCGCTGTCTCCCGTGCGAGGAGGGGCCAAGAGACGGCTCCGAGCTCCCGTGCGTCGTCGCGGATGGAGGCCATGAGTGCTGACTCCACGGCGTCAGGCCCGCTCGGCAGCCCCAATGAGAGGCCGTTTGCTGAGCCCGAGGGGGAAGGATGCCTCGACGTGGCATCAGCGGCATAGTTGCTCTTGCCGGGTAGATGCACAATGTCAAAGCGCCATGGGAGGGTGCGCTGCTTGAGTCTGAACAGGCGCGAGTTTGTGATCTCATCCAGCGTACGGTCGCCAAAGATCTTCACCAACGGCTTATGGTCGGTGACCACGACGAGGTTGTCGGACCCCTGCGTGAAGTACCGCGTCTGTTCCAGACCCCAGGCCACAGCTAGGGCCTCTCCCTCGACGGCCACATAGCGCTGCTCCGCAGGGGACAGGAAACGCGAGCCCGCGAGGGTGATCCTCCATCCACCTGGGCAGCAGTCCGGTATCCCCAAGGTACAGTGACAGTGTTGCTGGAGCAGGAAGTAGCCTACGCCACGCATGGACCAGTCGGGGCGGAGGCAGGTACGCTTCTGCATGTCGTAGATCTCCACGCTCTCACGGATGGCCTCCATTATGGCATGCTTAGACGCCTGGAAGGCCTCCTCCAGAACGGGGGACCATAGGAACACACAGCGTGGGCTGAGGAACGGCTTAAATGGGGCCATCATGTCACGCAACTGGGCATAGTTGGCCACCTGGTTGACAAGGCCGAACCAACTCCTGATGTCTGTCGTGGAGCCAGGGGTGGGGAAGTCACGGATGGCGTCCAAGTATTTCGAGAGCGGTTCGATGGTAGATTCCGACACCCTGAAGCCAGCAAAATCGTCGCACCTCTCCGCGAACTGGAACTTGTCTGAGTTCAACAAGATACCCGACCGGCCGACACGCGTCAGGAAGTCGATGGTCCTCCACCAGTGCTGCTCCAGGTCGGTGTCATAGTGGATGGTGTCATCCACGCAACGTTCCTTGCATTCATAGTCCGAGAGGATGGCATCAAACCGACGGTTGTAGCCATCCCCTGATGACAGGAAGCCCTGTGGTGCCCTGGTGTAGCACCAACGGCCGAAGGGTGTGATGAAGGTAGTGAGGTGTCGATCCGACTCACGCAGGGGGACACTGTGGTAGCCGTTCCAGGCGTCTGTTACGGTCTTCCAGGTGCCCTTCGGGACGCGGCGTGCAAGGTGGAACGGGGACTCAGTGGCGAAGGTCTCACGTTGGCAGAACTTGTTAAGGGGGAGAGGTCCACGGTCCTACGTGGGGAACCGTCGTGCTTCCGAGTGACTACCATACGATGGCACCACGTCACAGGCTCGCCGTATGGCACACATTCAATGACCCCAAGGGCTTCATCCCGCAGTAGGTCATCGTGGACCCTCCGTTGCCAGTGTAAAGGCACTGTAGCCGCGGTGTGACATGCCCTAGGCGTAGCTGCGGGGTCCACGTGCATCTCGATAGGTGGCCCCTCCATGCATGGTAGTGCTCGATGGGGTGCAAGTATTGAACGTAGACGAGGCATATCTCCCGAGTAGCCAATCTTTCATCCTGATGTTGTTCTCTGGCTTACAGGGGAACGGCAGTGCTACGGGGCGCGCCGGGGGGACCGTGCGCTGAGGACATGTGCACTGGGCGTCCCGGGGGTCACCTGGCCCCACGCAGCCGCCGTTGGCTGACCTCGTCGTATTGACGGACAGGGGCAGGCCTGGCGTGTCAGCCGTGTCAGAGCTACGCCTGTCCTTGTGCCCCCCTGCAACATCGTCCGATGGAAAGTTCACGGGCAAGAGGCCGAGGTTGAGCAATGACTCGTAGGAGAGGTACATGGCCCGGCCCGAGCTGCTCACGTATACCATGGAACGGCAGGATGTGACACGCCCCCCGCTGCAGTTTGTCGAGAGCCTAGCGAAGAACGCTCCCTCGATGGATATAGGGGAGCGGTTGGCGGCTGACAGGCTGAGGCTGATGGGTCGCAGGTCGTCCCGCGAGAAACCGCAGGCCAGGTACTCCTCCAGCGACCAAAGGTCCGACTGCGCGCCAGTGTCCGCGACGGCAGATATCCGAGCTCCGTCGGCCGTGCCCCGGTTGCCGGTGCCATCCCTCAGCCCGACTGGCATGTCCATTGAGACGGTGATTAATGCTCGGGGGTGGTCTCTCAGCCTGGCCCGTCTCCATTCGCCCTTGGAGAAGATGTGGTGCTCGAGTCTGATAGGTGCTTGCCTGTTGACACATCCGTGCGACGTATGGGCGCGGTGCCGGCGATGGCTCCTGTGACGTTGGCCAGGGCGGGCCCCGGCTTGCACCGACGAGACCTGGGAGACCGGCTCCGACCCCATGGCGGCCTGTTGACTGTCGGACGACGGCTGTTGACGCCGGGCTCTGTAGCAGCCGATGCACACCTGGTGAGGCTTAGGATTCCACCCGCGAGGCCCCTCCGTGAAGACGTTGAAGACGCTCTTACATTCCGGGCACGAGGCACGTCTAGCCCCGTCCGCAGGGCTCGGGGCGGGGCTCGTCTGTGGAGTCGTCTTCAGGCGCTGGAATGACGACATGGCTGATAGGGAGGACGACGGGAGGGCGTTACGGGCCATCTCTCTGTTCCCGACGAGTGCGATTACGACATTAACTGGCTTAATCAGGACGTCAGGTGTCCCCAGCGTCTCGCGGCGTATGTCCGAGTCATAGATGCCATTGATCAGCACATCACGGATGATGTGGTCGGTATAGTCCACGTCCTTACCACACTCGCATACCGCGTTATATGCGCATGTCTCTGCTTTACCCCTCACTCTGGCAGCAAATGCACGGAATGTCTCATCGCGTTCCTGGCGGAACTGAAGTAGCTCGGTGCGCAGGACACATGTAGCGACTGGGATGACAGCTAGGGAACGCATGACGGTGATTAGGTCTGGCAAAGGTCCGGAAGCGGCGTCGGGGGCGGCTTTCAACAGGCTGTCTCCAAGTACAGACCCAGCGCACTGAAACAGCTGGAAGTGGGCCTGGGCATCCCCTATGCCTGATCCGGCACGGAATACGTCCCAACGGCGGATAAACACGTTCCATTCCTCTATCGATACGCCTACATCCACTTTGGGCCGATCGAGTCTCGGGCCGTGAGGGGCTGGGGCGGCCATGACAGGCGCTGCGTGCTGGTGGCTAAATCCATGAATCGTCAGTATAGCAGTGACGAGTGCTTCGGATAAGTCTTGGGATTCGAACTCGCAGCCGGGGACAGGGCATCCAACAACGACCATGGTGTCGTCATGAAGAAACACACTCCTCAATGTCAGTCTTGGTACTTTATTGACAAAGATGACAACACCCTGAAATAGAGCAATGCCGCAGGATAAGCTGATAAAGTATAACATGAACAATACACATATATTCACATACATATATTAAAGACACACTAAACGGTAGTGGAAACAGTCTTACATGTGTGAGTGGACGAACGTCTCAACCCGAGGCGGAGTGAATGAATAACATGTGGGCTAACATGGCCGCTATGCAGTACCGGGTCAAAGCACGGCATATCCGGGCAGCGACAGCAGTGACGCTGCCCTCTAGTGGCTGGCGATACACTCTTCACCGAACCCGTACCGAACCGTGACTTCTGTGAACCGTTACACCCCTAATGTGCACATACATATGTAATTTACAACAGTTGTAATCTGCTTGAAAATGCACCTTGAAAAGTGCTTGAATTTCACTTTGGAAAAGGTGTAAGAACCCTGAGTAATGCAAATCTGTTTCATAGCCAGTGACTGTCCACCTGTTAGATTACAGAGAACATGCACACTCCCCTATTCTCTCTTTTCATCCTGATACTTGAGGCTAGAGTAGTGTATGTGTTAGTGTGTGGACAGTCCCTTAGTCAGATCCTGTTTTGAAAAGAGAACTTCTATTAAGTACTTTTTCTGCAACACCATTTTAGCCGCCCACTGGTGACAACACCTGTTTGCCAGTTGCCATGGAAATGCGACTAATTGCATGAAAAAGAAGTCCTCATAATTTGGTTTGGTGTGTTTCACATGGATACACTGTGTGAGGGAGTGGAGGACAACATTTTTTTTAAATGGGTAATAAACATGCACAAACAGTGAATGAAGTGGTGGATGAAAATGTTTAATATACTGTAATAAAGCAGGTTCCACTGATGAGAAAAAGGAATGTTTTGACAGTCATTTTTATTTTGTTTTTCAGTCTTACTGTTATAGATACCGATGTGCTGCTCGTAGCCAAAACACTCCGGACAGTGCCGCCTCTAATCTTGGTTTCCGCTGTGTCTCTCAGGAAAAACGGTGACCTGACCTGCTCGTCTTAAAGCTACGGTACCTTATTCTAGCTGCTCCTGAACTCTTGTGTTGGTTGTACATTTAACCAATGAAAGTGACTTCATATATGCCATTTCATTTTCATAGAGATCGTCTTCCATTCAAGCAGATATTCTCAGAAATGAAATATTTTGTAACTTTTTTCAGACTTTATTTTTTATAAGAAATGACATTTCTGTTCTCCTAACATCTCTGAGCATTGGTGGAGCAGGCACTGAATAACGCTGTTTCTGCTTTTGGAGTGGCAACAATCAATATGGTTTGTTAATGACAAAAACTCTTTGGAAGAAGTTTAATGGTTGTTATAATCATCACAAATGTTAGCTGAGATCCAGACTAATAGACCTGACTGAATAGATTGTGAAATATACAGTAAATGTCAAATGCATACTGTGCAACTGCTGCAAGATTATTGTACATACTGTAAAAGCTTGTCATTTTTACAATTACTGATACATCTGTGACAAACAGCATCCTAAATAATGCGATTCATCCTTCTCCTTTTTGTATTTGTGAATTTATATTTTAAGTGAAAGAAATATAATCAGGGAATCATCCTGACTTGTTTTTATTTTTGGTGAAACAACCCAAGCTTAAATGTCATATTTGGCCATAATAAAAATAGTGCTGTCTTTATGTGAGTCAAAATGTTGCACTTGATTTTTATGGGAAACTGTAGCTTTAATGCTAAATATAAAGAGGCTGCTTTGCTATTACCCTTGTGTTGTATCATTGTTGACAGCTATACAAACATTATGATGCAGGTTAGCTATCTAGTTATCATGTAGCATCCACCAGAGGGCAGCACATGTTTGAATATGCATATCTTTGTTTATCTGTCTCATTAATGTGCTTTGCGTACAGTACAAGTTTCTTTGATGTGCATATTGAGATGTTAAGCTGACACATTACGCTCTGTCTGTGAGGATGTGAGCACTGTGATGGTAAAGCTACTTTAGACAGTTTTTGGACGTAGATGGGTTTAAGTTCTTCTAGACATACGGTTAAGACTCCGCATGAAACCAACAGCATAATATATATATATATAAATGTGTATTCATTGGGATAAACCCCTTGAGATGCACCATCTCGTTTTCAAGTGAATATCAGTGGGAAGTGAGAGTGTCTGTCTGACAGGATAAGAGACTGAACTGGGAATTGAAAAAATACCAAACGTCTGCAAAAGAAAGAAAAAGTATTTATTGTAACTTCTTCAGCATACAGATTAAATGTGAAAATAATAAACTAAGCAATAAGCTAAATAAGTCTAGCAAAATAAGTGAGAAAACAAGAAAAGGGTCTAAAAGTTTCTAGTGCACCTCCATAATGTTTTAACAAACATTTGCATTTCTAGCATTAACATTACATTTAATCAGCAAACTAAAATTCTAATTTCTGCAATTTAAATCTGAAAGTTCAAAGGTATAGTTGATACAACATTACTGCACAATTGCTAACATTCAGTAGACAGTTAAATAAGTCTTAACTCAGCTGTCAGCTTTTAACTGAAGTTCATACAAACTCCATTATCTATCAGTGCACAACAGATTGCCTGTTTTACACAACATTAAAAGAAACACTGATGCTACTAATGCTGCAAGAAGACCATCGGCCCCTGCTGCTGTATTATTAACCCAAAAGACAATGAGTCAAAATGCACCACAGAAATAAGAGCACAGCAACTAATACAACCTGGAGGCTAAATACAGCTGCCATCTTGGATAATCCAAAACAATTAAGATAAAGAAACAAACCAACAAAGGCGATACGCTATACTAATACAAATCCTGTCCTTGATCACTCTGCCTCATATTAGCAAAGCTGAGAATACAAAAAAACATTTGCAACTTTATTTGGCTTTTGCACCAAAATGGCAAAAGGGTGTCTTTTTGTGCTGCTGGAGAGGCAACCAGGGCTCGTACTAAATCCTCACCACATGTAATAACTACGTGTGGTGTCAACAGGAGAGGGTTTTCCCTCTGCGCTGCTGTCTTTGTCCTTCTCTCCTTCAGCCTCCCACAGGTTGATGAGCGGAGGGTATAGCTCGTTCAGGGGGATGGAGGAAGTCTTCATCATGTATTTCTTCAGAGAGTGGTGGTAGTTTTTCCTCTTCCATCTGCGGGCAATGTAGACACCCACTGTGCCCAGACTAAGGACAGCCAGCATGGTCGCCATGACAGCCAACACAGCCGCACTGGGGTGCTGGGCTGACAGGTCGATGGCGAAGGTAGCGATGCGTGTTGTCACATTAACGCAGGACTTGTGTGTCTGCAGGTGGACATTGGAGACCGTGAGGCATACCTCATACTCAGTAGCAGGTTGAAGGTGTGTGAGGTTGTACTCATGAACTTCTACAGGAACACGAGCTGTGTAAGTGATATGGGGGTTGTCAATCTTCATGGTGGCTGAGGCCCACTTCAGGTTGGAGGACATGACGTTGGAATTAACTTTCCAGGAAACAAGGATGGAGTGCGGCTCGGTCTGCTTGACATAGATTTTCATCACCTCGGCGCTGTCGAGCAGAGTGCCATTTACACGGATGGTGGAAACCCGTGTGTCTGCTCCTTCTGTGTTCTGAGCCACACAGGTGTAACGACCAGAATCCTCAACCTGAACATGAGACAGCCGCAGAGTCCCCTCATTGTTCAAGTGGTACCGCTCTGACACAGTGTCAATTGATATTTTGGACCCAAGAGGAGTCACCCAGTAGATCTCAGGCTCTGGCTCAGACATGGCCCTGCAGTCAAGACTGACACTCATGCCCAGCTCGAGGTTCAAGTGGCTGGGGAAGGTGTCGTGGGATATGAGGGGCAGGCATTGCTCCGGGGAATCCAGCAGCCTTAGCTCTCGAACCGGCTGACCTCTGAGTTCTGGTGGGGAGGTACAGAGCATGGAGATGGGCTCCATGAAGCGCACACTCGTTCTGTTGGAACTCATCCACTGAATAACACAGTCGCAACGCAATGGGTTACGATGCAGACTGATCTCCCGCAGATTAGGCAACACTTCTACAGTGTGCTGGTAAAGGGCAGTGAGGGCGTTATTGTTCAGCATGAGGCTCTCCAAAGATGACATGTCCCTAAAAGCCAACTTATGCACATAGGACAGCTTTGGGTTGTTAGTGGCCTCCAGCTTTGTCAGTTCTGGTAGGTTGTCCAGGGCATAGCGGTCAATTGAAACTAACTCCATCATATTGTTTATGCCCAGCTCCTTTAGATGTAACATGTTCCTGAAATCTCCTTCTTGGATTTTGAGAACTGGATTCTTGTTTAAATCTAAGAATTTCAGATTGGGAACTTTTTGAAGGGACAGTTGAGGGATTCTTACCAGTTTGTTGTCATAGAAAGAAATACTTTCAAGGCTATCCAAGCCAACAAAAGCATTTGCTGGAACATCAGTGAGGTCCATGCCAGCCAAGACAAGACTCCTCAAGCTTTTTAGAGGCTTGAAGTTCATGTCCAGTAGGCCAAACACTGGGTTCTCCCCGATCATGAGGATCTCAAGGTTAGGTGTTTCTTCAAACCAGCGACTGTCTATGACATGGAGCCTGTTGGAGTTAAGATGGAGGCGCAGCAGGCTGTGCAGACCTGCGAAGGCCCGAGGGGAAATTGAGCTTATCTGGTTGTGGTTGATGTAAAGCTCCTGGAGATTGGAGAGGTTTCCCAGGCATTGATCTGGCAACTTGCTGATCTGGTTCTCCTCTAGGTGAAGGGTGGTCAGGTGGTTCATGCCTTTGAGTCCCACAGCTTCCACAGTGCTGAAGTTGTTCTGGGACAAGTCCAATTCTGTCAAGTTGAACAGTGCCTCCAGCTCGCCTCTGGTGTGAGAGATGGCGTTACTTTGGAGCAGTAACACCTGAGTATCAGTGGACAGGTTGGTAGGGATATGTGTGAGCCTCAAATCATTGCAGTCCACTGTGGTCGCCTCCTTGTAGGTCGACTGGGGGGTGAACCATGGTCGGATCTCGCATACACACAAATGAGGACATTCTTTGCCATGTATGGGCGAAATTAAAGAAATAAATAATCCCAAGCACAGCCAGAGCAGAGGAGGCCCTGAGCTGAGTGCCATGTTTCTGTTCTCTCTGCTCACACACAGCTTAGATGAGTGGCAGCGTTCTAGAGAAAGGCTTGTAGGGAAAGTTCATGAGCATTGGTCTTTCTTACTGCTAGCTACGTGCTGCAGGCACTATTGATTGTGGTGACTTCAAATCCAGGAGAAAGGTATTGGGAGAAGCCAGGTCAGAAGATCATCTGGTCCAAACTTGATCTCTGCTGATAGTTTTGTCTGTTTTCACTTCCTCATGCAAAGAGTTGAACCTAAGAAAAGACAGAGAACAAAATGTTAGAGTACAACCTAAATATGCAACTTTTTATTTTCTGTTTGCAAAACGTAAGTGAATTGGATAAACTTAAAAACACCTAAATAGATGATGTGATTAGTAAATTAGAGGGACATATTTGGTTTCTTACGTATATAGTAACAAATGAGGACAGGGACAGTTTTAAACAGTGCCACCCTACTGCCCGATAACCATAGAATATGCTTTAAGTAGCACATGAAATGAAGCAGACTTTTTTACTGATTTATCAGGATCTAAGATGATCTTAGTTCTGCTTCCCTGTTGTGTTGTGTATCGGTCGCCTTAGAGATTACCAACATGTTTAACTCTGTGCTGGGTGCTGGGTGCTGGTATCTTCATACCAGCTTGGTACAAGTGATCCTCTCCAAAGACTGTGTGGGGTGGGCACAGCCCGCAGCTCTGTCTGTGAGCCCATTACATAACAGGCTTAATAAACAGAACAGGGAGTGTGTGCTCTTCACTGTTAATCACTTGCTACTTATGAGACAGACCCATGGAAAGCAGTCATACACATGTAAGGTGAATTTAGATTGTTTGCTCTTTTATACGGAGCCATGCAGTGTTGCGGTCGTTGTGTGCACACCACACTCGTCCAGGTTTGGTCAAAGAAAGGCAAGCAGAGAGAGATTGGAAGGGACTGACAGGCTGAGCCCCCAAAGGAGTTGTAATATGTTACGCTTTTGCTTCCATTTGTCAATTTCATGAAAGAAATTCATAGACGTCTGTAGGGATGACAGGTACGTACTCAGTTTCCATGAGGAAATATGAAACCATGAGCAATGCGGATAATAAATCAGTCATCTTTTTTTTTAACAAATTCTAAAATGTGTCCATGAGCCTTGTATTTTAAACTTCTTTAAATGATTAAAAATATATTAAAAATGTCTAAACATGCCTGTGTGCAGGTGTTGTAAGCATTTGTTCATTTGCTCTCATAATAACAAACAAAAGGAACAATCACCTTACAGAGTAGTTTACATTAACAAGAGAGAGAATGGAGAGACTCCTGGCTTTGTCTCACTCATTAAACACCACAGTGTCAGTTCCTAGTCTGACTCACACTCATAGAAAATTGCATTTATCCTGATAAATAAACTGAGGTTGAGCATCCAGTTAGTGCCTGTGTGTGCAACAGAAATATATAGCTGGGTGTATTTTGTTTCACGTCAAAACTGACAAGTTCTTCCAATATTAACACAAAACAGATGTTTTCCCTCTCCTTTCATCTGCTGTCTGTTCGCGCCCTGCAATGTGTTGACACCTCCTCACATTTTCTTCTCCACATTTGCATGTACAATTGTATAAAAGCATCTCAGCAAATACAAAATGGAACACTATGCTACGCAGAACAACAACATCATGAGATTGTTTATAGAAATGTAAAACATACCAGGAAAGTGGCCCTGCGCAGTAAAGCAGCTTTTCTCAAATACAGTGGATAAGCATTCACTGCAAATCCATGTTTAAGTGAACACATGTGGTTCCTGGTATCATGTTGCTGGTCTCTGCAATGACCCGGTCACACTCAAACTGATCTAACCGATTCCCAAAGTGTGACTGCAGTATGGCAGCAGCGACCTGCACCTTCACTTGGCTCTATTCCCAGATCCTAACCAGTGAATATGTGGCAACCACTTCTGCCTTTAATAATGCATCATTCAGTTTCTCAAACAATCCATTTAAATGTCTTTCAATTTAACTACTTGCCCGTCGATATACTATGCCCTGTTATATAGAGATGAACTTAGTGGTATATTTATCTGTCCTCCATGTGTTGCGCTGCTGGGTATTAAATTTGGAGGAGACAGGTGGAGTAATCATTGGTTTCATGCTGAGCCCATACAACTCCTGGCACCCTTGTCAACAAGACCACGCATCTTATTGCCAAGGAGGAGATGATCCACAACCTGCAGTGAAACAACAACGTAGTGCATTATTCTATGTTTTGGTTCATATTTGTTTCTTGGCACCAGGTTTCTGGCAGAATGGCAGCACTATGGGGGTCTGCATCCGTTCCCACCTATCTCTCACTGTGTGTACGTGTTGACCCTAATGAACCAAGAAGCTCCAACCAAGATGTGCTCTTTTTCACTGATAGACTTCTTCAAAATCATTGCAGTACACTAATCCATACTTACTAGTACACCCACATATACCTATTGGAAGCCGCAGGGCAGCTCCACTGACGTGGTTGGAATAAACTATTGTATTTAAGGATGCCTTTCAGTTTTTAAAATAAAGCTGTGTAAACCAAAGACAAATTCCAGGCTGACCTCCCACCTGTTGGTTCTGCCCCTCTGCTACAGTACATTGTGTTTAAAATCAAACTCCATCCATCCCTACACAGCATCTACGATATTGTGTATTGATTCTCCTATCTTCTACAATTCACTTTTCACCTTTTAACTCTAAGAACGGTACACCTCTGACTTTCACTTTGACATGGTGTTTTAAAACCGAAACTTGTGTTACATAAATGTTACAATCTGAAATAATAGCTCAAGAAATCATTTCCTCATCACAAGTAAACACATTCTATTTTTTGGTATCTTTCTTTAAAAAAAAAAATGCCTTCCACCGCCCCCCTGTTCTCTGGGATTGCATCAAAGATTACGTCTGAGTTCACAGTAACTATCTTACTTGCAAAACAGGCCTCTTCGGTTGAGAGCAAAGACACTGTAGAAAGCATCATTTAAAATGCATGCGTACATATTTGTCTATACTGCACCCATTTCCACACTGCCACAAAATACACATTCTGTTTCCCCAATCGTTGACTCACACTCTGTGCATGCATGCATGCACAGACTTCTGGAAGGAGGCAGAACAATCCTTCAACAGCTTGGCATTATCCAGCGGACTGTCGGAATTGAAGCCAGGAGGGATTTACTGTCTTTGCTCACCCAATCCTTATGAGGTTTTAATCCAAGAACACATTACACACACACACACACACACACACACACACACACACACACACACACACACACACACACACACACACACACACACACACACACACACACACACACACACACACACACACACACACACACACACACACACACACACACACACACACACACACACACACACACACACACACACACACACGCACACACGCACACACACACAAAACCCCTAGTAGCTGATATTTCCACTGGGTTCCCATAAAGCCTCAGAGGATCACTGGCCCCAAAGCTAGTCAGCGAGATGTAATTGTGGGACATAATGAACTTTGTGTGCTTCATGCTAAGGCCCTAATACATTTAGTTATGAAACAGAATCTCTGGACAATATAGGTAGCAATTAAGCTAATTAGAGTATCTAAAGAAACAGACCTCCAGTGAGATGCAGGGAGCATTTCTCTCTAGATCTTTGAAGGTGTTTGTGTGTGCAAGCGGCGAACACTATTTTCAGAAGTTAGAAAATACTCATTCTTTTGAAGGATTTGTTAAATATGTGAATTTTAAAGTTTGAAGATATTTTATCTGGCTTGATTTAACACAGTTTAAATGCAGTGCTGCTAAAATGATTTGCTCCTGGTGCAGCCAGAAGGGACATCTCTTGCTAGCACACTGCATCATTTTTCATAGAAGGCTATGCTTTTACCCCGTCTTCTGAGGGCTTTTTCACTGGGTGCAAAATGTAAGCAGTGTTTCTGAATCGGCAGGCACACAACAGGCTCACAGACATGCTATAACCATAGCAACGGCTATGCCACCGGCATGTCTGTTTCATAACCAAATGAGAAGAAAGCTATTAGTGCCATCAGGCTAAAGGAACAGAGAGAACTGCTACGAAAAGATGACAGACATATGATTTGAAAAACACTAAACAAAACCACATCATTGACATATTCTAAAATGTCTGACTCCAGCCTACACCACATTGTGGTAATATATTTCTACATTTCTAATTGAACAGTTTTTCTTCTGGTCAATCAGTGTCAACCCAGAGCTATCATGTGGTGCTGGGAAGCTAAGTGGTGCTGCCTGATGTTTTCTCCATGTCCTCACTGCGCTGGCCTGCCTGAGAGACATCCTGTTCCTGCTCCATTAGTATGCAAGCGTCTCACTTCACATCACACAGGGCTTTGGTGCAGTTGCTGATGGCAGAGGTGTAGAGGCGAGGAAGAGAAGGATGCATGTCGACTCACTCAGAGAGAGGAAAGAAAGTAAAGATGGAGAGCTCTGCTTCCTTAAATTGGAGGGCCACAGGAGCAAAGTGTTCAACTCAAAATGCAACAAGGCAGAAAGATACAATGAGAAAAACTAAAACCCCTTGTGGAATCAGAGGAAAGTATGTTGCATACACTGTTTCTTTAAACTGCATTAAAGTTTAAAAGTCACAGCAAGGCAAATTATCTCTGTGTTTCCATTTACTGCAAATCCATAGTAGCTTTATTCCCCTGCGGAATTGAGATGGATCTCAACACAATTTTTCTTCTCTGGCTCACCATTTTGTCTCTCTCCTTTATGCCCTTATCCTCCCCCTCCACTTCATCTATCCTTACTGTTGCAATGTCTGTGAAAAGCCAATTTGTTGTAATTGGAGCGTCGATCAATCACACTGACGGGGCAAAAGTCTCTAATCTCAGGGGAATCCCTATTTGAAACTATGCAGAGGTCAAGGAAGATTAACTTGCGCAGTGCAAATTGGCCTCTAAATCAAAAAGATTGTGTCATTAATAATGCTTTGAAATAGATTTTCAGAATGGGCTTCTAAATGTTTTTTAAGACAGTCTTAGCAGGTTTTTGTGAAACTTTTACTTTTAAATTCTACACTTAGATTGCAAAGCATTAAAGTCTCTTACTGTATCACCTTTGTATCTAAAATACAAATTCAGTTTATTGCTATTAAAAGCAAAGGATGACGAAACAGCTGACTCAGTGATAACATCTTTAAAGAAACTCACAGTGTATCGTCATGTTTCCCTTCAGATCAGGATCACAAAGGGAGAAGGTCAAGCTGTTGCTCCCTTGTCTCCTCTGCTGTGGGAACCCCAGCACTAACACATGCTGCAGAGTTAGGCCCTATGGCTCACAATGGCTCCTACCCAAACACACACACACACACACACACACACACACACACACACACACACACACACACACACACACACACACACCAAGACGTGTCTTTGTTTAGCATGTTCTCACACTCCTCGTGCCCAGCTGATGCTATACATCACTGTGCATTGTGCAGATTGGGTGCAAGAGCCTCCTAAACCCCCATATCATTGGCTCATTGGGTGACATCTGGATCAATTGTCTGCTTTGACTCTAAAGACGAAGTAAACTACATACAAGTTGTGAAGTTGCTAGACAACAACCGGCAAGTGAAGCAGTGCATACTTTTCCTCCTTTCCTAATCTATATAACTATGTAGATATATTATATAATTATGAACAGCTGTACTGATATAAGTGGGTTCATTGGGTTGTTATTGATCTCAGTAAGGTGCCAGTGTCATGCAGCAACTGAAGCATCACATGACAATGTGACTCCCTCTGCTTTCTCAAACTTCTGAGTAGAAACAATGGATTGTCTTTCCTCTCCTCTGTGTCTTCATCCCAGACATATGCCAATGTCTCGACTCTTAGGTATGCAAAGTAGGTTTGATGGAGCACACGAGCCAATTGCTGCTACTCAGCTGTTTCAGCAGGGAGTGATGCTGCGGTTTGTGTTAATGTTACACCACGTTTGTTGAAGCAGGTGTCAGTGCAGTGAAATGTCAGGACTGCTGGCAAGACTGCAGCTTTATAATGAGCCATACAGAGACTCACAGTTAACAGTATTGCTTGGCTTTGTGGATAAAGTAAAAGTAGGGCATGTATAGGCTATAACTAAATATTTGCAACTCAATTAACACGGGTTTAAATTGTATTTGTTTGGTTCCCCTCCCTCTGATATCTGATCAGTTGATATTTATAAATTCTAACAAAGGTTCATAATAATTATTTAATGTGCATTGAATGCAGATCACTGTGTCCTTGCAAATCAACTATTGTAGGCTGCTTTGTTGATCAAAGACTGACCCGACGCACACATTGCATATTAATTCTGAAAAACATCGATAAATAAACTTTTATGAGCTGCATTCCGTTTAGTTAGCCTAGATATTTCTTTGTGAAAGGTAAACATTTTTCATTTTTGTGGAGGTAACGTGAGCTGCACGAGGATATGCCATCGATAGACACCGCGTTATTGTTGAATTTCATCTTTGTTGATGTGTGTATTTCTTAAAACAAAAAAAGGATGACTACATTTTTACGAGTTTTACACTCCAGACTGGACGGACAAATCCCCCTTTTCTACCGAGCAGGAATTAAGAACATTCTTTTAGATATGTTATAGACACACATGGGTATCAAAATGTCACCACATGCATAAAATAAGCACATTGCTCTCACCTCTGAAGCGCTAAATCCTCCGTAAGACTGCTGCAGGCTACTGTATCTGACCCGTGCACAATCCGCAGCTCCAGGATGATGCGCGAGGGGGTAGCAGATTATGTTTTAGAATAGAAACAATCAGCCTTTAAAACGACAAGAACTCTTATCTGTGGAAAACACCCCCCTTGCTTGTGATATCTGCTCTGATCTCCAGCGCTGGAGACACGGTGAGACTTGAGGAGTGGAAACGCTGCGGCGCAAAGCTTCCAGTGACGAGCAGCTGCCTGGCGCAGGTCAGCTGGACTGAAACGCGTCTGACACCCACAGCGGTGCCCAAACAGGCAACCTCACCATCTGTTCTGTCATCATAAACACTGCGAACAAAAAGTCCCACCCTGCTGCCGGCCACGAGCAGCGAAGTGCGAATTTTAAAGTGGAAGTGCTGGATGAACTATTTGGCACCCCCACTGCACCGATGATCTCATTGTTTGAATATTTCTGTTTGTTGACCTGTTTAAAAATATGTTTTTGTTTTCAATCCTCAGGTCAACTAAAGTTAATTCCTCATCAGGCTTAGTTTGTGAGGAGGACTTCACAAGACATTAAGGTGCCATGGACATAGTTTATAATAGCCTATATATCAGGGGCGGTTCTAGGGGGGGCAGGGGGGGCCAGTGAAAACTGCAGTCATTAAACCGCTCTTAAAAAAGAATAATCTAGATGCTTCAGTAATGAACAATTACAGGCCCATATCAAACCTCCCATTTCTAGGTAAAATCATTGAAAAAGTTGTTTTTCAACAGTTGAGTAATTTCTTGCATTTAAATAACTGTTTTGATGTGTTCCAGTCAGGCTTTCGTCCAAGCCACAGCACTGAGACTGCTCTTGTAAAGGTCTTTAATGACATCCACTTAAACACAGATAGTGGCAGAACTTCAGTGTTAGTATTATTAGATCTCAGTGCTGCGTTTGACACTGTTGACCACAGCATATTACTAGTCCGACTGGAAAACTGGGTGGGACTTTCGGAAACAGTTCTAAATTGGTTTGAATCCTACTTAAAGGACAGAAACAACTTTGTTTCTATAGGTAAATACACATCTGAGTTGACAAATATGACATGTGGGGTACCTCAAGGCTCCATCTTGGGGCCTCTTCTCTTTAACATGCTACCACTGGCTCAGATAATGAAGAACAACAAAATAAGTTACCATAGCTATGCAGATGACACACACATTTACATAACCATTTCACCAGGAGACTATGCTCCAATTCAAACACTGAGTAAGTGCATTGAACAAATCAATGACTGGATGTGTCAGAACTTTCTCCAATTAAACAAAGATAAAACTGAGGTAATGGTTTTTGGTGCCAAGGCAGAACGTATAAAAGTTAGCGCTGAGCTTCAGTCTGCAATGTTCAAAACAACAGATAGAGCCAGAAATCTAGGTGTAGTCATGGACTCTGACCTGAATTTCAACAGTCACATTAAAACAGTTACTAAATCAGCCTACTATCACCTAAAGAACATATCTAGGATGCTGTGACTAATGTCACAGCAGGATTTGGAAAAACTTGTCCATGCTTTTATCTTCAGTAGACTGGACTACTGCAATGGTGTCTTCACAGGTCTCACTAAAACATCTATTAGAAAGCTGCAGCTGATTCAGAACGCTGCTGCTCGAGTCCTCACTAACACTAAGAAAGTGGATCACATCACTCCTGTTCTGAAGTCTTTACACTGGCTTCCTGTGTGTCAAAGAATAGATTTCAAAATACTGCTGCTGGTTTATAAAGCACTGAATGGTTTAGGCCCAAAATACATTTTTGACCTCCTGCTAAATTATGAACCATCCAGATCTCTCAGGTCTTCAGGGACTGGTCAGCTTTCTGTCCCCAGAGTCAGAACTAAACATGGTAAAGCAGCGTTCAGTTATTATGCTCCAAATATCTGGAACAAACTCCCAGAAACCTGCAGGTCCGCTGCAACTCTGACTACTTTTAAATCCAGGCTGAAGACTTTTCTTTTTGTCGCTGCTTTTAATTGAACTATTCATATCTTAGACTGCACTGTAACTTTTATCCATGTACTTTTTCTTTTAATATTTATTTTATTAGCTTTTCTTTTTAATGACTGATTTTAAATGCCATTTTCTTAATGTCTTTCATTTTTTGTAAAGCACTTTGAATTGTGTTGAAAAGTGCTATATAAATAAACTTGCCTTGCCTTGCCTAACACTGACCTCTGACCCCCCTGTGGCCCCCCTAAAAACGAAAAGTGAAAAAAATGAAAAATGTATGATTTATTACACGATTTATTGAATGACGGAATAGGCGGAACTAACGTTATTCGTCATTTTAGTCGGACCCATTAGAGCGGTGCACTCACTTTCACTGTCCGGCTGAAGCGTGCGAAAAACAAACACTTTTCATCTCGGATCATCAGAGGCTGTTGCATCCAAGAAAGACTGATTGAAACCTACGTTTCGAGAGACTACCACGATAATTGCGCTTAAGACCTTCCTTTTTGATAAAGCTTATAGTTAGGGCTGATTAGATTCAGCCCCTAGTTTTGCTGATATAGGCTTAGTTTGTCGGGGGACATCTTACTTCTTCCTTCTCTCTGTCTATACCTGTGTACTCTCATGTTCCGATGAACCCAGCTTCCCCAAATGTCTTTCTTTTTGGTGTCTATATACGCCGGGATCCGGAGTCATGCATGATCCTGCGGTCCTCTGTCCTGGATCGCGAGCCCTGGATCTTGAGTCGTGGCTGTGGTCCTGGATCATAGGTCCTGGATGGATATCCTCGTGGATTCATCTTCCTATTATACACACATGCATTTCCAAACATTTGGACTACCTATGTTGCAAATGTATTATCTTTTCAATTTACACACGACATCTATTGCACGTCTGTCCGTCCTGGGAGAGGGATCCCTCCTCTGTTGCTCTCCCTGAGGTTTCTCCCATTTTTCCCTTTAAACTGTGGGTTTTCTCCAGAAGTTTTTCCTTGTACGATGTGAGGGTCTAAGGACAGAGGGTGTCGTATTGTCATACTGATATTCTGTACAAACTGTGAAGACCACTGAGACAAATGTAACATTTGTGATATTGGGCTATATAAATAAACATTGATTGATTGATTGAACTATTGTATCCGTGTAATTGTAGATGTAAAGTAGAGATGTAACTGTTCATTGCCTTTATTTGTATATAAATATGGTGTTAGTGCAAAAATTGTACTATAACTTAAGCTGAAGCTAACAGTAATAACTATAAGATATATCTTAAATAAATAAGTGTACTGAAACAAATACCAATAACTGTATTGCATTGTTTTCTTATACGCAATTACTTCATACTGTCTAGTTCTCTTTTTCGTCCTGCATTTATTGTGCCCCCCTCAGAAAATAACTGGCCCCCCAGTGGCCCCCCCAGTGGCCCCCCCAGTCAAATTGGTCTAGAACCGCCACTGCTATATATATATATATATATAACTTACTAATTGATCATTCATAATAGCAACATTATTGTGGTGATTTAAAATGGGCTTTAAAGTGGATATAATTAATCTCGTTTACTCTCTTTGTCTCAATACAAACACGGGCATACAGAAGTCCATGTTGAAAGAGAGATAAAGAGTTTTCTTTCAGACCTGTCACTTGTTTGGATTCTTCCTCATGCTCCTCCCCCTCCTTTCCTCTAAGGGGAGCAGTGAAAATGACAACGTTTCATCACTTGCTGTTTGAGCTGCTGCTTTGGGAGCCGCCTGACAGGTTCTTCTTCCTTGGCTACAGAGAAGAGATGTGATCATCTATGTTGAGACAAGAAATGGTGCTAGGCAGATGTCGCATGCAAGTTTTGGCTGTTGGAATGAAGCAGAGAGTTCAGTTTTTTACTGAAGATCAACATATTTGTTGTCATGTCAGTGTTATTTCTCTTATTAGTTATTCCTACAGCCCAAGCAACTTTGGCTTCATCCATCTCTAATGCTTCTCAATGAATCTTCCTGTGTTTGAATAGTAAATAGGTAAAACATGAGAATCTTTGACACAATTATGCAGTGGCCTTATTGATCAAATGCATGAAAAGTTACCACAGCTTTATGCATTTACCCTAAAGACTACACAAACAGGAAAAACAATCAGCAACATTTAAAAAATGTCGGCACTTGATATGTTAAATAAGGTATGTTTAACTCAATTCAGCTTTAAGTAATGGAGGGTATAGTCACATATATGTTTACTTGCTTGGTTGTATTGACAAAGTACTTGCTCTGAATTATATGTTTCATGACCTTCAACCTGTTTCTCGTATGGCCAATCTGCAATAAATCCATGGTGCAGAATTGAACAAAAACTGAAAAACATGTTTTTGTGATGTCTGTATTTGGTCTTAAGCTTTGACACACAGGACACAGAGTTTGTAAAATTATAGTTTGAACCATTAATAAGATACCTGTTCAAATAAATCCTGTTTAGGATTATTTTCACTGATATATGCTTATAGTTTTTTTTAGATGAATGATAATGCTAGTTGCAAACATAGAGCAAAGAGTTTCTTTGTAAGAAATGCATTTATGAAATTATTTTGCTGGGGCCAACTGGAACTTTCTCAAATACCTTATTGGTATCCAAACAAAGCACAGTGGGAACCCCTCGTATCGCTCTGCCACCACAGAGAGCTGAAAGTTGATTCAGCAGTCACAGTGTGTGTTAGTTGCAACCGGCAAATCATAATTTCCCACCATTAACCTGCAGTGCTTGTGGTGTGGTTGCTATAGCAACAACTCTCTCCCAGGAAAGGCGATGCAGCATATCCACCGGTTTATTAGATCTCTGATCACACAGCTCCCTCCACATGCCCATCTGGGAAAACCAGTCACACAGAAACGTCTGCCCCCCGTTTTACCTTTCGCAAGCCTTCTCATCATTTTGCCGCATTACACTCTGCTGAGGAGGAGACACGGTGTCAGTTTTCTTGTCAACGCTTGTTTTCTGTCATAGATGTGTAGAATATTAAATGAGCAGTGATGAAGAATGGTGAGATGAATGTTGGAAGAAACTCTGATGTAGGCCACATTGCCAGGTCCGGTAATGCAGTCAGAAATAACAATAACTTAAAGGGGACCTATCATGCAAAATGCACTTTTGTACGTCTTTTATACATGAATATGTGTCCCCGGTGTTCCAGGAAACCCACCAAGTGTCAGAAAACACAACCCTCTCTATTTTCCTCAATACCCAAATCTCTAAAAAAGGGGCTGCAACGGATCTGATACCGACTGATCCAGATTTGAACACTGTCCTGACGTCAGGACGGTGGCGCTACGGCTATTGGTCAATTCTCCACCTATCAGGGGAATGAGAGGTTGGGCCACGGCCGGCCATTGCCGTTCGAAAGCGCTGGAGACGCTGTAGTACATATGCCAGGCCTGTAAATGGCGCTGTAGTCTGCCAGAAAAGCAGCGAAGAAGACTTCCCTTGCACGGTTGCCATGGTTGCCCTTCTGTTTATTCTCCGCTGTGGCTCTTTTTCTCCCTCCCCGAGGCAAGCGTTTGCGCCTCCTGCTTTCAAACAAATGAATAATGACTCTATATAATCATATGTAAGGGATAATGTGCAGCGACTAGGTCATTATGGGGAAAAGAACACCGACAGGCTGATCAGGAGCCCGACGCGAATCGGAGGGATCTAGATCGGCATGAAGGTGTCATCTGTGGAAGCCGTAGTACTGTAAAAAGCACGACCATTCATTTGAGCCGGCCCGGCTAAAATAACTGGATGGCCTACCTGCCTGTCAGCTTTCCATCTGTGCACAAATTTGCTTAATACATGGCCACATTCTCAACAAAGTAACGACATGACTCCCAATATTAATTGAAATGCTTTTATGGATTTAGAAAATGATTTTATTGATTTAAAAAACAGTTGTATGTATTGATTTAAATTGACATGCATCCAATATATGTTTCACATATAGCATGATAGGTCCACTTTAATAGAAATATTTGTGTGCGTTCACCAAATTCATCTGTAAATTAAACAAATTGGTTTGAATATGAACAGCTTGATGCTGTGTTCAGCTGCAGTAGAACATATGCCTGCCTCGGAACATGTAGCTCATTTGATACCTTGTTTACATTATGTGAAAACCACACCTTTCCTGGTACCATCAATACCTTCTGCCAGGCAAGAGCAAACACTGCTAACAAACTGCAGATGTTATGTCACTGACACACACACAAACAAACATGCCTGTGTGTACATGAATACAACAAATATCGTCAATCCTTATAATACCATGTTTGTCACGGTCCCAATCTCTGTCTGTGTCTCTCCTTCTTGAGCTGCAGGTTGATTGGTTAAACAAATAAGGCATCTGCCCAGGGGTGGGCACAGAATCAGAAACACCTTACAATGTAATGCAGCCCAGCACAACAATAGCAGAGACTACAGCCTCAGTAAATCCCCCCTGAGTTGAATCAGCAGCTCCCAGGCTCAACACCAATTGAACATTATGAGTTTCACTGTGGTTGAATTGATTGTCGTGTTGTTATATTGGATTGCAATTGAGTGTAAAGAAAGGGTGCTAGTTACATTGTTTCTCTCATAGATTGCACATTGTTTAGGGAGGGATAGTTTGACATTTTGGGAAATGTACTTTTTTGCTTCCTTACTGAGAGATCAATATCTGTCTGTGGGCTAAGAGCCAGATGACTATTAGCTTAGCATAAATACATGGAAACAGGGGGAAGTAGCATTTTTTAGATAACTAAAGCTACCTGTAAAGGTCACTTAGTAACACATTATCTTATTTGGTTAATGACAAATTGTGGTTGGGTGTGCTAATGTTTTTCCGATGGCGACCACAGGAGACTCAAGGAGAAAAACAACTGGTCAAGAGTCCATAGTCTGGCACATTTCCCCCAGTAAAACTTCATCTGTTTTTACACTTTCCTTTTGTTAAATAAATGAACAATGTTAATAAGTGACCTTAAGCACAGCTGGCAAATTGTCATTCAAGTAGACACACCCAGATCAGATGTTTTAACCTGTTTCCAGTCTTTGTGCTAATCTAAGCTAACCTTTGCTGTTCAATTCAATGGTATCTATGCAATGGTTCAAACCACAATGAGCCATCTGTATAATATGTGAGTTTTGATTGATTTGATTGTTTTCTCTGTGTCAATCATTATACAAATGTAAGGCAATGCTCTTCTACTGGCATTGACTGTTTACGTGCAGTTGTACAGCCAAGGGCTTGACTCAAGGTGAGCTTGAGTGGGAAATGTCTGGTCTGAATTGGTCTTAATAGCCACAGAGTTGATGAGGGCCTGACTCCTGTTACACATGCCACTTTGCATTAGTGTCTACATTAGGAGCCTGCCACTCCGCAACCAATCAGAGCCACTTAACAACAAAATCAACAGATCCCTTTATAATTGCTCCTGAGCAAAGCAATTTAGCAGAGACTCCTGGGGATTGACTTTCATTTGGGTTTGTCCAACACAGGCCGGGCTTGATTTGTTTCGGTCCAATTGAAAATTATAAATAGTTTCTGAAGCATGTGTGTGTTTGAGATTGCTGTTTGTACTCATTTGCAAAAACAAATTAATACAGTTCATTGTTTCTGGGTGTGCTGCCCAGTGATAGAATAGAATAGTTCATCAACAGCCTCGTGTTCATCCTTTTTATGTTCCCACTCGGACGAACATTGAAATTCCCCAGAAAAGTTTTTATTTTCTCTTCAGTTCATCCGAAAAAGAAAAAAATGGACAAAGACCATTAATGTTTCATTGACATGTGGCATCAGCAGCTTTTACATTTGCAAAGAAGATGGAAGAGAGAACAGATCTGAACTCATTTTGTGGGTGGTTCTCATTTGTAACCTCACATTTCAGACCCAGATGGGAAACTACTATTCAAATATGCTTGAAATAATTTATAACATATAAAATAATAGGTTATTCTCCAGGAAATCCATTATGAGCTAAGACAGCACTGAGTAAAATATATTTTAACCATCTGTGTCTCATCATTAAATAATTATCAACAGTATGTTAAGCTCATAGAAGGATAGCGGCTGCGTGATATCTCCAGAGACTGAAGCAGGGAAAGAGGTTCTGAGTTAATAATGAAATAAGTTTACTTTGTTTTCTCTGTAGGTCACACCAACATAGTGCCTCTGTACTTCTCTTGCTGGGAAGCTCAATATTTAACATGTTTAGGCTTTGGTTTGTTACCTACTATAACAATGTGTCCCTTGCTAAGGTTTTTGCTTTCCTGGCTACATTTGTGAAAGGAAATGACGGTCGATTGGTCCATCACTTTGGACCAGACTGAAATATCGGAGGGGTTGCCATAACATTTTCTGCAGACATTTACGTTTCCCAAAAGCTAAATTCCAATGACTTTGGTGAACCTCTGACTTTTCCTCTGACACCATCAGGATGTTAAAGTTGAATCTCAACCTATGGAGTATATTAATATGTACTGAATGGACTGGCACAATATGTTGTAAGATTTGGGGTTCATAGACAGTGTCCCTCACTGTTAAGAGAGTGACTTTTCTCTTGATTAGTTTGATTCGTTTTTATTATTGACAGGTATTAGCTGGCTTGCCATGAAATGTGATAAACACATTCATGTTCCCCTCATTACCTTCAGCGACACTATGACCTTTTTATATTTGTTCTTATACTTTATGACTGAATACTTGCAAGACTAACAACATTCCGTTCAGCGCTAATTGAAAAATATAAGCATGCTAGCACACCAAACTAAGATTTGATAATTACACCTGCTTCTCATTAGCATATCATAATTGTCAGTAAACCTACTTGAGTTGGCACAGTAGTCTTTCAAATAAGCATCTCAGGGTCTGAACAGATACAATTGTCTATGTGTGTGATAAGTGGGGGAAATGTTGCTGGTCTGTTTCTTTTTGTGTGTGCTCAAACAGAAATCAGGGAAGACAGCGTCTCTCTCCATCCTTATCCCTCCTTGTTCACCCCTCCCTCTCCTGCGCCAGCTGAACAAAGACAACTGTTCTTTGTTAGCTACATGCTCTGTCTGAGAGTTGGAGTCAGAACGTGTTATTTCACTGATGCTGGTGGCATAGATAGTGCACTGCTGCTCGTGTACTATTTGTGTGTGTGTCTCTATGGACAGCTGACATGGGGGATGAAATAATCCTGAAGATAATGTGAGACCTTGTGCCCACTAGGTTTTTGTTTAGAGCATCAGTGCCTTTTTCAGAGAATTTCAAGGGGGACTGAGTGTGTGCGAAGCTGAAGCAGCTGTCCCTGTAAAAGCGCTTTTCCAGCACCTTTTCTTGTTCAAAACACACTTCCTCTTTGTTCTGCTGCTCTCGGTGCTTCACCTTAAAAATATCATATATTTTAAAAGAAGAAGCGTTGCACTTTTCTTGTCAAGAGGATGAGATGATGTCAAAGATACGTTATCCACAAACAGCAATATATTTTATGTGCACCACACCAAAGCACTTAATTCCTGCAGCCTGCCAGTACTTATATTTAAGAAAGAAATGCACAAGGCTTTGAGTTATACAACAGGCTGGGTTGTCCCACTTGGGAAAAGCAAGGTGAATAAAAACACATTGGGGTTAATAGGACCGGGGAAGAGGATTTGCATCAGGAGAAAAAGTGGGGAGTGTGATGGAATTTTCTATCCCTGCTTACCCACCCATTTTTTTGTGCCATATATGGCAAGACTGATGCTGCTGGGGCTGGTGGAGAGCGTTACCGATCTATTCTCTGAGGGTACTGTTCGGGCAAGGGGAGTAGACGGGGGTTGGGTGGCCTCTTTATAGTCTTCCTATGAAATATTTCTTTGTCTGCCTTTTCCCTGTTTTTCTATCTTGAGAATGCTAATTGCCTTTTTGTGCTGGTTTGATAGCTGGTTATTTACACTGTGCCATTAAGAAAGAAAAACGCTGTATGGTGATTAATTATTTCTATAGCACTATGATAATGTCTGCATAATTCAACTGCAATGTGTATACGCATTGTCAGTGGGTTAAGATCTGTCAGCGTGTAACTGTGTGTGTACGAATGATACGTACAAGAGTATTCCTTAGAGGGTAAATCGGAATCCTATGGGCTGTTAAGGTCACCTGGTGAATGGGATCATTTAGCTCCATTTCCTGGTTGTATAATATCAATAGATGGAGAGGTGAAGGGAGTGGGCGGCCATTAGCCTTTATAAATCACACTGATTCTAGTGAGAGAGCTGAAGATAGAGAGAGGTGGGTGGGAATGGAGGGTGTCCAGGACAGAAAAACTCAAAAAAAGAAAGTCTTTTAACTCTAACACAAGGATACCTTTTTTCACAAAAGAGCAGTCTACTATGAAAACACTGCCTGAGACACAGGACAAGCTGTAAAGTGTTAGATCTAACATCAAGCTTTGCGGCTTTCTTTGTATGCTATTTACACAAACATGCCCATTATTTACAGTTTTCCTGAAAATATATATTTTTGTTACAAACTAAAAATCAGGATCCATAAATGTTCGTAGTGTGTTGGTGTAGATGTAGGGATCCACCTCTGCAGGTGCTCATGTCCAAAGCACTCCTTCAGCTCTGGGACTAATTGCAGCTGCAGGATTCACTGCAGTAATTGGAAAGCATTTGGGATTAGTTTTTAAAGAGCTTCATTAGGGTGAATCAATACAGACTGCTCTTCAAGGGGACACAGTCGATGAGTGTTATAACTCTTCAAAGCCTCATTACATTTGAATAAGTGATAAATATACATTTGAGAAAAGAAACAAAAGGAAATGACTAACCTTAAAATTGTGCATTGGATCATTAAAGTAAGCTTTTTCACAACATCTTTACCGGGTTTTTTCACATGCCTCAAATGATTCTTCCTTGAAAGAGCAGATGTTATCCCAAATATCTGTTTCCGCATTCCAGCAATGTCTATTGTAATTGGTCTTTATTGCTGTTACAGCTGAACTGGTGAGATGATTTAGTCCCGGGTTAATATCAGTGACGTCCCCCTGGCTTTTCCGTGACTTTCTGCCGCCCTACCTGCCACAGCTGTTTTAACCATCTCCCTCGCTCCCAGGGCTGTGGTTCTTGTCACTCACCACATCTTGGCAAACATGACATTTAAATATTAACCACCCCCTCAAACAAGAAATGACACACTCTCTGGGACAGTCACACAGATGGTGGTAGTGGTGGAGGCAGGTGGAAACCAGCTCTGTCAAAATACATTTTACACCTATAATCAAACCACAGCTATCTCATCAGAGAATTACAATGTGGTATGAGTCACATGGCATGGATTAAGCTTCTAAGCACAAAGTTTAGCCTTGAAAACCTTCTCCAGAGGGAGCAGAAAACTATATCAGCAGAAGAAAATGGCAAATAGGCCTACATGTTTAACTGAAAAATTAATGTTTTTTGCCAAATTCGAAGTGCTCTGGCTTACATTAAGGTAGTTGTTTAAACTGGTGGAGTTAAGGGAACAGAGGATACCATTAGCCAGCGAGCCAGTTTTTGATGACTATGCTGCCGATCAACCCCGTGACCAATTACAGACGGAGGCTTGAGGGTGATGCTCTGGGGCGTAGTGAAGGAAAATTAAAAAAAATAAAGGCATGACAGAGAATTTTCTTTCAGCCCCTGCAGCTGAGAGTTCACATCAGGGTTACAGTATCATTAGATTACTGTGCTACCACCCACCTCAGGCTGCAGACGGGGGACATCTCTGTTCATTTGACCCAGAGCCAGAAGCAGTGCAGTCAGAAGCACTTTTAAGGCTGCTGCATAATACTATGACTATGATGGAAATGAAGCAGTGTGTTCGAGCATGCATGTGGTTTCCCGGTGGAGAGCATGGTTCTATTTGGTATTTAAATGGGTCAAACTGTGGTGATTTATTCATGCTCTGGATCTTTAGTGCCTCTCAGCCTGTCAGGCAGTCTCCAGGCCCCCTTTTTTCACCCTGCTCTCACCTTTATAAAAGTGTATACAATATACTGTCTGTCAGGATATTGGATTGGTCAGTAGCATGATAATAAATAGGCATCGATTTTGATAAACCATTTAATAATTGCTAAAGAGAGGCAACGTTAATGTGGTTTAAGCGTCTTAAATGTGTTTATTTTTTGGGACAAATTACTTACATTTGCACTTTTGACTACTGGGCAGAGAAATCCTATATTTGAAGTCACGTTACACTGAAAAAACTGAAACGTAGTCTTTAATGAAATGTATTATGTAAACAAGTTACACATAATTGTATTAGGTTAGCTGAAAGCAGTAATTTTAAGTTAAACCTAATATGTTTTATTAAAACTGAATATGATTGCATTCAACTCACCTAATAAAACTATATGTAATTTGTGGACATAATAGAAATAATTAAACGTTTCCGTTTTTTCATTGTGGGCTCTGATTCAGTGTAACACATTTTGTAGCTTTTCTAGTCCATAAAAGATAAAGATAAGACAAGATAAAGCGCTACAGTCTGATATGAAATCATTTACTTAAAAACAATTTTGAAAACGTGGGTTTTATTCTTACCAAGATCAAACCCCCTGGACTCTATCAGAACAAAGAGATGAACATATTGTACACAGCTCACCCTCTCTCTTGTGACCTTGGCTCTTTTCAACCTATGTTTGTATTTTCTCCCTCAACAAGCTCTCAGACTGTGCTGTCAGATGAGGTCCTCTCAATCTCCCTTTGAAATCAGCCGACTGGTGCTTCTGCTTTCACCGACTCCAGGTCACCTGTATCAGTGAGAAATACAAAAGAATAGGGGTTTTGCTCACGGCATTGAAACTCAAAAATACTCTTGAGACAAACAAATATGCCGACAGCCACTGACATACAGAGTTGCGTTGATATTTTTCACTCCTGGGAGGTGTAAATGATGGAAAGACGGAGAGAGGAGAGCAGAATGACAGCAAGAGGTTAACCCATTATTTGCCTCTGGTGAAAGTCCCCACAAAGAGAACTCACAGTGTGACAAACAAGATGAGATTATTATCAAGGTCAGCAGACAGCTGCGCTTGCTTAAATGTATTACACATTCATAGCCTATAGAAAGGTCATTTCTCTTTGTATCCACATTGTGTCTTAAACTATCTTGAACATAAATTGCCCGCGTAAAAATATCAACAATTCTGTTAAGTAAACACCATTACACCGTAACAATACTGTGTCTTTCCTCTCCCTTTAAATGCACTTTGACTGAAAGGCTAATTGTGTCCTCTTCAATTGATATGTACTACCTCACAGTATTCCAATGTTAGTGGCTGTGTTTACTACTGTATTTATATCTTATAAATAGCCAATGAGTTCAACAATTTTGATTAAAATGTTTTATTATAATAGACAATAGCAGGTAAAAACAATCAGTGTATCATTGTCAACAATGAAATTACCAAAAGAACAGCTTTGGATGGAAAATAAATCAAATCATCCAACAAACTACAGTAAATTCCCAAACTGATTAAACTAATGCATGATATTATTTTCTTTGTCTCAGTTTAGACTGAATCCACCTGCAGGCGCCGGGTGCAAAGGGGGACCCAGTGAGTAGTGATGTTGTTTTTTCGGCCTGGGAAATCCACAGTAATTACACTAATACGGCACCCTCTCAGCAGGCTCATTTGTTCGGCTTCCAATAGAGCCGACCAGATGGCCTCCTACTCCCAGCAGCCTTCCATATTCATGAGATGAGGTTTGACCCTGCCACCTCTGAAGGGCTGACCTCTAACCTGGACCCTTTAGGACATCAAAAGGATGTGGAAGAGGGCAGAAGGAAAACCCCCACCCACAGTCTCATGGGTGAGCCCGAGCTAGCGATCCTTCACACGAGTTCCCATGCTCCTGCGGGGCGTCATCTCTGAAAAAGAGCATCTGTCCCAACTACACAGAGTCCGATACACTGAGGAAAGGGGGGGGGGGGTGCTTTAGGGTTTGGAGTGCAAAGACAAAGCCAGGCATCTAAACTAATGATGTCACACCGTGTCAACAGTGTTCAAGAGCGTGGCAGTGAACTCTTACTTCCCAGCAGGATGTTTTTATGAGCATAGCCAACCTCTGGGATCATTGAGTTGTCTTTTCAGTCAAATAAAGTAAATATAGTAACTGTAAATCAATGGCCTGCATGTTTCCCTCCTCTGTTGCTCTCCCTGAGGTTTCTCCCATTTTTTTCCCCTCAAACTCTGGAAGTTTTTCCTTGTACGATGTGAGGGTCTAAGGATAGAGGGTGTCGTTTTTCTCATACTGATATTCTGAACAATCTGTGTTGTTGTATTTGCTGTAAAGTGTCTCGACTGTGGGCTAATTTTATTATATGTACAGCACTTTGGCTCGACCAAAAATCGTTTATAAATGTGCTATATAAATAAAACTTGATTTGATTTGATTTGATGTTTGATCGATACAGTATCTGGTGTGAACAATCTTTGATGTGACCTGCTGGCTCTTTATATGGTTGTTCCTCCTCTCTTGTTTTTATAAATAAATAATCTCAATGTGCTTTAATACTTAAGGAGGGGAGTGTGAAGTTTTTTAGAGAAAATAATAAAAAGAGGTAGCCAAACATTCTACAGGATAATCTGAATCACCAAATTGTGCAACATGGTGTGCTTTGTTAAAGAAAGTCAGAGAATAATGTTTTAAAATACAGCTCCTGAAAGTACTGTGTTTAACAAGTGAAACTCCGATCTCAAATGTGGTTTAGTTAATTTGACTAATTTAAAGTTGTAAAATCAGAAATCTCCTGACAAAATGATCTGTTTATGTAAACACTGATCCCTAAGAAACTACAAAATGAGGTTATTAGTTTAAATTGCTCTCAACCAAGTGGTGGTCTGGAAAGTTGAGGGAAAATCCATTAAAAGTTTCTGTAATGCAATATGCAACCCACACAGACTATTGTGAAGCAGTGCTCCTGCTGTGGGGGCAGTGAACTGTTGACATAAATCTATAAGAAAAACATGCTGCTTTTGTTTATCACTCTAAAAGCACAGCCTGGAGCCACTTTTAATGAGTACCTCTGTTTACTCACAGCCACCAGAGATGGACAGTAGTTAGTACAAGTACTTTGTTATTGTGCTTGAGTAAATTATTCTGGTATCAGTACTTTACTCCACGACTTATGTTTTTGACGACTTTTTACTTTTACTTCTCACATTTTGAACACAAATACATGTACTTTCTACTTATCACATTTTCAAAACAGGCTCGTTACTTTAGTTTTAATGTGTGTTTGGTGGCGTGATCGTTGTTATTTAGAGTCATTGCGTGCCTATTGATTTTAACACGATCTGTGTATCCATAATTTCCTGGTCTTCTCTAAAGAAGAGCGACCAATGAGGATGGCAGATGTTAGGGAGGAAGCGTGAGGCTGTATTGGAACATAACAATTGGAAGAAACAAGAGAGTGAAGCTGGTATAATAACTAGTTCATTACAATATGTTAATAGATGTTTCTTTTGCTTCATATATTGTTTTATAGTTGCATTTCTACTCATGCAAAGTTTAACCAACCTGTTAAAGTGGCTCTGCCTGTACAAATCTTTCATTTTCTGTGTTCTGAAAGCCTGATTGATAAAGTTGAAAGCTTGAGAGCCATGGTGTGGTCACAATGTCAAGGGTCAAAGGAAATGTTTGCCCTGCATCTTTCGCACACATTTGACCAGCTTCTCCAGTCCCTGTTTTTGTCCCTAACAACTCATGGTGCAATTAGCTAGAAGCTACCAAGCTAAGGCACACTGATGGCAGGCCTCTGTGTGCTTACGTTTAGCACAGCCTCTGACTGAGCTAACAAGAAGCTCCAATCACTTTTTGAACTATTTGGTAAATGTACAATATTTACGTATGCAATCACGCTGCCCAAATGTCTTTCTGAACAAATTGTAAGGTATAACATTTTTTAACAATTTGTTTTCAAATGTTTCCCCTGCCATTGCCCCAACTATAAGTGTAATACTAAATTGCTGGAGTATCCCTTTAAGATAGGAGACATTCTCATTATGTTCCATGAGATGAAAAGATTAAAACAATATCAAAAGAGATATCTTGTGAAACACTTAATTATACTCTAAACCCTCTAATGGCGGTAGCAGTCAGTTTAACAACAGGGTTAGAGAATGTAGAGGATGCAAAAGCAGTCCACTCAATAATGTTCCAGTATTAAGTGGTACTGCATGATATGATAAGATGAGAGTATATACGACACCACATATTGGTAAACTCTGTTCTTTATCTTTTAACTGCAGAGATGGCAGAAATATCGGCACTGTGGTTCTTCATTACTGATGTTATCTGGGCCCATTCGGCCGCAGTAGTTTACAGGGGCTGTGCCTGCAGTGGAGATGAGCCAGAGTGAAGATAACACTGCACATCCATCTGACTAATTGGTACAATACAGCCATAGGGAAACAACTCTGATTTATAGCACTTGCGAATGCAGTTTCTCGCTTAAAAAATATTTATCCTTCCCCGAATTTAGAGCCCATTTACCAATTAAAGAATGTGGTGCATGATCTCACGTAGGCCATTCTGTGTGCTTTGGCCATTTAATATATACTCATGATATAGACTTCTATTGCTCAAGTTCATTGTGGCCATTTGCTGCTTGCCAAGTGTGTTGTAAAGCAGAAAATAGACACAAATGGGCAACGCCGGAGTGATGTCACCTCTGGAGGGCTAAGAGCCTTTAGAGAGGCTACATGTACAAAGAATTTCATCCATGTAAGCTGATTATGTTCCTTTTAGAGATGATCATGTAACACTTTATTTTTGGTAGCCATGAGTTATGAGTTGTTCACAAATTATGTGCACAATGGGGTCTAATTAAATATTTAATTATAATTTGTGGCCATTCTCTGAAATTGCCCTTACACCCGATTATACACGGACACTGGTCTTTCACAGAAACTGTGCCCCAGGGGGAATGTCACACACAGTGCTGACATGCTATCTCATGACACAGGGTATAGTTGTTTCTGGGCCTGTCATAGCCCATTGCACACCACAAAAACATGTCACAATTTCCACAGTCACATTTGTCACGGGGATGCTTGCCACTGTCAATACAGTCCTTGTTGCAGAAGATCTGTGATTGACAGTTTGATGGAAGTGAAAGATTGATAATAGGGATGTGCAGTATGTGACAGTGTCAGTATTGTATAATAAGATGTTTATCTCAGATCACAAAGAACACAACATACAAATATGTTCCCTGTTATTGAAGAAAATAAAGCATTTTACTTCAAATACAGAAGGCATTCAAGCTTTCAGAAACATTCTATATCCTATATGAAAATAACCTTTCTAACAATAGAGGGTTTAAATGACCCTATTAAAAGAATGGAGAAATACGGTATGATAATGTATTTGGCGGAGAGTTGGAGGTGTAGGGCAATAGCACACTTATGTGTTTCCATTATGAAGCAGTAGAAGACACATTTTTGTGAGCATTTAATGTGCTGGTATGTGAATATTCAACAATTACCTATATTTAATGGTTGATAGATCATCTATCAATGCTTCATAGATCAGTGTTAACCCAATTTAGGCTTGCAAGGTTGTAAACAAATCTGCCTTCAGTGTACATCCCGGAGCCTATGGTAAGCATCAGTACAAATCCACTTCCTCTAAGAGCAAATATGCACCTCAGCCCTCTAATGGAAGCCCTTGAACTCACTGTGACTCTTTGGTAAAGCAATAATGTGTAGGTGTTCATGCAGACATTTTAGTTTGGACTTAGACACTCTTCTGTCTTGCAGGGATCAAGGCCATCACAGTCGATATCCCACAGATGGTGGACGAACAATGCGTTCCACTCAGCCATTGGTGCCTCTTGACTCATTATTTGTAATGGGTGGCCAGGGGTAAATGGAGAAAAGCACAAGGTAAAGAGGTAGTAAATGATCCCACAGCAGTATAACAGGAGATGCTGCATTAGCTCTGTAATGAAGCACTGAGAAGCTACAGCCTTTTTCGTTTCAGAGGGAGTTTCAAACTGACGGGACTGAGTGACACTGAAAAAATGACTCCTTAGGATAGATTAATCAGCAGGTCAATAAGAAATGTTGACCTTTGACCTTGTCCTATAACTTCCATCAGTTCCTCTGCCATGTGACTGGCTTGCCTCATTAAACTCTGGCGTTAGTTTAATCAGTGTATGACAATAAAACCATTAAGGAAAATGCATGTGCTTGATTTGCATGTAATTCATCATCCAGGCAAACATCCTGTAGCGATGCCATTAGTCTGTTGGGGTAGATGCATTCATTAAATGTTGTTTACTACAGATTAAAATGCACCAGCATAAGTACCAGCCCTTCTTAACTACGTAGGCTGCATCAGAGCAAGGTTCAAGTGAAGTGTTACAAATGCAGCAAAGAGATTTCCATGAGTACTACACTGAAAAGGTCAGCTGACCAACAGCTCCTCCTCTGAGATGTGCCTCTCTCTCTCACACACACACACACACACACACACACACACACACACACACACACACACACACACACACACACACACACACACACACACATACCATGTATACATCACTTCAGGGGACATTACATTGACTTACATGCATTTCCTGGAGACTTATCCTAACCTTAACCATAACCAACACATGCCTAACCCTAACCCTTACCCTAACCCTAATCCTTACCCTAACCCTAAAACTAACCAAGTCTTCACCCTAAAATTAATGATTCCCCTCATGGGGACCTCCAATTTGTCCCCATAAGGGAGGCGAGTCCCCACACGTGATTATGTAAACAGATTTAGGTCCCCACAAGTATAGTAATGCTAGGCCACACACACACACACACTGAGCTGGTACTGTGCTCTGACAAGAGAGACAGACCTGCCTGCCAATCATGTGGTAGCTCTATGATGATGGATTGATTCCACTCAGTGCCCTCACACCATCAGTCAGAGGGAGGAGTAACTGCCTTCATCAATATTCATATTTGTTCTCATCTATATTCATATACTCATTCATATTCATCACTGGTTACACGGAGCAGATTAGGGAGCTTTGTGTGCATTTCTGATCATTGTTTCAGATTAACAATCTGCAATGGGCTTGACACTGATTTGTGTTTGCAGGTTGCATTAAACTTTATCCTGTTTTGTTTTGGCTAATTGTTATACCGCTTACTTGGACTTAACCAATTATAGTGTTTTATTATATTTATGGGGTTTTAAAAAAACACAATGGTCTCTTGTATCTACTTTTTGCTAAATTGCCACTATTGAGCCAAACTATTGGATTAACCTGAAACAAAAGTATGTGTGTGTGTGTGTGTGTGTGTGTGTGTGTGTGTGTGTGTGTGTGTGTGTGTGTGTGTGTGTGTGTGTGTGTGTGTGTGTGTGTGTGTGTGTGTGTGTGTGTGTGTGTGTGTGTGTGTGTGTGTGTGTGTGTGTGTGTGTGTGTGTGTGTGTGTGTGTGTGTGTGTGTGTGTGTGTGTGTGTGTGTGTAGGCCTATGCATATTACGGTATGGATATTTGTGTGTATGCTCTGTTGATTAGTACTAAGAGCCATGTTAGCAGCTCTCAGGCTGTACATGGTTCATAACAATGCTTCAATTTATCAAACAAAATATATTAAAAGTCAGAAGCCAAAATAATAAGGGCACATTGTCTTGTACCATAACAAATGTGTGCCATCCACTGGATAGCTGCAATAGATGTGTATTAACACATGTAATTGAAGCAGATTTAATAGTTGAGATTTTTTAGACGAAAGTTACATCTGGAGCCTTCCGATCACTCTTACGCCACAGAATACTTCTAAGTAAATATCTACCTTTTTTACTCATTGACAACCACTGTTGTTGTATTCCCCAATATCAGCAGAGAAAGCCCATTCAGACAAGTGCACACTCCCTCATTATTCAGTATCACAGAATATTTCCCTCAGCTCTATGACAACAGTGTGATTTATAACAGTGCATGTAAGAAGAAATATCTTTCATCTAAACTTCCCTTAATTGTCCCGCCTCTACTGTTTCACCTCTATCAGCCTCTAATTGGCTGCTTCACGCTGTTAGAAAGGCAGGGATAGAGCAGTGTGTTGGCAGAGAGAAAACTAGAGTGCAGCTCGTAAAGCTTATTAAAAAATGTTCTTTTAATGACTTTGTTTCCTCTCACCCTGAGTTTTGCAATAGTTGCAATACTAAACTACACATCTTGACCCACTGAGATGTCATTTTTAAGCAAAAAAAATACATTTGACTCTGGATTCAGGGTGTTAAAACCGGCAGGAGTGCTTCTGAATCTGGCAGAGCCGGCGTCATTGCTGCCAGATTTGGCACCCTTCCTGTAACTTTGCACGAAATCACACTGGTGTTAATTATTCTCCTTTAGTTTAAAGTATTTTTTCTCACGAACACCTTCCTTTCTACAGCACATGCCTCGCCTCTGTGTTTCTCTACTATGTGTGTTTGTTGTGAACAAGGCTACAAATCAAAGTAGGAAATGTTTAGGTTGTTAAATAAAAAATAGACCTAATGAGATGCGGTTCCTTTTTCTCTCCTTTGTCTCAGCACCTCTTTTTTGGAGATGTGCTGTAACTGCTGTAATCAGCAGAATAATGTTGTTTCATCATGTCTTGTTGCAAAGCCCTCTGTCCCTCCTTGGCTTAGCTGAGTGAGACAGAAAGCAGAGAGAGAAACAGCACAGTCTCTCCTCACACACAATCCTCCTCACAGAATACCCCCTTAATTTACACACTTTGCTCTAATGTGATTTTCTCTGGCTTATATGATGCCCCAAAAAAGGTCAGGTTTGTCACTAATGACACATTTATCCAGTCTTAGCTCCCTAACTGTGGCTTCCTATTGATGTACAGTAAGCCTTGATTATAAAGTTCTGTTCTTAGTATATGAAATAATAGTTTCTACAAACCTTTAAAAAAAAAACGGTACTGTATGTCCCTTTACAGGACATGCTCAAAACTAAGAAAGATTCCTCAGGAAGCAGAGCCATTTAATACCATCTTCTTTGTCGTAAAGTCCCAGCTGCTCTCGAGAAAGCTGCCCTCCTTTTGATGATCAAATCCAGACTCGGAACCTATTTATTCTTGCTGTTTTAAGAGTGTGCATACTTTTTCTAAATTTGATGGGATTTAAAAGTCTCTGCTGTGTATTTCAGGCTCAGCTCAGAAGTAGGGCTATTTCACTATTGCCTTTCACTTTGTTGTCAATATTGGAGGGGTTACACTGTCCAGCAGTTGTTTGAACAAGCCAACCTGACCTCCATTGAACTCTTCAATGGCATGAAAACACATTTTCACATACTTCCTGGGACTGATCACATTTGTCTTAATATATCTAAATGTGATTTATTAAATCCCAACATTTGGGCTCTGTGTTGTTGTTATTATTTTGTATTGTTGTTCTTTTTGTTGTTGATGTTGTTGGTGTAATGTTCATCTCATTAGCTCCCATTGCATCCCTAACTGTCAATGGAGGGAATATTTCTCCTTGAATGGCATCTCCTGATGAATCTTTTTTAACATACTGTTCATTTTTCCATGTAGATACTAATGTTGTTTGTTGCCAACTATTTTGTTGTGTTCTTAGAGAGCCTGGGCTGATATAGTAGCCACTATTAATGTGCCTTTTAAAGCCAATTAGACAGTGTATGAGATGTTTGGCAACACAAATATACTTGATTCGACTTTGCTGAGCGAAATGCCCTCGAAAATGTGCGGAGGCAAAGATAAATCACAGTCTGAACAAGCAGCAAGCTCAGAGGCAACTGCAGAGCCCTCTCTGCCTCACCATGTTAAAAAGCCATGAGCCATCTGTGTGGAAAAACACTTATTTAAATATCGGGCAAAATTGGTCTACACATAAAGTTGTGTGACCTTATATTTCATTTGTTTCCAGGACACATACATATACATTGACAGTATCAGTTTATTATACGTTTGATAGTTAGTGTAACTTATAAGGCGCAGCTGTTTTCCTTACAGGCAGTTTTAAAACATATCAATAATCCCCTGAGACAAATTCCTATAATCAGCTTAAATAAGATTATATTATATGGCAAAGTTTTTCATGATATATAGTGAGCAAATACAGACTATTGGTGATATTGGACAACATGAGGTATACATAGAAAAAAACAATGCTATTTATATTATCAATGTCGCTGATATAGAATGCACCTGAGAACTAAAACTGTGCCTGAAAAACACAAATACACAATTTTGCTTAGGAAGTTTAAAGGAGAACCATTAAAATGATAAATCTCTCTTTTTGCTTCTACATTGGTTTTGTTCCATCAAATTATTCGTTTCTGCAGTCACAAAGTAATAACAGTAGAAAAATAAATCCATTTAAAATCCACTCTCATATACTTTCATTATGCCAAAAACAATAGTTTCACTATTATACTTAGAGAGAGAAGCAATCCTTTCTGCTTGCTCAGCTTGTTTCATTGTTTCTTCTTTTGGTTTTGCCTCTCTCTCAGCTCTTGTTTTCTCTGCAGCAGGCAGGATCTGATTAAAAACACAATCAGCACGACGGCAGCCGCCATGCCTTCTAATCAAACTATAATGGGAGTTTACCATGCATTATATCTGACTTGCGTTTAATGAGACGCCTGCATTATCTCAAAGTGATCCGGGGGGCATTTGCAATCCCATCTGTATCTCTTTGCCAAGTCTGCGTCATGTAACAGCAGCAGGAAAGGTGAGGCGGGACTTGTTTTGAGGTTTAAAAGTGGGCTTGGATACATCCCTGCAACAGATGCTCCACCTCTGTTTGCTGCAGGGCTTGGGATGACTTTCCATCTGGTTGCTTTACCCTTGTATGTTTTTTTTTAAACATCAAGGTGGTGTATTAAGCAGAGTGTCTTTACTGTAGAAGGCCCTGGTGTGAGCCCTTTTGGCAGCAAGCATCACCCCACTGAGGTGTCCTTGAACAAAAATGTGAATCCTGCAGCTTCACGGCACAGTAAAGTAGCTGGTGGTTAAAAATAAACAAATATTATCTATTTGATTAACACATTTTCTTGGAATTCTTAAGCAAAATCTAAATGTCCCTTTGGCCTGCAGAGAAGCAAATCTGAAACTTCTCTTACATCACTAAACCACCTGTTATGGAAATAATTATCATAGACCAATTTGTAACATACAGGACAAACCTTGATGTCTGTTTACCTTCTTTAAGGACACAGGCGGCTTAGCCAATAATGTTATTGTTCCCATTCTGTGACCGGTCAATACTGGGTCACAGATGATCTGTGTTGTGGGTACAGTGGGACACTTCCTTCTCTGTATTTGTGGACTCCAAGGTGAAATCTTCGAGGTCATAAATGTCCGACGCAAGTAGCTCAGTGTTCCCACACTGTTTAGGCTATCTTCTCAAATATGTTGTTTACTCTCTGCGAAACCAGTTAGATGGGCTGGCAAGAGAGAGGCTCTCCAGAATTGACGTGGCAACTCTACCGTGAAGTCAGAACCTCTGACTCTTGGATTTGTGATGTGAATACTCTGGTACCAACTCCAAATAAATCACAGTGGTTTGACATCAAAGCTCCGACTCTTCCCGTGTCTCCTTCCTGAGTCGGTGACTCCATTGCATGCTACACAGAAGTTTCCTCTACACCACCCTTTTTAGTTTAAATATAATAAAAACCCTTTAGATTTGGATGAAACAGAAAACCTACCATGTGACTAATTACTTCACCTCTGCTATTTTGCAGTGCTCCTGCAGAACTATTGCTACAATAGTATTTGATAGTAACCACGTGTTATGCAGTGCAGCGCAGTGTGCTAGCTATTGATGATGGAGACTGAACAAAGGGCCACATGTTGAAGACATGTGACAAAACGACCTCTGGAGTCGAGAGCCTGAGTGTTTGTTGGTGCCCTCATACGCTGGTCAAAGTTGTGGTGGAAAAACAGATGAGTAATTGATTTTACTCTAATGGGTGGATTTGTATCTGTGTGGACAAGTGTCCACTCTGAACTATGTACTTGTTGATATTCACTGCACTGTAACATAATTACAATTTCTTAGCTAATGTCTTCCCCCTTTTTATATTTAATTGGAGCCTTTTATGTGAAAAAAAGTAAATAATGTTGTGAAATCAGTTTGATGGACAGTTTTTCCGCCTCGCCGCATGTCTCCTGTTAGTGTTTTCTCTGTTGCAGTATATTCAGAGAACACTGTTGTGTATTAGGAACGGCAGGAAAGTCATCACCTCAGCATGTCAGCCTGTCCAGAGGTTCGCTGCTTACATTATTCCTGCAAACCAAATTAACAATATCATACCATCACCCGCAATCCCTTCACCGCACGACAAGCTGCCAGGAGGGGAGTGTGAAAGTATTCATATTTATGGCTCTATTCAGTAGTGAACAGAGAAATTGAGTAAATTAGCAAGTCTAATGCTTTGCAATGGTGTAGTGATCCACTGCAAGGGAAAAAAATGATATAATATCCTCTATCCAAATCACTGGTAGAGTGCTGCCATTAGGGTTGATTTAGGGCTGAGAGGTTTTGTAGCATTTACCTTGTGCTGTGTTACACTCACAGAATGGGCTGTGCCTTGTGAAGCTGTATAAACTGATGGTAAGGGCATCTTTTATAAATAAAATAGTGCAAGAGAATGATTTGAGATGTGCAAGTAAATACAAATAAAATTAAAATAGTGCAAGAATTTCAATTTTATTTGTATTTACTTGTATTTTAAATACAAGCAACACACTTTTAATTCCATTTAACAACACACTTTTCCAGTTTTCATTCTGTTTTTTTTTCTTTTTTCTCAACTGAGCTAGTATGTTTTTTTTGTTTTATTTAGCTTTTTCTTTGCTCAGCCACTCTTTTCCGTTTCACCACCGACTAGGAGACAATATCGGGGCAATAGCCGAGCCGTCGCTTACTGCCCTATACGTAATCATACAGTTTATCTAAACTCCTTGAGTATTTAATACAGGCCTCTTGGGACTTTTGTCTAAGTGTATCTTTACACTTATCAGTCTGTACTGCCCTCGCTGAGCAGGGTTAGGGTTAGCTGCTGTGCTCTCAGTGTTTTTTGTTGCTTTTTTTACCTTTCCATCACAGGATTGTACCATGACAATCATGCTCCGCAAGGTACAGGCCCTGTGTATCAAAGCTGATTGTCATCACACTCAGCATGATGACAATTAGCTTTGATACACAGGGCAAGCGGCTTGTGTATCAAGCTTTTGTCATACAAAAGGGATTAGTAATTAATCCATAATAATTTCAAGTATTCATCGGTGACGTCATCACTTCGGAGTGACGTCACAACGTGATCATGCTCCGCAAGGTATCAAAGCTGCCAATCAGCTTTTTTACACAGGGCAAGCACTTGGTAGTCTTTTGCTTGGTGGAGTTCACTATTTGAGTTCTATTTGCAAACTTTCAGGAGAGGCTCTGTGATGTCATCGATGATGTCACTACATTCTGCATGATTTGGATGGATCTGCTGCCCGCGGAGCTCCAGTGAAATGTTACGCAGGAATGTTACGCTGCAAACAATCCCAGCAAGTCTTTAAACTAAAATCTGATCAATTACATCGATAATTCAGAAATTATTACTAATAATTGTTCAATAATTGCAGCTTGAGGCACTTAAAGGGGCATTGCGCACTGTTTTAAGGCCTTTAAATGGTGCTACAGTCAGGGGCGGATCTACGGGGGGGCAAGGGGGGCAGCTGCCCCCCCCCCCCCACTGTAGAGCCTTTCCCCCCCAGCTGCCCCCCTAACTTTTGTTTCCCTAAAACTGTACTAAAACAAACCTACACTATTTCCACAAGCTTCTCAAGCAACGAAACAAGCATTACATTAGTTAAAAGTGAATCATTTTAAATATCAGTTTAGGCCCGTTAAAAACGCAGCTACGGCCCTTGCATTAAACTGCGGAGCGGCGTTCACACAGACCGCGGCTCACAGAGCTGCAGAGAGGGAGCGAGCTGTCCCAGCGCCGATGGGTCAGCTTCCCCTGGGAGCATTTCCCTTTCCACTAGTTTTGTTTTTACTAAGGACGAGAGCTTGAAACTAAATATTAATAAAACGCTGCCGTTTGAATCGATAGCGTTTAACAGATGGGCGCTGTTTGGGGCGTTACGTTACAAAATACTACGCAGACAGCGTTAGCTGGGAGATCGATCACTTTGCTAAACTATGCGGTAGCCTACTATTAAATCCACGTAAACTACACATCACAGCAATGAGGCCAGATCAATGAAACCAGGATACATCCTTTACCGTAAAAACTGGATCCAAACACAGCTGCCTGTGTGCGTTTGATGAATACTTTCTGATGATATGCTACTTATTAGCTAGGCTACATGGCCCTAACTAACGTGTAAAGTTATACAAGCATTTGTACCAGTGCTTTTCACAAGTAGACTCTTGCAGGCCAGAGTATAGGAGCGATTCAACAACAACAAAAATACATATCTGAGAAGAGATCAGGACGAACAGAAAGAGGAAAAGGAAAAGAGAGTTCACTGAAGAGACCAGGAGGGTCAAAGCGGGAGGAAGAGGAGGAGATGAAGACATTAGTGAAGAAGAAGAAATATATGTGAGGAATAAAGATGAAGTATCAGAAAGAGGGCCAGAGGCAGGGATCAGGAGGCAGAAGAAACTCCAGCTGGACCACATGGTATGTTCTTATTCTCCTTACATATTCCATTGCAGCAGCACAATCTAGCAGCTCTTAGTATTGACAATTATTGATTGAAATGTGTTGCTGCACAGGTCACCTTTAGCTCTCTGAAGAGATGGGTCATGTCATTTGTGTACTTAACTATAACTAAGTACTTACAGTATGCGGAATTAGAGTATTCTCTGAATCGGGTGCCTTTTGGATCTTTATATCTTTGAAAAATGAAACCAAAATGTTTGGTCATAACATCTGGTAGTGGACTACTTACATTTCCCCACCTCAGGCACAAAATATAAAAATAATTACTAGGAATTTACTTGAACAAATGTAACAGGGTTGAAGTTTTTGACAAAAAGTAGCCATGATACCTTGTTTATTTAAGATATGGCACCACATGGAAATCAAGGACATTACAAAATTGTAATATTTTGCAAAACTATTGTTTATTTTGTAATAAACAATTATTTACTATTATTCATTCATATAACAGAGTTGAAATGTTGAGCATGTCAATCTTAATCTGAAAATACAAAAACTGAAATATAGGTAAGAGAAGAAACTGACACTTTTGTGATGTAATTCCCTCAATGCAGATCACACATGGACTGATCCATTATTGTAATAGGAGGGTAAATGGTATGGCGTGACAGGGTTGAAACAAACTGAGGGACGTGTGTCAATATTGCAATTTCATAGATAATTCAAGTATTTATTCAGAATAGATTTTTGATCAGTTAAAGTTGACAAGCATATGATTATATTAGCAGCAACATTTTGGAATAATTGGCCATTTTGATTTGTTTAATATTAAATTAATATGTAATAATGCTTAGTGAGCACATGCAAATATGTCTGTCTAATACTAAGACAACACATTTTTTGTAATGCAAAACAACCGGTTCCATTAATTAATTGCTTTAAAATACATTTTGTAGTTTCCTTTCATTTAAAATGGTTGAGGTAAGCTTGGGGGACTCAAAGGGCACCCGATTGTTTGTCTGAACACCTTGTTTCTCTTGTGCATTAAGAACACTTGTGTTAGGGCATGAATTAACAATAAATAGGTTATATACAGTGTAAAATACCACGTACTGTCTGCCCTCCCATGCCACCCTGGCATGACCTCTTGCCCCCCCTTTGCCACCCCATGTAAAATGTTCTAGAACCGCCACTGGCTACAGTACATCAGGAGCTTTTGATGAAAATGTGACTTTTAGTCATATTTTGTGGATTTTTGCTTTTGTGAATGCCAGCAGGTTCAATTATGTTCAATATAAAACAGAACCATCAATGGTCAAAACAGTATAATGAATTATTATCTCTTAGTATAAATGTTTTTTGTTCTTCTAGCAGTGTGTTGCAAGAAAGAATAACAGAACTTTACAAAGAAAATAAAGAAAAAGCCCTAAATATTGACCTATGGAAGTAATGGATAGGGAAGAGGATAGGGTAACATGTGAAAAATGTTTTTTAGTTTTTTATAATTGAGTTTAAAATCTGAGTTTTGAGATTAATATTAAGAACTATTTTTTTTTGTCCCCTCACAATTCATATTTTAAAATCTCAGAAATAAATCTAAATTCAGAAATTAAAATTGCAAATCCTTTCATCCTCCAGGTTAACCTCTGAATTGTAGTGGAGTAGAATTACAAAGTATGTAACAATAGTGGAATTTTGTACATGCTGCTGTAACAAAAACATTTCCCAACTTGGGATCGTGCAATAGAATATGTTGCGAAATACAATAGCCAGCATGTGTAGTTCTGGGAGGGGGCTGGGCTGGACCCGTTCGAGTCCAGTTTTGGATAGTCTGCCGTGGTTCATTCCATTTCAAAGAGCTTGGCGTAACCTTGGCGCACTGCCACTCCAACATCCAATCACAGAGCTTGAGGACTAATCACGGGGTTTGTCAAGCAAAGCGGATGTTTCTCCGAATCGAAGGTTAAAAACACAAAAGCATTGTACACAATTTAAACCAATCAATGTTGTGTAATTAACAAGGATAAACTGATGTTTTTTAGTGGATGAGTAGGGCAGATATCACTTTCATTTGACAGTGAGGGGAATACTTCCGGTTTTATTTTGAAAACTTCGAGACCAGAAATACTGTTTTCACCCCGTGAGGGTTGACGCCAACTTTACATGGACACTGCGGAAAGACGTAGTACACGTTCTCCTGGCGAGACCTCAAATCATCTTCGTAATATCTATCAAACTATAGATCCTACACATCCACTGGACGTGGATTCTAAAAGTACAATATTCACTTCTCGCTAGAAATGTAATCATGTAAAAGCATTTTAATGGCCAAACTATTGTACAATTTAGGATTTTACAGAGAGGCTTATTTGTGAATATACGACCCTCCGGAGCGTTTGCAATCAACGGGAGCATATGCCGCAAATTGTTGTTTCTTACACGACCACTAGAGGTGCTAAACTTTAAAACGTGACTATAGGTCGTAATAAGCTGCTGAACAATCAACCTATTTGGTCGTTTTTTGGAGGAGGACAGGCTGCTTTATTTCCTCCCACCTTGACTACTGTAACTCACTTCTCTACGGCATCCGCTCCCCCTCCCTCGATAGACTCCAAATTGTAAAAAATGTAGCCGCCCGATTCCTCACACACACCAGATCATGGCACCCCATCACCCAAGTCCTCAAAGACCTTCATTGGCTTCCCGTCTCCCAACGCATCAACTACAAAATACTGGCCCTCACCTATAGCCCTCCACCATCTAACCCCCCTATCTCACTGGTCTTCTCACCCCCTACCAACCCCCGTGGTCCCTCAGATCCACCTCAGCCGGTCTCCTGTCCCCCCCAAGTCCAAACTAGGCAGCATTGGGGACAGAGTCTTTTCAGTGGCAGCTCCCAGGATCTGGAATTCCCTCCCCCAAGATCTCCGCTATTCTGAGACCCTCACAGTATTCCAGTCCCTTTTCAAAACTCATCTCTTCTCCTCTGCCTACTAGGGATGCATACCGGTATCCGGTATTACCGAAATACCGGTTACTGGTGGCTACGGTATACCGTACCTAAATCAGATCCGGTTTCGATACTTTAAAAAAAATATATATATTTTTTTAAATTATTTTTAAAAGTGAGTCCGTGGCCCGTGATGGCGGGTGTTATAAATTAGATTGCATAATCGTTTTTCTTCATATTTTATGTATTTTTCATTGTTTGTTCAATACTAGAAAGGTAAAAGTCCCACAAATGAACTGTGATGGGATTTGTTTTCTCTCACCAGTGAAGGTAAATGTTGATTTTAAAGATGAGATTTGTTTGTTTGTGCAATGCCGAGATCTCATGACTATTATTCTATTATGTATTTGTTCTCTAGTCGAATCTCAGGTTTAACATGAATTATAACGGTGCTATAACGGTCTGTTTGCATTGACAAGATGTGCTATTCCAACCCAGTCTCACGGCATTTCGTGTTCACCAACACGATTTTTAATCTATTGATTCGTGTTCACCAACACGATTTGCCCCTTTTTTTCGTGTTGCACAGCACAATTTTAAAAACAATGTATTTCTACTGCCTGCAGCACGTCTTTTTCTCCGGTCGGGTCGAGGAAGACCGGAAGCTGTGTGGTTCATAAAAACATGTTCTTACTCAATATCAAGCCACAGTTATTGCTTTTATTTGAAATCGTATAATTTCGGACTTTTGTTGCCGTCTGTGAGGAAAATAAATGGGGCTCAGAGCCTCAGGATACTGAAATCTGTATTTTTTAAATCTTTTTTTCCTTCTAATTTATTATTATTTTCAAAATAACACACTGTTATTTACTCACCAATAACACACAATTATCCTTGCTTTTATTTATTGGTTTAATTCCATAATCTCTGGCTTTTTTGGCGTCCGTCAGGAACTGAATTTCAAAATAAAAATAACCGGAAACAGACGTAGGCATTTCGAGCGATTACCCAAGATCCTCAGCTATGGTTTTAAGCTCGCTTATTGGATGTTTTAGCCGCAATGCATGCTGGGATTTGGTGTTTATATGATATGAAATCCGGAAAACATTTTAAAAGAATAAAATAATACTTAATTCCGAGCGCTCTTGCTTTTCTCTTTGAAAGTCATCACATAACGGCATTGTAATACACGGTTCGGCTGCATTGTATATTACAGATCTGCCGTAGTTCTTTATTTATAGAGCCCTGATGAGAAGACCTTTGGAAAAACTGAGAAAATGCCGCCGAAACTGAATACTTGACGTGGATCATAAATATATTCAACAATTAAACAACATCTTCAATTTCTCTTCACACAATACGTCTCCTTGCAGTATCAACACTAATTTGGCTGACTTTTACATTTGATCTAATTCACAGATAGGTTTTATTTACACCATAACGGTGCACAGCTGATATAAAAGGACTGTAGTTTTTAAAGATATTACTGATTTTCTTTGAATGTAAGAATGTAAATACTGAGTCTGAAATAGTATAGCAATATGCTGTAAAATTATGTGAAAGCATGCATAAAACTACACATCTTCAGATGTTGTACGAAAACACAAGTGTCCTACACTAATAATACAAAGTTATTATGGCTGTGTGTACCTTGTGTGCACCTCCTAGTGGTTAAAGCACGTTATTGAATTATTGTGTTTTATTTGATTAAAAAAATATTAAGAGTACATACTTTCATAGGGGGAAAGTATAAATATAGAATATAAAAAATCAAGAAGATACTATAAGTGATCTCTACAATAAAACAGTTTAGTGCAGAATGTACAAAGATATTAATAGGAGGAGGTGCAAAACAGACAAACGAATTAACTTTTATTTAAACATTAAATAACAGATTAAGGTCTTCTTTTATATAAGAAAAAAACTTTGGGGGTATCTATCTACAGATAAATATTAAGCCTGACAAAGTACTTAACGTCTAATATATTGCTTTCCTGCAATGTTAACTATGTTGAAGCACTTATTTTAACTGATATTATACATATGAATTATACTCTTATGTATGTAGATAGAATAAGAAATGTGCAGAATATGACAGTTTAATGGTGGAGGTACACACATATTGATAGATGTCTTGTAATGCACTGTGACCCAAGTGTTTCATTCATTGCATAACTACACCGTAGTTGTGTATATGATATGTCAATACACCTTTGAAAATCTTGAAAGGGATGTGCAAAATAGCCATAATATACAGTCTTTAATTAACTATTAGTAGAGAATAACGAGTAATGAATATACTTTATTACTCGTTTCCATTCATGTCAATTGCAGATACATGTTTAGTCTTCTCAAGCACCAACTATCAAATATCTCTCCTGATTGTTGGCACTTGACAATCACCTTACCTGAATTTTACTCAAGTGTAACTAAAGTCTGATTTAAGGGTTGTTTATATTTCACATCATTAATCAGAATCTGCAAAGTAACTCAAATAAGTATAGTGGAGTAAAAATACCAGGTTAACCTCTGAATTGTAGTGGAGTAGAATTACAAAGTAACAATGAGCTGTCATGTGGGTATTAATGCTGCGCATTATGGACACAAGCGATTTTCACCCATTTATTAATTATATGTTTTACATTTGATAACACCAATGTGTTGAATACTGGCAACTTCTAATTGTGGGAAAAACGAAAACGTTCAGTAGAGACGTCCCATAGAACATTTTGCGAAACACAATAGCCAGCATGTGTAGTTCTGGGGGGGCGTTCGATTCCAGTTTTGGATAGTCTGGCGTGGTTTCGTTCCATTTCACACAGCTGTTTGACACTCTGCAACCTTATGGGGACTGTAGTCCTAAACGATAGCTGGGGATTATGGGTAGTGTAGTGTCTTCGGCCATCCTAAACTCAGACATTTTGACAATCGCAATGATGCTCGAAATGTTCCTTATAGGCCTACGTCTGTTTCCGGTTATTTTTATTTTGAAATTCAGTTCCTGACGGACGCCAAAAAAGCCCGAGATTATGGAATTAAACCAATAAATAAAAGCAAGGATAATTGTGTGTTATTGGTGAGTAAATAACAGTGTGTTATTTTGAAAAGAATAACGAATTAGAAGGAACAAAAATATTTTAAAATACAGATTTCTGTATTCTGAGGCTCTGAGCCCCATTTATTTTCCTCACAGACGGCAACAAAAGTCCGAAATTATACGATTTAAAATAAAAGCAATAATTGTGGCTTGATATTGAGTAAGAACATGTTTTTATGAACCACACAGCTTCCGGTCTTCCTCGATCCGACCGGAGAAAAATACGTGCTGCAGGCAGTAGAAATACATTGCTTTTAAAATCGTGCTGTGCAACACGAAAAAAAGGGGCAAATCGTGTTGGTGAACACGAATCAATAGATTAAAAATCGTGTTGGTGAACACGAAATGCCGTGAGACTGGGTTGGCTATTCACGCGGCACACCTGATGGCGGGTGTTATAAAAGATATTCCATAATCGGTTTTCTTCATATTTTTAATGTATTTTTCATTGTTTGTTCAGTACTAAAAGGTCCAAGAAGTCCCACAATTGAATTTAATATTCATTTGACATGTTAACTATATCGTAAAGCGCTTCATGGGAGTAATTGTGGGATGATACATTTTCAAAGTATCACGATATGTATCGGTTGAGTATCGGTATCGTTCAGTGGTATCGGTATCGGTATCGGTATCGTAAAAAAGTCAACGATATGCATCCCTACTCATAGCCCACCCCCCATCAATCCATGCCAGTTGATCAAGTTTGATAGTCCTATACCCCCCCACCCTAACCTTCCCTTATATTGTAAAGCGATTTTGAGTCCTTGAAAAGCCCTATACAAATATAATGTATTATTATTATTATACTGACAGGTATCAGATCTTGCTTTGTAAAATAATTTTCCTGAGAGGTGTCACTTGTGATGTCGTCTGTGTGGTCTACGGTGAATGTATTCCTGACAGCCACAGGTGATAAGAATCAAAGGTTCCCATAGGAAGCTTGGGGTAGTAATACAAAAAATGTGAATGGCATGATATCCAAAACATGTTTTTTGATGAATAGCTGGAATATGAAATGATAAAACAATGTAATTACCAAGATACTTCAAGAAAACCACCTCAACGGGTCAAAAAAGACCCACTTATGCATCTAAGGGTTAAGAAGGTCAGGTCCCAGAGTTTATCAAAGCAGAGGAAAAGGCTAATAGACTTTAACTATGTTGTTTTCTCCATCTTAACTGCTTTCTTTTAATTACATTCAGACATGTAGACGCACCTCTTTTAAAACTCACATTCACACACTCAGTAACACAAGGCACCATCCTGCCACAACAGTACTCGCACATTAGCATCAGGAGAAATGAACGTCCTTTTTTCCAAAACAAGACACATCCACACATCTAGAGTAAATTATGAGGATAATAAGCTTGTGTGAAACCCTCAGATGGTTTTCTTTGGTCTGACAAAAGTTGAATTTGTTTTACCATCTTATTCGGCTACAGAATCCCAGGAAAAAAATATGACACTATGGGTCACTTGACTTCAATGCGCTTTTATTTTGAAATGTAAAGGTGGCTAATGTTGCGCGTGATGACGTTTAGACACTTGTTAGCAACCGCTGCATTTAAATTCACCAGTGGGGTATTTACTGAGATATTTCATGTCGTAGGACAAAAATCTCTTCAGCTTTTGTTAACGACAGACCTTATTTCAGGCTTCTAACTACAGAAAAGAATTTTAAAAAACGTTAACGTTCAAATGTTTTTTTTATTCCAGGGAATGAGTCAGCATTTAATGCTGACTCATTCCCTGGTTTTAGGACTAATTCCTGGTTACACGACTCAGGTAACTTGTTTGTCGGTGTTTCAAAGAAAGAAAACCAGCTTGAAATGGTTGCTAACTTTGTTTAAGGCTCTGATCTCTCAGGTGTGGATGTGTAATGTTTCGGAATGAAACCAGTCAAAATCACAATGTTTTGCTAATAGGCTTGTTTGAGACGCGTTGCGGCTCGCCTCGAAAGTAGACGAGAGTAGCCGATCGCAGCCGGGGGAGGTCTCAAAAAGCTCGCCTGAAGTCGGACAGCTACGAGTCGGCTTCTTCTTCTTCTTCATCTTCTTCTTCGCCTTCTTCTTCTTCTTCTCTCGGTTATTTGGCGGATTGCAAACAACTTTAAGTTGCATACCGCCACCTCCGGAGTCGGCTTGACTCGGTTTGCATTTATAAAGAATGCACACGTGTTTAATCGTTAATGTCAGATATGTACTAAGTAAATACATTTGTTCCTGCTCAAGATTAGATTCAACTTTATTGTTATTGCACATATTACAGGTACTGAGACAACGAAATGCAGTTTAGCTTCTAACCAGGTGCAACAAGCAGTAAAGTGAAAAGTAATGTACACAATAGACAGAATAAAAATATAGAATGAATTGAATGATGAATAAACAGTGAGATGAATACACTAGATATCAGCCTGTGAGCAGTATGAACAGTGTGTATGAATATGCTAAGATATATAAAGTATGAAAACGGTAAGCAGTGCAAGTATAGTATAAAATATATGGATATTAATATCATTATGATAAACATTGTGGAACAATGATGAAAAATGGGAATGGATGTGGCGACGTAAAACTGACACAAAACAACAACAAACTTTTGCCCAGCCAATTGGAGAGTTTCATCACCAGCACGTGGTAAAAACCACCAATGAGCGCTCAGCTCGAGATACCAGCGAGACGTTTCCCATCAAGCATTTCGCTTCCGCAGCCCGTGGAGAGGAACTAGGCTTGTTTGAGACAAGCAAGACCTGCGCAGACCTGCGCAGTTGCGATCAACGTCTTGCTAGTGCGTTGCATGATGGTTAGTCATTTTTGTCCGACTTGCTCTGGAGGCCCGCCCACATGAGACTTTGAAATTTTGCGGGACAAAGACGCCCGCAGCCTTGAGAGCGAGGCGAGGCGAGTTGGCGCAGTTGCTCTCCACGGGCTGCAGAAGCGAAATGCTTGATGGGAAACGTCTCGCTGGTATCTCGAGCTGAGCGCTCATTGGTGGTTTTTACCACGTGCTGCTGATGAAACTCTCCAATTGGCTGGCAAAAGTTTGTTGTTGTTTTGTGTCAGTTTTACGTCGCCACATCCATTCGCATTTTTCATCATTGTTCCACAATGTTTATCATCATGAAATTAATATCTATATATTTTATACTATACTGCTTACCGTTTTCATACTTTATATATCTTAGCATATTCATACACACTGTTCATGCTGCTCACAGGCTGATATCTAATGTATTCATACCCCTCACTGTTTATTCATCATTCAATTCATTTTTATTCTGTAGGTTGTGTACATTACTTTTCACTTTACTGCTTGTTGCACCTGGTTAGAAGCTAAACTGCATTTCGTTGTCTCAGTACCTGTAATATGTGCAATAACAATAAAGTTGAATCTAATCTTGAGCAGGAACAAATGCATTTACTTAGTACATATCTGACATTAACGAATATACACATTTGTGCATTCTTTATAAATGCAAACTTGTCAAGACCACTGACGGAAGTAGTTTTGAAAAGTAATAAGTGGTTCTGTCTTTTACATGTATTCAACCCCCCTTGTACTGATTTGTTTCAAAATGAACTGACACTTGAGTCATTCATTTGTAGTGATATAATAATTGTGGGATTTCTATTGCATCCACTTCATCTGCAACGAAAAACGCCAACGCAATTCCGCCATTGCAAACCCAGCCAGTCAAGCCGACTCCGACTCCGAGCTGTCCGACTTAAGACGAGCTTTTTGACACCTCCCCCGGCTGCGATCGGCTACTCTCGTCTACTTTCGAGGCGAGTCGCAATGTGTCTCAAACAAGCCTACTGCGCCGCCTCGCCTCGCTCTCAAGGCTGCGGGCGTCTTTGTCCCGCGAGATTTCAACGTCTCATGTAGGCGAGCCTCCAGAGCAAGGCGGACAAAATGACTAACCATCATGCAACGCACTAGCAAGACGTTGATCGCAACTGCGCAGGTCTGCGCAGGTCTCGCTTGTCTCAAACAAGCCTATTATGAATGTAAGCGGATATGTCGGGACAGAATTTATTTTACCGGACAAATTTGAAACTTACCGGTCATGTTTCAATAATAATAATAAGAATGGTGTAGCAAAGTTTCCGTTAGCAGGTAATCACCATCAGCATATCCGGACTATGACCGGATATGCTGATGTTTAAAACTCAGTTAATGGGAGTCATTTTTATATTGCTTCAGTTTATAATCGTTACAGATCGAAAAGTTCAGATTCGTTTTTCAAGAAATGATTCCACAAACATCATTATTACATTCAAACAAACTACTTGTAGTAGATGAAGTACATTATTCAAAAGTTTACATTAACTTTGGATAATAACACGGGAGAAACGGATCCTCTCTTTTCCCCTCTCCCTCCCTCTCTCTCTCTGACAGCCCGTCAGTTTCTCATGCAGCTCGCTAAACAGTGCGCGGGGATTCAGGTGATTATGCAGCAGCTGATCTGATCTCTCTCTCGGGTCCGGTTATACTTCACTCGCGTTTATGTCCATATCGATCAGATCCAGCTCTGCTGATCGGCCTTTATAGAGAGCACCGATCAAACTATTAAGAGTGAATATCGGCCGATAATGACCGGCGGCCGATCGATCGGAGCATCCCTTATTATTACCAGCAGGTTTTGAATTTACGGGTTTTTTTTTTTATTACCGGCTAACGGAAACCCTGATGTGGGACTCTCGGTCCTATGTTGTTAAAAAAAAAAAAAAAAATTACGGGCCAAATATTATTGCTGGCGGGCCAACAACAGTCTATAGCATTGGTCGGCAACAGGCGGCCGCCGACCCATGCTATAGACTGTGATTGAAATGATTTGAAGTAAATTAAGTTTTTATCAAATTTCAGGATAATGATACCATATTCTTAACATTTTGCTAAAACAAGACTTTAAATCTGCAGCCATAGTAGCAGCCTTGTGAATATCAGTACTTTTTAAAGCACCAGAAAACAAAATGGTTGGAATAATAGAATGGGGACAGACATAAAAATCTATTTCCAAAATAATTGTCACTACTTTATAATGGTCATTTGACCATAAATGCACCACGAATTGGAATATGAACTGCTGGAAAAATTGAAAACTGAAATGACAGCGTGGCATCCCCCTAAATTTGGCTTGAGAGTTTATCCGTCAGAAAGACCAGCTCTTAGTAAATCACAGTAGAAAGTCTCCATAGACACAAAACAATTTACCAACCGAAATGTATTTCAGTCCTATCTTAAGACTGAAAATGTACAACCAATAGACATATTTGTAATTTGTGAACAATTTATTGTAAAAAATAGGAGAAAACCGGAGGTCCCGGAGAAAACCCATGCAGACACGGCTCCTGCTCCTCACAGGAAGTGCCGTGCTGCCCATAGAAGTAACTGGGAAGTTTTGCACTGAATCTCCAGAGAGCTTGAAGGACTTTTAAACACCCATGTCAGAGTTAAGGGAAATGAAGCTGCTGATGTTGAACTGACAGAGTGAGTTTCATTGGAAAACCTTCACAGACTACTTCACTCCTCGCCCTGCCCAGGCACACAGAAGCAGGAGAAGAAATTCCTCCTCATCCTGGAGAAGAATCCTCTGATTCCCTTCTTCTTTTTCTTCCTGGGCTCGCTGACCACTGAAAATAAAAAGTATAGTTAGTGTTTTAATCAACTTTGAAGAAATGGGGTTTGGAAAAATGCGACAATTCAGAAAATGGTGAGGTAAATATTTCCTACCAGGTGCGGGCAAAGGCTCTTTGCTGCTGGACTTGGGAGCTTCGGAATGGCCTTTTCCAATAACCGATATGCTTATTTCCCAATCTTCATCAGTGATTGATTCCAGTTTAATTTCAGGTGCAATTTCAGCCTTCACGGAGCTGGGGGTATCTCCCTGCACAGTCTGGGTCCTACACAAACACACAAACACTTACAGGGTCATTGTTGGTTCATACAAGATCAAAAGGTCTAGATTGTATTGAAACTGACATTGTCATATTAAGGGCAAAGGTGCATTTTATGTCACCTGCTTTGATTGCATTAACTTTGAACATTATGATCATTTTATCTCTCCTAACTTTATTGTGTTTTTCTTCTACTCTCAGCTGAGGGATTAGTGGCCTTACCTGATGACACTGCTCTCTTTGGTGGCTTCTTCAACCAGTACGGTCCTCTCATCGGTCTGAACCTCGATGACCCCAGCTGGCAGCTCTTTGAGACTACAGGAGTGTTCAGAGGATCTAAAGGTAAGCAAAGATGCACACGTGGTGTTCCCATAAAATATTTTGTTCGGATGCATTTAGAAACATTCGGAAGCGTGCTGAGTTCAGAGCAAATAATAATAATAATAATGATAATTCATTACATTTTTATTAGAGCGCTTTTCCAGGTGAAATATTTCAAACTGATGGAAAACTATTATTTCCATTCTACCACAAAACCAAAAGAAACAAATCATTACTTACCCGTCAAGTTTTGTCTGTTCTGTCCCTGGCCTCTCGCTGGAACTGTCAGCTTCTACAGTTTCAGTGCTACAAAAGGATAATCACGTTTACAATCATGTTCAAATTGCATACGGTACACATTACGATAGCCATTTAAAGTAATCTAAAATGCCTACTGTTGTCAAACGGACATACTTACCCATACAGACAGTTTTTGCTCAGATTGAGGTAGCTCCTGGTTATGAATGGATGGGCCAGGATTTGTTTTGGAGTAATCCTTTTCTTTTGGTCCATCTGGAGCATGTCCTGCAAAAGCTCCACACAAGCCTTCCTGTCTTCTGCCTGGAAGCTGGTTTTGTTGTGTGTGCTTGACTAAATAAAAATAAAAATTGACAAATGAATTGACACTAGCCAAAAAGATTTCCTGATATTTGACTATGTTGTTACTGCCTCTACAGGCAGCACCTTCTTGAGAACTTACTGTTTTCAGCTCCTCCAGAGAGGAAAACGTGTATTCCCTGTCATCACTCGTCTTCAGCTTTGTTTCCAGCCGAAACTCCAAGGGTGTCTGTTAGAAGACAACATATTGTATTGCTTTTTATGCTCATGATCTAATGGAGGATAATGAATGTTTGGCAAAGAAGGTTGCGGTTCTATACCTTGAATTTCCAAACCGTCCGCCCACAGAATCTGCTTTTTCCCTTAAAGAAGGACTCTGTGAATAATCCACTATTCAGGAGTTTCCTTGGTGGTTCACCCAGGAGATCGATGATGAAACGGAACTAGAGACAAAACACAGCAAAATGAAGGACTTTCTAACGCTGTGCATGCAGTAGGCGTTGGACTGGAAGTACCGGAGACCATGAACGGTTTTGAAAACTTCTGTCACGTAGTATAAAATATCTTTGCTGATGTTTTTCCGAGTCTTCTGGCCAATCAGAATCAAGATTGTTGCCGGAAGTCCCCACGGAGAATAACTTTGCGGTAGAACTATTCTTTATACATCCATGGGTACAACTTCAGATAAAAATGAACACATAATGAAATATGACCCCCGGTTTGATGATTGACAGGTAACAGAAGAATGGGGGCTATCTACCCTTACCCACAATTTAAAGTAATTCACACAGATCTCCTCTTTACTCTTCTCTCTGAGTGGAGCAGCAAGCTGTCAGAACAAAGTGAAAAACAAACAATGGCATAAAATATTATAAATATGTCGGGTAGCAATAGATTTATTTATTTTCTTCTCAGAGTGTACCAGAATAGGTAGTTTATATGTTAGTATTTCAAAAAATCTCCTGGGGGAGAATCCCCCAAACCCCCCTTCTGGGGTTGGGGTTTCAGCATGTGTGCCTTTTTATGTTATACAGTTCAGCTTTGATTCCATCATCTCATTAAACCTTTTTTAAAAGCATACTTTAGTTCTGTGAAGGGATATATAGTGTTGCAAAATATAGAATCCTGTCAAAGATACATTGTTTTCCTATGTGTTACTCATAAGTACAGCATAATGCTTTTTGTTCGTCATCCCACAAATCTCACAGGCTTGTATTCACTATATCATCCTGTTTCTAAAGCTATCAGATAAAGAAATAAAGCCACAGAATGATACAAATTGTCCATAAACATTTAAACTTTAATGGGCCTCATTAAAGCCAATAAACCAACAATTTATGGGCAAAACCTAAATGGTGAAATTGCTGGATTAATGATCAATAAATGTGTGTACTATAAGGAGAGTGAATGTCTTTTTGTTACAACCCCAAGAACATAACATCGGGTATAAAAAGCTTGACTGGTGTTTCAGTAACTAGAAGGTGATCTGATCTAAAAATTAAGTGTGCTTTTCAAATAGGTTGATGTGCACACAATACAATTGTAGGGGGTAAAGAAGACTGATCTGCTGTTGTACAATTTGTATTAAAACAGTATGTTCCTACAACAGCTGTCTTTGCTTTGTTGTAAGCTGTATTAAGCAGGTCAAGGTCGCAGTATTAACATGCACGGTTGGGGACCATTGCTTTTTTGTGCAAATGTTTTATTCGTTGGCACATTTACATACTTTGATCCAGACTGAAATATTGTTTCCTGAGGATGAATCTTAAAGATTTAGGTGTAACCTTACACTACTTCTTGTGCCGCAATCAGGTTAATATTTGTGGCTTTGAGTAATATGGATGGCTCCCCTTAAGAACCACCAGCAGGTTGACATTTTTGGCTTTTATTGAAATGTCAAATACTGTCAATGACACATTCTGGATGCTATACAGTAAGTGGTTTAGAAGAGATTTACATGGTGGCCAGGTGAACCTCAGATTTTCCTCTAGTGCCACCAGCAGCTCTACATTTCAATTTGTCAGATACTTTGGTTCATAACTCAATTCTCTACCTTAATTCGATAGGTAAAATAATAAAGGAAAAACATATGAGGCTGAGAAATAGGCTGAGGAAGAGCATAAGTTATGTAGGTGGAGATGCAGATATATAAACATCAGGTTACGAGACGATCAAGCAAATATGTATCTCAGGGACGGACAGCATGTGCCAACCAAAGCCGAGGCTAGACAGCCTTTCATTTGAATCAAGACTATACCAAATTAGTCTATTAATTTATTCATTCTGTTTGAGTGTGCACTCCACAGCATGATTGTCCTTTATCTACTCCTTCATTGTCAAATAAGCCAAACCTCCTCTCTACCCTCTCTTCATATGAGACCACTCATCGATCTCTCTCTGACTAATTTCCTCCAATGGGAACCACTCCTCCTTATTCACCCGACAGAGAGATTACAGGCCGGAAAAGATGAGCTGCAGCACACAGCAGTGCTGAGATATGGACCTGCAGTCCGCAGCAGACAGAGAAGGAAAGGATGACATTGTGCTCGTGAGCAGAAGTTTCGGTTAGGTACGTCCTAGGTTTTACACCAGACCTTCACTACAGGGTTTATACAATCATATGGAAAACAGATAGAGATGATTAACATATATTAAAAAGCCAGAATAGTTTCGAAAGCCATACCAAAAGCCAGCACATTGTCCTTGCTGCCATGTCCTTGCAGGAGCAGTCAAACCAACTGATTAACGATCCAGGAGGAAGAAACACACACAAAGGCAGCAGGTACTTTGGGAATCAATTCATCACACTTTATTTGGTGTGACCCTGGTGTGTGGTGGCTGGAGAGCAGCAGAATACAATCTCAGCACAAATGTATAACTATAGTATGGTACAAATACACACGCAATAGCCTCATCAGACAACGAGTCCACTGCAAGGAAATCAAAACTATTATTTGCACTGGGGCTTTATTGTTATGAGTGTGATTGAAGAGAGTCAGAACTAAGGTGAGTGTGTACATATTATAAATATGCTGTTATCAGGAAGTGTTCCCTTTCTCTTTTACTTACATTTCTTTATTTACACTGGATGTAATTGAATCTGATCAGGCATTAGACGACAGCACAATACGGTGAAGCACATGTTAGGGGTGTCTGATGCTATGTTTAGACACACTGAGGATGCTTCATTATGAGTGGGGTCACTAGGCCATCCCTCTAAAGGCCTGCAGGTGCTGGTTGAACTGGTCAGCACTTTCTTTGGCGGTAAGAAGCTGCTTTTCACACCACTGAACCAGAGCCTGCTGCAACATCTTCACACGCGCAGCCTGGAGCCGTGCAATCTGAGGGACGCACACAACATGCATGTTAATACATTTGGTTAGTTAATCAAAAACAAACAGGATGTTGATGGAAAAGAGAATCCTGCTTGAAATATGATATTTTACCTCCTCTTTAGCCACTCCTGATATGTGATCAAACTCCGTCTCGGCTGCTTTCTTCACCTCCTCCATCTGATGAGCAGGCGGAGCAGTTATCATCATTACATACTTCATAGATATACTTGCATTAAACATCCTCTCATCAGCTTTCCTGCTCTATACGCTTCTACTGAATCACATCAGCAGAGCACTACTGACACCTGCTGGTCACATGAAAGAATGGATATCTGATCTAGCCTATTGTGTGGTATGGCAACAAATTACTTTATTAAGGTAAGTAATATAAATATCATTATCTTAAGGTTTTATTGTGAGAAAATGAGTTTTCTTCTTGATATGACAAATAATGTATCCATCATGAGCAGCGGTTTCCTGTTTGCCATTCCTTTTGAGAAGACCCGGATCTGAGAGCTCCCACAGATGACTTATTGTTCATTATTCAGGCAAAACTTCTTCAATATTTAAAAACCTATCTTGGTTGTGATGAGACAAGTTGATGTTAAAGTACTCACAGCAGCCTTCTTTACAGGTTTGGCCTTCTCTGCGTTCCTTCTGGTGGTCTCTAACTCCACTAGTTTGCAAGTCCTCCTGTTGAGCATCTCCTGATTTTGACATTATAATCACATGCACACTATATTAGTAAATGGTGTCATTATGACATGTCATATTTCAATAGAAGGCCATGATTCAAGGTTTATAACATGAATATAAAACGACTTTAGAACTAGAAGACACACCTTTTCTGCCTCCTGGTAGCGTGACTCCAGGTCCAGGCCCAGCCCAAGAGTACTCACGTTGTTCTCAGCGACACTTGTCACATTTTTCTGCCCAAACAGAAGCACATTTTAAGCAGTGAATTTGAAAAAGCAATGGGGTATTGCTGTGAGAAGGCCAAACAACTTACCTGTATAGACTCAAAGACTTCGGACAGCTTCACACAAACCCTGTCAGAAGAGAGTTTTTAAAAAAAATGTTTTTCATACTCTTATTGTTACTTGTACACAATGAGAGGTATTTATTTTAAGTGTGTGTGATTTTGGCCTGCTGCCAAAGCTTTTATTATCTCACTTAGAGAAATCCAGTTGGTCAGGATCCTCTCCCTGTTCCACACAGAGACGCAGAGCAGTTGAGAAGTGCCCACATGCAACTGCTATTTCTACAAAATAAAACATGTAACACACACTTACATCAGACACATTTATTTTGCATTGATTTGTGGATAGACACTAATACACTAACACACCCTCCTTTAGACTTCGGCTGTTTTATCTGAGCACAAATAAATCCTAAATAACACCAAATAATGAGAACCAAAGTTTGAAGGAAGTTGTCTTACTTTGCTCCGTTTGCACCACATCCAAAAATCTCTGAAAGAAAAACAAAAGTAAAAAAACAACCATAGTGTGTTTGGTTGTGTGAGAATTTTTAAAAAAACGAACTGGCTCACCTCAGCTGCAGTCTTGGCACAGCCCGTGAAAACAAGATTATGATCACGTTCAGTTTGAAAGAACTCGTCCACATCCTGTGACATAGATATTATGGTGGTTTAAACTAAAATGCATGTGACTAGGCTGTATATTCTGATTGTATAAGTCTCGGTTGTGTACCTTATGGCCTTCGTTCCTCATCCCTTCCATGGCTTGACTCAGGCGGTTGAAAATGTTTTTCCTTACTCTATGTCTGCCTGGGGGCTACACACAAGAACACAACATATTTTAATACTAATACTGTTTAAAAAGAATACAAAGTTTTATAAAATCTTCCAAACATGAGTGGAAGTATATTTTTGCCCCATGTTTCTTAAGCTTGATACACAGCATTGCAGACTCAATGAAACTCAGTCAGACAACTATAACCCTGAAACGTCTAAAATGGACACCAAATCTGACTGATTTACAGTCAGGCAATATTTCTCAGTGTGTCCTTGTTATGACATTACATTTATGATACAGAGTTGTGATACATTGCTTCAATTTGTGCACTCTTTACTTTGATATTGTTATTATTTTTATATCATCCTGTTTCTCATGAAAATGGTGTGTCACGTGCAGCACCTGAGGAACAATTATTTGTTAAAGTCTACAGTCGTACAAGAGGAGTTCTTTTTTGTTTAAATATCCCGCCTAAACAAAAGGTATCAAAAATAATTCAATCTAATATGCTTTATTGGCATGAATTATTGTAATCTCTTGATGCCATTTGCAGGCACACCAAGCAGACTCAGAGTTTTGCGAGGACCTCACTTCCCTCTTTAGGTTCCTCCACAAAATTTCATGCACTAATTTTGTGACATTTCACCAGCCTGTTTAATTTTGTATCCCCCCCTCATTTGTTTATGTAGAGACAAAGTTCCCCTATAGCTGCGTCTTACTTCTGGCACTCCCTTCTTTTAAGTCCAAAAATGTGTAGACTGTTACAATTATTTTTCAAACACTATGATAAAGCAATGACGATTATATAAACGTATTTAGCATCAGAGTATTAGACAGTTAGCTGGTAACTACCACTGCTGTATGTTTGATATCACAGGGGAGCTGGTTTGAAACGTACAGCTGTTATTTGACATCCTGCTCATAAATAAAACACTAGTTCTGGTGAAACTAGCCTTCAGTCCTCCATATATAAAGGGTTTTGTATTTATCACATGCTCTATACTCTCTTCTGCAACATTGTCGGTGAAAGTCTAACCTTTTCTTATCTGCCTTTCTCGTAAAAGGGGATCACGTTGTACCCTTTTATAACATAACATAAAAGGGTACAACAAAAAACAGGCTGCTATTTACTTGTGTCCACTCACATCTGAGCTGGTCAGGAAGATCTCCACAGCGTTATTTTTGCCGAGTATGCTGTGTGCGGCAATCTGCCGGACAAAAGTCTCCATGGCTTTACAGTACGCCTGCCACTCTCCTAAACCAAGGATACCTGCAGGAAAACAATCAACATTTTCATCACACTCAACACTGTGTTACAGAAAATACACAGAAACTGGAAATGTATTTGGTTTGTTTTCATTTGAAGTCTTACTTTTGAGAAAAATAATTAGGTTGTACTCACCAAGCTGTTTTATAACCTTGGCAGATGCATTCGCTTGAGCCTTAACTGGAAGAGGAGGGAACTTCAAGAGACAAAAAAAGTACAATGTTATTAATATCCATAGTTTTTGTCAAAATAAGATTTATTTTCAAAGTTATTGTCAAAAAGAAAACATCCTGTCAGGGTACTGTTGCATTTTCTTCAAACAAAATCCAGTCAGACAACGTTTTTACTGAATGTTCTACAGTACTGGGGCCAGCTGACAGAATGGCAGACCTAAAAGCAGCTACCTCATAACAAAGGAAAGGATAATATGCTTAAGGAATAAAAAGGAGGAAGCATTAAAGTGAGGACATAAAGTTAACATTTAAGTGTGTGATGTTGTCAGTAAGAAAAGCAATGTGTTAAAACAACGCATCATTCCCTTGTACTTGTTGTTATCAACAAAGGCTCAGCTACAGTAAGTAGTTGTAGATTACATGAAGCAACACTCACACTTTAAAGAGGAAGTTTTCAACAGTTCTACAGAATCCACATCTTGCTTTGTTATTTCACTGACAAAGCACAAACTGGAGTTATTTCAGTTGCAATCTTCTTGTTATTATCAGAAAAGTTTGCACAGATGGTAAAAAGTACTGACTATGACTCCCTGTATCCCGGACACTTCCTCCTGAGAGAAAAGGTGCTGCTGCAGCCATTCAAAATCATCGTAGGTCCGGTCCACATGGTACACCCCAGTCCCAGACAGCTGGCACAGACCAGAGGAAACATACGATTGTAACATTCTGTTCTTGCAATACCATAATTACATAACGTTGACATTTAGTCTGAACAAAACTGGATTTCCCTGTTAATCAAGATGTATGTCATATTGTAAGCTTGCACATACAAGTACATTCATCTTTTTCTCACCTTTTCAGATTCAATAAGGAAGGTAAGTGTGGCCCCGTCTTTCACCACCTCTGTTACCTTGATGCTTTGAATGTCGACACTAAGAGTAGATGTCACTTCGTTCACTTCTTCCTGTAATTAAATAAATGTGGCTAGCAATTCTATTAATACAACAGCTGGAAGTAATTCTACATTGGTATGCAAGCTAAATATAAAGGGCGTAAAACCCTCACTCAGTCCACTCCACACTGTAGGCTATATGTGAATGTTTCCATGGAGTAAAAGTCATATGACACATAGAGGTTGTCAAAAACATAAAGAAAACTTTCAGGCATTCTTACCATCATTGTCCAGCTTGTAAGTTTGTTATTCCAGTCTGTTGTATCTGTTTTTAGAATGCTTGATTCTCCGTGTATCTGGATAAAAGTGCATTAAGTTGTAAAGATCTTTTGTCTTGTGCTGGCTTTAGTGTGCTCTCGCTCCAACTGCTGAGAATGCACAGGATATCCTCTGGGTCAAAGTGCACACTGGTCCTGTGTGAAATGGAGTAAAACAGTGCCAGATCTAAAGTGCTGGCACAGGGGAAAATATGAGTAAATGGTGTGTTAGTCAGTGACTTAGGACCTTAAACACACCCACACAGGAACAGTGGCACAACTGTCCAATGAGTTCTCCCAACTGTCAACCTAACAAACCTGTAAACAACCACTCAACTTACAAGTTTTATCGTAAACAAACAGCTACATTAGAGTCTATTTACCTGGAATTTGACATACTGAATAAAGGACACAGATACTGACGTAACGATTTAATAAGAAGACGTTGGTATCACTAAAAGACAACACATTAAAAACAGTCATACAGAATACAGGATTGAGATATGGGAAATCTAGTAGTAAAAGTCTTCTTCATTTTCATCATCATCCCCAACATAAAAGTTGAAGCCAGGCCCTACAAAACTGTATTGTTCATATGGACCATCCTCTTCCTCCCCATCCTGATGAAAGCTCCATTGGAAGTGTGATTCCTCCACAAAAGGACTATCATTGAAGTCATGGAAGAGGTCTTCAAAATTAAAGTGGAAGCTTGTTTCATCTTCATCCTCAGGGTCAACAGAAGCCTCCTCTTTTAGGAAAGCCTCGTGGCCCACACGGTCATACAGCCTCCTCTTCTCCTTGTTGGAGAGCACCGTGTAGGCTAGGGGAGCAGAAAACAAAGGTATCACTCTTTTGGGTGATAAAGAGCTATGGAAATACTCCGAGTGCATTACCTAGCTGAAAGCAATACAGTATGATAAGGCTGTCCTGCAATCATTTCAGAAAGGTTATAATGTTCTTTAAAAACGTTAAAGAAATGAAAACAAAATGATGATACACTTTAATTGTCACTGTAGATGTGACGCTGATAAAAATATATTTCAATATTTCAATTACAATATGGCTCGGCAATACACTTCACCAGCACCACAAACAAAGTCAAAAATAACAATTGAGTTGAATCTCTTAAACCATAATTGTTTTTAAACTGAACCTATAACCTACATGATGATTGGATTGATTGCAGCGCTGTTGTATTAACTGCATCAGAATTAGCTGAGTCTACTTGAAAAAAAAGGTACTAATTACATAATATATATACTATCTTACAGCTGTTTTAAACATGATGAAAAGCAATGCCATTAGTCAAATAAGCGTATATACAGAGATGGGCGAAGTACAGATCTTGAAGTACTTGAGTAAAAGTAGAAGTACCAGAGTGTAGAAATACTGTCTTGAACTTAAAATGTTACTCAAGTAAAAGTAGAAAAGTATTAGCATCAAAATAAACTTTAAGTACCAAAAGTAAAAGTACTCATTATGCAGATTGGTCCATTTCAGAATATTATATATGATATGTTTTGATTATAATTATTGATGCATTAAAGTGTTATCAAAGCTGGTAAAGGTGCAGCTAGTTTGAATGACTTTGTACACTGCAGGGTAGCTTGTGAATTTACTCCATGTGTAACTAAAGTCTTATTTAATTGTTGTTTATATTTCACATTATTAATCAAACATTTTGAAAGCAACTAAAGGTATTAAATGGGTCATTCTACAGAAAAGGTGGAATCTGGGTGATACAAATCTGCTGAAATATATTCCGTCTAAAAACATCTAAAACCTGTTAAATAGCAATAACTAACTCTTAACTTGATGAATCCACAACAAGTAGAGCTTAAAGTTTTTTTTAAAATGTAATACTTTATACAAAGCTTATTTGTATTGGAATGTCACTGGTGTTACCAGGAAGAAGAGTAACACCAGTGACAATTTGGAGAAAACACTACCATTTTAACAAAATGGCTGCAATGTGTCAGACCAAATATGGCTTCAGTCAATATCAAAATCGTTTAACTCTTCAATACAATACATTTTCCCATTCAAATGTTCACCCCTAGGGCTATGCAATGAGTAACACAAATGACAGACTTGAAAGACGCATGTAAAATTTGAAGATAAAATGACACCTTTAAAAATCAAAGTAAGAAGTATCTGACTTTCCTTATGTCTTTGTCCACTGCACTGCCTCAAATGATCTCTTGTTACAGGAGGCACTTCAGAGACAGTACATTATTTCAAAAATAAAAGCGTTTTGTGTAGCAGTAACACCAATGACATCATTTTGGGTGACTGACATTAATTTGATATTATTAATAATAATAATTAGCGGTTATTTTTTTTACCATTTCAGTGTTATATTTAATGTATGTAATGTTATGTAATAAATATAAATTAAATGTATTTATTGAAAAAAAATATTTTAAATTAAAACTATAGGCTCCACTTCCATGTATGATCAAAGTGACAGTTCCTTGAACTTGGCATTTTAAATAAATTGCAATTTACGTATAAAACCATTTTTTATTTAGTACCATTGCAAAGACAATCTCTATGTATTCAACATATATGTGAGTATTAGGTCAACGTCATGTATTTTGGTGTCTGCAAAAGTAAGTGACAGCACTTCCACCTTTTCTGTAGAATGACCCAAATACATTTAGTGGAGTAAACGTACACGATGAAGTAGCATGGTGGGGTAGAAGTACAAAGGAGCATAACATGGAAATACTCAAGTAAAGTACAAGTACCTCAAAATTGTACTTAAGTATACTTCAGTAAATCTACTTAGTTACTTTCCACATACATATCTAATATACATTTCATTGTAAAAGGCCAAGTGTGTTGCAGGCTTGTTTACCTTCAGCAATCTCTCTGAAAGTCTTCTCTGCGTCGGTGCTCTTGTTCTTATCAGGGTGGTATTTTACAGCCAGATGGCGGAAAGCCTTCTTTACCTGTCTGTCAGTGGCTGTGGTCTCAACATTGAGAGTATCATAGTAATTTCTGCTAAACTCTGAGGCTTCAGATAAGCAGAGTAGCAGGACAAAAAAGGCTTGCATCAAGTGGAAAACACATTGCACTGCCATGCTGGGCGTCTGAGCACAAATGAGGAACTTCAACACACACACAAGTTACCTGGAAGTACAACTATCTTGTGGTTCAACAGCTTATCTTCATGCATAATATATGCTACTGCTAGTCCACACGTCAGCAGCAGCAGCTTTCAGTAGTGGATGCAACTCTGTCCAACCCGAGGCACGCAGAAAAGTTTACCTGCAGCTTTGAGAAGTTGTTCCGCCTATTTCAACCAAAAATAAGGCACATCGGTGGTTAGTGGTGAAAGTGTATCAAATAAATAAAGCCTCTTCCAAAGCTGTTTTTTTTTTTAACTTAGCTCTGCTTCGCTTAGCAAGAGGAATGCCCAAGTGTTCTATAAAACACCTAAACCGTGTAATGATTTGATAGATTCAGTCAAAAGGAAAACAAAGTGAAAAACATACTTCAGTGCATTTAATCACTATCGTCACTAGAGGGCAGAACAACACTCATAAGAAACGGAGAAGAAGAGGCTCGTCTTCTTCGTCGGTAGCATTCATGCATCAGGAAATGTGGTAAACAGCACCAAGGGCCTCGAAGATATTGCCAATAATAAAAATAAGTAGCTTAATGCTTTTGTCAGTCGAGACAGCTGTATCATTATTTAGGGGATAGGAGCAGAACGTTTCTGCGTGGGAGTCCCTTGACTATTCTCTGGATCCTGCTTCTAGTTTCTATTTGGTAAGACACCATTAGCACTTAGCCAGTTAGCTAGACACCGCTCGCTAGCTAATACAATCTTAATATAGGTTACTGTTAAGGTATCTTAATCAGGTACATGATACGAGAGTGTGCTTTATTCATCGCCAGCTACCCTCAATTTAGCTAAGCATGATGTGAATCCATTTGTGTTATTTTTGCCAAACTTGTGGCAACAACAACAACAAACAACATCAACAACAGTGCTATTTATTATTTACCAGGTGTTCTCCAGTGCTAATATTTCAGCCCTAACCATATAAAGTTGAGCCATAACAGATGAAATGATGAACATAGCAGGGTCATACACATCTAAATGATTCTATATTTGTGAAGATAATATCTAACTTTGGTTATATGATTTGTCTTGTAGATCATTGAATAGGAAATTGCAATACTTGAAAGAAAAAATGTTAACTATTCATTTATTGTTCACCTGTATTTTGTAATCTTTGGCAGGTCACGCCCACCCCCCTCACACACATGAGTGCTGTTTTCTCCTTGAGCTGGGCCAAGCGCCATGCCTGACCGGGACAGCTCCTACCTGTCAGGTGGCAGTGGGGGTAGTCTGGGTGAGGAAGGAGGACCTGGGTCTGCAGGGGGCTCAGCCGAGGGCAGAGGGGGCTCAGGAGGAGGTGGCAACGGCTCTGGGAGCATGGGGGGAGGAGGAGCTCTCGGAAATGGTACCAGTTGTGGGAATGGTGGAGGTGGGGGGCAAGGCTCAGGACTGGCAATAGGAGGTGTCTGCAGGGACTTCATACGCAATGTCTGCAAGAGGGGAAAGCGCTGCCGCTTTAGACACCCAGACTTTAACGAAGTTCCAGATTTGGGAGTGCAAAAAAATGAATTCATTTTCTGTCATGACCACCAGAACAAGGAGTGTATGCGCTCCAACTGCCGCTTTGTCCATGGATCTAAAGAGGATGAGGACTATTACAAGAAAACAGGAGAGCTACCCCTCAGACTAAGAGGGAAAGTTGCAGCACGACTAGGCCTGTCCCCCATCGATCTCCCCCATAGCCGTGGGGAAGTCCCTATCTGCAGAGACTTTCTAAAGGGAGAGTGCCAGAGGAGCAATAAGTGTAAATTTCGTCATGTCCAAAAAGACTTTGAATATGAGCCGTCAAGGGTTGGAGTGGGTGGTGTGATAGGGCCAGGGCCCACTGGAATGGTGAATGCTGGGGGAGGGATAGGTGTTGGAGCAGGAGGTCCCTGTGGAGGAATGCAAGGACTTGTGGGAGGTGGAAGTGGAAGTAACATGATGGGGATGGGCTGCCCCATCCTGGGCGGTTGCAGAGATCCCGGTATCATAGGAGTTGGGGGGGTAGGTGTAGGTGGGATGAGCACTTGTCTGTCCATGAATTCTACAGGCCAACGACGGTATGAAAGGAGCTCAGTGTATGACCCTCTGCTTGAAAGTGGGCTGTTTGATGCAAGCTCTCTGGAGGCCTCTATGGACCACACTGCTCTACAGTTGAAGAGGCGACGGTTGGAGGGGCTGCGCCTGGCAGATGTGACTGGAGGTGTGCACTACGAGCTGGGACTTCATGCCACCTTGCCACCCCGTCCTCTGGAGTTCAGGTTCCTGGAGGAAGATAACTGCCTGCTGAGGAAAAGAGTGGAAGAGCTGAAGAAGCAGGTTAGAATAACACATGGTGAAATAAAAAGAAACACAATTTGAAACTTAAACAAAAGAAAATAGACCTATGAGAAATCCAGATACACAGCCACCTTTGACAGTATAACACAGTGCAATACAATGTGTTAACAAAGTCAAAGTCGTAACAGATAATCACATTTTATTAGCTCAACAGAGGTAGAATTTATTGTGGGCTATTGTATCGGATCCATCTTATTGTTTGCTTCATGTACTGAATGATTGTAATCTATACACTAGGGGTATGTAAAAAGGACTATTAAATAAGGTTGTATAGTGTTTGTGTCATTTTGAGTCACACAAGGACTGAATTCATTTATATCTCACTAGTACCAAATTATAGGCAATGTACTGTTACTGTGAAGGCTGTGTAGTGGAACAAATCATTGTCATCTAAAGCAGGACATCTTATCTAATGTCATAACAACATATGAAGAAACATTGGTGGTTTGTCAACATAAACTATTTTGGTTAACGATTAATCGTTCTAATAATTTTTTGAATTGCACCTTTAATGTTAGATATTCAGGGTCCTATGTTTAACTGTTGATCAATGTAAGAGTTTTAGCAGTTTCTAAAACTGGGTTTTAAACTTGGTGAACAAACTTAATGTAATGAAAACATGTCTCTCTGCAAATGTTTAGACCTAAAGCAGCTATAATAATTAATCAAAAGTCAACTTTTATAAGAACCTTTTTTCTGCTGCAAAGCCAGAATTCCTTGCAGTGGACTTTCAAGGAGCCTTGTCCTTTTTTCTAATCCATGTCTTGTGTGTTTCTCAGGTTTCAAATCTAATTGCCACAAATGAGGTTCTTCTGGATCAAAACGCCCAGTTCCGCAGCCAGGCCAAGGTGATGACGATGTCCTCCACTCCTGTGCCCACTGAGCAGAGTCTGGTTCCCCCTTTGGGTGCAATAGGTTCCTACAATCATAGCATTGCCCAGACTCACACCACCCTGAGCAGCGCTGGACTGCAGCCTCGGCCTGTCACCCAGCAAGATATGGTAGTTTCTTCCGGCGCCCCTTCAGCGCCCCCTACTAGCGCCCAATCTTCAGCCCCTCTGCCTCACCTCAACCCTGAGATCACCCCCCTGTCAGCCGCTCTTGTACAGACCATTGCCCAAGGGATGGTGCCACCTGTTTCTATGGCCCCAGTGACTGTATCTGTGGCATCAGTGGCAGTGTCCATGACGCAGCCGATGCCTGGTATCACCATGAGTCATGCCACCACCCCAATGGTGTCGTACCCTATTGTGAGTCAAAGCATGAGGATCACCACTCTCCCTCACTGATAAAGTGCAGGGCTGTAGAACCCACACATCAGACTGTAGCATTCTTAAAGGTGGGGTAGGTAATTTTGGAGAAACCAGCTCGAGTGCACTAGAATTTGAAAATACACAACCGGAAAAAATCTGCCACTTCCTTACAGAGCCCCTCCTCCAACACACACGAACGCGCACATGACCAATGAGGGCACGAGATAAGTTTGTGCACAGATGGAAGGCTGACAGGCAGGTAGGCCATCCAGTTATTTTTACAGTATTACGGCTTCCACAGATGAAATATTTTTATGGATTTTTTGTCAAAGCACTAAAGATATTCATTGCTATCGGGATGTTAAGAGCATTCCATGGAATATAACAAAAAGTGTTTCTGAAATAAATTGCACACCCCACCTTTAATTATAATGAAAGAAAAGCATTGAAACTTTCGTTAAAAGGTCTGGCATTGGATGAATGAAATTAATTTGAGCTCTACCCCACCTTTAACTGTGATTTTTAACAAAGATTGTTTCAATGTTTTCTGAGACTCAACTAAAGACAGAACAGTGAAAATGGTCTGATAATTGACAATTGCAATACTCCACCAGAGGGCAGGATGAAGACACCCAGTTTTATGGCAACATTACAAAGACAATTTTCCTTCAGACTGACCGACCTGTTAACAGTTTGTGTACCAAATGTACCAATTACCATTTCTTCAATACTGCTGTGCTGTCATTTTGAAGACAATATGTTTGTGTATCTGGTGAAAACCAACTATGGTACATTTAAAAAAAAATCACTGAATCTTGTGTTATCTGTCACTTTGTTTACAGCTGCCTTACTTTGATATGCTCGGTTCACACAGGTAAGATAAATAAGTCATGCCCAGAGACACAGTTTCTTGTGGCAAATGCTGTTTACATCCCATTGCTTGAGTTATTTGGGTGGAGTCACTATGTAAACTTCAACATAATACCATCTGCTTCTTCAGTAGCCTCATATCCGTGTGGCTCTTTAAACAAGTGGAATATTTGCTGTTGTACCTTTGGAAGCACAGCCCAGGCTTGTGTGGTCACACTGGATTTAAGGGATTGAGAAGGATGTCAAGTCTGCTGTTTTTAAATAAACTGGAGCAGCAGAAATAACTGACAAGAGGTGCTGGTGGGTTAAGAATCTGACAGGAAGCGTGGACTTTTTTGTATATTCAGCTGTGCTTTGCTCCGACAGGCAGGTCAAATTACATAGAAAATAGAAAATGAAAAGAACCCTTGAATAATATGGAAACTCTAGCTTTCTGATAACGTAATGCTGCAGTAATAACGGTAATTACTATAAATTGGATTAGTGTCTTGCCTCAGCAGCGAAAGAGTCAAAGATGGTTTTTTTTGCTTCAGACTGGGGGCGTGTTTTTATTATGATAACGGGAATGGGTGGGGGCAGAACTTATGTGCCACTTCTCCTGGACCCCGTGCTCAGACAGTAAAACTTCACAAAATTATACCAAATAATACTATTAAAGATGCGCCTCGGACAAACGGTGTACTAGCGAGGGTACACGCGACGTGCACTGGTGCTCTGTTAAACGGTAGCTAGCTGACGTTGGAGATGACACGTTAAGTAGCCTTTTGGTCCTAACGAGCACTTTTAAACTGAATATTTTTATTAACTGTAACATAAGTGAGTGTTTCTAGCGAATACAACAATGGAAAGCGACAAATCAGCGAAGGGCACCGAGTGTGTGAGCACAGCGGACACCGAGAAGAAAGCCCTGATCCCCGCAGAGGGTCCCAAACCCAAAGGGATCAGCGCAGTCGCGGTGCTCTGGACGTTTGGAAAATGTCTCGGCGCATTGCTGCCCGTCTACCTGGCGGGGTACTACCGTGTCAGCACCAGCCTCTTGGTGTTCGGGATGATGGTCTACACGGGATGGAAACATGCCCGAGAAGCCAAGGAGAACCGCCTGAAGTCAGCCATACAGCTGCTCAACAACGAGGAGGAATACACATTCAAGAAAGTGTCTAAAAACCAGCGAGACCTCCCTGCGTGGGTAAGAAATGAGCCTACCTCTGTCAGTGTGTTACATTATCATCAAAACATCCTCCCCAATAAAACAACTTTAACCAATGTTGTTGACCTTATGTAACCCCCACGTTACGTATAGCAAGACAACGCTTAGCAGAGGACCCTAAAATCATAATATCTGAGGTACAAGGATCCCAGTAAATATTAGCTTTACTCTATTCTTAGCTGTTATGTCGTAGGCTAGTCCCAGTGGTGTGAATAATCCTATGGGATCCTGGTATCCCTTATATTTGTTTAAAGGTTTTACCAAATAATAATTTCCTCATTGACAATAATATACAGGCACAGCCAATTAGGTCAGTCAGTGCCTTTTTATAATCCTTTTAAAACTTGTTTTATGTTGCAGATAAAACAGTCAGGTGTATCGAAGTCCTTTCCTGCTATATTTACCCATTGTTTTTGCTAAGCCAGTTACCAACATGGCTGTGTGTTTGTTTTTCTAAACTTAACTTGTTGGATCAAAACAACACCAGTTTTAGTGCATTCCAACAACTATAACAAGACTTTAACTAAGCAACTGCAATTTCAGCTTAAAAGGTATATGGAACATGTGCAGGAGTTATACTTGACATATACATCCTGAGGAAATCTACCCTAAATGGAAATGCTGAAACCACATGGGCTGGATTTTAATCAGAGCATCTAGCCACACCCAAATGAGGTTCCTGTGGGTACTTGTTTCATTTTTATCTTGCATAAGCAGGCAGAAGGCTCCTTCTTAAAGCATTAAGAAAGGGGCATGCATGTCCATATTGCTCTCTGTTGTGCAAAACAAATGACGTGTTTAAACATTTATAAAGAAATGGAGGAGACAATTGATGACATTTAAATTATCTGGACAGTCGCAGCACTTATCTCCTTTCCTTTTTCTTTCCTAAATATTGGAAAACAGTTTAAAACCTGGTGCACAAAGCACTGAAATTATATAAAAAATGCTATTAATGACATTTCCAGACCTGCATTAGTAACCTCTGAATCACTTCCCTATCCTGTTGTGTGTTTATCAGGCCCTATGCATAATTTAAGTAAGTACTCTCACTGTTTTTCTTTCTTTCAGGTCAGCTTTCCAGATGTTGAGAAGGTTGAATGGCTGAATAAGGTACATTTGATTGGTTTATCAGAGTGCTACAAATGCAAAGACACACTAGGGTTTCCCCCTCTATTAAGCCCAGAGCAAACACATGCCTGTCTGTTCAGCTGTTGTGCTGATAGACACTTGGTAGAGTATGCTAGGGTAAAAGCGGGTGCTAGCTGATGGTTGGAAGCATTGCTGCGGCTGCCATGTTTAATAAAAAAGACACACCCCCATTATTGTAGCCACTGTGTCTGTACTGCAGAGAGCGGGCTCAGTGCCAGGCAACACTCTCAACATTTCCATTTCATTACATTCTAGCTCACAGGAAGGGGGAGGAGCTGCCCCTCAAAATAATAAAACAGCAGCCATTGTCCCCCCCTCCTTAACCCCCTTTGCTTTTCATGCCCAGAGAAACTACAGCCAATAATATAAACATACAGCAATAAAAGTATTCATGCTAACAGGACCACGAGATCTAAGGCTCAGAGAGCGAGACAAAGGAGAGATTTAAGACTGGTTACTGGAGGAGAGGTCAGCAGATTCCCATGTTGCTCGAGCTGCATCTCTCCCAAGAGCAGGCGGCTGATGACTCACTCTCCACTTATGCCAGACTCAAACCAATAATTTTTTCCACAGTCACACAAACAAGCAGTGCCTCTGCTTTTAGTTCTTTCCACAAAGTACTAAATACTTAATATGTTTATATAGCAACATTCATTATCACATTACATTATTTTGTGAAAAGCGAGCACATGTACAGCACAGGGTTCATTGTGGTAAGAAAGTAGACAACTAACAGCTGAAGAGACGCAACAGGCAACAGCTGTGATTCGATTTGAAGTAGTTCATAGTAGTCCCACTTTGTGCCGCATTGTCACCCCTTGTCATTGCAACTGTCGATCTACTGGTGTGCATACTGTCAGTTATGCTCTAACTAATAAAAGCAGCTTATAACCATAGCGTTTTGATTGGTCTGCGTAGGTGCTGCAGCAGGTGTGGCCATTTGTCGGCCAATACCTTGAGAAGCTGCTGGTGGAAACCATTGCTCCATCTATCCGAGCCTCAAGCAACCACCTCCAAACCCTCAGCTTCACAAAAGTGGACATGGGAGACAAGGTGATGCCATTGATAAGTTAAATATAATATGACACTGCTGTAAAACTTCTGTTTATATTGTGCTGAAAAGGTGTGTTCTCTTTGCTGCAGGCCATGAAGGTTGTAGGGATCAAGGCTCACACCGAGAACGACAAAGGACAAGTCCTGCTTGATCTATATATTAGGTAAATGTATATCCATTGCTCTTTGGATTTGCCGTCACCTCTCACAGCTTTTAGAAGGCATTATTCTAGATGACACTGTTTCACTTGTATCCTCAGCTATGTTGGCAATGTAGAGATCAACGTTGAGGTGAAGAGATACTTCTGCAAAGCTGGAGTCAAGGGAATACAGGTCTGTCTTTTTTTCAAGCCTAGATGTAAACTATTTGACTGAATTACAGTGTTGCTTGCCACTAATACAAAGATGTTGCGTGTCAATAGGCATAACTGAAGATGTGCCATTCTATTAGTGTTTACCCACATGTTTTACAGACATCCTTTCTGCTTCTGTCCTTAGCTACACGGGATGATGCGGGTGATTCTTGAGCCTCTGATCGGAGATGTTCCCATAGTGGGTGCAGTCACCATGTTTTTCATCCAGCGGCCGGTAGGTCTATCCACATTCACCTCTATTTGTCCTTTTTTCTTGTTGCCCCTCAACCCCCATTACTGTGACCACTATGGATCTCAGTAGAGTATTGTATTCCGGCTATTGATTTCAGAGTAATCCTGATTGATTTGCTACATACGGCACATTTAGCTGTCTTATCTCTTCCCAGAAACTAGACATCAATTGGACTGGACTCACTAATTTGTTGGACGTCCCTGGACTGAAGTGAGTCATGCTGAAATAAGCTCTCATTGGTTTTACACACTAGTATTAACCAAGATCTTATAAAAGACACAACTTCACGATGTTTGTATTCATGTGTGGGTTTTATTAACACAGTAGATACTGCATTATATAGGCCGTACTGCTGTACATTTCCATAAAAATGCTCTCTCTTTGTCTCAGTATCATGTCTGACAGCATGATTATGGATGCCATCGCCTCCTTCTTGGTGCTGCCCAACCGCCTGGTTGTCCCCCTGGTTCCAGGCCTGCATGTGGCCCAACTACGCTCTCCTTTGCCCAGGGTAAAGCCTGGCTATGCATCTACAGATAAATGGAGACTACCACATATGCAGTACATACATATAATACATCTCAGTCCAAAACGTTATCTTTCATCTTGGTCCCTCTTGTTGTTTCTTAGGGTGTGGTACGCATCCACCTACTAGAGGCACAGAATCTAGCAGCCAAGGACAACTATGTGAAAGGGGTTTTGGCTGGTTTGTCCGACCCCTATGCCATTTTGAGGGTTGGCCCTCAGACCTTCACCTCCAAACACATCGACAACACAGACTGTCCCAAGTGGGAAGAGATGTATGAGGTAAGATTGGGAGATGTATGGACATTTGTAAATGTACTGTATGTCATCATTGCACAGGTGCTGGAAGACTCAATCATATATCATGCCACTTGTTCTGTATTTGAGGGATTAGAGCTAGGAATGTTCATTTTCATTCATGGTATCATAGGGCCGCAGCCAGCTTCCATTCAAATCCCTCTGTCAGTCCTCATGTCCCTGTATGTGTCTGGTACATCAGGTTATAGTCCATGAAGTGCCTGGTCAAGAGTTGGAGGTGGAGGTATATGACAAAGACACAGACCAGGATGATTTCCTGGGCAGGTACATATTCACATTCATGTCTATTGTGTGCCAACATTAAATCTGCCACCCTCATATGTCTCATATAAGCGTCTTTGGGTTCAAGAAAAGCGCTATAGAAATATAATTTATTATTATTATATGTCAACTTTCATGGCCAGTTGCAAAAAGAACACTGCCTTTTTTTTCTGAAAGCATGTCATGTCATTTTGTTAAAGTTAAAGCATCTCTTTCTTTTTTCAAATCCTTTTAATTTGTATCAATACATTTTCTTCTTTTTATCTAATTATTTCTTACACTCCTTTTCCATCTAGCACCAAACTGGATTTGGGCATTGTGAAGAAATCCATCGTTGTTGATAATGTAAGTATAATTCTCTTTACCTCCTCAGTCACATTTTGTATAAGAAATTCTTTAATATTCGGACTGTGAATGTATTTCTGACCTGTCTTCCCAGTGGTTCCCTTTGAAAGAAACTACTTCAGGACGAGTTCATTTCAGACTGGAGTGGTTGACCTTGCTGCCTAGCACTGATCGACTAGAGGAGGTTCGTATCACAAGTTTTCCGCTGATTCGTTATGGATTTTTCTTTTTACTTTATAAAACAGACACCATTTTTTGCCATTCTCCTCCAGGTCTTAAAGAGGAATGAAAGTGTAACCAGTAAGACTGCAGATCCACCGTCTTCAGCCATCTTGGTTGTATATCTGGACAAAGCTGAGGCCCTCCCTGTGAGTCAAATACCTCTTCCCTCTCGTGAGAGCTGTTTCCTGTGTGCTCAAACTGGGGCAGAGCTGTAACTGCCACCTGTCTTTACATTCCACAAAGTTGTTGCTGCAGCCTTCAACCCTCCTGTGCCCTACAGTATTGCAACGTGGATGTGTGTGGCTAACTTTGTCCGGAGCTCTTAAACAAATATTTCGTACTATTTCTATTTCTGTTGTCAAGTTATACACAAAAGGGCACAGCAGTGGAATAATCTTTGGATTGAAACTCAGTCTTTGTGGTTTTGCTCGATGCAGCTTTAAACTTCCTGATTGTGTCATGCGGTATGGTACTTCCTGTCTGTTGTTGGTACTGTTGCTATGGTAACCATATAGACACTATTAATCACACTAACCATGTGTTATCAGGATAGTAGATAAAGTCTATTTTTTGCTCTGCTTGTGGTAACCGATTGTCACATGCCTTACTGTGTATTCATTTGTCTGTACTTGTGTGTCTTTTTAGATGAAGAAGGGAAACAAAGAGCCCAACCCCATGGTGCAGTTGTCTGTGCAGGACATCACTAGAGAGAGCAAGGTATATCTACTGGGAAGGCCCACCATATATCTGTAAATTATATTTAATTTAATTCTAAATCATATGCACACCTTTATTCTCACCTTTAGACTTGTTACACAACCATTAATCCTGAGTGGGAGGAAGCTTTTACCTTCTTCATCCAGGACCCTCGCAACCAGGACATAGACATTCAGGTGCAGCTCATAAGATTATCTTCTTGACACTGATCTTTGCGTTTGGTATTCTGGTAGCCAAACGTCTTGTGGTCTAATTTTGGCTCTCTGTTTTGTTAAATCAATCAGGTGAAGGATGCCGATCGTGTGCAGACATTGGGCAGTCTGAAAATCCCTTTGTCCCGTCTGCTGTCCAATTCTAATCTTTCTCTGGACCAGTGGTTCCAGTTGGACAACTCCGGATCTGCCAGTCGCATCTATATCAACACAGTCCTCAGGGTAAATGGCAACAAGTCCCATTTACTAACCCAATGATTGAACAATAAATAAACACGAGATAAAGGACAGCGCAATGTAGGATGTTATTAACCTTATAATCAAAGATAAAACGTACATGTATAATGGTGTCTAAGCTGAGAATAAATGACAGAAGATTCTCGGTTTTAGGCACATTTTTTCCAGCCTATTTATGTTGACTCTTTTATATTGTAACATAGGTCTTGTGGTTGGATGAGGAACACATTTCATCCAATGTGTCATCTAATCTGGAGGCTGGAACATCCAAACAGCTCCCACAGCAGACCGCTCCTCATCCTAGCTTTGCTACGGAGGTAATGGATGACGGGAGGAATGATTTGCATTTCAAATTGTGTTTTGTCTTATCAAATTTATTTATCTTTTCTTTTTTCAGGGACTGCTTAGAATCCACCTGTTGGCAGGCCAGAACCTTGTTCCTAAAGATAATATGATGGGGGGCATGGTTAAAGGGAAGAGTGACCCCTATGTCAAGATCAACGTTGGGGGGGAAACATTCACAAGTCAGGTTATCAAGACTAATCTTAACCCCACATGGAATGAGATGTATGAGGTAAATAAAACACGGTTAGTCATTGAAGAACACAGCTTTGTTGTGAAATAGTGTCTTTTTAAATTTGCTACCTTTTCTTTACTACTCAGGTAATCCTCACCCAGCTGCCTGGCCAGGACCTGCATGTGGAGGTGTTTGATAAAGACATGGACATGAAGGATGATTTCATGGGCAGGTACAATAGCTTTAAGTAATCCAGTTTTGAAATGTAATAATTGGACCCAAAAATACATTCTAATCTCATTTATCCTGACATACAGGCTGAAGATCAGTCTGAAGGACATCATTGATTCACAGTACACTGATCAGGTGGGATTGACCTTGCCAAACACATTGTTGCATGTTTAGCTTCAAAGAGTGTGATCCGAATAAGGGAATATGAAATACCTTAAGTCTTACTCACTTTGATTAGACCCTTAACCCTCTTTACATACATTTGTAACACAAAACACAGTTCCTGTATTTTATATAACGGATGATTTAAATTCTTCTCTCAGTGGTACACTCTCAGTGATGTGAAGTCTGGTCGAGTTCACCTGATACTAGAATGGATGCCGACAGCCTCAGAGTCAGACAGATTGGACCAGGTTGGTATTTACAGATTAATCGTGGATTTAAGAACTGTTCCTGATCTGCTCTGACTTTTTTTTTTCTGTGTCTTCAGGTTCTGCAGTTCCATTCAAGGCAGTCCTACCAAAACAAGGCTGTTCCCTCCGCTGGTTTATTGTTTATCTTAATGGAGCAAGCTGATGGCTTACCAGTACGTCTTTTGTTTTTACTGATAATATCAGGTAATGTAGTTCATGTTTATAATACAAACATTGTTATTGTTACGTTCTGTTTGTCTTTCTTCAGGTTAAGAAGAGCGGCAAAGAGCCAAAAGTGGGAGCAGAGGTTACTCTTGGAGGAATGTCCAGGAAAACTACAGTAAGACTTCAAACTTTGTTCAGCTTATAATTGAGTAGTCCTGTACTTTCTATAGCACTGATTATATTTTATGTTAGAGTGACATTATATCTATCAGTAATATTGACTAACTTGCTTTTCGGAAGGTGTGTGATCGCACCACATCTCCTCAGTGGAATGAGGCTTTCTGCTTCCCGGTTCGCGATCCCAGAGAAGATATTGTCGTTGTTAAGGTATGCTGTCTTCACAGAAAGAGTTTTGGTCACACAGACTCATACAGTATGAGCTCGGATATTTAGATGCTTACTATTCTATCACCCTGCATTTTGTTTCTCCAGCTCTCTCACAGCTGGACTCTGCCCATTGGTTCCCTGGTGGTTCCCATCAGAGAGCTGCTGTCTGAGCCGGAGCTAGTCCTGGACCAGTGGTTCCATCTGGATGGAGCTTCACCTGAGAGTCAGGTTCTTCTCAGGGCTGAACTCAAGGTGGAATAACTCTGTCTGCTCTTCGTTTGTATTATTCTAAATACAAATGATATGTCCTTTAAGTTTTTATTATATCACTTTCAAAATACATCGGTTTCTCAGTTTCTTTCTCTGCCTATGAACTGTGTGAACTAATATTTTGTGTGTCCCTATCGTCTACATCCATATTTATTTTTACTCAGTGGCATGATGTTCTATGTATTTATGGTTCTCTCTTATCTATACACTTTACATTTTTAATTAATTGTCATGAGACTTTTGAGGAAGTTCTCTAATTTTCTACTTGGTGTACTGCTATTGATAAGTAAGCTTTACTGTATAGCATATTAACAATGTAAAATGATCATTATATCAACTCAACTACAGATGCTGATTCCCAGCAAATGTCCCGGTGCAGTTGATAAGGCTAAGGTCACTACAACGTCAGACCCTTCCCCTGCTAAGCAGAAGCAGGAGGCAGACACAGTGCTGAGGTGAGATAGTTCATTTAAAAAATGTCTGTCCTTTCTCTCTGTCTTTCCTTTTGTCACTTCACAGTTTGTTGTGCTTCTCTTACTCAGGTCAAGTTCAGTTGACACTCCTGTAGAGACTATTGTGTCTTCAGTGACCTTGCATGAAGATGTCGATGTAAAGGAAACAGCAGCTGATGTGACTGAGGAGAAGGTAGAAGAACCACCAACCCCTGCCATAGCACAGCCTGCTCATACTTCCCCAGACCTCAGCTTTGCGAGTGAGGTAAAATCGCAAAATATGATCTACAGCAGCAGATACATGCATATCACAATCACATTTCATTCAAATAGAGCCTACCAATCTAACATCAAATAATCACTTCCTGTAGGGGCTGCTGAGAATCATCCTGTTGGAGGCCCAGACTCTGGTTGCCAAAGACAACAAGATGGGTGGTATGATGAAGGGCAAGAGTGACCCCTACGCCAAGATTTCAGTTGGAAAGATTGCATTTAAGAGTAACGTGATCAAGGAGAATCTCAACCCAGTCTGGAACGAGATGTATGAGGTGTGTATTATTAACCATGAGCATGATTTCAAATAAAGGTGACAATGATAATACTTAATGTTAATCACCTGATTTTTATTCAACTGTTTTGTGTTTTCTCAGGTGGTGCTGAGGCCTCAGTCAGGACAGGAGGTGCAGTTAGAGCTCTTTGACAAAGACATGGACCAGGATGACTTCCTGGGCAGGTAAGGTCTAATGCTGAGATTTCTAGTTGTCAGACTATGACTGGAAAGCTTAATTGTCTCAATGTGTCAACAAGTATGAAAGCCCAAAATGTAGTTAATTTATATAAAGATAAATCACAGGTTTATTACCATACGGTGTGTAATTTGATTTATAGATAACAAATCGTTTTCTGTACCATTACATATGGAAAGTGGTTTTTTCAAATGTTAGAAATTATAAATAATTTAGATGTAATGATTTAGGGATTTTTAAGGTTCTAATTTAACTTACTCTGAAATGCTTGCTAAATGTGCAAATGTGTTTTCATTGTGAGCAGGTGCGATATCAGCGTGGCAGACATCATCCATTCCCAGTTCACAGACCAGGTCAGTATTGCATGTCTTACTGTATCTTAGTAATGGCTGTTGTGTAATCTCAGGCTTTATTTAAGTGTGCGTCTCTGTTTCAGTGGTACACCCTGAATGACGTAAAGTCTGGACGTGTTCACCTGATACTAGAGTGGGTACCAGCAGTGTCCCATAATACCACCATGGACCAAGTAAGTGCAATTCCTATCAGTTTATGTTTCCTCTCTTAATCAATCAATTGCCTATTCCTCCCACATCTGTGCTGTTCCAAATATGATACCCTGCTCCAGGGGTGTCAAACTCAAGGCCCGGGGGCCAAATCCGGCCCGCGACTTCATTTTATGTGGCCCGCAAGAGCTTGCAAAGAATATAATATACAATATAATTGGATTGTCATATGTACATAGCTACAGTGTAGTTATGACAATGAAATGCTTAGGTCACAGGCTCCTCCAACAGTGCAACACAATAACACAGATATAATTGTGCAAGTAAATACAATATAATATAATAGAAATTGTGCAGAATAGTCTATATACAAGTAATTGGAATATTGATATATATAAGTTGCAAACAGATTCATGTTATGGATGTTCTTTCATTGTTGAATATTTGCTTTCAATTATGTGCCCTAGACTTCTGCTTTCAGATGTAGTTATTTCTGAAGTTATTGCCAAGACTGATAATAATCCAATGCAGAGCCAATAATATAATAAAATACATTATTTAATATATATTATATAAATATATATTTATATAGTCTTAAAGTTGCAACCGGCCCTTTGAGTGCAACCATAATGCTAATGAGGCCCGCGATGAAATTGAGTTTGACACCCCTGCCCTGCTCTGTTCACTGTGAATCATCATAATGTATTTCTCATTTGATTCTCTGCTGCAGGTGATGCGAGCGCAATCTCTCCAGTCTTACAAGAACAAGACCATTCCCTCTGCAGCACTGCTCTTTGTCTATGTGGACCAAGCACACTCACTGCCTGTGAGTCCCTTGTAATTTGAATCTGAAAAACACAATAATACGTGTGCTGTGTAGATGTCTGGAAAGAACATATTGATTAACACATCCTGTCCTTGCACAAAGTGAAAAACCTCTGCCTCTCCTTACTCTGCTGTTGGATTTTGTGATGCAATGATTCGGCAATGTTTTATTTTTAGAGAGAAAGGGAAGTTGGATTGTGTCTCATTGTTGCCTTAATTACAGACGGTGACTACAAACTACTCTCATCATGTTATGTGTCTTTCTGTGTTCAGTTTAAGAAGAGTGGAAAGGAGCCCAAGGCTGGGGTTGAGCTTGTTTGTGGTAAAACAACCTACAAAACCAAGGTATGAGATTGGTGATGAAGAAATTAAACAAACACTTACACTGTCTTTACAAGCTTATAACCCTAACCCTAATGAATATTCCAATTAATCATTTAGTCAATAGAATGTCATAATGAAATCCACATCAACATTTCCCACAAAACTAAATTTGTGTGTTTGAAAATGTATCAAAAATGCTTTCAAAATTATAAAAGCTGCTTTGGTCAGAATAAAAACAAATGTGACTGGCGCCACCCAATGGTGGTATTGAAAAGTACACACAGACGAATGCTTGCACCATTGGAAAGAAAAGAAACAATCAGTACAATTGACACATTTACTTTGTTATTACATGCCCAGTTTAAAGTGCCACCTCTTGCCCAACCTACCTCTCTTTTCCTGCCTGAAGGTATCTGATCGCTCCAGATCACCTCAGTGGGAAGAGGCGTTCTACTTCTTAGTTCGCGACCCCACAGAGGAGATGCTCATAATGAAGGTGGGTGTGCTGTAGTGCAGTATGTGGAGACTGCTGCCAGTGTCAGGGACATACAGTACATAACTATATTTTGTGTAAATATTGTGTTTATTTTTAATTTGTTGCAATAGTCTTAGCTTTTATTATTTTAATATTTTTTAAATGTTCTGAATCTCCACCCCTGACTGCCATCATATCTCTCTAGTTGTCGAGTGCCTGGGACCAGCCAATGGGATCTCTTGTAGTCCCTGTGAGAGCGCTGCTCTCTGAGCCACAGCTTGTCCTAGACCAGTGGATGCCTCTGGATGGAGCCTTACCTGAAAGTGAGATCCTACTGAGAGCTGAACTCAAGGTAAGAGAGCACACACACAGGGGACCATTATCATTTCATTGATACACAAAAAAGCCAACTGGAAGTTTGTTGTTGACAGATCCTGAGCTCGAGGATGACTGAAGCTCCAGAGCCTTCTGTGCCTCATTCAAAGAAGGAAGAGATTGTCGTTCCCACAGCCAGTGACGACGAAAACATTTCAGAGCTAACCAAAGAAGAGTGAGTATGATTTGATAATGCACACATCACAACTGCAGGCTGTTCCTCTGTCTTCACAAACTGTCAAAACATATTCCCTTGGTGTCATTTTAACAAAATGAAAAGTTTGCAATAAATACACATTTAGAAATGCATTAAAGCACTTAACTTAACATTCAAATCATACTTGTAGTGCCTCTCTGTTGACTCTACAAGCAATAATGCTCCATTTGAAACTACATTACAAGCCAAGTGAAGCTTTAATAGGCTAATATTCCCCATCATCCAGCTTCAGTCAGGAGTTGTATGGTGTTTTTTAACAGCTGTGTGTACTTTCAGATCTGTTGCAGTATCCAGCCAGTTCAAACAGTCTGAGGCAGCAGATGATCTGGCCCTCACAGAGGATGCTACTCCCCCTGAACCAGCTGCCAGTTACACTCTACCTGATACAACCCCTGCTGCTGCAGTGAGTCATACAACATTACAGTCAGTTGTAATTATGTCTAACATATCTATTTTCACCCTCATAACTTTCAATGTAATTGTATTTATTGTATATCTTCTTCTATCTATCTTCTTCTTACTCAGCTGGTGGAGGAGCCAGAGGATCCAGAAGAGCAGCCAACACAGTCAGAAACAGCCGAACCTGGGAAAATACAAACAGCAGGGTAAGCTACACAGCAAGTTAGACCACCTTCTTTTTCTATATTAATGCTTAAAATGAAAATGAAAATAATTATACGTGTGTGTGTGTGTGTGTGTGTGTTTCTGGTTAATGTAGTACTGGTTTAGGCAACCTTGCTCAGGCCACAGTAACTGGTATTGCTGCTGACACCCTGGGGCCTGCAGAGGTCACAGAAATCCCTGAAGCTGAGGAGGATCTCCCACCACACACCAGCCCCAGCCAGGACTTTGGTAGAGAGGTGGGTTTAGTTTATGCCCTGATTAGCACAGTGGAAGTTTAATAATGAGCTCCCACCAACTGTACACTGGTATTTGTTCTTTGTCACTACCCCCTTTTTCTTATTATAAGAAAACACTTCCTTCAGCAGTTTACTGCTTACTACCTCTCTGATAAAGGTAACACTTGTTATCATCAGTATAGTGGAGAACATAAATCAAGGAAAAAAATGTTTTAAATATTTTAAAACTATAATATCTAAACAATTATTCACCAGGGTCCAATATAAAATGAGTGTCTCGTAATTAAACACACTAACAATAAAATCGTGCCAAATCACAGATGGTCATCATGTGTTTTGAGTAACTCCAGCATTTTTTCTAACAACGTTAATGTGCTACTTCCTCTTGTCTTCAAATAGCACACTAGGCTCTGCTGTTGTGAGTTCAGCTGTCTCTTCTGATCAGCCATGTGTGGTGCATTTTCTTTTTAACTTCCGCATAGGCACATGTGTCGTGCCAGCTGCATTGAAAAAAGAGGAATTTCTGTGGGGTGCAAAATTAAACTTGTAAATACTTGTATTGTTAATACAGTTAACAGAACTCTGGGAGGGACATTTAATTATAAAGAAGAATTGTTCTCATAAACCAAATTTAGATTAGACAACTAAGAAAGGTATCTTCTATCTTATCAACGTTCACCTTAACCTACCAGAGTGACATAATGTGCTCCTAGATGTCAGTGTATATAATAGTAATCAAATATATCTGTAAAAAATAAAGTGGTTTAATTTCATATTAAAAATACTTGACATAAGGAAAACAAATCTGTTTTCTGGACATACGTCATTCTGTTGTGCCGAGGTCACACAGGTCGGATGATCTGGGTTGTGCTGAATATATATAGAAGCTATATTTTATAAATTAGTTCAGGCTCAGTGCTCCATGTATGTTTTATAACAGTTACAGTGTTCATCCTGCAGGGGCTGCTGAGGATTCACCTGCTGGCGGCCCAGAATCTGGTTGCAAAGGATAACCTGATGGGGGGCATGGTGAAGGGCAAGAGCGACCCCTATGTCAAGATCAACATAGGGGGAGTTAATTTCAAGAGTCATGTAATCAAAGAGAATCTTAGCCCAACATGGAACGAAATGTATGAGGTATGAAGTATTCTTTGTTTCAAGTGTTGTATGTTTATCTTGGTGAAGCTGCAGTATTTTAATCAAATGTTGTTTTTTTATTTGTTGTTAACAGCTGGTTTTGAGTGGTCACAGCGTCCAGGAAATAAAGTTTGAAGCATTTGATAAGGATTTAGATTCTGATGACTTCCTTGGCAGGTATGTTTCATGTTGATTGTCTTGATAAGTAACTTGTATTATTACACATGATAAAAGTGTAAAGTCCTGACCTTTGACTTTACATTCATTTGCACTGAAATGCATACATTAATACACAATGATACAAACATGTTGATAATTGTTACTGGCTGAATAAAAACAATGCTCATCTACTTTATAATAAAAAGAATATATATATATATATATATGCTGTGGCTTGAAAACGGTACTATTCACAGTGGTGTCCTGCAGCTGCCAATGCTTTACATAAACAGATCATTTAATGTGGTTGGATTACAAATATATTTACACACTACTATTACCTCAAAATTCTGCTATTTTAACTAAATGCAAACATAGGAAATCTGTGTTTCAGGAGGTAAGCCATTGAAATAAAAAATCTTGTCAAACATTTGCCTGTTTTCATGTTTGCAGATTCAGCATTAAGCTAAACGAGGTCATGAGATCCCAGTACACAGATCAGGTTAGTCAATCATTCATGATCATAAATCATGCCATGTGATTTCTACTCTCTGTTCTGTGTTACTTCCTGATACAAAGGTTGTTGCCCTGCTTGTTGAACTGGCTTTGTCTCTGTTGCAGTGGTACACTCTGAATGATGTGAAGTCTGGGCGGATCCACCTGATACTGGAATGGGTTCCCACTGTGTCACATTCAGTCAGGCTTGACCAGGTCCGTCCTTACTTATGTTTACGTCTCTATATAACCTACTGTTTAACATCTTTAAACAAGCACTATTAACTTGTCCATAACAATGCCACCTCCTTGATAATGCTGTTTAGTCACATTTCAACACACAGGGAACATGACTCACATTACAAAATACCCATCAGGCCTAACTTTATGTCTCAGGTGCTGCAGCTTCAATCTCTCCAGTCTTATCAGAACAAGGCTGTCCCCTCCGCTGCTCTGCTCTTCGTCCATATGGAAAGAGCACATTCATTACCCGTAAGTCACCTGCGTTTATTTACATACCATACAGTAAAAAAAGTATTCCTCATAGAATAAAACTTGAATGTCTCTCTCTTCCTCTTCAGTTGAAAAAGAGTGGGAAGGAACCCAAAGCAGGAGCTGAGCTTGTTCTCGGTGAAACAACCTACAAAACCAACGTGAGACTCTTGAAGCATGGTGCTTGAATGTCAAACTGATGAATACAATATAGTTATAATAACTGTTCCATATTTTCTTCATCTCTTAAGCTGTGCGAGCGCAGCACCAGTCCTGAGTGGAATGAGTCTTTCTTCTTCCTGGTCCATGACCCTAAACATCAGATGCTTGTAGTAAAGGCAAGACATTTATAAACGTTCATTCTGCATCTCAAATCTAACTAGTGATGTTGGAAGGTATTTTACATTCTCCCTCTCTCTTTAAATGCAGTTGTCCAGTGGTTGGGACCAGCCAATGGGATCTCTGGTGGTTCCGGTCAGGGAAATGCTTGCAGAGCCACAGCTGATCCTGGACCAGTGGTTTCATCTGGATGGAGCTTCACCTGAGAGTCAGATCCTGCTCAGGGCTGAACTCAAGGTGCTAAACACACCTACCCACACAGGCATGTTCTTCTATAGCATTAAACAACAACAAATCAATAACAATACTTGTTCTTCCCATCCTGTATTTGCTTTCAATAGATTCTAGATTCCAAAATGGTGGATATGATCAGTGCAGGGACTCTGCCATGCGCTGCCTCTGGGCCTGGGAATGGACAGGTGAAGCTGTCTCTTTCATACGCCTCACAGGAGAGGAAGCTCATCGTCATTGTCCATGCCTGCAGGTGAGCCTCCTAAAATGCAGTGTTCCAGTCAGATTGTGTACTCACCAATGACATACTGTGGATATTTTTGATGCTTGGTTTAGGGAAAATATTATTGTTTGTTTTTTTCAATTGAAAATGTATACCAAGTTTGTTTCCCATTCATTATCATGGCTCAACTTCAACATAAGTGTTACTTTTGAGAAACTAAACCATGCTGTTACCATTTTACCACTGTTTACCCCAACTGCAATTAATAATTATAATAATTATGCATATTCAATGAGCTAGATACTCACAATATACTCTAGTCTAGTTCTACATGTTTGTACGTTTTACGGAAAAGTCAGAATTGGATAGTTTTGTTTTGTTTTCTTGTTTTATTACATCTTTCTGCTGAAAGAAAAAAACATTATAATCTGATAGAAAACAAATCATCTGACTTTACATTTCTGAAATACCATTTGTAGTAACATTGAATAAGGGTCTGTTTTAAAAAAAAAGCTATCAACTTACTCGTTAAAAAAGAAAATGAACATTTATCAAAATGAGGACATTGTTGATGACAACTCAAATTCACAAAGAGGCATTTTACTGCTCTTATATACTGTGACTTAATATTGTTTAATAATTCTCATGCTTTAACGTACACAGTTATTTAAGAAATTATTTCTGTTTTTGATTGCAGAGGTCTGTTGTCTCAAAGTAAGGATGGTGTAGACAGCTATGTCTCCCTTGTGCTGCTGCCAGACAAAAGCAAGGCCACCAAGAGGAAGACAGCCGTGAAGAAAAGAGACCTCAACCCAGAATACAATGAGAGGTACTTACCTTATTGTCATTATATTACTGAGCTGGTTTTTTGTTGATTTTTTTGGACTAGATTAGCCTTTATTGGAGAATGACTGGGGGATTTAGAGCAGTAACACATGTAAAAAGACGGTTTGATCCTGTGTACAGCAGGGTCTGAGCCCCAGTGCTTCTGTATATGGAGGCCCGCAGGTTTTCTTATTCATCTCTCAGTGTCCTTGTTAGTGTTCGCATTAGCTCTGCAGCTAGATTATTTTTTCTCGATTAATCGCTTGGTCTATGTTAGAAATGAATGAAAAATCTCCATTCCAGTCTCTCAAAGCCCAAGGGGAGGGTATTTGAATATATTATCGGTCCAAAACCCAAATATGTTCAGATTAATATGATATAAAACAGAGAAAAGCAGGACATCTCCATATTCGGGAACAGCATTTTCTACCATTTATTTCCTAACATTTTACTTTTGATTCATATTTGATCAATACAGTTACTGTTAACGTCTTATCTTGTTTGTCTTTTTTTTAAAGGTTTGAGTATGATATGTCTATGGATGAGACAAGATTCAGACGCCTCAGTGTAGCAGTGAAAAACAGCTCTGCCTCGTTCAGAAGCCGCGACGTCCTTGGACAGGTCAGTCTGACACCTCCACCTGTAACTCTGATTTTAATTTAACTGTTTATTACAAATCCAGCAGCCAAAGGCTAACAAGCGACGACCCATGTGTCAAAAAAGTATCACATGTGACGACTCCACAACACACATTCACATTTTTGGGTAAATCGACAGTTGTGTGACCAAGCTTTGCACTAATGCTGGCCTGCCTTGTAACTTTAAACTGCTTTGAAGTGTGTTCTTTACTTTATTTTACTGAAATGCACTGAAAACATGCACAATTACTGCTTATACACAATGTGTATTTAGAACCATAACATTTCGTTCCTGTTTTTTAGGTGCAGATCGAGTTGTCCCAGGTTGACCTGATGATTGGCGTCACAGAATGGTGAGAAGAGCAGACTGTATTAGGTTTTTTAAGTGATAAAGTTCATAATGTTCTCCCCGACCGAGAATCGAGGCTATAGTTAGCATCTGTTTTAGATGAAAAAAGTGACATCCACATTTACCATGGATGGTCCAGGATTATGGTCATAATAATTACAAAATTGTCAATCCAAAAAATAAGACATTCTCCAACATCAAATAAATCCCTTATTGAAAGTAATTTAAAATGCTTGCTGTTCAATAAGCAATTGAGCAGTCAATCTCAGCAGTGTTTTAACCATGTTTTGAAGGAACTGTGATGTTAAATATTGAGTATTAAGTATGTATAAAGCAGAGACATTTTCCTGTAGGAGAAGTTTCTTTGGAGAATCACTTATCTATGCATCTGTTTTTAACATTGTTCATTGTTTAATGATCACCATTATTCATGATTTCTTCCAGGTTCACCCTGAGAGACGAAGCTGAATAATCTTTCTTCTTGCTTACGCCATGGTACTATATTGATGGATGATGTCACCTCTCAACTTGGCCTGTGCTCCTGCTGCAGCTCACACTGATGCCTTCTCCTCTGCTTACAGTCCCACACGACGCCTTACCTGCATCCACCTAGCTCTCTGTGTAACGTATAGTATCGAATTGGACTACACTGTGTATTCACATACATCAATATTCACACCAAAGATAAGTAGGCTGAAGTTGAAAAGGGTAAAGTGAAGGTTTGTATTAACTGAAGGTGTCTTTATTTTATGAAGGGATAATAGTTTTAAGATTGAGTCGAGCAAGTCAAAGATGAACAGTTTTTGAAGGAATTAAGTCATATTTTGTTGTTTTGTTTGCTTTTCTGCTTGAAAAAAGTTTTAAATCTTAAAGTTTCATGTTTAAGGCGCAGTACCATTTAAATATTTGGTCTTTGAAGTATTGCTTGAGAATGCTAATGCCATTTCAGTATTTTGGATCTCTTTTATTACATTGAAGTCATTTACATTTTTGTCAGCACCTTGTTACGTTTGTGTTTGTGTTTGAAAATAATTTAATACAATATTTTATTTACAAGACATCATTTGTTTCACCTACAGTATGTCTCAATTAGATCATATTATGTTTGATTTTGTGTATATTTGCAAAGATTACAGATCAGAACCAATGATGTTTGTTGTAAGATGGTATACAAAAATAAACAGATTTTGCACATCTACTAATGTTTTTTTGGGGTTAGACTTTTCCTCTTTTTCTACAACTGTTGTCTTTGTCACTTGAATTGTTTGATAGAGCCAGTTATGCTGAACTAATATATGGACTTTATTATTTATAGGCTACAGTATATAAGAAATATTTTGAGTATACTGTAAATGAAAAGATCTTTCCACTGATACCTGAATCCAAATATGATTTTAAACAACAACAGCGGTAATTCAAGTTTAAAAGTCTCAAAAATGCTACAACTGCTGTCACAAACTGGATGAATGTGAAGTATTGTGTTAAAGGAGGATGAAAGCGTAATTAAGGAGCACTATTGGAGTGACTTTGATGGTTATTGGACTCATTCATTTGGATTCCCGCTGAATGAAGAAATTAAAGGACGGCGCAAGTGGAAACAATTCACAAAGGGATTAAACTGTTTAAAACACATGCTCAAAGTAAACCGGATTTTGCAGATGTGTTTATGTGGATTCAAAAGTCGTAAATAATCTACAAAATGGAGGAGACCGATCTGATCGGAGCATCTGTGACAAATAATCCAACTGAAACCGGCATGGACAATGACTATGTTTTAAAAATGCGCTTATCCAGAAAAGCCCGGTTTGGACACTTTACGGGCGGAAGAAACATTTATATTAAAGAAAGAATTATACATTTCTGTCTTTTTATGCCTTTAATAGCTACTAACTTGAATTTTTATTCAAATTAATTAATCAATTATTTATTTATTTGTATTGTAATGTAGAGACAAGGCTTTTAGTGACAATCGTGTATTACGTTACAATTATATGTAAAACATTTATTTTTTTTAAAAAGTCTAAATATGAGCCCCAGGTTGGGAACCACTGATATAGACAAACCCAGAGGTGGGAAGTAACTAAGTACATGTACTCAAATACTTTACTTACGCACAAATGTAAGGTAGGCCTACTTGTACTTTACTTGAGTATCTCCATGTTATGCTTCTTTGTACTTCTACTCCACTACAATTATTTAAAACCTTTAGTTACTTTACAGATTTGGATTAATGATGTGAAATATAATCAACACTTAAATAAAACTGTAGTTGCACCTGGAGTAAATTCACAAGCTACCCTGCAGTATACAAAGTAATTAAATCTAGCTGCACCTTCCGATAACACATTAATGCAGAAATAATTATAATCAAAACATTTTTATATTATTCCGAAATGGAACAATTTGCATGATAAGTACTTTTAATTTTGGTACTTCGAGTATATTTTGATCCTAATACTTTTGTACTTTTACTTCTACTTTTTGATTGCAGGACTTTTACTGTAACAGTATTCCTACACTCTAGTAGGCTACTTAAACTTTTAGGTCTGAGTACTTCTCACACCTCTGGACAAACCTCGAATGGAGGAGATGATTTTTAAGAAAAGTGTCAATGAGAGCCAGTGATTATTTTCCATTAAAATGTTTTGGATTTGTGCGTCTTCAGAAGAAATGTACCATTATGTATTTTAGTAAAAGTATGCAAACTACAGGGTAAGAAAAATCTATGTAAAAACTATGGAGCTACGAAAAGCAAAACAAATCCTTTTATTTTTCGACATCCCTCCCCTTATTGTCCCTTCCGGGGATCCGTACATAACAAATACATTACATACACTTTCTAAAAACGTAGACAGTTCATGAAGTGTGATTTGTTTATGGAGAAACATTGGTAAAAATAAAAGGTCGAGAATACCGCAGCTGTAACGTCATGTGTCTCGCGAAGCTACAATACTTTCACTTTCATTTATCAGGAAGAAGAAGAAGCAGCGTGTAACGTGTAGAGCCAGGTCAAGGTACGTCTTATGCGTCATATATTTGTGTTTAACGTGTTATTTGTATGTTCAAAAAGAAGACATAATGTCCGTGACATAACGTAGTGTTTTGTAGGAAATACGGAAAATGTAAGACGAAATGATAGCCCTTTAAAGTTAGCCTTAGCGTGTCGCGTAAGTCATAACCGAAAGTGGAGTCTAGCGATTGTCGTTTAAACATCATGTTAACATGATTAATGATTGTTTTGATTAAAAAACAAATACCGATATTCTACGGAAGTATGCAGATAAAGTGCTGTAATCTATGAGAGACAGATTTGCTCTGTATTAAAGGGAGAAGACGGTCAAAATGGCATACAATGATGTTCCAGAGGACATGGAAGTGAGTACACTGCATCAGTCTGCAACTAATGTTGAACAATAAACCAGTATGAAAGACAGCTGTTGAGATAATTCAGTGCTATTATAATATGATTATTTGAAAATACTGTTTTCTGCTTAATGTTGTTTTTGTTTCAAAGTATCGTTTCCGAAATTGACTTTTTTTTAAATGTGTAGGTGGACGAGAATAATATCCAGCCGACTCCAAGCCCAACACCTACTGATACGTCCACTAAGGTGTGTGTGTTTGTGTTTGTGTGTGTGTGATTACATATTCATTTACAAATAACTTTATCCAGTCTTGTGCCATGTTTGGTTTTTAATAAGGGTGTGGAGTGTGGAAAGAGTGGCATTGAAACATTACTTCTAATATCATATTATAGATAACATACAATAGAAAACTTGCAAAACCAAAGTATGACAACATTATTTTTCACTATTTATAATGCTCAATAGCATGAAGGATTTTGTGTGATCTTGCTTTATAATATGGTGACATGAACTTTAACATGTTTCTTAGGCTCTCATGGCTTCATCACAGGACAAAGATGACGTTCAAGCCATTCTCTCTTTTAAGTGGTCAGAAGATGTTCCACTGCAGAAATGTCATCACAACCTGCAGAAAGTTCTGCAGACTTGGTCCAACACCAACAATCTCGATGCAGATTGCAAAGTTTCAAAAGTCTCAGAAGATGATAAAGTTGAGATACGTCTTACACCGGCTTCAGGTAGTACGAGTATATATTTTGACTGTTACATCAGACCTATATTACTCACATTTTGCATATTTTCTAATGCAATGTTTTCGTCTTCTCTTCATTTCAAAGGCAAACCCATTCCTGCGAGTGAGCTTCAGAAACTTAGTGGACAAGCACTGCACGGGAAAGATGGGAAAACAGTCACAATACTGTCTGTTACTCTGACACCGCTACAGCTTGAGACACAACAACCATCAACGAACCTTCCTCCTTCGCCAGATGTAGTATGTACTGTGTAGTTAATCAGACTGAATGAAATGCATTGAAAATAAAAATGTTGACACGGAAACATTGTATGTTATTCAGGATGTGCCACCGGAGGAGCAGAGCAGTTCAGTTTCGACAGAAGAAGAGAAGAAAGAAGAAGTGGCATGCAGTCTCTCAGTGGGCCCTTTCTGGTATGTGAGCCACATCTACAAGAAGGAAGTGGAACGTATAGAGAAAGAGAATGGTGTTAAAATCACAGCAGATGTAAAAATTACATTTGAAGCGACGAAAGATGGAAACCCAGAAAAAGCTCTCTCTGAGTTTACAAGCCTCGTCCAGAAGTACTCAAGCGATTTAGAAGCCTCACATATTCCTCTCAAGCATGTAGATCCAGAAGAGGTGAAGGAAGTGATGAAGATCGCTCAGAGGGAGGGGAGCAAGCTTTTGTTCACTCTAACGCCTGAAGAAATGATCTCATGGGGGCCAAGACAAAGTCAAGATACCTTCAGAAAGTCAACACAGAAAATGTTAAATATCAGCACTTCTGTTGTAGAGTCTGGAGAGGTGTCTCAAGACACATCACAGAACATTGGCATGAGCATCAAAGACCCTCTGGTCAATGCTGGGCTAACCATGGAGGAGAACTACTGGAAGCTGATGACTACCTCCTACCTAAAGCAAGTAGCTAAGATCAAAACTAAGTTTGGTGTTGATTTTAAAGAATCCGGCATCAGTCAGGGCAAAGTTGAAGTCAAAGTTTGCTACAAAAGATCTGGAGAAAATGCGTCAATGGAGAGCCACGCTCTCAGAGCCCTTCTTCATCTGTACCAGAAGATTGCCACATCACCCCTGAACTTCAGCCATCTCGCTGGTGCCACTGGGTTTAGAGGTTCACCAGAAAACCTGAGCAAAGCTGGTCCATCAGAGGGAGGAACTGTGTGGAATGGAACATCCGGAAACAACACTGAAGCACCCACAGGAGGGGGAGCAACTGCAGGAGATAATCAAGAGGACAACTGTTCTATATGCTTGGATACATTTCAAAATAAAAAACAGCTTAAATGTAAGCATGAGTTTTGTGAGGCTTGCCTGGAACAGTCAAAAGCATCCATGGGACCCACCTGTCCTCTTTGCAAATATGTATTTGGGAAGATGGAGGGAGACCAGCCCGATGGAAAAATGACAACGGAGAAGAGAACCTTCCATCTCGATGGATACCGAGGCTGCGGCACTATCGTCATCAACTATATCATTCCAGAAGGAACACAGACGGTAAATGTATTAATTTATATATTTGGAGACATTGTGTCAATGATGTAACGATTGCGTTTATTTCTGACTTGGTTTGTTGTATTTCACTCGTTTTGCAGGCAAAGCATCCACATCCTGGAAAGTACCTTTCTTCTTGTTACAGAACAGCCTACTTGCCAGACAACAAAGAGGGCACAGAAGTGCTGCACCTGTTGGAGAAAGCGTTTAAGCAGAAGCTAATTTTCACAGTTGGGACGTCCAGAACATCAGGGATGGATGACGTGGTGACCTGGAACGACATTCACCACAAGACAAACACTTTTGGAGGACCACACAAGTACAGCAACCAAATCTCTTAGTTCTTTATAATATATACTGTTTTTGATGTTAAGTCTACTGAAAAGTCACAAATGTAATATATTAATCGTTCTTTTGTTGTTTCCTCAGTTTTGGGTATCCTGACCCTCACTACCTGGACAGAGTCAGAGAGGAGCTGAAGGCTAAAGGCATCGAGTGAAGACTTCCATACGAAGTTACGGAGGAGAGTTATTTTCTCACTAAAATAATAATTATGTAAAACAATCATTACTTTAATGCTCTTACTGTTGTATTGCATGCCGTCTTTTCTTCTCTTGTTATTCTTTTAATTATTAGTAAGGGTTGCTTTGAGTTTATAGCTTATCAATATGTATCATCTTCACATATATAGTATAACTTTCTTTGATGAAGGATATCCTACATTTTTGGAAAAACAATTCAAACATGGATGTCGAGTAAAACAGAGTGGTGTCATCATTAGTTAAAAGCTTAAATAAAAAGGTGAGTTTTAAGAAGTGATTTAAACAATATCACTGATTCTGCCAGCCTCAGATACTCAATTAATTCTTAAACAGGCAGGTAGCCAGTGAAGAGAGATTAAAACAGGGTGATTTGATCTAGCCTTTTGGTATTTGTTAAAGTCTTGCATTTCGCACAAGTCTAAGGCAAAATATAGATTATCGGCCTAACAGTAATCGAGACGAGAACAGATACTAGCGTGGATGACTGTCTTCAAATCAGACCGGGATATGAAGGACTGGATTTTTTTTAAATGATACGTAACTAATAAAAACATGATTGAATAACTTTTGTGATTGCAGGTTTTATCTTTGAGGAGAGGGAGCCGAGATGTATTTGCGGGGACGGGGTTGGTTTAGGATGGCCAGAAATGAGTACTTCTGATTTCTGTCATTTAACTGGAGAAAGTGATGTGCCATCCAGCATTTTATTTATTGTATCACTGCAGTACACATATTTGTGCATCATCAGCATAGCAGTGATATAAAATATTGTGTTTTTGTATGATATGTCCTAGTGGCAGCATGTAGATGGAAAATAATAATGGCCCAAGAATAAAACCTTATTATTACCTTAACCAGTATAAGAATGACATTGGCATATATAAATCAAACTGTCTACAGTACATATAATTAATTTACAATTTCCCAAATAAATGATTAAACCAACCCACACTGTCTCATCAAAGCATTCTTTAATATATCAGTATGTTGTGAAACAAAAACACAAAACCCAATTGCTTGTTTTTTGTACAATTTTTTCATTTTTATTTATAACAATATCTGTTATTTAGTTTGTAAAGCACTCCAACAAAAATTAAACATTCTCTTTCCAGAAGAAAGTCTGAGCCTCCATGCATTGTGTACTATAAAAGCTATGTGTCATTTTTCATTAAAAAAACAAACAAGGACTAATCAAAAACATTCTGAAAATGCATGTATGATTTTGCAAAAATGTTCTTTAGGTAAAATGATTGTACTTCTCTCTCAATTAAAGGCAAAACATATACAACAGCATAAAATATCGCTTGCTGACAGGTAAGCAAAGTAAAAGGTTGTTATTGTAATTACATTAAAGATTGGTGTTACTTTCCACATGCATTAAGATATGGCTGACAGTAAGCAGCATTTTGAGACAAGCTGAGCGTAAGGACGTGTCAGAGCGACCAGAATGGTAGCATTAGCAGCAGCAGGTCACAGAGGAGTGAGCAACACACTCTGGGCTCTTCTTACTTCTCTTATTTTTCATTTCCTCACTCCTCGGTCTCACCGCAAGTTGATTTGTCTGCGCCATCTTGAGTAGCGTCCATAGACGGTATATATAAAGGTAGCGTCCCAATGGCCTTATTTTTGCCGGAGGAGCGATAACGGAGGAGCTATAACCGAGGAACCACCAGACCATCCTCCGATGAAATCCTCAGACACTCGCCCCGCCCCCTTACTGTGTATCGCTCACTGATTGGACGAGGCAGCGCATGCACTGATCGATGCTTCTTGACATGAGAGCAGGCTTGTTTGAGACAAGCGAGACCTGCGCAGTTGCGATCAACGTCTTGCTAGTGCGTTGCATGATGGTTAGTCATTTTGTCCGCCTTGCTCTGGAGGCTCGCCTACATGAGACGTTGAAATCTCTCGGGACAAAGACGCCCGCAGCCTTGAGAGCGAGGCGCGGCGAGGCGGCGCAGTGCCTCTCCACGGGCTAAGGAAGCGAAATGCTTGATGGGAAAGGACTCGCTGGTATCTCGAGCTGAGCGCTCATTGGTGGTTTTTACCACGTGCTGCTAATGAAACTCTCCAATTGGCTCGGCAAAAGTTTGTTGTTGTTTTGTGTCAGTTTTACGTCGCCACTTCCATTCACATTTGTCATCATTGTTCCACAATGTTTATCATCATGAAATGAATATCTATATATTTTATACTATACTTGCACTGCTTACCGTTTTCATACTTTATATATCTTAGCATATTCATACACACTGTTCATACTGCTCACAGGCTGATATCTAGTGTATTCATCTCACTGTTTATTCATCATTCAATTAATTCTATATTTTATTCTGTAGATTGTGTACATTACTTTTCACTTTACTGCTTGTTGCACCTGGTGAGAAGCTAAACTGCATTTCGTTGTCTCAGTACCTGTAATATGTGTAATAACAATAAAGTTGAATCTAATCTTGAGCAGGAACAAATGTATTTACTTAGTACATATCTGACATTAACGATTAAACACATGTGTGCATTCTTTATAAATGCAAACCGAGTCAAGCCGACTCCGGAGGTGGCGGTATGCACCTTAAAGTTGTTTGCAATCCGCCAAAAAACCGAGAGAAGAAGAAGACGAAGCCGACTCCGAGCTGTCCGACTTCAGGCGAGCTTTTTGAGACCTCCCCCGGCTGCGATCGGCTATTCTCGTCTACTTTCGAGGCGAGCCGCAACGCGTCTCAAACAAGCCTAGCAGTTTCCCAGCGGAGTGAAGAAAATACATGAACCTCACGGGAGTCACTCCTCAGTTTATACCGTGTTTTGTTTCAATTAATGTATCATTTAGTTACAAATATGTGATATCTGAACAACAAAGTGGTCAAAAATCATTTTATTCATTTTTTGGAAACATTTTCATGATCGCTTTTTACGTTTTATATTTACATTTATTGTCATTTCCATTCAGTCATTCATTAAGTGCTATTTAAAATGTTAATTTGCTACATATCCAAACAAACAAACAAAGTGTGCAATCCAATGAATGTTAATCTAACTGGGTTTTGATAGATAACATATATCTTTTTCTTCTCTCAATTATTTTATTTCTATTGTGCACTCTAATCAATATTAATCTAACTAATGTTCGTTTATACATTTTAAGAATGGCGTTTATCTTTTTTGAGAATGAGTTCTTATTTTATTTTATTTATTTGGGTCTACAACAGATGATACAAATGTTTGTGTCAGTAAGTAGGCTTGTTTGAGACGCGTTGCGGCTCGCCTCGAAAGTAGACGAGAATAGCCGATCGCAGCCGGGGGAGGTCTCAAAAAGCTTGCCTGAAGTCGGACAGCTCGGAGTCGGCTTCGTCTTCTTCTTCTTCTTCTCTCGGTTTTTTGGCGGATTGCAAACAGCTTGTAGGTGCATACTGCTGCCTCCGGAGTCGGTTTGACTCGGTTTGCATTTATAAAGAATGCACACATCAATCAATCAATCAATCAATGTTTATTTATATAGCCCAATATCACAAATGTTACATTTGTCTCAGTGGACTTTACAGTTTGTACAAAATATCAGTATGACAATACGACACCCTCTGTCCTTAGACCCTCACATCGTACAAGGAAAAACTTCCGAAGAAAACCCACAGTTTAAAGGGAAAAATGGGAGAAACCTCAGGGAGAGCAACAGAGGAGGGATCCCTCTCCCAGGACGGACAGACGTGCAATAGATGCCGTGTGTAAATTGAAAAGATAATACATTTGCAACATAGGTAGTCCAAATGTTTGGAAATGCATGTGTGTATAATAGGAAGATGAATCCACGAGGATATCCATCCAGGACCTATGATCCAGGACCACAGCCACGACTCAAGATCCAGGGCTCGCGATCCAGGACAGAGGAGCGCAGGATCATCCATGACTCCGGATCCCGGCGTATATAGACACTGTGAAGTAAAAACTTCTTTGCAGCAATGTTGAGCGCATCATCAAATGAGGGAAACTGGATTCGCCTGTCAATACACTGATATTTATTGAGAGACAGACAATTACATACGGCCGGGAGATCATCCTAGTTTCACACTGTCCTTGTGCTCCACCAAGGTAATCTCTGAACCAAAAGACACAAAACATCTAACCAACATTAGGTTATTTTATTTTCATTATTACCATACAATACATAGATTTAAGAATAAATGAAACAAATAATACAACATTGACCTATTTGAGCAGACAGATGACCCGCAGTTATGCCTCTGAGCTTCCCGGGTGTAAAACAGAGGCTTTTTTGCTATTTATTTACCTTTTGCGGAAATTTAGATTCATTTTACGTTGGCTGTGGACTGATTCATTTATTAGTTGTTACAAAACATGCACAAGACGGCAGGTATACAAACAAACACGAAACAATTATACAAACAAACATGAACCTGCAACAAATATCAGGTGACAGCTAAACTCATCCAGTTTAATTTTAATCCGAATTAGGGAAACTTCAGCGGGGGTAGGGAAATATCAGTACTTATTTTTACTTATTTTTTTTTAAAATAAAAAAAAAACAAAATAAACAAAATCCAATTCAATAATCCGTAAGTTTATTAAACACAGTGTGAATGTAATATTCTGCCACCACCCTTCCCATTTAATAGCTCAATTTAGTTCTTGAGCTTATGGTGTGATTAACAGAAAATACAAGTCTGTGTTGTTAAACATTAATTCAGTTGATGAGCAATAAACTACCTTATTCTCAATCAAAACCACTATGCAAATGTAGTGGTAAAACTGCTCAACCGACTGAGAGCAGAGATATTCATTAATTAAATTAATTCTAAGAACGGAATCTGCTGAAGAGTAATAACCACATTATTCTCAATCAACAACCACTATGCTAATTTAGTGGTGCTCTGCCCTCCCCGATCCGGAGAGCAGAGACTTTTAATGAATTCAGTACCCTTTATTTTAACAACAGCCAAATTCAACAACCCCTCAGTTTATGAAACACAGCGTGACGTAATATTTCGTATCACGTTTCCCGTTAATAAGAGTTCTGTTTAGTTCCAAAACTCATAATGGTGCGATTTAAGAAGATACGACACTGTGCTTTGTTTATCCCCGTGTGTGCTGCTCCCCACAGGGGGGGGGGGGGGGGGGGGGGAGGGGAATTACCCACACCCTGCACCCGCAGCAGCAGCAACAGGAAAATTTCGAGGCGAGTTGATTTAACTAGTTAAAACCGTTGAAATCTCCAGAATTCGGCGATTCGTTTCAGTACAAATCTTTACATTGCTTTTAAACCGAAGTTCCACATTACTGATGCCATCTTTAAGGTCTCTCCGAATATTTTCCGTGCACACACACAGAGGAAACCAAAAATATTGCATCTATCTGTTCCACAGGTAATTTTATACCGTCAATCACAGAGTCTGGCGAGGCAATGTCAAAATATAGATTTGAAATTACACTCACCAGCTCGACGATTTGTTGGTAACTGTTCGTGACGCCAAAATGTGAAGTAAAAACTTCTTTGCAGCAATGTTGAGCGCATCATCAAATGAGGGAAACTGGATTCGCCTGTCAATACACTGATATTTATTGAGAGACAGACAATTACATACGGCCGGGAGATCATCCTAGTTTCACACTGTCCTTGTGCTCCACCAAGGTAATCTCTGAACCAAAAGACACAAAACATCTAACCAACACGAGGAGAGGCGGGCTCCCAGAAAGCCCGCGTATAATCAATAGCCGATGCGAGACAATGGTCTGCTTGTCTCAAAGAGATGCTGCCAGGTCAACCCCCCACGGACATAGGAGAAGCGTTTGACCTGTGACCTCAACATCACAGAGGAGTCTCTGACTGACTACAAGCAGATGTTTGCAGTATCACAGATTCTATAAAACAATAAGAAACTCTATAAACAGATCAGATGAAAATATTCTCTTACAGACACCAAAAAGAAAGACATTTGGGGAAGCTGGGTTAATCGGAACATGAGAGTACACAGGTATAGACAGAGAGAAGGAAGAAGTAAGATGTCCCCCGACAAACTAAGCCTATATCAGCAAAACACATGTGTTTAATCTAGGGCCGGGACTCGATTAAAAAAATGTATCTAATTAATTAGAGGCTTTGTAATTAATTAATCGAAATTAATCGCATTTTTAATCACATATACATATTTGACCTGAGAACAGTGAGAAGCAATTTTTTTCACATGGATTTTAGTATACCATTAGGCGCATTCACACCGCAGTACTTTTCCCACAAAGGTTCATGAGAACTCTTTGAACCTGGGGGTAGATTAGGCAAATGAAGCCACTGACGTCACTTCTTCTGCTTTGGGTTTACTGGCAGGCCGCAAACCACTTCACGGCGTATACTGCCGCCCAAAGTCCCCGGCCGGAAGTCCCCGGAGTTGGGGACTGGCTTCAGTAGAAGCTGCTGGGAGTCCCAGCAGCTTCTACTGAAGCCTTCCGAGTAAATCGCCAGAACGCCGACACCTCCTCATCTCCACCGCTCCCATGTTTTATTTTGTGTTGCCATAAGTTAGTCTCTCTGCGTTTCTGCGCTGGGCTAATGCTAATAATGCTAATGCGAGGATATGGCGACAATGGCGGCTTCACAAAACTTTTTGGGAGTTTTACGGGGCGTGGTTTGCAATCCGCCCAGCCAATCAGACATATAGCTCTCTTCTCACAAGAGAGCCGTACGAAAGTCCCTGCTCTCTAGCAGGGACTCTCGTGGGGTGAACTAATTTTAGTACCGGCTCTTTTTGGTGTGAACGCGATAAAAGAGGCTAACGTCCACGCTAGCTTCCACGCTAGCTGCTATATGTTTTGCATTGAGGTGATACTTGAGGCTTGATGTGCTGCGGTGATATGCGAATTCCTTTTTGCATAATTTGCACACAACCGTGCTCTTATCGACGCTTCCATCCGTCCGTTTTTTAAAACAACATTTCCCACTGTTGTTCACTGTGGTTTGTTGTTGTCTGAAGTCATGAACGTTAGTTGGTGCTCCAGTATAATCGGTACGCCTGAAACTCATCCAGTGAGAAACGTTCCGCGGTGCAAAAATAAGTGCGATTAAACGCGTTAATTTTTGTGTAATTAATTAATCTTAATTAACGCGTTAAAGTCCCGGCCCTAGTTTAATCGTTAATGTCAGATATGTACTAAGTAAATACATTTGTTCCTGCTCAAGATTAGATTCAACTTTATTGTTATTGCACATATTACAGGTACTGAGACAACAAAATGTAGTTTAGCTTCTAACCAGGTGCAACAAGCAGTAAAGTGAAAAGTAATGTACACAATCTACAGAATAAAATATAGAATGAATTGAATGATGAATAAACAGTGAGGGGTATGAATACACTAGATATCAGCCTGTGAGCAGTATGAACAGTGTGTATGAATATGCTAAGATATATAAAGTATGAAAACGGTAAGCAGTGCAAGTATAGTATAAAATATATGGATATTAATTTAATGATGATAAATATTGTGGAACAATGATGAAAAATGTGAATGGAAGTGGCGACGTAAAACTGACACAAAACAACAACAAACTTTTGCCGAGCCAATTGGAGAGTTTCATCACCAGCACGTGGAAAAAACCACCAATGAGCGCTCAGCTCGAGATACCAGCGAGTCGTTTCCCATCAAGCATTTCGCTTCCGCAGCCCGTGGAGAGGAACTGCGCCGCCTCGCCGCGCCTCGCTCTCAAGGCTGCGGGCGTCTTTGTCCCGCGAGATTTCAACGTCTCATGTAGGCGAGCCTCCAGAGCAATTCGGACAAAATGACTAACCATCATGCAACGCACGAGCAAGACGTTGATCGCAACTGCGCAGGTCTGCGCAGGTCTCGCTTGTCTCAAACAAGCCTAATGTGTACTAACAGAGGCGGGGGTGTGTGTGGAAATAACGGGGACAGAGCTGGGTTGCGTTCCGATAATCCAAAAATCAGCTCCTAAATTCTAAACCTATCTCCTATTCCTTGACCTCTGAGTGAAACGTCACGGGGTTAAGGGATAGTGGATAGGAGAATTCAAAAGGATTTAGGAGAAGAGACCGCGGTACTTTAGAGAATCCGAATGCACTTTCACTATCCGACGTGTTTATGATGCGCCAGCGGTCGTCATGAATGTGCGTCTGCTGCTGTGGGGAAACTATGGAAACTAGTTTTCTATGCAGCGGACTACAACATGGATGTTTAATAAGAACGAGGGACTACTGTAAACGCATCTAGAGACTCTGCACCGTGCTCTGATGCTGTTGCTTTATGCCTTATGAACGTGGACAACAGAGAAACATATTCTTCATGACCAAAGTTGGAATTGAAATAAAAAAGGAAAGTGAAACTTATGCTCGTCACCCTCTCCCTCCGGTCCACATTAATACAAATGATCCCAATACGTATGATTGTATGAAAATATCTTAAAATCAATACAAATGTATTTATTATAAACGTTAATCCTTAACATCTATCACTGTGTATATCACCATTCAAACATCTTTTAAAAGTTGAACAAACCCCACACAGCTCAGTAAAGACTGTGAGATGTTGACTTTATTTGATCATTTCAGTAAAAACTAACGTTCATATTTCTCTTTTTGATTATAATACTGATGAACGTTCAGAAAAAAGCACTTTGGCAACTTACCACATACGTTTTAAAATGCCTAATAAGCACCGTAACTTTCATGATATCATTTCTCGGTCATAATCGGTTGTTTCCGTGAACGGCCGACTGTTGAGTGACGGCAAATGCTGCGGCTGCAATGCATTGTGGGGCAGCATTTTCTCCTCTCCTTTCGGTTAGGGAGGTCCAGTGGTTCCTAAGCTAAAGGAGGTTATAAAGGAAGTTTGAAACCTCCTTTCCTTTCATTTGGAGAATTGGAACGGCACTTATCATGGCTGCCACTGACGTACTTCCGGGTCATTTCACTTGGTTAGGAAGGTTCCTAAGCTAAATGGACTATTGGAATGCAACCCTGCTGTCAGACGATCAGCTGTGCAGCGTCATCACAAACGGACGTCGCTTCACGTGACGCTCCGGAGGAAAGGACGTCCCATTGCTCTTAAAACTCATTTCCCTGCTTCTCGTGGTTTCCTTAGAGGCTTCTCAATACTCAAATTTCCCCTCCTCGACTGCTCGACTCCTCGGTCCTCCGGTAGTGACCCGGAAATGAATTTCAGAGCGCCATTTTGAAGGACGTCTCATTTCTCTAAATGCACACCGAGGACCGAGCATCGAGCGTCGAGGAGGCTCTCTGGAGGAGCTATAACCGAGGATACACTGATGGTTCCTCCACGGCTCCTCCACGGATGCATTTCCGGGAACGGTGGAGGCGTGACGCACGGCCGGACTTATCTCAGCCAATGACAGCTATGCATGCATCCCCTGGATATTATTTTAGAAACTGCTCTCATCGCATCGCGATGTTTCCAGAGAGAACAGCTGTAAGGTCCGTGCAGAAAGCAGAGCAGTGTGTATAATATATATCACTCAGTATAACAGGCCTACTCTCTTTATTTGCTTTAGTTTAGTAGATATCTACAAACAAAGAGTCGATATTTTTCTAAGACCATTGCTTCACATAATAAAATACACAACGGCTTATGCTTTAGGAGCTGTAGGTGTGTGTGGTACAGTATGTAGGTATGTGTGTTGTACAGTGCGTAAATGTGGCGGACATACGGGTCTCAGTTGGTTTGGTGTCCTCTGCTTACTTTTAATACTTGTAAATACAACTTTTGGCCCGTAATTTCAATTCCCCATTTCAGCGACCAGAGAGAGGGGGGGGGATATATTCAGTCTCTGATTCTGTTACGTTATTATGAGAGTGCTCTCATACTTTAAATTGTATATATTTATATAAATATATTTGTGTGTGTGTGTCCGCATCTGTAGCCTGTTATTGTCTCATTATACCGCACTCTCAATGAATTCAAAGTAAATATGTGGGGGAACAATGTTCAGCTGATCTAACAGAGATACAGTGCTATATGACAAAACACTCGACAGCTGATGCAGCTGTTGCCACGTAATAATGAACGGACGTCTCTTTAAAATGACCGCTCAGAGGAGAGGAGTTCTCATTTCTTTAAACGTCTGCTGCTTCCCCTCCTCTCTCCTCGGTCCTCCGCTCGCATCTCCTGTGGGCGGGTCTAAGTCTCGAGGAGGGGAACCGAGGAGGGGAAATTTGAGTATTGAGAAGCCTCTCTTGTGTCTCTCCATGCTTCCCTGGTGGGAGGGACTAGTCACAGGGAAACGACGCAAGTGAGACGCAAGGAATCCATTTAACCGAAGTGAGAAGGCCCCCCTCACTCCATAAACGTCCAATTGTGACGCTCCTAGGCTCCTTCAGCTACATAAAAGGACGCAAATAGCTTTCAATTGATTGCAATGTATTCCCATCTGCGGCGGGATTTGACGCTGACGGCCCCTACACACGGCGGCGTGCGTTACCGTTTGGCTGTGGGCGTGTCTGAAGCTTGGGGATTTTTTACGAACAACGCGACCAACAACCAATCACATGAATGTCCCGCCCCGGACATACAAAGCAAAGCATTCATGCTACATCCATGCTGGCTAAATATACTGTCTATGCTTGCTAGCTGTCCATTCAAACGAAGTACACTGGATATAAACTCCCCAAACAGGCGAAAACCTACCAGTTTCACCCACTGTCTCTGCCACCTCCCCCCATGCCTGGCTTCTCCGGTTTGTATCCCTGTATGTAAAGAGGGACTGGTCATATAGTACCGGGTGATTCCCTAACGCCACGATAATTTCTTCCTCCATTTTTTGACATGGGAAATAACTGCGGTCTGGCTCTCCCAACATACACGCGGTTTGATTGGCTAGCGCTTGTAATGTCAGATTTGCATACGCGGGATTTGATTGGCTGACGCCTCCGTCGAGGCGGCAAAAGTAGAACATTGCTCTACTTTTGCAGCGAGCACCGCGAGAGAAGCTACGCTTTGCTCCCACAATGCAGTTCGGCGAATCGTGACGTCACCCCATTCAAAGTGAATGGGCAGAAGCGTTGAAGCGGCAACGCACGCCGCCGTGTGTAGGGGCCGTCGGAAGCACGGCATTCGTTTGTGTCGGCTGCCCTTAAAGGCAATGTGAGCGTCCATTCCCATTGGATAAGGATAATTGTACACCCGGAAGTAAGTATTCCCCCTACTGTCGATTGATTTGACAGTGATATCTGCACTACTCATCGACTAAAAAACACCAGATTATCCTTGTTAATTACACAACATTGATTGGTTTAAATTGTGTGCAATGCTTTTGTATTTTCCCCCTTCGATTCGGAGAAACAAATATTTTTTCGGAGTAAAGGATGGCAGAAGACACTACACTACTGTTAGTGTATTCTAAAACCCCGAAGGCAGGAGAGACTGAAAAGAGTCAAGGGAAGCTTATAAAAGTTAACAGCATTTAATTACACAAAAGATGCGGTGGTGTACAAAATGAAATGTGCGAGTGGAGGCGCTCTCCTCATCCGCCCGGTCAGTCCAGGTCAGCAGATAGAAAGAGGTCAATCCTTGGCTTGCTCTTCCTGTTGTCATCGGAGGTCTTCTCCTATTGGCCGGCGTCGTCGGGTCCAATGCAATTTCTGCCTTTTTCTCTTGTTAAATTATATCATTCTGGTGTCTGTGGTTATTTAAACATTTCCTAATAAACGTTATTCAGCGGTAATAAATGAGTGCTAAACCCAGTGTGCTCGGTGTACAACATCACATGTCATTTCACCTTTGATTCACGGTCTGAAAATGCAGCATTTCGCCACATGCTAATGCTAACCGGAAATGAATAATTTTCAGAATAAAAGTATTAAGTTAATAGTTAGTGAACTTCCGGTTTTTCAGAATAAAACTGATTTAAATTAAATAGTGTATTTAATTCAAATTACGCCATATCAACATTGATTTTAATTTCTAACAATCCCTCCTTACATACCCTTTAATTAAGGTATGTAAATAATATTGAAATCAATTAGTTCTTCATCCGAACATTGCATGGTACATTACTCATAAAAGTAAAAAATACAAATAAGAATACATATTCATCATAAATATGAAGTTTTTCATTTGTGCATAACTTCTAGCTTAAACCTTTAATGTCACTTTGTAAAATAGCAGCAATTAGCTTGGTATGGAAAACGTCTAACTCCCTCCTTTCACATCATAAATAATCTTCTTACTGTAAAGGCACTTGTTCTTTTACAAAGTATAAGAAGGATTAAACTATCTGAAAATAGCTAAATATTACTATTTATTTACTTTTACTGTGTCTCTGGTGTAATTTATGAATCTCTGCTGGTTCTAGTAGATATAGTTCTCCCCATCCACATTCTTGTTGGTTGTGGGACAGAGGAATAATAATTCAGAACCTGCTGATATTTAATCTTACTACTGGGCATATGTTACAAACAAAAAACATCTTCATGGTGAACTAAATAAAAACCTTGTAATCTTTCTCAAATCTAAATATAACAATGAACTATTCCTGTTTGTGGTAAAAACACACAATAACGTTATGCAATACAATTTCATTATGGATTCAAAAACAACTAAAGTCATGATGTGGTGTCAGTGAATGATTTCCTGAGTGTATCTGTCCTGTATACGTACGTCATTCTCTGCTTGGATCGTGTGCAGAAATCCCATCGATTGCACCTGGCAATACGGCTTCTACCTGTCTATTATCAAGCTGAAAAATGAATACAGAATTCCAACATACTGTCATCAAATGTCTTTCTATTATGAATTTAAATTAAATGTATATCCCCATAATGAACTAAACAATAAAGTCTATGGCTTTTACTTCTAATTCTTTACCAGGCTAGTTACAATATGTTGTCTAAATTAAATTCGGTCTCATTACATTACTATGTTTTAGCTTAACTTAACTGTAATATGTTCTTTCTACATTTCAAACCTCAGTTACTCTAATGTCTGTTAAAATATTACAAAATTGTCTAATTATCACAGGTCAACTTCTTCGGTAATTACATCTCTCACAGTAGCCCCTTGGCTACTGCTTCTGTGTTACCTGTTATAATTCAATCAATATTTAGAAACATCTCAACATTCATCAAACAGTATCTTATCCTCAGATATGGAGCAGGTTAATTATAAAACTATCATTCAATGCTCAGTTTGAACATCTGGGTTGGGGCGGAAGGTTTCTGTCAATCCTTAAAAGAAACATTTAAATTGTGAATTTTACAGCCATGTTGACATTACACACTCCCCCCTTTTTACATATGAACTCATGTGTAACAAAACCCTGTAATGGGGAGGGGAAAACAAACTGTCAGGTAAATATTGGTTAGGGACATAACGAACATTATTTACAATTTTACATCCATTATCATTATTTCCACAGTAAACACTTCAGTGAAAATAAGTGTTCCTCTCCGTCCTTCAGGCCTAAAAGAAACCGAATATTCAGATTTTAGTTTTACATTTGCAAACCGCCAACTCATGTGGGAGTAAAATATCATCAAGTAGATTAGAAACGGGTCACATGTGCGGTTTCCCCTTTTTGTGGAATTTTTAGGAAACCTCTCGTTTCCCTTGGAGCTCCAAAATAATATGTTAGTCCAAAAACATGCTTGGTTAGTTATTGTTTTAGAATCATGCAGTTACACTGATCACATGCCGGCATTCATTCACATTCACACTGTCTGGTTGTCATGTCAGGTTTGGTCAGGTACACCCCAGAGTCAGTCATGGACAGTGCTTTTGTCACACTGTCAGTCAGGGTCAAAGGTCATTTGGTCTCGGTCTTTTGGCCATGTCGTGCTCTGCAGAGTCTTTTCGGAGGTAATTCAGCATAGGCGGGTACCCTTTATCTACAAAAATATGTCATATGTGGAGCGCCATTCCTTATTCATTCACGATTTCAACTATGATTTTCAAGATGATTCTAACTTTTCATTGGGACTTCTGCCTCCCACTTTTCCTGAAACTTGGTACAAAACTCACTTCCTTAGAGTACTACTACTACTGCAATTCATTTACACCTAATTAGTATTAAAATGTCTAATGATCTATTTCAGAAACTTGTGTACATAACTATTATCTTGAGTCAAAACATTACTAGGATCTGTGTAGCTCTGCATTTCATAGCTCATTATACTCATTTATCTTTAATTCTGGTCTACTTAAAAAACAATGTTAAACTCTTTAGCAGTGTGTGGAACCTTGGGTGTCCGAACATGCAACAATTACTCCCTCCTTTATCAAGGATTTAAAACAGAAGTCATTTTATATTTCCATCTTAAAGCCCTCCTATGGTAATAACTATGCTACAATGGCGAAATCAATACCTTAGATTGGAATTTTATATTTGGCTTGGCACCAGCTCTCCCTTTAACCTTATCCATACAAATAAAGATTTGTCCTATAGAGTGGTTCCTAAAACTATCCTTTTAATGGTGATCAATATTGTAACAAATGAGATCACTACTTTATTCACACGTGAATAAAAATCTCTTAAAGAATGATTTGTTAACATGATGAAAAGATTGAAGAATATGGTTATACTCTGTCATGTCTCCCCCTTTATCCCTTAGTGTGTTTTAGGATGATTCTCATTTTACTTTAATCTGTCTTTACGTATTTATGAAGTTAATTCAAGTTATTTAAATGTACGTTTTGTGAATAAGTGTGTTTATGTGTAAACTCACTCATTCCCGTTCTCCTTTTCTCCTCCCCTGGTTTTCTCAAGCCGTGACCCCGGCCTCCTCACTTCTAATCGACCATGCCAACTCCTCTGATTCTGTCTTTTCTTCAGTCCATCAGCTGTTGAATCCATCCGCTGTAACCCTTTTAGGCAGCCATTGGCCCAGTTACATCTGCAGCCCCCCATCATGCTACTGTTGTTGCACTGCTTTGCATTTCATCTCCTCCTTCACAGTCTCTCTGCTGTTTTTATGGAGGGCGGATTCTGCTCTTGTGTCCCACACTCGGCTCTTGTGCCAAATCTCGTGGCTCAGCTTGGAACTTCATGCCCTGTCTGAGGGACTGATGAGAGTATCTCTCTGTATGTCAGCATGCTGTTTGGTTCTGGATGCCACAGGTGGAGATAGTTCTGGCTGCAGTCTTGTTGTTGTTGTTGTTGTTGTTGTTTCAGCTCTGGTTCTCTGTCTGTTCGATGGAGAAGGAGGAGTCTCCTGTTGGGTTAGGTATTTTGTCTGTTTGGAGCAGTGGTCCCCAAACTAAGGCCCGCGGGCCGGGTACGGCCCGCCTCCACATTTGGCCCGGCCCCCTGAACAATACCAGAGACGCATTATGATTTTTTTATTTTATTTTATTTATTTTTTCAGTCTGGCCACGCGAATCCTAGACTAGCCCCTGTCAAAATGTTGTGACCTGCTCTATCGAAATCAGTCGCATTGACCCGAAGACACATTTTGAGTTGTATACACTGTTGGAAAGAGGATATTCCTAGCTTTCTAATGATATTAGGATTGTTTTTGTACTTCAAATATTAAGCGAAATATGTCACATTATATAATGACTGTCACCGAGTCATTATTTTGAGAAAAAGGCCTTCAAAGTTGTCTCTTCTCTGGAATCCATCGATCTGATTGATTATTAGCGGAGCAAATGATCAAAATACTACCGAGGGAAGATATTTTCTTTTGGAGGGGAAGCTCGCGAGTGTGTGTGTATACGTGTGTGTGCTTGTGTAATTTTGCGTTTGTGTGTATTGTGTTTGTTTCCCGGGAAAACACTCACGAGAAACACCGGCTGTTGTTATGCCTGCCATTCTCCGCTTGTAATTATGCCGAAGCTTCAAAGTTGTATTTATCATCTGAATTTGCCGAAACAAGTTTAATATTCTGAAAGCCAAGACTTTGTTTAATTGAAATCAGATGAAAACAAACTGTAACGGACCCTGCCGTGTTATCTATGATTACTATACTCTTACATTCATAATTTCAGCGGAGTGAGGGGGGGGGCGGCGCTGCGGAAGAGCAGATTGTGAGTGAGAAATAAATAGGAAATAAAAGTGTCATATTCTGAAAGCCAAGACTTTGTTTGTTTAAAATCAAACAAAACGTAATAACGTAACCAGATGAGTGATTACAGCGCCCGGTATCGTTTGACACACATTTGTATCACACAGATGCAGGACTTGCACACGCCTGTTATCTAACCGACAGGTCCGCACGCACTCTCCAGCTGAAACTCTCTCCTTATTAATTTAAGCATTTTACTTATTAATGTGTGCAGACAATCACACAATCGATGTGATTTTTGGATTTACCGTGCCTCTCAATTGCCCGTGACAGGTTGGCAAGGTCGATGAATCCTGAAGTTGCCCAAGGATTGTTCAGGGAGCACGAATCCTTGTCAAAAAGAAGACATGGCCAGCAAAATAGACGCTGAAGTTTAGCGCTTCCAGTTAGCCACTCCGTGCGGACATAATTGTCCTCATTGAACGTCCGATTCTCTCCCTTTTTCCTCTGTGTACACACAGCTGGAGTGCGGGCATTGGCCTGTCATCTGATTTAATTTTTAGTTGCTGCTGTAGCGGAAGTTTAGTAAAGTTATGTTTGATTAAGTACGCCAAATCTCCACCCTCCATAATGCTTAATTTGCTTGATAATTTCTAACGGCGGTGATGACAGTTACAGTATTAAAACTGATGTTGATGTGATTTGATGAGAGTGTCCAATCAAATCGCCATCCGCCAGCTGCCTCTGAAGGGAAGCAAGAGGCGGTGTCAGTACCAGATATGTTCGGGTGTATTTCCGTCGCATCCGTCATCCGTCATATTCGTCATATTTTACGGCAACTCAAGAGGGCCATCACGGTCAAATTCCGAACATTTAAACATAGCCGACACTTCATTCTTTACTTTGTCCGTTATTATATGTAGAAGATATTAATTTTTTCTCCGTCATGTTGTTTCCATAGCAACAACTTCAAACAATAACAACTAACCGCTAGCTGCAAAGCTAGCATCACAGCCACTGCTCCGTTTTCGGATACTTTGCACACGTTTTCACACTCTAGGAGTACTTCCACTAGCTTCGTCTTGATCTGTAGATGTGATTTGATGTGTCGTGTGTCCCCCAACTCCTCTCCAAAGTTCAGATATTTAATAAAATACTCAGGGGAGTTTCCTGAATTTTCATGCCCAAAACCAAGCACTAGGCCCTGGGTAAATTAAGAGGCTGATCTCGGGCACTTTTGTCCACTTTCCCTGGTGGTCGAAACTCAAGCCAGACATCCCTGGAATCGTCTCAGAGTAGATGATCAGTGGGGCCTTGTTTTTACTGAATGATGTGTTTTTTTTTATGGGGAATTAAAATATGAGCTTATTTTTAGGATTTTCGGAGACTTTGCACACGTTTTCACAAAAATGTTCACGCTAGTATATAGAGTATGGGAGTACTTCCATTCGCTTCGCCTTGATCTGTAGATGTGATTTGATGTGTCGTGTGTCTCCCAACTCCTCTCCAAAGTTGAGATACTATATCAAAATACTAAAAGGTAAATAAAACATTAAACATCATGACAAAATAACAACCTGAAATATATGTATTCCATCTACACATTTCGTAATTATCTAATCTAGTGGCCTTATAAAAGTGTTGGCTAAAGTAACGCAGAATATATATTTTTTAAATTGTAAATAATTAGAAACATTATTTATGTGCACAAGTACATGGGACCCCATCATAGCACGCCACACATAACAAGCTGTCCCGAGTTCCTCCGGCTGCAGTTCCACAGACGGCCGGTGTGTGGCAGCAGAGCGCTGGGAGCAGAGGGAGGTGAGTATATGACGGATATGACGGATGCGACGGAAATACACCCGAACATATCTGGTAGCCCGAACATATCTGGTACTGACAGCGGCTGGCTTCCCTTGGCATGGCCCTGACCAATCACAGGTTGGCAGGGGCATCACGTGGGCCTCATCTGATTGGTCAATCCCTCCATTTTTTTTCACCAAAGGAAGCCAGATTCGGCTGGCCTCCTCTCGCAACAGAGAGTGCAATCTACTGTTTCACCATAACATCTAGAGGGGCGCTGTTTCACTCTTTGTAAAGTACTCAATGAGAATGGGGGAGAGACGGCCGGCAGCAACACACAGCAAAGGAGAATTATCGAAACAAAACAAAGTGTTTTTATTTATTTATTGAAATGATAACTACAATCCGAAAAAACAGGAGCCTCCAGGAGAAAACGCCACTGACCCAGAGAGGGTTATTTGGTTATTATTTATTTCGTAAATAGTGTTATTTATTTAATTACTTTTTTTCTGTGAAGATCCCGGAAAGGGTTATTAATTTTTGGTTATGTGTGGCTTTCTAGAAAACAATAAATGTTTACGTTTAAACACCCATGCGATCGTCACGCTTTTTCTGTTACAAACTGACCCGGCCCCCATCAGAGAAGGGAAAAGTTATGTGGCCCTCACAGGAAAAAGTTTGGGGACCCCTGGTTTGGAGGGTCGGGATCGTAGCCTTTCTAACTCAGAGGGGGAGTCCAGGTCTCGGGACGCATTACCTATAAGAAGTCTAGCACACCGAGGTTAAATAAATCCAACCCTTTCCACTCTGTCTCTTTCTAATCATACTATCTGTCTTAGTTGTTTAATGCCATCTAAACAACATAATTAATGTCTACTAATGATATTACAAAAACTCACTCTAAAAATTGTTTCATCCATTGCTACATATTTACCCAACACAACTCTGAAATACTTACATGTTTCCAGCATCATATATTCCACACACTACGAAAGAACATCTCCATATTTTCTCCAACATTTTAAATCCCACTGTTACTTCGAACAATAGTAAACCTGCAGAGCACACCAATCGGATCACAGTAATGACATTTGAATCAAGTGTAGGCCTATGTCTACTTTCCACCATACTTATTACTTTTGCTGAACATTTATTTATATTGTCTAAATTCCTTGTCTATGATGTGCAAACAGTTCGAGTGTAAAATGTGTTTTTCTCAATGTATTTACACTACAGATTCTTGAGTTTACTCATCTCCTGGTGCTGTCGTTGTAAAACATGTTCAATTCCTTATTGTTTTTTGTACCAGTTTTCCAAAATCAGTTCTAACTGCCGTTCCGTTTCTGGAAAGGTGGCGGTACGGCTACACAATGTGTAAGAAGGTGCCAACATGTTCCTTTTTTAACTTTGATCCGGA